>NC_079217.1:43201833-44401833 GCF_029633865.1 Lampris incognitus | reverse complement strand
TTGTTTTTACCTTATCAATATTACAAGTACTGTAGGAATGACATTCTACATATGATACTTTACGTAGACAAAGTTTTGCCTAATTCTACTGCAGTTAATTGCAAGGTGAACACATATTTTTTAGTACACATAGGTATTCACTCATATTTACTGAAGACACTTGTAAAATAATCTAGACTGTGAGGAAGTTCTCTCTTTTTTCACATTTATTAAATTCTAAATCGATATTAAATCATCATAAGCAGTTAAGAAAGATGGAGAAATGTTGTTTACCATTGTCATTTTGCTGTTATTGAGCTATACAAACGTTTGCATAGTTGTGCCGTTAATTTATGGAGAAATCAAACACAGCTTTATTCTCCTACACTGTTTAAATGTTGTTCAGGCTTTGAAAAATATTAGTTTACCTTGGGCCACAGAACCAGCTGCCATCACCCTTATTTTTCACTATTTTTTTACATAAATGAATGATTAACTAACCATTATTAGGACATGGATTCCCTTAGGAAGTAGTCTCACATTACTCTTCCAAACACTGTTTACATAGGATCTGATGGTGTAAAACAAGGTCTAGCTAGAAAAACATTTGCAATATAATTCTAATAGACTATGGACCGGATTCTAAACCACTCACTGCTTTGGTCTACCTCCTTTTTTGTTATGAGAAACATTTAAAAAATGTTTTCTTTCCAGCATTCTAAAAATAAGAGAAACTATAATTTGTCATTTGATGGTCAGAATGAATTCTTATTTTCCACAAAACACTTGTGCATATGCTTCAGTGGGGAATGCATATCTCATTCTTCATGCAGGATTCATGGTAGGGGATGTACGGATTACTGGTTAATCTTACAACTTAAGCAGATAGATACAGTGTCAATAGAACTTTTGGTTTACCATCTCCAGCCATTATCAGTGGATGTAAGGACTCCAATTGACTTGGGCGGTAGGTTTTTCATTCATTGAGTGTACTGTCACATCCTGCACAGCTTCCTCCTTTTTCATTGCCACCCATAAAGCCATGTTGACAAACTCCCTAGGAAGTGTTCCTCTCTCAACTGTTATACAGATGTGGCTATCAGCAGATGAGGGGAAAAAGTATTTTATTCTAGGCAAATATAGTCAAATTTTAATCTTGGACAAGGTTTAATCAATGTCTATAAATCTCCATACATTTATACCAGGACCAGGTTTATAGTTTAACTAGATTAAATACATTACAATTTCCTTTCCCTTTTTGTAAAAACACACAGGCCTTTCTCAGGCTATGGTGGCGCGCCTTGGTGTTCAAAAGAACATAAAATGAAAAAAAAATCTTATCACTGAGCCTACATCAGAATAGAGTCTACCAATTAATAATGTGTGCTGCATCTACCTAAACCATCTCACTGTGCTAAATGTGAAAGAAAATCAGGAACAGGAACACTGTGGCAGGATGAGGAAAAACACAGGAGACGACGGCGAGTTTTAACTGTCTGCCACAACACTATAATTTCATTTCGTTTCCCCCAGCCCACAGCAGTACAGCACAAAGACAAAAACACATCTAAAACTACAAGAACACACATATCCAAACTAAAAAAAAAAAAAAAATCACTGCCCAAGGGAACGAATGCCAGTCAGGATGACTGTTGGAACTGCCGGTCTGCATGGGCTAGCAGTTAGCTTAGCCTGCACTGCTTCTGCGTCCTGTCAGAGCGCCCTCGGTGTTTCCTCCTTGGGCACAGCTCCAGTCAAGGCCGTGGTCCCTGGGCCCACAGGATGCAGCAGACCAAGCTCTCCCAGCTGATCCAGCGCCAGCTCTCCCAACCAGACACCCTTGACACACCTGCCCGCACTCCACACAATGACATCAAAAACACCACAGTCAACACCAGGTGATGCCGCGCCGTTAGACCACCCTCGGTGTTATCCAAGCTGTCAGTCTGCATGGGCTAGCAGTTAGCTTAGCCTGCACCGCTTCTGCATCCTGTCAGACCGCCCTCGGTGTTTCCTCCTTGGGCACAGCTCCAGTCAAGGCCGTGGTCCCTGGGCCCACAGGATGCAGCAGACCAAGCTCTCCCAGCTGATCCAGCGCAAGCTCTCCCAGCCATCAAATGGAGACAAAACTTAGATGCAGACATGGACAAAGACACTGCATGGGTGGTACTGGGTGAGGCCACCACAAATGTGAATTCGCACCGCCATCTTCCCACACCGGTACTGGGTGAGGCCGCTGCAAACGTGAATTTGCGCCGACATCTTCCCATACCGGAAGCGGAAGTCCTACTTATGTTGACAGTATATGAAAAAAATAACTTATGTTGAGTTTTCCATTCAAAAGGGGCAAGGATGCCATTAATCTATGTTTCACAAAGTACAACAACAACATTGATATTCTGGTAGTGAGAGAGAGAGAGAGAGAGAGAGAGAGAGAGAGAGAGAGAGAGAGAGAGAGAGAGGGAGAGAGAGGAAGAAAAGAACCAAAGGAAAAAGGACAGAAAAGAACAGAGCTTAAAGAAATTACCCATGCAAATGAGTACCTCGATCTGCTTCGACTTGCTTGCATGGGCAAATGATTTTCTACAGATGACTCGCTTATCAAGGAGTGAAACAGTAAGATGTGCTGTTTTACATCGCCACTTAGGAAACACATTTTCTCTACACACCCCACCCATTTCACCCACCATTAAGAACATCTGGAATAATTGCTTTCTAACTATCCTTTTTCTTTTTCTGCCTAGTACTTATGCATCTCATTCACAAACTGAACAATATTTCATTACAAACTCTTATTGTTAATATGTTTTATCAGGCACACTGAGGGGATTTTTTATAACCTTAAACTTCTACCACTCTGTTTCAAGCTGGGGCCACATGGATGCCATGAGATCATGGGGATGTCATGAACAGTGAGGGTGAAGAATTGGGTTGCATTGTCCTTCGGTTCAAAGGGGGCAAAGCAGAGCTGGTGTAGAAATAGGCTTGGTTACAGATCATCCATAACAAGCAAAGATGAGGACACACACACACACACACACACACACACACACACACACACACACACACACACACACACACACACACACACACACACACACACACACACACACACACGTGAAGGTACATACACTTGAATGTCTAGCATGATCCTCTTGTCCTCTTCCACATGGATGCCCCAGATACAGTCCTGACCTTTGTCATAGGCCTCAGGCCAGTTAGGAGAAAGAACCACTCCAGCTGAATCTGTTATCTCGCCACTGCACACCGCTGAAAAACACCCATACCCTCATTAATGCATTCACATGCAAGCTCAAAACCAGCGAGTAGGCACAAAATCGCTCATGCATACAGTCTACAGACGTAATAATTATGAGAGGTTTACAGAATATTAATACCCCAATTTATCCCAGTATACAAACACATTAAAAAGGGAAAGCACTGAATGTTCCAGTTGCAATCAGTTTCATTAAGACATGCATCCAGAAAAAGACCTCTTTACGCTGCATAAACACATGCACACAGACCTCTGCAGGCAGGCTCCGTTTCATTCCACTGGGGATTGCTGTGATCAACACACTCGATAATGACGGAGCCCTGCTCCAGAGTGTAGCCAGGATCACAGGAGAACTCCACCATGGCCCCCACAGCCCACGTGGTGTCACTGCTGGTCAGGTTACCATACTTCACAAACGGCTCATAACAGTGGCCTATGGCAAAGGCTACAGAGAGAGAGAGAGAAAAAAAAGTCTGTAGTTACATGACATGAATTGCAGATAGTTGCTGTGTCAGTAGGTCAATATCTATAAATTCAGTTAATAGTTTTAGTATGCTAAAAAATATTTGCATCATTTTCACATTTATTGCCACCATTAACTCAAAGAAAATTACCATAAACCAATTTAAGAGCCATCTGTTAATGATTAAAAATACACTGATTGCACCTTTTTTTTTAATAAAAGACGTAGATTTTATGTGCCTGTTTTCTTTCATCTACTGTGGTATGTGTGTTATCTTGTTCTGTTTAAATAGTAGTTATTTAAAGTAATTAGTCATTTAAGTAGACATTTTGACAATAGAGCTCTATAGGAGTTTACTCACTAACCTTGTGCCTTTATTGAATTTTCTACCAACCTTCTGAACTTCTCTCAATTTAGAGTTAGTTCTAGTTTTTCATTATTTTCAATTTCGGTGCAATGGTTCAGACTTGTGCTTTTGATGTCTCTAGAAGCGCCACCGGACAACTGGGTCGGTCGATTGGGCTGGGCTCTGACCCAGTCGTCTAGCCATCACAATTTGGTTCTTGTCAAAGTTGCTCCGATCCTTGCACTTACCCATTTTCCTGCTTCCAACACATCAACTTCAAGAACTGACTGTCTACTTGCTGCTTAATATATCCCACCCCTTGACAGGTGCCATTGTATTGAGATAATCAATGTTATTCACTTACATGTCAGTGGTTTTAATGTTTTGGGTAGATAGATAGTTTATTAGCCACATGACCAAGGCAGATTGAATTTGTTTTCGGTACAGCATGTTAAACTGCAGCACAACACATCCATGGACAACAGCAGACACTCCACATATTATCACGAACAATACAGTCACACAATAGCAGTTACAAAAATATTATGCACAACAATCAGGTGAATGGTAGTATGCATGCAAGTGGTGTGTGAGGAGCGGAGTATTGGGAGGTATTCAGAATCCTGATAGCTAGCGGAGAAAAAACTGTTTGTGAAGTGTTTAGTCTTAGTGGACAGTGACCTGTAGCGCCTCCCTGAGGGAAGGAGCTGGAAGAGGTCATGGGCAGGATGTGAGGGGTTGGAGATGATCTTTGCTTGCTTTACAGTCCGGTGAGTATGTAGAGATTCAACTGAGGGGAGTGGGTTGCCTATGATTTTGGATACCTTGTTGATAATCCATTGCAGTTTTTTCCGTGTTTGACTGTCCATGCTGCCATACCATACTGTAATAGAAGATGTTATGATGGACTCGATAATGGTTGTATAAAACAGGACGAGAAGTTGATGTTTATACGGTATTTTTTAAGCTACAGGAGAAAGTGAAGTCGCTGTTGAGCTTTTGCAATGAATTGTTCAGTGTTAATTTTCCACTCCAGGTTATTGCTGATGTATGTTCCAAGGAATTTAAAAGAGTCGGTGGTGGTGAAGGGGTCTCCATTCATTTGTATGGGTGTTTTGGGATTCAGCATGCATTGGAAGTCAATAATGAGTTCTTGGGTTTTGGCTGTATTAAGCAGAAGGTTGTTGTTTGCACACCAAGAGACAGCTTGGTCTACTGCAGTGCGGTAGTGGGTTTCATCATCGTTGGAGATGAGGCCTACAATGGTTGTGTCATCTGCACATTTTATTATTTGCACAGAACCATCCGTGGACAAAGTGGGTGGTTTAAAGGGAGAAGAACCATGGGGAGAGAACACAGCCCTGAGGAGCATCTGTACTGAGGGTAAGAGGGTGTGAGGTTAGGTTATTAACCTTCACCCTCTGTAACCTGTTCCACAGGAAGCTCCAAATCTTGTAGCATATGGCTGGGTCAATGTTCATGTCAAAGAGTATGGTAAAGAGTTTGAGTGATGGAGTTGAAGGCAAGGTGGAACTAACGTCTATGAACAGGATGCATGTGTAGGTGTTTGGTGATTTCAGGTATTGCAGGACATGGTGGAGGGCTACGCTAACTGCATCCTTAACAGACCATTTGGCTTGATAGGCAAACTGATTTAGGTCCATCATTGCGGGGGTGCAAGATTTCAAGTACGACAGAATGATCAGATGCTTTCATGGCCACAGATGTTAAGGCCATGAATCTGACTATATACATATACCTCCATACAGCTACAACGATGATTACACAGGTACTATCAGATAATACATACAAATGTCCATGACATGTAATGGGACATGATTACACATATGAACAAGAATTATTGCCTGGGAACTTTATTTGAAGGTGCTCTACCAAAGCTGGCTTTGTTAGGGCTTGTAATGGTTAAATATTTTTAGGATGATTTCAACCAAATAGACAAGTGACAAATGTGTTGATGTATGTCAAAATTCATCATTCATTTTTTTGATAAATGACATGTGTAAAGCTACATCATCATGAATGAGGTTATAAAATAAGATTAACCTTACCTGGACATTCAGCACAATATGAGCAGATGTCAGGGTGAGAAATGTCTGGCTATTTTATTGAATTATTTTTCCTGTAAAAGGGCATGATTTAAGCCCTGCAAGGTTTGTAATTTGTAAATCATGTGAAAGCTCAGAAGCAGTTAAGGTATTGTAGAATGATGTTTTTCGACAGTAGTAGCCTAATTGCACAACTGGGAAAATAGAATGACTGCTATAACGTGTTCTCTTGTGTACAAAATTGTCTTTGTCTATATGCCTGCTCACCTCTATAGAACGTGTGCTTTGTTTTCACTCAGATAAATCAGGGTTATGTTGGGGGCCTGTCTCTTTGCCTTTGTGAATGGCTACACCCATATGATTCCACTGGCACGAATTTCAAAGGAGGAAAACTCACACTCTGTTAACATTCTCATGAAATGGTTTTGAGGGGAATTAATCCACATATTAGGTTATGTTTAGTTCCTGTTGGGGTGGCATGGTGGTGCAGTGGTTAGCGCGGTCGCCTCACAGCAAGAAGGTTCTGTGTTCGAGCCCCAGGGTAGTCCGACCTTGGGGGTCGTCCCGGCCCGTCCTCTGTGTGGAGTTTGCATGTTCTCCCCATGTCTGTGTGGGCTTCCTTCGGGTGCTCTGGGTGCTCCGGTTTCCTCCCACAGTCCAAAGACATGTAGGTCAGGTGACTCGGCCGTACTAGATTGCCCCTGGGTATGTGTGTGTGTGTGTGTGTGTGTGTGTGTGTGTGTGTGTGTGTGTGTGTGTGTGTGTGTGTGTGTGGGCCCTGTGTGATGGCCTGGCAGCCTGTCCATGGTGTATACCCGCCTGCTGCCCAATGACTGCTGGGATAGGCTCCAGCATCCCCGCAACCCTGAGAGCAGGATTAGCGGTTCAGATAATGGATGGATGGATAGATAATTCCTGTTGGAATGAACGGGTCGGCAAGGAAATATCCACCACTTCTTCAATTTACGACTTCTAATAGCTTATCTATGTTACTTTAAAATATGACTGATGGATAAAAAAGTAAATTAAGATACTAGATGATCAGATTTTAACAAAACATGTTAACTATCATGTTGTTTGCTCATTGACACCAAGAGCAAATCAAAATAAACTTAAATAAAACTAAATGCTAAAGCAGCATGAAAATGTGCTTTACAGTAAAAATAGAACAAAAACACATGAAAAACAAAACAAAAACAAAAGAGCCACTGATGTTTCAGTACGATGGTAGTCTTTTCTTGTACCAGTTCAAATTTTTATTAACCAAGACACGATTTCACTCCCATGTCTTAACATTTTTAAATACCAAATTTTGTTATCCATTAAAACTACTTATTTTCTATTATATCCATTATTATCGTCTTTGTGTCTACTGTTTTACATTGTATGCTTCTGAGACTAGTTATCAGCTTAGATGAGGCAGTCATGGCCGAAAGGTTAGAGACCTGGGCCTGTTGTCCGTTCAAACCTTGGACCAGCAGGAAAATGTGGGTGGGGGGATGTGTATGAACGGTGTTGTCTCTTTCCTCATTACCGATGGCTGATGTGCTCTCGAGCAAGGCACTTAACCCCCTAACCAACTGCTCAGTGGCAGCCGGTGAAGACTGTGGTTGTACTGGGCAGCTCCCCGGTGTGAATGTGTGGAACTGTGTGAATGTGTAGCATGGCAGCGTGCTGTATGATCAGTTTAAGTTAAAGGCGCTGAACTCAGGTGCCTACCTTGGTACCTGATGGCAATGCCGTTGGATGTGCCTGTGGCATCTGTAGTGAGCTCAATGAAGAGATGCCTTGAGGTGCTAACCAGGCCTTCGTTGGGCAAGTACTCCACCTCATATGAGTCATAGAGGGCGGCTGCGTCAGTGTTGTTCCCATTCCTAATGAGCAACCTGCAAGAGAGGCACCAAAGAATGATTTCTTGTTTCATTTCTCCAGCTCTCTGAAAAAGGGTGCATTTTGGGGGAACAAATATATCACTGCTGTCACTCATTCAATACTGTACAGTACTGATTGATGCTCACTGAATTTAAATTTAAAAGCCAATTCGGTAAATACATTCTCATTCTGTTTTGTTGGGCCCAAAATAGACCCATAGAGTTTATCATCACTGAAACACATGTAAGCTTCTTTTTTTTTCAGAGTTAAATTTGTCTTTCTAAGACGTGGGGATGAACATATGAAAATAAGGTAGACATCTGGATGCAGAAATACCATTTGGGTCAAATCGAGTTTTGTTTGTGCTGCTTGTTGTGTGCTGCGGTAGTGCAGTATAGATAGGGTGTTATGTACACCATGCTTGTTGATATATTTTGTTCTTATTTCTATTTCTTATTTATCTTTTATTTCTATTTGTTTCTGTTTCTATTTTCTTATCTTGTATCTTGTTAGTTTTTAGCTATTAGAGCATGAGTGTCTGTAATAGAAGTCAATTTCCCCTCGGGGATAAATAAAGTATTCTGATTCTGACCCAGTTTTTCAGAATGGTAACAGAATACAGAGCGTGCAGGAACACGGTTTTCATATACACACACACACACACACACGAATAAAAAATACAGGTACTACAATTTCTCGGGAAACTACAGTTTCTCATCTTAAACAGGTCCACCATTAAATTTCCACTTAGGTCCACACCACCACTCTACGCAGGGTAAATAAACACTTCTCATTGTTCTGTCAAGGGAGGAATGATATTGATATGAATGTGCTGTTCAGGACACAAACCACATTTTAATCTGGCTACTACAACGACTGAGCCCCAGCTCAAGATTTAATTGGCCAGATAGTTGAAGATAACAGTGACATGTGGGATGTCAATAACGAAACAGAGGAGGAAATTTTGAAACAGAGGACTGAATTAAACAATAATGGGCTTGAGGAATTGACCTAAAATGAAAAATAAGCCCTACCTAAAGTATGCTATTATGCAGGTAGAGAGGCATCTGTGTAGTAAAATAGCATCATTATGTGGCTTTTATATGTCTCCAGAAATTCAGGGTGGAATGTCACCATGCTATGTTAGCAGAAGGAATGAAGATTGGGGATTCACAACACACAATATCTGCTGTTCAACTATTCAGACCAACACCGGTATAGATATTATACTAGATGTGACAAATCTGAAGCAGAGACATTTATTTTGCTGGGAATTGGAAGGAGTTGAATGGGATGCATTTGCATGCCTTCTGGGAGCTGTTGATTTTGGCTGAAGTTTACAGACCCAGAGATGAATCCACTGCTACCTCATGGGATGCAGAGACCAGCAACATATTTTTTTGCTATCATATCAGCGTAAACATTCCATATTTCCTTCAGTTATTAAAGCAGAAGTAAACAAAATGTTTCCACCTTTTGCTGCTTACCTTGTCTTGGTGGGGATGCTTGTGTGTCTCCGAGACCCTTGAGAGCTATACTGATGGGAGACTAGCCCCCAGCAGGTCCAGCCAAGTCAGGCAGGTTTCAACGTAGAGACTAGACAAAACTCAACACTTGGTCCTCCAGTTTGGGGGTTGGGCATAGTACCAACAACCCCACCCCATAAAAATTCCATCATGTTACAGAAACTACAACAAACACTACTACCATGGACCTTGCAGTGGACTTGAGCCAACCTGCTGGCAGTATGATCAGTCCTGTTCGGCTGATGTGCATGGAATGTCTGCACCATGTTCAAGATATCAAAAACAGTGCAGATCCCCAGTAAAATAAGAAGATACAGGCTGGACATTCGGGGGATTAGTGAATGCCAATGGATCAGCTCTGGAGGCCAAGTGATGAGTGATGGCTCAGTTATCCTGCACTCTGGGCACAACGATCAACAATACATAATCTCAAAGGAGAAGGTCAATGCCTTGTTAGAGAGGGAACCCTTCAGTGACTGGCGGATCAGAGACCGCTTCAACTCCAAGCACTGCAAGCTCAACATCATTCAGTGTTATGCACCAACAAATGAAACTCAGGAGAATGAAAAAGATGACTGATATGAAGAATTACAGCAGGCAGTCTCTAAAGTTCCCCAGCACAATATGCTTCCGATCATTGGTGACATTAATGCCAAGGTATGAGCTGATAATAGCAACTGTGAGAAAGCTATGGGAAGGCATGGGTATGATGTGATGAAAAATGGTGAATGTCTTGTTGACTTTTGCTTGAACAACAATTGTTTCATTAGTGGCACCATCTTTCCACACAGAATAATCCCCAAGCTCACATGGAAGTTACCTGATCAGGTAACCTCCATTATAACCATCAGGTAACTTCCACTATCAATCAGCTCGACCACATCTTGATCAATGGAAAGTGGCACAGGTCTCTTCAAGATGTTTGAGTTTGTCGTGGAGCTGATGTCTACAGTGACCACTACCTTCTAATAGCCATCATCAAGCTAAAAGTAAAGAAGGCGGCAAAACTGAGTCATCACAGGAAACATCTTGACATTGCCAAACTGAAATGCCAAAAGACCAACAAAGAGTTTAGCTTGGAACTGAGGAATCACTTCAGTACTCTGGCTGACCTTACGGATGAAGACTCAGATATCAACAGCAAGTGGAAGACCATCAAAACATTTTATGTAGCGGCAGCCACCAAAGTCTTCGGCTACAGAAAAAGGAAGACAAATTAATAGCTAACACTTGGCACTTGCCAGACAACAGAAGAATGGAAAGGACTGAAGGCTAAGATGTTGAGCATCAAATCACTCAGGCTCCAAGAGCAGGCTCAAGAAGCCTACAAGAAAAGCACAGACAAGTGAAGAAGAGTGCCAGGAGTGACAAGAGGGCTTTTGTTGAGGACTTAGCAGATAAAGCAGAGTGTTCTGCTGCAAGAGGGGAGATGAGTACTATTTATAAGATCACAAAGAAATTCAGTAGCAAGAACACCAGCCAGTCTGCCTCTGTCAAAGACAATGATGGCAACATCCTCGCAACAGTAAAGGTGGCTGCCGCTACATAAAATGTTTTGATGGTCTTCCACTTGCTGTTGATATCTGAGTCTTCATCCATAAGGTCAGCCAGAGTACTGAAGTGATTCCTCTGTTCCAAGCTAAACTCTTTGTTGGTCTTTTGGCATTTCAGTTTGGCCACGTCAAGATGTTTCCTGGTTACAGCATTTCCATGAATTGCTCAACTTCCCAGAGCCAGATGACTGCAATTTTTACACATTACGTGCCACCACATAATAATGCGAGTGTTAAGAGGTTGTGGTCATTTCACGTATTTCTGTGAGAGCATGTTGAGCTGAGCCCAGAACCCCACAGAGGAAACTCATTTCAGCCGCTTGTATCCATGATCTCACCCTTTTGGTCACCACTCCAAGTTCATGCACATAGGTGAGGGTTGGAACGAAGATTGGTAAATTGAGAGCTCTGCCGTCTAGCTAAGCTCCCTCTTCACCACAACATTCTGGTAGAACATCCACATTACTGCTGATGCTTCACCAATCGGCCTGTCAATCTTCCACTCCACCCTACCCTCACTCATGAACAAGACCCCGAGATACTTGAACTCCTTCACTTGAGGCAACAACTCCTCCCCAATCCAGAGGGAGCAACCCACCATTTTCTGGTAGAGAACCATTGCCTCAGACTTGGAGGTGCTGACTCTCATCCCGGACATTTCACACTCAGCTGTAAACCGCCCCAGTGCACACTGGAGTTCGCGTTCTGATGAAGCCAAAAAAACTACATCATCTGTGAAGAGCAGAGATGCAATTCTGAGGTTCCCAAAACAGACACACTCCTCATCTTGGCTGCGCCTTGAGATACTATCCATGAATATCACACACAGAATTGGAGACCATGTTCGAACATAGGGTAGTTCATAAGTGTACTTGGTAACAGAACACCTTGGGCCGCAGATCAATAACAGACTTTGTGGTCTTATCATCATCAGATTGGCGGCCCTATGTTTTGGACACTCATGGAAGACAGGAGCAGAGCTGCCAACTGATCACCACCTGGTGATGAATTGGATTAGATGGCAGGGAAGGCTGCTGGACAGACCTGGCAAACCAAAACGTGTAGTGAGGGTGAACTGGGAATGTCTTGCAGAGGCTCCTGTCCGTGGGGTCTCCAACTCCCAGAAGAAGTTTTTGTGTATCCTGAGGGAGGCTGGGGACATGGAGTCTGAGTGGGCTGTGTTCAAAGCCTCTATTGCAGATGCAGCAGGTAGGAGCTGTGGTCATAAGGTCATCGGTGTCTGTCAAGGTGGCAACCTAAGAACCCACTGGTGGACACCGGTGGTGAGGGAAGCCGTCAGGCTGAAGAACGAGGCCTTTCAGGCATGGTTGGCCCACGGGTCTCCTGAAGCAGCAGACAGATACCGGGAGGCCAGAAGGGCTGCGGCTTCGGCAGTCATGGAAGCAAAAACCCGGGTGTGGGAGGAGTTCGGCAAGGCTACGTGGGAGGACTTTCGGTTGGCCTAAAGGAAATTCTGGCAAACCATCTGGTGACTCAGGAAGGGGAACCAGGGTTTGACTCAAGCTGTGTTCAGCTGGGGAGAGGAACTGTCAGGCGGTTGAAAGAACACTTTGAGGAGCTCCTGAATCCGACTAACACGCCCTCAGAGGAGGAAGTAGAGTCTGAAGACTCGGGAGAAGCCCCACCCATATCCCTGGCAGAGGTCTCTCAGGTAGTTAAGAGGCTCCTCGGTGGAAAGGCAGCGGGTGTGGATGAGATTCGCCCTGACATGCTGAAGGCTCTGGACATTGTTGGGCTGTCTTGGCTGACACGCCTCTTCAATGTCACGTGGAGGTCGGGGACAGTACCTGTGGAGTGGTAAACTGGGGTGGTGGTTCCCATATCTAAAAAAGGGGACCGGAGGGTGTGCGCCAATTATCGGGGTTTCACACTGCCCAGCCTCCCTGGGATAGTCTACTCTGGAAAGGAGGCTCCAACCGATTGTCGAACCTTGGATCCAGGAGGAACAATGCGGATTCCTTCCTGGCCATGGAACAATAGACCAACTCTTTATCCTTGCAGAAGTGCTGAGGGAGACATGAGAGTTTGACCAGCCAGTCTACATGTGTTTTGTGGACTTGGAGAAGGCTTATGACCATGTACTCCAGGGCACTCTGTGGGGGCTACTGAAGGAGGATGGGGTACCGGGGCAGTTGCAACAAGCCATCCAGTCCTTGCATAACCAAAGTGAAAGCTGTGTCCGCATTCTCGCCACAAAGTCAAACACATTTTCAGTGGGTGTCAGACTCCACCAAGGTTGTCTCTAAATAAGTCATTTGAGTATAATCATCGGCTCTTATAGGCACATAAAGCTGAGTATCATCCGCATACCAATGGAAATTTATTTCATGACTGCGTATAATTTGGCCAAGTGGTGAAATAGAAAGAGAGAAAAGTGGAGGGTCAAGAACCGAGCCCTGAGGTACATCATATTTAACATCAGATAATTTTGATTTAATTATTATAGTAGACACAATTTATTCTTCCAGATAAGAAGGACTTAAGTACAGAGAGAGCGAAGCCAGAGACACCAAAATTACAATTTATTCTGTCTAATAGTATACAGTGATCAATGGTGTCAAAGACTGTTCTGAGGTCCAGTGGTACGAGTACAGAAGTGGAATCAGAGTCTACAGCTACCACGTTCACCACTCTGGGGAGAGCAGTTTCAGTGGAGTGACAGGCCCTGAAAGCCAAATGAAAAGGTTCATATGATTTTCTTTTTGTTGTCCTATATGGTTTGAAAGTTGTTGATACACAAATCTCTCTAGTACTTAAGAATAGAAGATTAGAGATTAGAGATAGTTAGAAGAGACCCTGGATTGAGGTGTGGTTTTTAAAGTAGGGGTTTGACCAAAGCTGTCTTAAAACTGCTTGGAACAGTACCAGTAGTAAGTGATAAAATAACAATGTCTAGCAATTTAGGTCCCAGGGAAGGTCAGAGGTCTTTAAAAAATTTTGCTGGTAGAGGGTCAAGTAGGCATGTAGTTGGTTTAGATGCTGGCACGAGCTTAGTCAAAGTATCAAGACAAGAGAGAGAGAGTCTCAAAAGCTACAATAACAGGACTATCAGTGAATCATTGCATAGATATGAATTTGGTAAGACAGGATCTGCAAGAGTAGCTGGAGTTGAAGAACTAATTTTGTTTATGATCTCATCAACCTTATTGCTGAAAAAGTCTAGAAAATCATGGGCCGTGAATGGTGAACAATTTCATCAGAATGAATAGCTGCTTTTTAGTAAATTTAGATAAAAAAGAGAAATTGGTTTCATGCCACGAACGAGCACCACGGATGCGATGTTTGCTTTGAGAATGTTGATTGAGAAGTATAGAGAAGGCCAGAAAGAGTTGCATTGTGTCTTTGTAGATTTAGAGAAAGCTTATGACAGAGTGCTGAGAGAGGAGGTGTGGTATTGTATGAGGAAGTCAGGAGTTGCAGAGAAGTATGTAGGAGTGGTGCAGGATACGTATGAGGGAAGTGTGACAATGGTGAGGTGTGCGGTTGGAATGACAGATGGGTTCAAGGTGGAGGTGGGATTACATCAAGGATCGGCTCTTAGCCCTTTCTTGTTTGCAATGGTGATGGACAGGTTGACGGACAAGATCAGGCAGGAGTCTCCATGGACGATGATGTTCGCGGATGACATAGTGATCTGTAGCGAGAGTAGGGTGCAGGTTGAGGAGAGCCTGGAGAGGTGGAGGTATGCACTGGAGAGAAGAGGAATGAAAGTCAGTAGGAGCAAGACGGAATACCTATGCGTGAATGAGAGAGAGGACAGTGGAATGGTCAGGATGCAAGGAGTGGAGGTGACAAAGGCATTTGAGTTTAAATACTTGGGGTCAACTGTCCAAAGTAACGGGGAGTGCAGTAGAGAGGTGAAGAAGAGAGTGCAGGCAGGTTGGAGTGGGTGGAGAAGTGTGTCAGGAGTGATTTGCGACAGAAGGGTATCAGCAAGAGTTAAAGGGAAAGTTTACAAGATGGTTGTGAGACCAGCTATGTTATATGGTTTGGAGACAGTGGCACTGACGAAAAGACAGGAGGCGGAGCTGGAGGTGGCAGAGTTGAAGATGCTAAGATTTTCACTGGGAGTAACGAAGAAGGACAGGATTAGGAACAATTATATTAGAGGGACCGCTCAGGTTGGACGGTTTGGAGACAAAGCAAGAGAGGCAAGATTGAGATGGCTTGGACATGTGTGGAGGAGAGATGCTGAGTATATTGGGAGAAGGATGCTGAATATGGAGCTGCCAGGGAAGAGGAGAAGAGGAAGGCCAAAGAGGAGGTTTATGGATGTGGTGAGGGAAGACATGCAGGTGGCTGGTGTGACAGAGGAAGACGCAGAAGACAGGAAGAAATGGAAACGGATGATCCGCTGTGGCGACCCCTAACGGGAGCAGCCGAAAATAGTAGTAGTAGTAGTAGTAGATAAAAAAGAGAAATCTGGGGATACGTTTTTTTAATATTGATTAAGCGAGATGGATACGCTGCTTTTGCAGCAGATAAAGCATTATTTTATTTCAATAAACACTCATCCCAAGGTAAGCAAAAAAAAACTTCCAATTTTGATTTTCGCCATTGATGTTCCAGTCTCCTGCAGGCCCACTTAAAAGCATATGTCTCATCATTAAACCAGGATTGTAGGCCTCTTTAGTCGCCTAGCTCTGATAGTGAGAGGTGCAATTGGATCGAGACTAGAGAAGGCCACATTTAAGTCACTAGTAAGATTTTCAACAGAGCCAGTCTCTACAGTGAAAGGAGCCAAGACTTAAGGCAGCTGCTGGACAAATGCAGCTACAGCCTACAATGGATGGACCAATGTGGCGAATGGCAATTACATCCATGCCGACATTAACAGGTCAGGCCAATAATGCTTTAAATTTGATGAGAAAATTATCTGACAAAGCAAATGTGTTTGGCAAGACATTCAGATCAGAAAAAGTTATCCCTTTAGATACAACCAAATCAAGGGAGCTACCACTGCAATGAGTCGACTCTTGAACAAACTGAGTGAACCCAAAAATATCAACAAGTGCCAGAAATGCTTTACTTAGAGGATCAGCAGCGTTATCCAGATTAATATTTAAATCACTGAGAATTACAATTTCATCAGAATGAACAACAAGACCTGAGACAAAGTCTTCAAGAAATAGTGAGTAAGAGCCAGGAGGTCAATAGAGTATCTCAATCTGCACTGAGCAGAGTCATGGCTGAGGGAGATGGACTTAGAATAAGAGCCTCCAAAGATTGGAATTTAGATTCAAATTTAGAGGTTAAATTGAAAATAGACATATATCAAGGTAATGTCCCCACCTTGTTTATTTGCCTGAGCTACATGGGGATAAGTATAGTCAGGTGGGGAAGCTTCGTTTAAGGCAAGGAAAACATTTGGTTTAAGCCAGGTTTCACATAATCAAATCATTTCAAAACTATGTTCAAGAATCAGATTATTTAAGGCTTTGGTTGACAGTGATCTGATATTTATGAAACCAAATTTAAGCATCTTGATCAGTAGTAGGTAGAACTTTAGAGCTACCAATAGCTAAAATATTAAGTGGAATTATACACCTTGTATTATTAGTTGACAATTTGAATGACCTACACTTTGGATGATATACGATCATACTGTTGATAAAATTAGATGTTTGATTCTGTAGTTTATTAGATACTTTGTTGCACATTTCACCACTGCCAGTGGTAGGAATGATTAGATTATTGTAATTCACACATTTAGGAGAGGAGAGCTTGAGAACAATACAAAAGGGTAGGGGGACAGTCTCAATGTTATAGACCAAGCTGTCAGTCTGATAATCTATACAAAGCTTCCCTGACTAAACATATTAACTTAACTAGTTGACTCCACACTACATTACATTACATTAGTCATTTAGCTGACACTTTTATCCAAAGTGACTTACAATAAGTGCATGTAATGTAGATAAACAGGAGAACTACTAGTCATCAGAGGTCATTAGTGTATCTTCTCTCTAAACAAGCATCTAAGAGCAAAACAAAGATACTTTCTTTTAATGAGTGAATACAATAAGTATTAAGAGCAAGTAACAGGGTAGTAGTTCTTGAAGCGGTGAGTTTTCAGCCGAAAGATGAGCAGCGACTCCGCTGTCCTGACATCAGTGTGGAGTTCATTCCACCACTGTGGGGCCAGGACAGAAAAGAGCCGTGACCGGGTCGATCGGCAGCAGGGGCCTCTGAGCGACGGGGCAACCAGGCGTCTCGAGGCAGCAGAGCAAAGTGGTCGGGTGGGGGTGTAGGTCTTGACCATGGCCTAGAGATAGGAAGGAGCTGTTCCTTTCACGGCCCTGTAGGCTAGCACCAGAATCTTAAACTGGATGCGAGCAGCTACTGGGAGCCAGTGTAGGGACATGCAAAGGGGAGTTGTGTGGGAGAGCTTAGGGCGGTTGAACACCAGACAAGCTGCAGCTTTCTGAACAAGCTCCAGAGGTCTGATGGCCGACGCCGGGGTGCCAACAAGGAGGGAGTTGCCGTAGTCCAGCCAGGAGATGACTAGAGGGCTGGATGAGCACTGGGTGAACACCCATTTCTCACCATCTCATCGGTGAGGAATGGGCAAATCCTCCTGATGTTATAGCAGAGAAATCTGCAGGAGCAAGCAACCGATGTAACGTTTGCAGTAAACGACAGTTGGTCGTCCAGGATCACACCCAGATTCCTCGCAGTCCAAGTTGGTGTCACCACGGTGTTGTCAATGCTGATGGCCAGGTCTCGGTGCGGGCAACCTTTCCCCGGGAGGAACATCAGCTCTGTCTTGTCCAGATTGAGCTTCAGTTGGTGTGTTGTCATCCACTCCGGGAGCCTGCTAAGTTCAAACCTAGCTGGCTCTCTAATCACCTACAGTCTGCTGAATGATAAATCCCTAGTGTCAAACAAAATGTAGACAGCTATCTTTCTTTATGCATGCTCAAGCCAGCTATCTATATATTGCTAGACAAAAGAGTGGCACTGTCCCCAGTAGGGTAATGCTGTCTGCTTTCAACGGATAAGGTGGCCCCAGAAAGAAGACCAGTTATCAACAAAGCCGAATCCCTACTCATTACAGTAACGTGTTAGCAAGCAGTTCATTAAGGTGAGCCTACTGTACATCTCATCATTAACCCTTACGGGTAAGGGATCAGAGATGATTAATTGATGCCAACATCTAATCTCATCTCATCTCATCATCAGATGCTTCTTCTGGGCCGCGTCGTGGTGGCAGTGAGCTAAGTAGGGCATTCCAGACATCCCTCTCCCCAGCAATACCATCCAGCTCCTCCTGGGGGATCCCAAGGCGTTCCAGGGCCAGATTGGACATGTAGTCCCTCCAGCAAGTTCTGGATCTAACCCGGGGTCTCCTCCCAGTTGGATGAGCCCAGAAAACCTCCAAAAGAAGGCACCCAGGAGGCATCCTAATCAGATGCCCGAATCACCTCAACTGGCTCCTTTCAACGCAAAGGAACAGCAGCTCTACTCCGAACTCCCTTCAGATGGCCGAGCTCCTCACCCTATCTCTAAAGCTGAGCCCAAACACACTACGGAGGAACCTCATTTCAGCCGCTTGTATCCGCGATCTCACCCTTTCGGTCATTACCCAAAGCTCATGACCATAGGTGAGGGTTGGAACGAAGGTTGACTGGTAAATTGAGAGCTTTGCCTTCCGACTCAGCTCCCTCTTTATTTTTATTTTCTATTTATTTTACTACTTATTGATCCCCGTGGGGAAATTCTTCTTCTGCATTTAATCCATCCTAGCTGTGTAGCTAGGAGCAGTGGGCAGCTGCCGTGCAGCGCCTGGGGACCAACTCTAGTTCATCTTGCCTTGCCTTGGTCAGGGGCACAGACAGGAGTATTAACCCTAACATGCATATCTTTTTGATGGTGGGGGAAACCGGGGCACCCGGAGAAAACCCAAGCAGACGCGGGCAGAACATGCAAACTCCACACAGAAAGGACCTGGGATGATCTCCCAAGGTTGGACAACCCTGGGGTTCACACCTAGGACCTTCGTGCTGTGAGGTGGCAGCGCTAACTACTGCGCCACCGTGCCACCCAACTCTTCACCACAACGGTTCAACTTTCTGGCAAACTTCAGCATCCTGACTAAGCTGGCTTTTGTGATCTCTGATTGCTTCATCCTAGCATTATTGGAGTCGACATGAATAGCAATGTTGCTGAAAGTAGTTGTGCTGTGTGCCTGGGTTCCTCGTTTCTCCCTCTGTGATGCCAGCACCCTAAGATTATCTTCTATGTTGGAGACTCTGGCCTTAAGAAATGGAAACGGATGATCCGCTGTGGTGACCCCCCCCCCCCCCGCCCAGACCAGGCCACACCAATCATGTGGCCTGGTCTGCAGTCACCTCTCCCAACTGCAAACCGGTTATCAATCTCACGAAGCCGACTCTCAAGAAGGCGGAAGCTGGAAACAGCTGGCAGTGACGAGCAGTGAGGAGAAGCTTCATCAGTTTTATCGATTTCATCAACTTCCGGAAAGCCTTTGAAAGCCTGCATCGTGACACCCTATGGAAGATCGCAAGAGCATATGGAACCCCTCAAAAAATGGTCACACTGATGGGGTTGTTCTGTCTTACTTTGAATGCAGCCTCATTGTTAATGGAAAACTATCTGAATGGTTCACCCTGGAGTTTGGTCTGTGGCAAGGGTGTACCATGTCTCTCATTCTCTTTCTGATTACCATTCACTTCATTATGGGAAGACAACCGACAGACTCAGGGGCATCCAGTGGACTCCGTTTTCCCACCGTGAAGATCTATACTTTGCTGATGACTTTGCTGTTCTCTCCTTAAAGCATATCCATCTGCAGGAGAAAACTGAAAGACCGAACAAGTTCGCCAAACAGACAGGCCTGAACATCAATGCCTCCAAAACCCAAGTAATGTGGATGAATGCCACGCTAGACGCACCAATCACAGTGAATGGAGACCCGCTCAACAATGTCGAGGAGTTTACTACCTTGGAAGTCTTGTCTGTAAAGACAATGCAGCACAAACTGACACGAGAGCAAGGCTTGGGAAGGCTCATGATGCTTTTTCTAGGTTTGAGCCTATCTGGAAGTGAAAGCAATACAGACTAAATGTCCAGCTGTACAACAGCAACATAAAATCAGTGCTGTTGTATGGCTCAGAGTCCTGGCAAGTGACAACACATGATATGTAAAAGATTGATGTCTTCCACAATGGATGCCTCAGGAAAATCTGTCATATCTTCTGGCCTGAGAGGATCTAAAATGAACAGTTATACAAGATGACTAAGCGCAATAGTCTGGAGATCAAATGCTGCTGAATTCAATGGCTAGGACATGTTTTCAGAAAGGACCAAGATCGAAGCCCTAAGGTTGCACTGAGATGGACTCTTATTGGTGAAAAGGAAGTAAGGCCGTCCTGAAACAACTTGGGGGTGAACTGGAACAGTTGAGTTAAAGGAGATGGACCACACATGGGGCGAGGCACAGCATGCAGCACAATAAAGGTCTCAATGGAGGCAGATTGTTGAAGCCTCATGTCCCACCAGGGATGAAGAGGATTAAGTAAGTAGTAAGTAGACAACTTTTTTGCTTGAACATATCATTATGAAGTAAATGTTGATTGCACAGTGTAATAGCTATAGAATAATGACATTATTGGTGTTAAGCCTCCCTATAAACCTCACTTTCAGGCTTATAGGGAATTAAATTCTGTCTGCCAATCTGTATGATCTGTTCTGTATGATCATGTGGGAAAACAAAGGCTTGATTTACAGTACAATGGCAGTGCGTCAACCATTGTACAACCAAAATAGTTAGAGGATAGCGCTTTTGTTTTCTCTGGTAGCTATCCCCAGTAGCAGAAATGGCAGACAATGGAACAACCAAAGTGACAGTGGAACCTCTACCCAGCAAGAGAAAAATAACCCCATTAACGCAGGAGGCAAAGAGAAAGAGTGATAGAAACAGAGGTAAAATAAGAGGGAACTCTGGACTCTGTTTCCCTGTCGAGATCTGTTTCCCCCGAGCCAGACAAAAGCATTCGCATGGAAACAGGTTAGCTATCGGTTACGATTAGGTTAAGGTTAGGATTAGGTTAGATTGGGTTAGGTTAGGTTAATGTTAGGGTTATATTAGGTTAGGTTAGGGGTAGGTTGAAGTTAGGTTAAGGTTAATCAAATGTCCCGGTGTTGTATCGAACTCTGGCTAGGGGGAAAGAGATCTCGATGGGGAAACAGTTTGATACAACACCCAGGACTTGAGAAGGTTCCAAACCAACATTCATTTGGCATTCTTTCTACTGGATCAGTAAGTAACACAACCTGCCTTCTTAATAATACTTCTGGATGTTTTACTCTGACTTTATCATAGCACTGAGATCAGAGTTTTTAATTCAAATTGGGATTCTTATGGTTTTTTCTTGCTTTGGACAGTAGCCAGGCTGTGGATAAACAGAAAGTAATGCGGTTGCAAACAATAAAAACACTTGGAAATGCTAGGGGGAGAGTTGAAAAATCATCTACAGTCACTTTGATGTTGACATGGGACCTGAACGATGTGAAGTAAGACAAGCTGGCTGATAATACAGATGTGTGGCATAGGTCAGTGAAACACTGGCTGCGCTTGTAACGTATAAGCCTGGGTCTGATATCAAAAGGAACAAACCACTCCCCATACCATTCCTCCTTCATATCTGAAGATGACTACCTCCATCATTATCCAGGGGTTGGGTAGCCTGGGTCTTCAGGTGGCTACAAAGACTTATAATTTCTCATCCAATTCAGGCACAGTGAGAGACAGTGAGGTTTTTTTTTATGGTTGAGAGTGAAGGCAGTGGCTGCACAAGCTTTTCTTTGAGCACGTTTTTGGTTTTGTGACTTGGCTTTCATGGATGTCAGTACCCTTTGAAATAACACTTTATCGGCAGAACAGTCTCAGGCAAGCGACTCTCATGACACACCCACTGGATATGTACCATCCTTTCAGATAGTACATACCCAGCAAGCCAGGGAGTGGTGCATCAGAATATTGCCAGCATGTCATTGAAGATTCATTTATGCCTGGAACATGTAGGGCACCTTTGGGAGCCTCAGAGGGGAAGCAGGAAATGCTACTGTAATGTTGGACATTAGCAAAGGTCACAGGAAGCATAGTATCCCCTATGATAATTTCTTCACTGCCCATCTCCTATAGTCTCTGGGAATCCATCCAAAGAAAACTGACAGCAATGGGAATGGTGAGGGAGAACAAGGCTCAGCTCCCCAATGCAATGCTAAAAAGGAATGAAACAGACGTATACCCCCCCTTTTTTTTCCTCCCAATTGTACTTGGCCAATTACCGTACTCTTCTGAGCCATCCTGGTAGCTGCTCCACCTGCTGTGCTGATCCGGGGAGGCCTGCAGACTACCACATGCCTCCTCCGACACATGTGGAGTCACCAGCCACTTCTTTTCACCTGACAGTGAGGAGTTTCACCAGGAGGATGTAGCGCATGGGAAGATCACGCTGTTCTCCCCAGTTCCCCCTCCCGTCCGAACAGGCGCCCCGACCGACCAGAGGAGGCGCTAGTGCAACGACCAGGACACACCTACATCCGGCTTCCCACCCGCAGACACAGCCAATTGTGTCTGCAGAGACGCCTGACCAAGCCAGAGGTAACACGGGGATTCGAACTGGCAATCCCCGAACAGACGTATTCTGAATGATGTTTACCTTCACTGACACCAGCACACATGAGTCTTACTCTCCAAAAAAGAAGAAAATATTTAAGAGCACAAGAAACAGCAAAAAATAAGTGGACATCATTGACATGTCTGCGTTCAATGCTTGCTTCTTCTTGACTGAAATGATGCAGTGGGACACTCCACAGCAGCGCAAAATGAGTCTTTCAAATAATTGATGTGCTGTGGCTACATTTGTGTTGAGAGCTGTCTACTGATGAATGATGCTTTTGTCATCTCTGTGAGCTTACACTGTCAGCCATTTCATATACCTGAGGAATGGACTCAAACACCTTTCCTAAGGAAAACTAAGAGGCCTACCTATTTAATGCAAGTGAGGACATGCACAAGCAAATAGACATGTATATGGTCATTTGAAAGAAAAAAAATACTACAAGAGAACAATAACAGCTACTTGTTTCAAATATAACTGCATAAGAAACAAGGGTATCTCAATGACTTGATGCATGCTCAATAATCCAGGTAAGAAAATCAAAGAGGGTTGAATCAGTTCATGTTTCATTGTATCCAGATGAACTGATTCAACCCTCTTTTAAGGGCATCTGAAATGAATAATGTTGCAGAAGTTTAGCATTTAGCTGAAGATGATATATACAAATTGACCTCTTACCGATCATCATCCTCAGCCAAAGCCACCTTCTCAAAGTGGATATGTAGCCTATGTCCCTCTGGGGCCTCTAGCAGCCAATGGCACGTCAGATTGTTGCTGTAGTTGCTCGGAAAACCAGGGGACACAATGCGCCCGCTGGTGATATTCCTGATCAGACCCCCACAGGTGGCTGAGTGTAAGAGAGAAAAACAGAGAGAAAACAAGGATAGTGAGAAAAAAATTGATAAATGATGGACGTCCGGGTTGTGTGGCGGTCTATTCCGTTACCTAGCAACACAGGGATCGCTGGTTCGAATCCCCGTGTTACCTCCGGCTTGGTCGGGCGTCCCAACAGACACACAATTGGCCATGTCTGCGGGTGGGGAGCCAGATGTGGGTACGTGTCCTGGGCTCTGCACTAGCGCCTCTTCTGGTCGGTCGGGGCACCTGTTCGGGTGGGGGGAGGGGGATCTGGGGGGATAGCATGATCCTCCCATGCGCTACACTCTCCTCGCGAAACTCCTCACTGTCAGGTGAACAGAAGCGGCTGGCGACTCCCCATGTATGGGAGGAGGCATGTGATAGTCTGCAGCCCTCCTCGGCTCGGCAGAGGGAGTGGAGCAGCGACCGGGGATGGCTCGGAAGAATGGGGTAATTGGCCAAGTACATTTGAGGAGAAAGAAAAAAAAGGGGGGGGGGTTGATAAATGGGCCGAACAAAAAACAAAGACAGTACAGAACAGGTAAGTGAGGAATGAAAGCAATGAACTCAGTAGGGATGAAAAAAAATCTCTAAAAGTTAATCATACATGACACAGACACACTGTGACATACCACCACCTGTCAAAATGCATTGGTTTAGGTTGTATCCCCGTGGATCAGGTCAAGGCTATCCAGCATACAAACCTAATTGAAATGGACCAGGCGGACAATGCCCAGTGGCACTGCCCCGTTTCCAGTAATCACACCCAAACAAACCTGCTTTAAACTCGCAGATGATGGGAGAAACATGAGGAATGGCACACAGCAGTTGCAGGCTCTCGCTCTCTCGCTCTCTCTCTCTCTCTCTCTCTCTCTCTCTCTCTCTCTCTCTCTCTCAAACACACACGCATACAATTAAGATTGGAGTGATACAGATATACAGGCACATAAGAGGGTCGCCGAAATTGCTTTTCTGAGTAGCTAACACCCCCTGTGCTATAAAGCAATGTCAAGCGGAGGGGCCGGGAGAAAAGAGGTCACTTATTATTTATCGCTGCGTCTCATCAGAGCAGCAAAATGAAATCCGCCGCCCGCCGTCCTGTGGGAGTCAAAGGTATGCAAGATTTCAGCAGACTTAAATAAAAGTATACTGCAGCTCAGCCGCCACAACAAAAAGCTTTTCTCCCTTTCTGGAAATTGATTGTCAAGTGAATATGAAAATTTTTACAAAACCACTTACCTAATCCCTCAAAGAAAAAAACAAAACACCCTTTATGATTAAATGGATTCTACACACGTGGATCCACATTTACTGTTGCCATCCGAGCACATTTTTGAAACAAAATGTTACACTTAACGGCAAAAACAACAGGTGTTTTCACATCTATTTTCTGATCAATTTCTTACTTTGTAATCGTATGTCAGTGTTTGCGATTATTGTGACTAAACCGACAGCAAGGCGTCAAGCTGATCAAAAAGATGTGGGTGCGATGGGACAGACATGAAATGAAAGTCATGGTGGCCTGGTTCGGCCTGGTTCGGCCTGGTTCAGCAGCTGTGTCCAGAATCTTCCACTCGTTCCCTACATATAAAACACTCAACAGGACTCTCTATAGGGAGTGCACGAGCAGAGCAGAGAAGAGAAGAAGCAAAGAATTGTATTGTGGTATTTGTAGCATAGTGTACATGCGTTGAACGCTACATTTTCAGTTGCATTGTGGGAATATTTGAGGGCACTGTATAGTGAATAAAGTTTACAGTCAGAATTCAGAGACCAGACATAATGGAGAAAGGTGAACACAGTGCACTATACAGCGAACAGGAAGTGGTTCCGGTCACAGCTTGTGTGTCGGGAGTGGCTCTGGCTCAGCAAACACACCTGTGGTGGGATGGCATAATGAGCAACTCTGTGCAAAACCCCACTATTTAACAGTGTTGTCTCTCTGCAGCGACACTTGGATTTGTTGCACACACAGACATAAGCCCGGTTTACACCCGGCATTAACTTGTAAGTGATTATCTCATCTGGATAATGAACGATCTGATCTCATCCCGTGCATTTACACTTGGCTGACTCTACCGGGTCTGATCACACTGTGAGCAAGGCCACCTCTGAAGGCGGTCTGGCAGAGCCGATTGCATTCTGATCTCAGTGCAGGCATCTATACCTTGCATTAAGATGTTTTTTTCTTTATCCAGATAAGGTATCTACGCAAAAATTGCACATTAACGCCAGGTGTAAATGGGGCACTAGACTGGGCATTGAACCAAGCTACCACTTTGATGAACAAATTGAAAAAGTGCATAAAGGAAGATTTGTGTGGTTTATGGAGCCTTGTTAATGTTAAGTAAAAGTAATTGTGCCCCTCCCAGTTTCTCTGTCCATCCTTTACCCTTGAGTAGCTGGGCACAGTGTCAGCCTTTTCTCTTTCCGGGTCGGTCTAAGTACCACACTGTGTTAGTGGCTGTTTAAATTTCAATGGCATGGTCATTTATTTAAAATAATGTTAACTCTGCTGTGTCCTGGTGGCTCATTCAGATGAGCACCACTCATCACACTGGCCGAACCCCACCCACCCCCCGCAAACATCTGCCTTTGGTGATCAATTATTGGTCAATGATTGACCAAAGGCGGATGTTTAGCAGGTTTTTTGGCCAATGTGAAAGGGGTAAGATAGCCCTGATCACAACTCAGCATAGGTATGCAGCAAATGTTAATCTTCGGACATTTGCTGCGTATCGCCCCCCCCTTTTTTTTTTTACCACTCTCTACTTCTAGTCTCTCTCTATCAGCCTGTCTGAATAAAAACTCAGCCAGAACAGAATTTCACTTCTGTGTCAGGTCTCACGCTACCAAACTGCATAAACTGAAAAGATCACAATGAACTCAATTTTAAAGGTCCAGCATTTGACTGTTAATGATACTTGTCAGTTAATAGTGCTAATAATAGTAGGATTTGAAATTATTATAGTCATTCCAGAAAAGATCAAAATATTACACTCCTCTGTACAGAAGTGTAGTTTAGGCATTGTTATGTATGCGGGTTGACAAAGGAATATCATGGGAGTAATGGGGATCCCTTACGCAAACGTATAATAACATAATAAACATTTAATTTAAAGACACCTTTCATGACACTCAAGGTCACCTTACATCAAATCCAATAAAAACTGCAATCGATACACACAATTAGCAATAGAGCATACATCAGCAGGGGTTAAAGAAAGATGAATGTGATGCTGTTAATGATGTTAAATTGAGTGCGCTAGTTTAAAAAGGTGGGTTTTAACAGCAGATTTAAATTCTGTAATGGAGACCAGTAAGCAGAAGTGATGGAGAATGGAGTGCCAGAGTTTGGGTGCAGCATAGGATAAAACCCTGGCACACCTGCTGGTGAAGGCCACAGGGAATGAGATGAAATGTAAGCCTGAAGGAGGTCTGTGAGATAAGAAGGAATCAGGAAGATTTATTTGTCATTTCATTACATGCACCTGCATACATTAAATATTGTTTCCCCCCAGCCCACAGCAGTGCAACGCAAAGACAAAAACACATCCAAACTACAAGAACACATCTATCCAAACTACAAAAAACTACAAAAACACATATATCCAACACACACACACATATATATATATAAACTTAGCACAAAAAGTAAGGAAATGTGTGTTTGGTAGATTATTCCTTTGTTGTAACAATGCTTCTTGGCAATAAATCTTATATCAGGCACCTGATTGTCAGCACCTGGGGTACCACAAGCTCAAAGCAAGAGTCAATAGCAACAGCAAAATAAGCTGTTTGGCATTGGCGGAGAAGATTTGGCAAATTTTTCATGGGTGCAACCCACATACTCAGCTCTGCTGCTCATCCAAAAAATGCATGTTCCTTACAAATGTGACACCATTTAAAAGGGAAATAAGCAGCCTTTCCAACGGTATAAGATTTATTGCCAAGAAGCATTGTTACAACAAACAAATAATCTACCGAACACAAATTTCCTTACTTTTTGTGCTAAGTATATATGAGAGCGAATGCCAGGATGACTGTCGGAACTGCCCGTCTTCATGGGCTAGCAGTTAGCTTAGCCTGCCCTGCTTCCGCGTTCTGTTTGACCGCCCTCGGTGTTTCCTCCTCGGGCGCGGCTCCAGGCAGAGCTATGGTCCAACGCCAGCTCCCCCAGCCAGACACCCTCGACACACCTCCCCACACTCCACATGATGACACCAAAAACACAGTCAACGCTAGGCAAGGCCGTGCCAGACCGCCCTCGGTGTTATCGGAACTGCTGTTCTGCATGGGCTAGCAGTTAGGTTAGTCTGCCCTGCTTCTGCGTCCTGTCAGACCACCCTTGACGCTTCCTCCTTGGGTGCAGCTCCAGGCAGGGCCGTGGTCCCTGGGCCCACAGGACAAAGCAGACCAAGCTTCAGCAGACCAAGCCATCAAATGAAAACACAAACTTAGACGCAGATGTGGACAAAGACACTGCATGGACGGTACTGGGTGAGGCCGCCGCAAATGTAAATTTGTGCCTTCATCTTCCCACACTGGTACTGGGTGAGGTTGCTGCAAACATGAATTCGCACAGCCAAGGAGATAGATTATGAAGAGCTTTGAACATTAATAATAAAAAATTTTAAATTAATTTGCTGTGACGAAAGAAGCTAGTGTAATTGAATCAGCAAGGGAGAGACATTCAGTTGACTTTGAACGTGTAGTAATCCGTGCTGCAGAATTCTGGATGAGTTGAAGTCGGTGAATTAGTTTGTTGGGGATGCCTGCCAGGATCGCATTGCAATAGTCAAATTGTGACGTGACCAAAGCATTGACCAAGACTTCCGTGGAGTGTTGTGCTAAAGCGGGGCGTAGTCTGGAGATGCCATTATGCATGCTCAATAACCCAGGTAAGATAATCAAAGAAAGTTGAATCAGTTCATCTGGACACAATGTTTATTGACAGAAATGTTTCATCACTCATCTAAGTGACCTCTTCAGTCTGATTGCAGGTATCCCCACCCTTGTAAACAATACAGCTGCATAACGACCAAAACCAACGATCAGTTTCATATGCAAATAGGTGTGACCAATAACTAGAGTTTCATTGGCCATGTGTACTATTCACAGAGGATTTGGGTATGTTTGCAATCACATTGTAAGATGGTGACAGATGTCCTTCTCATAACACATCCTCAACACTTAACACGTCGGTGCATGATGTAGGTGTACATGGGATGAGGGGAAGGGGCAGAACAGGATGCTGCAGAGGAGCCTGAGATAGCCAGGAGCCTGCATGAGAGGATGACTGGATGACTGAGGAAGACCAAAAACTATGAATATCAGTCACTCCTAACACAGAAGCACTCCATTCACAAACTCCATATGTCATTAACTGTGTCTAGCGTCATTCATACAATGTTCGACCACATCTACAGATCATATCACCAATGTGATGTGACTCCACAAACCTTTCCTGGTAGTAAAAGTAGAACATAGGACAAACACAAATCAATACCTACTGGTGCAAAAACGTTAAACATGTTTAATGTTCTGGCCTTTAGTGACATGAAAGTCAAGTCAAGTCAATTTAATTTGTATAGCCCATTCATCCATCCATTACCCAAACCGCTTATCTCGCTCTCATGGTCACGGGGATGCTGGAGCCTATCCCAGTGGTCATTGCCGCGGCAGGCGGGGAGACACAACAGACAGGCTGCCAGACCATCACAGGGCTTTGTATAGCCCAATATCAAAAATTACAAATTTGCCTCAAGAAAGGGAAAAGGAGCAGTTTTCCTCCCCAACGCCAGAGAAGCTGTCAGGTTATGGTCCTGGTGTTGCTATGACTTGACTAACAGAGTGGGTTCTGCCTGCGGCTGGACGTGGTTTCATTTCTGAGGCAACAGAGCTGACCTCACTAAAAGCTATGAAGAAAGTGCTGTTTTTCTTTTTTGAGTTTCCTTAAATTTTGAAGTAATAATACTGATGTCAATGCTCCTCCACACTAAAAGTCAAATTGGATGGATTTTAATGATAACAATTTGATAGACAGACAGACAGACAGACAGACAGACAGACAGACAGACAGACAGACAGATAGATAGATAGATAATATTAAAATGGTATAGTTCTAGGTCAAGAAACACATGTACCAGATATGTCTCACAATTAGGAATAATGCACCCAAATAACCAATTCAAACAATGCCATTTCTAAATCCTTAAACAAAATTTGATCAAGATAATTGATAACAATATTACTGAATTTTGCCATTTCATTATAACATCTGTCCGTTGTTGGCTAAACAGTATGGGGAACATACACTACCGTTCAAAAGTTTGGGATCACCCAAACAATTTCGTGTTTTCCATGAAAAGTCACACTTATTCACCACCATATGTTGTGAAATGAATAGAAAATAGAGTCTCAGGCAAACAGGCTCTAACCAGAGTAGAAAAAGAAGTGGGAGGCCGCGTTGCACAACTGAGCAAGAAGATAAGTACATTAGAGTCTCTAGTTTGAGAAACAGACGCCTCACAGGTCCCCAACTGGCATCTTCATTAAATAGTACCTGTTAGAGCCTGTTTGTGCTGTCCTCTGAAGGGAGTAGTACACACCGGTGTAGGAAATCTTCAATTTCTTAGCAATTTCTCGCATGGAATAGCCTTCATTTCTAAGAACAAGAATAGACTGTCGAGTTTCAGATGAAAGTTCTCTTTTTCTGGCCATTTTGAGCGTTTAATTGACCCCACAAATGTGATGCTCCAGAAACTCAATCTGCTCAAAGAAGTGCCCATCCAACCAATCCAACTTGTGGGAGCTGCTTCTGGAAGCGTGGGGTGCAATTTCTCCAGATTACCTCAACAAATTAACAGCTAGAATGCCAAAGGTCTGCAATGCTGTAATTGCTGCAAATGGAGGATTCTTTGACGAAAGCAAAGTTTGATGTAAAAAAAATCTTATTTCAAATACAAATCATTATTTCTAACCTTGTCAATGTCTTGACTCTATTTTCTATTCATTTCACAACATATGGTGGTGAATAAGTGTGACTTTTCATGGAAAACACGAAATTGTTTGGGTGATCCCAAACTTTTGAACGGTAGTGTACATATGTGTTAACAGCCTAGTGTAATCCATGACACGTTTTTGGCCATGCTGTCCCAGCTCCAGTTTGGTAGCTAAGTGTGTGCAGTTAAAAATAAAATGATTGTGGTTTTCATAATGGTCGAGCTTACCCAAGCACTGTGGTTCCTTGTCACTCCAGTAGGGAGTGCTGGCGTTGCGGCAGGTGAGTGTGTTCAAGCCTCGGAGTTGGTATCCTTTCAGACAGTAGAAGAGGGCCGTTCCCCCAGAGTGCAGGCTGCTGACTGAAACATCCCCATGGGCTGGCCGCTGAGGGAAGGTACAGCTCAACACAAAGGCTGGGGAAGAGGAGTTGGGGGGGGGCAGGGAGATGGAGAGAGATGGAGAGAGAGGGAGAGGGAGAGGGAGAGAGAGAGAGAGAGAGAGAGAGAGAGAGAGAGAGAGAGAGAGCGAGAGGGAGAGACAGAGACAGACAGACAGACAGAGAGGATCATTGTTTGTCTTTCACTGGGGAATTTTGGGTTCCAGCCCTAGAAGTGAACTCAAAAGATAAAAAGTAAATGAGAGCTGTTTGGGGGAAATGTTTCCACAAAATAATGGTCTAAGGTGATGATGGATTAGACTTGCAGCCATTTTCTTAACATAAAAATGGGAAAATGGCCATTCACTTCCCTTAAAAGAACAGAAAATGTAATGTAAAGATAAGCATGGGTTGGTGATACTGAGAACCTGTAACAAAAGTTTCAGACATGTTTGAGCATGTATGATGGAATAGTGAGTATTTCTGTATGTTGTAATGCCACTAAGAGGCGCCGTGCAGTCTGCTGGAAGAGACACGGACTAAATGCTGAGAAAGTTCACCGGTGTTACTCTTCAGTGCAGAAGAGAAAAAAATGCGTAAAGCCCAAATCCATAGACAAGATGGTGGGAAGTAACTCAAGAGGCAGCGAGTGGGAATTAGAACAAGAGGGTCCAAGAAAGAAAGGAGACAAAAGCCACTTCATTTTTGTCATTGCACAGGTTACAATGAATGTGTTTGCTGCATGTAACCCATCCCGCTGTATAGGAGCAGCGGGCAGCGGCAGCGCCCGGGGACCAAATCCAGTTCTTCTTTCCATTGCCTTGCTCAGGGGCACAGACAGGAGTATTAACCCTAACATGCATGTCTTTTTGATAGTGGGGGAAACCGGAGTACCTGGAGGAAACCCACGCAGACATGGAGAGAACATGCAAACTCCACACAGAAAGGACCTGGGATGGCCTAGAGTTCAAACCCAGGACCTTCTTGCTGTGAGGCTGCAGTGCTAACCACTTGGCCACCGTGCTGCACCAAACAAATAAACAAAAAAAAGAAAAGAAGTAAAAACACTTCATGATATGGGTTGTGATCCATTGCTTTAACTCTTACTGGATGTGTGCTGAGCTGTAATGTCGGAGAATTCATACAACTGGGATTTTCCTGAGCATGAATCTTTTATATCTCAATCTCTCCTCCTAACTACATTTTCTCCATGTGTTTCCTCTTCCTTCAAAGCACACCTTGCTGCTTCCCTGTAAATACCAATGGCAGGTCTCTTTGTTTCGGTTGGATAGCTGTCATGCTAAAATGTAGTTAAGGTCTTTATCGATTATTATCATGATTATATTTTAATATTTTTTTACAAACCCACTGAACCCATTTTTTTCCCAATAACCGAATAGATAAAAGTAAAGGGAATCAAAAAAAAGGCCCATGAGCAAATGACATTTTATGGCACGTTATGACAGCTGGAATCACAGACTCCTATATACTTATACAAAAACACACTATATACTATATAAGGGTAAAAACAAACAAAAAACACCATTATAATAACATACCAGATACAAAACACAGTGAGCGGATGGTGTCTTCCTCAAAGTAAATGAGATGTTGTGTGTTTTGCTGTGTGTAAGTTCATTATGGACCCCCTCACACGACGAGCCATGCATGAGGCATCTTGTTGTTTCAAAGCAGTCCCTCAAAGCCTCAACTAATCCATGTGGCAGTTTTCTCCTAAATGGTGACCTTCAGCAAGCTATGACCCCAGTTAGTTCAAACGCTCTCTGTCAGAGTTGGGCAGCTCTATTTTTTTCTCAAACAAGTAAAGAAAAGAGTAACAGCATGGGTCTTTATGGAATTCCTCATTAGAGCAATACTCCAGACTGCTGCAACAGCAGCTGTTGTGCTGCAGCTTGTGTTCGATCATTTCCTCAGCAGGTCATTACAATAGTACAGTGATGCATTGGTATAAATACACAGCCAATTCAATAGTAAGGATCTTAGAGGATGGTCTCACATGGCAGTAAAAAGACAGTCATAATGCTAACGTTGTGGCATTCTAACTGTGGTGCTAAACGGGAAGCTTTCACAGAGACAAACTGCCCTGGAACCACAAAGCAGCCATTATATAGACTACATAACTATCTTGTCATGTTGTACCTTGCAGCCATTGATTATGTTTTGGTAAAAAAAGCTATTGATAGACATGACGTTTTTAAAGCATGTTACTGTTCATAGAACAGGTTACACGTCTGAATAGCTGTTGTTTAGTGTGCCATTAATGAGAGATGTTGAGGTCACGTTGGTTAGGCTTGCACACAGAGACTCATTCATTCTGTTTTAGCTTATCCAGTATTCCTATCCAGCATTCCTATCCAGCATTCTTATCCGGCATTCTTATCCCCAGTATTCTTATCCAGTATTACTATCCAGCATTCTTATCCAGTATTCTTATCCCCAGTATTCTTATCCAGTATTCCTATCCAGCATTATTATCCCCAGTATTCTTATCCAGTATTCTGATCCGGCATTCTTATCCCCAGTATTCTTATCCAGTATTCCTATCCAGCATTCTTATCCCCAGTATTCCTATCCAGCATTATTATCCCCAGTATTCTGATCCAGCATTCTTATCCAGTATTCTTATCCAGTATTCCTATCCAGCATTCTTATCCCCAGTATTCTTATCCAGCGTTCTTATCCCCAGTATTCCTATCCAGCACTCTTATCCAGTATTCTTATCCAGTATTCTTACCCACAATTCTTATCCAGCATTCTTATCCAGTATTCTTATCTATTATTCTTATACAGAATACTTATCCAGCATTCTTATCCAGTATTCTCATCCAGTATTCTTATCCCCAGTATTCCTATCCAGCATTCTTATCCCCAGTATTCTTATCCCCAGTATTCTTATCCAGCATTCTTATCCCCAGTATTCGTACCCAGTATTCCTATCCAGCATTCTTATCCAGCATTCTTATCCAGTATTCTCATCCAGCGTTCTTATCCAGTATTCTCATCCAGCGTTCTTATCCAGTATTCTTATCCAGTATTCTCATCCAGCGTTCTCATCCAGCATCCTTATTCAGTGTTCTCATACAGCATTCTTATCCAGCATTCTCATCCAGCATCCTTATCCAGTGTTCTCATCCAGCATTCTTATCCAGTGTTCTCATTCAGTGTTCTCATCCAGTGTTCTCCTCCAGCATCCTTATTCAGTGTTCTCATCCAGCATCCTTATCCAGTGTTCTCATCCAGCATTCTCATCCAGCATCCTTATCCAGTGTTCTCATCCAACATTCTTATCCAGTGTTCTCATCCAGCATCCTTAGCCAGTGTTCTCATCCAGCATCCTCATCCAGTGTTCTTGTCCAGCATTGTCCTCAGCTGCTACATCTACTCTTGGGCTCTAGAGAGACTCTAAGAATTTTTCTGTTTAACTACTTTAAAAAAAATGACTGAGTTCTACCTAATCTCAACTAGTGGCAATGAAAACATCATAAGACGAGTGCAATTCTTAAACATTTTTCATGGACCCAACAGTGTGATTTAATTAATTTATTTTGTGACTCTCTAATAATTACGTGTAATGTGAAATGGGTCTGCTTGGATCAAACTGCATCGGTTATCTTTTTTTTTTTCCGCAGTCCAAAGTACAGGGCTCTTGAAACATCAATTTCAGCTGACCATTGGCCTTATATTTACTTACAGCTGACAAATTCTGAAACAACTTATTGGCTTTGTTTCAGTAGTGCTGTGAATGTGCTGTTGAAGACTGCCCAAGGAATAACCATCATGGTTATGCAATATATGTTTACATGGTGCATAATCCTATGTGAGACAACATTAGGTCACCAACAAAGCACGCCATGAAAGTGTGTATGGCACAACATTTGGCCATTCTTTTGCTGTTTTGTGTAAATGCCTCCAGTTCTGTCCCATGATCAGCTCCATTAAGAGATCAATCCAGAGACATGTGCCCACCCAACTAAATGTGCACTTTCTGGTATGTGAGATTCCTGCAGATAGGGTGAGGTGGGGACAGGGGCAGTTAGAGACAGCTTAAGGAGAAAAGGAGAGTGATGTAAAGGGACCTTTATGCTCTAAGGAGAATCTATTGGGTCAACATTCCTATCTCCCTCCACCCTTAAGAGACAAACTACACGGACAAATAGACAGAAGGGGAGAGACAAAGATACATACTCTCTCTCTCTCCCTCTCTCTCTCTCATTCACTCTCACTCACACACACACACACACACACACACACACACACACACACAAACATAAACCCCCCCACCCACCCACAAATCATGTGTAGGACAGGGAAATATATAAATAGCTGGCAGACTGTCATCTAATCTGTGTTATGAAAAAGTGTGCCTGCTCCTCCCTTTCTTTATCCTTCCTTGTTCAATGAGCCAATCAGAGGCTTACAGGCATTTTGCCTCTGCAATACATTTTATTTATGCTTTATTGCTGCCACATATCAAACCACTTGGAGCTTTTGGGTATGAGGCATGGGTATGCTATATTATGCTCACCCTACCATTTCTCTTTCGATTAGACTAGCATGGTTGTGGTGGGGCAGTGGAGGCTGGCCCTGTGAGGAGCCACCTGCTCCCCTGGTGCTAAATCATGCACCAGCAGCCCTCTCCTCCACCGAAGGCCAGCTGTTCTGGAGGCCCATAAAAGGAGATGAAAGTTGCAATGAGAGAGTGTAAGTAACCATTTACATGGGAAGATTAGCTGGCGGCAGCAGATGCTAATGTCTCTATCTCAATCTCCAGTCCTAACACAATAACTACTCTTTAGTTTTTTTTTTTACAAACCAAGCCAACGTGTCATAGTTATGGTCAAATGAACTTATAAGTAGTACTTCATTAGTCATTGGGGACATTTAAGATGAACACCCAAGTTCAATCTGTGAACAGCCTCCAAATAACACTCTGGACTTAGTCCATACTAGCTGTTCTTCATTCTGCCAATGACTCATGCTTCTTCTCCTGCCTTCTTCAAATCCCTGACCATAGTTACTATGCTTGCCAGATTGCCACAGTCCCAGTGTCAAGGTGGCCAGGAATTGTTTCACAACAACAGAGCCTCTCTAATTTGACTGCAGCTGGAACATAAGGTGTTAGAAATAATGAAATACGTAGAGGATGAAAATATAAGTCAAGTTATGTGAAATCATCACAAATTATGCACATTTTCAAACGTATCTGATATAGCTTTTTTAAGCTCCTGGTCTAAACTGTGTTTTCATATATATATATATATAGTGTTTTTTTCCGAAACCATCAATGGTCCTGTTATAAGTGCTCAACTAACGAGGAGCGGAATATCAATACAGATGCTGCTAATCAGGTGGGGCGATACCCTGGACAGGCCGCCAGGCCATCACACAGAGCCAAGGGTATTCCCATATATCCCTACCTGCTGCCCAATTACTGCTGGGATAGGCTCGCAGCATCCCCGCGACCCTGAGAACAGGATAAGCGGTTTGGATAATGGACAGATGGAGATATATATATATATATACACTACCGTTCAAAAGTTTGGGATCACATTGAAATGTCCATATTTTTGAAGGAAAAGCACTGTACTTTTCAATGAAGATAACTTTAAACTAGTCTTAACTTTAAAGAAATACACTCTATACATTGCTAATGTGGTAAATGACTATTCTAGCTGCAAATGTCTGGTTTTTGGTGCAATATCTACATAGGTGTATAGAGGCCCATTTCAAGCAACTATCACTCCAGTGTTCTAATGGTACAATGTGTTTGCTCATTGGCTCAGAAGGCTAATTGATGATTAGAAAACCCTTGTGCAATCATGTTCACACATCTGAAAACAGTTTAGCTCGTTACAGAAGCTACAAAACTGACCTTCCTTTGAGCAGATTGAGTTTCTGGAGCATCACATTTGTGGGGTCAATTAAACGCTCAAAATGGCCAGAAAAAGAGAACTTTCATCTGAAACTCGACAGTCTATTCTTGTTCTTAGAAATGAAGGCTATTCCATGCGAGAAATTGCTAAGAAATTGAAGATTTCCTACACCGGTGTGTACTACTCCCTTCAGAGGACAGCACAAACAGGCTCTAACCAGAGTAGAAAAAGAAGTGGGAGGCCGCGTTGCACAACTGAGCAAGAAGATAAGTACATTAGAGTCTCTAGTTTGAGAAACAGACGCCTCACAGGTCCCCAACTGGCATCTTCATTAAATAGTACCCGCAAAACACCAGTGTCAACATCTACAGTGAAGAGGCGGCTGCGGGATTCTGGGCTTCAGGGCAGAGTGGCAAAGAAAAAGCCATATCTGAGACTGACCAATAAAAGAAAAAGATTAAGATGGGCAAAAGAACACAGACATTGGACAGAGGAAGACTGGAAAAAAGTGTTGTGGACGGATGAATCCAAGTTTGAGGTGTTTGGATCACAAAGAAGAACGTTTGTGAGACGCAGAACAAATGAAAAGATGCTGGAAGAATGCCTGACGCCATCTGTTAAGCATGGTGGAGGTAATGTGATGGTCTGGGGTTGCTTTGGTGCTGGTAAGGTGGGAGATTTGTACAGGGTAAAAGGGATTCTGAATAAGGAAGGCTATCACTCCATTTTGCAACGCCATGCCATACCCAGTGGACAGCGCTTGATTGGAGCCAATTTCATCCTACAACAGGACAATGACCCTAAACACACCTCCAAATTGTGCAAGAACTATTTAGAGCAGAAGCAGGCAGCTGGTATTCTATCGGTAATGGAGTGGCCAGCGCAGTCACCAGATCTGAACCCCATTGAGCTGTTGTGGGAGCAGCTTGACCGTATGGTACGCAAGAAGTGCCCATCCAACCAATCCAACTTGTGGGAGCTGCTTCTGGAAGCGTGGGGTGCAATTTCTCCAGATTACCTCAACAAATTAACAGCTAGAATGCCAAAGGTCTGCAATGCTGTAATTGCTGCAAATGGAGGATTCTTTGACGAAAGCAAAGTTTGATGTAAAAAAAATCTTATTTCAAATATAAATCATTATTTCTAACCTTGTCAATGTTTTGACTCTATTTTCTATTCATTTCACAACATATGGTGGTGAATAAGTGTGACTTTTCATGGAAAACACAAAATTGTTTGGGTGATCCCAAACTTTTGAACGGTAGTGTATATATATATATATATATATATATATATATATATATATATATATATATATATATATACATGAATGATAACAGTTTAAAATATATGAAATATGAATACAAAATATACATGTATAAATAATAATATATAATAAACAATAACAATAATATATAAATATGATAGAGATAAACATGAATATAAAATCACTGCATTTATATATATATATATATATATATATATATATATATATATATATATATGTGTGTGTGTGTGTGTGTGTGTAGGAAAAAAAAAGTTTAATACATAGCAGGTGCAGGCTTGTTTCGTGCATTGTGCGCTGATCAGCTGATGAACGCGTGATGCACGAAACAAACGTACTGAAATACACTATTTTTTTCCTACATTTATCTTAATATTCCGCTCCTCATTTGTTGAGCACTTTTATCTATACCATGGTTTCTGAAAAAAAATCTATCTATATAGTATATGATGTCAGTGTTATATGTTTCACTCCCAGGTCCAGTTCTGTTCAAGGAGTGAGGTTTTCTGGCTGTATAGTGGCACAAAGTTACAATGTTAAAATTTTATTCAGCAGACGCTTTTATCCAAAGCGACGTACATCTGAGAATTAATAAAACACAACTGCAGCTCTGGTCAGTGGGCGACAGCACAAGTAAGTGCCAAAAAACTAGGTTCAAGTCCAATAGGACATAGGTGTCAACAGGCAGTGCACAAAAGCAATGCATAGGGTCCAATGCATTTTGGTCCAGTCATTGTACAAACCCCAATTCCAATGAAGTTGGGACGTTGTGTAAAATGTAAATAAAAACAGAATACAACGATTTGCAAATCCTTTTCGACCTATATTCAATTGAATACACTACAAAGACACGATATTTAATGTTCAAACTGATAAACAATATTGTTTTTTTGCAAATATTCACTCATTTTGAATTTGATGCTTGCAACACATTCCAAAAAAGCTGGAACAGGGGCATGTTTACCACTGTGTTACATCACCTTTCCTTTTAACAACACTCAGTAAGCGTTTGGGAACTGAGGACACTAATTGTTGAAGCTTTGTAGGTGGAATTCTTTCCCATTCTTGCTTGATGTATGACTTCAGTTGCTCGACAGTCCGGGGTCTCCGTTGTCATATTTTGCACTTCATAATGCGCCACACATTTCCAATGGGAGACAGGTCTGGACTGCAGGCAGGGCAGTCTAGTACCCACACTCTTGTACTACGAAGCTGCGCTGTTGTAACACCTGCAGAATGTGGCTTCACATTGTCTTGCTGAAATAAGCAGGGGCGTCCCTGAAAAAGACGTCGCTTGGATGGCGGCATATGTTGCTCCAAAACCTGTATGTACCTTTCAGCATTAATGGTGCCTTCACAGATGTGCAAGTTACCCATGATGCCATGGGCACTAACACACCCCCATACCATCACAGATGCTGGCTTTTGGACTTTATGCTGATAACAATCTGGATGGTCCTTTTCCTCTTTAGCCCAGAGGACACGACGTCCATGATTTCCAAAAACAATTTGAAATGTGGACTCATCAGACCACAGCACACTTTTCCACTTTGCGTCAGTCCATCTCAGATGAGCTCGGGCCCAGAGAAACCAGCAGCGTTTCTGGGTGTTGTTGATACATGACTTTCGCTTTGCATGGGAGAGTTTTAACTTGCACTTGTAGATGTAGCGACGAACTCTGTTAACTGGCAATGGTTTTCCCAAGTGTTCCTGAGCCCACGTGGTAATATCCTTTACAGAATGATGTCAGTTTTTAATGCAGTGCTGTCTGAGGGGTCGAAGGTCACGGGCATTCAGTGTTGGTTTTCCGCCTTGCTGCTTACTTCCAGAGATTTCTCTGGATTCTCTGAATCTTTTGATGATATTATGGACTATTTGCTGGACTATTTGCTCACGCAGTTGTTCACAAAGTGGTGAACCTCACCCCATTCTTGCTTGTGAATAGCTGAGCCTTTCGGGGATGCTCCTTTTATACCCAATCACGACACTCACCTGTTTCCAATTAACCTGTTCACCTGTGGAATGTTCCAAACAGGTGTTTTTTGAGCATTCCTCAACTTTCCCAGTCTTTTGTTGCCCCTGTCCCAGCTTCTTTGGAACTTGTTGCAGGCATCAAATTCAAAATGAGTGAATATTTGATAAAAACAATAAAGTTTATCAGTTTGAACATTAAATATCTTGTCTTTGTAGTGTATTCAATTGAATATAGATCAAAAAGGATTTGCAAATCATTGTATTCTGTTTTTATTCACGTTTTACACAACGTTCCAACTTCATTGGAATTGGTGTTTGTATGATCTTCTCTCGAGCCCTTCCAACATGTTCATCTGGGGCTTGGCGGACTCACCTGCTTGCCAACTCTGCCAGAAAAGGGGATCTTTGGAGCACATCCTAAGATGCTGTCCAAAGACCTTGGGAGAGGGGTGGTATCGTTGATGCCATGACCAAGTTCTGCGGGCAGTCGCAGATGCCATCTGCACTGGGATCAGCTACAGCAAGCAGCAACACCCAACAAAACGCACCATGACTTTTTTTTTGAGCAGGGGAGAAGCCCCAACCCCAGCCAAAGGTCCAGGGTGGGCTTTTCATAACAGCAAGAAACTGGCTGTTTCAGATCAACCTAGGAGACAACTGAGGTTCCCAGACACCATTGCAGCTACCACTCAGGCCAGACATGGTCCTGATGTCTGTGGCAACCGAGCAAGGGGTTTTTCTAGAGATAACTGTCCCCTAGGAAGATCGGATGAAGGAACCACAAGAAAGCAAGAGAGCCAAGTATGTAGCTCTGGTACATGAATGTCGGAGGAATGGGTGGAAGTGCCCACTGTGAGCCGGTTGGAGTGGGCTGCAGGGGCTTTGCCAGCCAGTCTCTACATCAGGTCCTGGGACTCTTGGGCATTTGTGGGCTGCATCGAAGAGCCATTAGGAACATCTTGGAAGCCACTGAAAAGGCTTCCTGTTGGCTCTGGGTGAAGAGGGGCGACGCGTGGCGTAATGCGCTACCTGAACACAAGTCGGAGCTTGATCACCCCCGGCTGGGTCGCTGGGGTGAAGGTGTCTGATATTAAGACCCGAAACACCTGATGACCCTACGTTCATTACTGACGATGTGTCCAGGTTGCACCACATGGCATATCAAAGAACTCAGTGCTATGTGTTTCACTTTCAATTCCAGTTCTGTTCAAGCAATGACCTTGTCTGGCTTTATAGTGGCACAAAGTATGTTGAATATACATAACCACATTATTCAAGACTCCTCCCATCTTCTGTGATAGTATGTATGCACATGACATGAGGATTATATCCACAGTGTAAGCATTAATTATGCAAATGATAGATAGTGCTGACAAAAATAGTTCATACTCATTACCAACTCCTGTCTCTTCTGTAGAAACCCATTGCAGACCAAACAGTCTAGGTTTCATGTGCAGTGTGCTGTCAGCATGCTCTGCAGATTTTTGTATTTATAGCACAAGAAAACTCCTTTTTGTAACAGAGGACGAATGGTCTATTAGCACTCCTGTATTTTACATGTGCTGATGAAAAACAGATAAATCCGTCCTCTGTGCCCAGACATCAATAATAAAATGACAGAGAGGATTTGTTCATGCCTTACTCATCAGAGCCTACTGAAAAAGAAAAAGAAAAAAAAAAGACTGTGACAAGATTATACAGACGAGGGCATATGCTATGTGGAAAATATCCTTTACTGATGAGATTAGATTTCACACAGTGCCATAATCCCTGCCTTGTTGTAATTTTCTTGGTTTTGTCCCAGGGACTGTTTTTGGCAAGAGATTTTTTTTTTACCCAACAATTACATGTTACCCTTGTAACTCACATTTCAAGTTTCTCTTTAATTGTTAATGATTACTCATTACTGATAAACATGTTTTTGCATGTACAAGTGACTGCTAGTCTTAGACAACCAAGTCTTTAATCATTAGTCAAGCAAACACATTTCTAGAAATAGCCATAAATACCATGGCTGCTATGCTGAAAAAGTTATAATTAAACTGTTGAGGCAGAGATTTAAATGACAGTTTCTAAGGAGACTGCGCAATTTTTAATTCCCCTTCTTAGAGCAGATGTCAAAAAGCAAAATCTGTAAATACCACAAGTTCCATAACTGTTGTCTCCTCTTCTGTTCCAAGTAATTAAAGATCTGCTTAAGTTTAATTCCAAATTGTGACATCTGATCTATGAAACATGTTTTCTCCCCCACCCCTTTTTTCTCCCCAATTGTACTTGGCCAATTACCCCACTCGTCCGAGCCGTCCCGGTTGCTGCTCCACCCCCTCTGCTTCCTCCGATACATGTGGAGTCGCCAGCCACCTCTTTTCACCTGACAGTGAGGAGTTTCACCAGGGGGATATAGCGCGTGGGAGGATCACGCTATTCCCCCCCAGTTTCCCCTCCCCCCTGAACAGGTGCCCCGACCGACCAGAGGAGGCACTAGTGCAGCAACCAGGACACATACCCACATCTGGCTTCCCATCCGCAGACACGGCCAATTGCGTCTGTAGGGACGCCTGACCAGAAATGTCATACTTTCTCACTTAAAAGGAATACTGGTATATGAGGCTCTTTTTTTTTTTTAGATTATTTTTTTGGGCATTTTCACCTTATTAGATATAGAGCCCCTGAATAGTCACATTATTATCATTATTTTATTTATTATTATTTTTTTCCGCTTGATTTTCGAAATCGTGCACACAGAGTCCCTGAGTATGTTTTGTTTTTTTTCCTAGTTCGTGCGCACATTTTATTAAATCATGCAGACAGGAAATGGGGACAGAGAGGGGGGCAAGACGTGCCTAGATTTCACCCGGCGACCCTAAGGTCGCCGGGTGAAATCTAACTTGTGACGGGTGCGACCATGTGGTATGCACTGTAACCATTCAGCTACGAATGCGCCCCAGAGTCAAAGATTTACTGATGATTATCAGCTGAACACTATGGGCAACTGTGTGTCCAGGAGAGGAATGTATACACGTTTTCATCAACCCAACACGACACATAGCCATGCACACTGAAAAGCTCATCTTTACTTTTTTATTTTTTTTATTAATTTTTGTACTGTGTTGCACTGATTGTGTTAACTGTTTGTTTGTTTTTTGTTTTTGTTTTTTGCTTTGTTCTCTCTGTTTTTGTATGTTTTTGGTGGTGTTGCTTTTGAAAATTTGGATATGTGTTTTTATCTTTTGTGTTGCACTGCTGCAGGTTGGGTGAAACATTTATTTTTTCTTTTGTGTATGCAAGTACATTATAGAAACGACAAATTGTTCTTGATTCTTGATTTACTCAGTGAATTTGGATGACAAAAACAGCAGCAGCAGCAACGTGTTTGCACACAGCTCTGAACAGCGCATGGCTGGACAGCACAGATACATTACAGGGAAAGAAGCCTTGTTTACAGAGGCGATGGAGGAACGACCACCTCATGCTTGACAGACTCAATTGTCTTCCCAGCCTATTCGTCTATGTTGGTCACACAAATCTGTAATATGGTGGTAATTCAATTAAATAAAAACCAATTTGTCTTCATTACTTAAGTAGGAAGAAATCATTTGGCAATTATATTGGCCGAGGGGAAAAAAATATATAAATATGGGAGTTTTACAAAACATTTACAAGCAGGTTTCTAAATTAACTGGAGTACGCATCTTCTGATCACAGGTAGCATAATTTAAAACGTCCCTAGTCTTAAAAGACATTAGGCTGCTTATAAACAAAGAGTTTTTACAAATTTCAACCTTAATTTGCTGTGAAAAGGGAGGCTGCTACAGAACTAAGGTAGTGGTCGAACATTTGGCTCCACTATTCAAATCTCCTCTTGGGAACGGCTCTCTTTCCCTGGCTTTTAGTCTGAGATGTTGAATCCAGAATACTTTTTCCCCCATCAGATATTTTGCCTAAAGCCATGGGATGATAAATCAAATATCTCTGAACTGTGGGGCCAGCTGAACAGTGAAGGAGCGTGTGTTGGATAAGCTGGATTGATCACACTGAGTCGGTGTTGGCCATGTTTGCTCCCAGGCAGAGAAAGGGGATATGCAGGGCATGTTATAGTGTTGCCCTCACAAAAGGTAAATGGAAGACAGCTTCTCAGTTCTGCCATGGATGTCTGATTGTGCCCACAGTTGTACATGAGAGCTTCAGGTGAAAGCAGGGAGAATCTGAAATCTCTTCACATTCGTCATATGTCACACATCTGTGATTTATGTTCAAGACAAGATAATGCAAGACTAAAAAAATTGCACATTTTCTCTGCTTCTCCTCACCGCATAAGGAATGTTCAAAAACAAGAAGAAAATCACATGTGTACTTAGATTTTTGTATGATATCAGAATTTATGCCAATCAAGAAGGCATCAAAAAGACACGCATGTTAGGGTTCATACTCCTGTCTGTGCCCTTGAGCAAGACAATGGAAAGGAGAACTGGAGTTGGTCCTCGGGCACTGCAGCTGCCCACTAGCCCTAGAAGAGCCTCCTAAGAAGGCTCTTAGCATAGTGAAGGACCCCATCCACCCTTCCTACATCCACTTCACCCTCCTACCCTCTGGGAGGAGGTACTGGAGCATCCGTGCTGCCTATGCAACAGTTTCATTCCTCAGGCTGCGAGGTTCCTCAACAACCTGAACACTTAGACCTCCATAAAATGACTTTTTGACCATCTTACTCACTGTCTGTGTCAGGTGTGCTTGTGATGTTTAGGTTAGTAATTCTTGCTTTCAATGCACTTTTTAATATATATCGCATGCTATTTGTTTTTATGCAGCACTGAGGTCCTTGTGAAACGTAATTTCGTTCCCTTGTATGTATGAGACAAATACAATCAGTCCAAGTTAAGTCTAAGTCTATACAATAGGATGGGTTAAATGCAGAAAACAAATTTCACTGTAACCTATACAATGAAAAAATAAGGTGGCTTTCTTCTTTCTTCTTCCTCTTATGAGTGGTCGGGCTGATAGGTTACAGCTAGCAATTGCTGAGAAGCATTCAATCGTGAATTTGGAGAACCCAGTAAATGGAACAGTGAATTTTGCCCATTAAAAAATCTCTTACTATTTTCCAAAGGTTCAGTGCCTGTCTGGCAGAGAGTAGCATTTGAAAACAACAAAGGAAATTGGTTGCACTATATCTCTATCTGTCAATTTAATGGGATTATATGGGATGTGTGTGTGTCTGTGTGTGTGTGTGTGTGTGTGTGTGTGTGTGTGTGTGTGTGTGTGTGTGTGTGTGTGTAAGAGTTTATTTATATAGCACCTCTTTAAAACAAAGTTACAAAGTGCTGCACAAGGTACAGACACAGAAAAAAATAAATAAAATACATATACAGTTATATACAGAACAGTAAAAATTACAGCCCCATTAAAGGGAAGGCAAGTTAGTAGAGATGGGTTTTGAGAAGTTTGTTTAAAGCTGTTTACAGACTCAGCTGATCTAACAGAGGGAGGTGGGGGGGGCTGTTCCAGAGGGATGGGGCCCTTATGGCAAGAACACAGTCACCCTTGGATTTGCGGAGGGAACAGGGCATAGATAACAGACCCTGGTCAGTAGATCTGAGTGGCCTAGAGGTGGAGTACGGATGCAAAAGTTCAGAATGTATAAAGGGGCAAGACCATTAGGGCCTTATATGTGATAAGCAGCATCTTGGAGTCTATTCTATAGTTTACTGAGAGCCAATGAAGGGATGTGAGGATTGGTGTGATATGGGATCTAAGATAGGTATTGGTTAGCAGCCTGGCTGCAGCATTTTGCATGAGTTGCAGGCGCGACAGGGCTGCTTGGCTGAGACAGGAGAAAAGAGCATTGCAGTAGTCAATGTGTAAAAAAAAATTAGGGTATGGATTAGTAATTCAAGATCTCTGTTTGATAGCATTGATTTGATTTTTGCGATGCTCAGGAGTTGAAAAAAGTAGGTTTGCACAAGCTTGTTTATGTGTAAGTTGAAATTCATATTTTGGTCAAAGAGTACTCCCATATTTCTTGAGGAGGATTTAACATTAGTGGCCAGAGGGCCAATACAAGGTTCTGAGACAAACTTATTAGGACCAATAAGGAGAACTTCAGTTTTGTCTGAATTTAGCTGAAGGAAGTTGAGCGACATCCATTAAGAGCATCCAGGCAGTTATGAAGGGTTCCAGTATTGCCCATATAATTTGGCTTAAATGATAAATACAGCTGCATGTCATCAGTGTAGCAGTGGTGAGAAATGCAATCAAACTGGCTAACCAGATTGCCTAGAGGTAACATGTAGATTGAGAAAACTACAGGACCAAAAATTGAACCCTGCAGAACTCCAGAGTATAGGGGCAGTTGAGAACACAAAGTTGTCTATGGCAACCTGAAACTTCCTGTTAGACAGATAGGAAACAAGCCAATTGAGAGCAGAGCCCGTGAAACCATCCCGATTATTTAAATGTTCAATCAAGGTGGAGTGATCATAAAGTATCAAAAGCAGCAAAGCCAAGCAAGACCAGGATAGAATGTTAACAATTGTCAGTTTGCATGGGGATATTATTTGGCACTCTTAGTAGTGCTGTTTCTGTACTATGTTGGTGACAAAAGATGGATTAGAATTGATTGAAAATATTGTGTCCTTCAATGACTTCAAGGAACTGCTATGCAACGATTTTTCCCCCAAGAATTTTGGAGACGGTAGTTTTGAAATAGGCCTATAGTTATTTTTTTAGGGTTGGTTCAAAGGCAGGGTTTTTTTTTCTCCAATAGGTTGGATGCACGTCATGTTAAAACCATCAGGAACACACCCAGAGGTGAGAGAAAGATTAATAATGGAGATCAGGCTAGGGCTCAAGCGGGACCTCTACAAAGAATCTTTTTTTGGGGGGGAGGGGATTACATCTAACGGACAAGTGGGCAGGCACATATGGCATACAGTGTCAATGAGATTGTACAGAGAGATCGGGGAGAAATCAGACAAGAGAGTTGGACAGTAAACTGATGAATCACAGGAAATAGCAATGTTAAAATTGTAACAATGTATTGACTATCAACAAAGGAAGACAAAAAAAATCACAGTCTACTGGGGAGGAGGCATATACAGCAGGATGGATGGGGCTTACTAGCTGGTCAATGGCTTTAATCAGGAGCTTCAGATTGTGTTTATTGTCCCTAATTAGGCCTGAAAAGTAAGCAGCTCTTGCCTCTTTAATGTTTTGGTTGAGTATTGACAGCAGTTCATTCAGATGGAAGAGATGGGCCTCGAGTTTGGATTTCTTCCACCTATGCTCCACTCTTCTGACTCCCCTTGAACGTTGTCGTTAATTCAAGGGCAAGAGTTAGTTGATGAAAATGACCTGGTAGTGTAGGGAGCTGTGGTATCTAGCACAGAAGCACACTAATCATTGAACCAGGTCACCAGATCATTAACACTGGAGGAGTCAGGTGGGGGGTGTAGGATTCAGAGAAACTGGTTGAAAAAGTAGCTGCAGAGTGGCATTGAAAAAGTGAGAGTGTACTGAGCAGAAGATTGAAGCATTGTGTCAAAAACAATGCATTTGTGGCCAGAGACAAAATCAAACATGGGGAGAGAGTTCAAGGTCAGAGTCAAGGTAAAAACAAGGTAACGATTGTGATCATGGCCATGCGTAGAGTGGGACACATATTGAACAAGGTTAAAATAGTTGGTAATATTTAAAAAGTTGGTTGCAAGAGAATCTGAGAGGTTGTCAATTTTCACATTAAAATCGCAAGCCATAATAACTCTATAATATTTGAAAACCACTGAAGTTCACAGTTCAGAGAGTTCATTTCAAAAAGATTTGTTAGCTTTGGGTGGTCGATACACAACCAAGCAACATACTGGGATTTCACAATGACTTTTAAAAGAAAGTAATTCAAAGCTATTGTAAGTACCTCATGCAATTTGATTACAAATAAAATTATTCTTGAGAACAACTACAATACCCTCACCACAACCAGTGAGCCGAGGGAGATTGAGTGTTGGGTAATTGGGAGGGCAGAGCTCTATTAGAGGACAGCAGTCCCCAGTTTTAAGCCAGGTCTCAGTTAAAAGTAAGCAACCCACATTGTGAAATAAAATTAGGTTGTTAAGAATAAAAGTCTTGTTTAACAGAGGTCCTGTGTTACGCAACACAAACATGGTTGGCGTGAAAGGCTTGACTGAGGGTGAACTCTTGATGGAGAACTGAGAAAGGTTGTTTGTATTAAGAGCAGACTGACAGAGTTTGACACGTTTTGGTGCTCTATTGTTAATTATGACAGAGATAGGATAAACTGGAAGAGGACCAGGCTCAGCCAGAGAAATAGAGGGCTATATCCTGTCAGAGGGAGCTCTAGAGAGACACATGATAGATACAGTCTGACACATGATCTCTGCATGCAGCTAAATGTCAGGCCGAAAAAGCTACACAATGGATGAGGTTGTATGTCAATTGATTAACTCCCTCGTTGTTTGGATGAACACCATCTTTTTTGTGAAAAGACGGTATTCGTGTGTGTGTGTGTGTTGCTGTTTTTGAGATAGGAGAATCAATAGAGAAGATGTGAAGACTCAGACATGGGGAACAGTCAGGACTGAAGCCTCACTACAGGGTGAAAAGGTGCCACCCAAGGGGCAGATATGTTTTGTGTTAATTCTTAGTTTTGAAAATACACACCAGTGCAAACATCTAGATGCACATACCCACAAATAAAACATTGGGTATGTGCACATTTGTCTAACATTTGTGTAGGCCGCAAAGTCAGTCAGTACTTCAGTGCTGCGACATTAACCATTTTCTGTCCTGCAAAGCTTTATGCAGAACTTATACTTGAATAGTTGGTTATTTGGTTAAATTTTCAGAATTTTGTGCAATATAGTCATATTACCAGCTTTAAGCTGTGACAGGAACAACCCAGATCCACAAGCTAGAATCTCTTCTTTTGACATTTAGGAGAAGTATTTTAATTCACTAAGCCATGGCATGGTGCAGTAAGTGAGATGTGAACAGGTCACCACCTCCTTCTCTCAGCAGGTAACAAACAACCTGTTTTCAGTCCCATAAAACACACACACACACACACACACACACACACACACACACACACACACACGAACAGAGAGAATACTCATATGTACTTGCAGGTTTTTTGAAAGCTACAGGGGCAGAATCCTACACTTTAACATTCTCTTTATTCTCAGCACAGGGTATAAAGTTCAGAGTGAAAATCAAAACTGCACTTACTGCTATTCTGCCACAAACATCATCCAAAAACAATTTTAAAATTCGTTTAGATCTTGCTCTATTTGTGGCAAGACACCGTACCAATATGCATATCAGTGTCATCTCCTACCCAAACTATTGTAGGAATTAATTGCCCCTTATCCTGTTACTTAGTCTGACTATGCCTACTGTTTACTAGCTGCTTGAAGCCACTCAGGAATCAGGAATCGGGAACAATTTATTTGTCATTTCATCTCCTGTACTACGTACACAAAAGAAACCAAATTATGTTTCCCCCAGCCCACAGCAGTGCAACGCAAAAGACAAAAACACGTAATCAAAACCTCGATAAACAACACCACTAAAAACATACAAAAACAGAGAGAACAAAGCAAAAAACAAAAAACAACAACACACACACAAACATCAACAACACAGTCCACCCAGTGCAACAGTCCAAAAACTCCAGCGTCCAGAGAATGAACGCCACCCAGGATGACTGTCAGAACTGCCGGTCTGCGTGGGCTAACAGTTAGCTTAGCCTGCCCCGCTTCCGTGTCCTGTCAGACTGCCCTCTGTGTTTCCTCTTCGGGTGCAGCTCTGGGCAGGGCCGTAGTCCTTGGGCCCATCGGACGCAGCAGACCAGGCTCCCTCAGCTGATCCAACACAAGCTCTACCAACCATACACCTTCGACACACCTCCCCCGCACTCCACACGTCTACACACACGCAGACGCAGACAAAAACACTGCACAGTCAACGCTGGGCGAGGCCGCCGCCAGACCACCTCGGTGTTTCCTCTCGGGCAGGGCTGTGGGCCAGCAGTTAGCTTAGCCTGCCCCGCTTCCGCATCCTGTCGTTACAAAAAACCTCACGTTTCTAAGCCATATCCAAGAAGTGAAGTGATTGGCATTTCAGATTAGTGTGAGGCACACTATTTCACCCATCTCTAGCAGAGGTCAACATTCTGATCAGTTTATCTTGGTTGTTACTGCATATTGTTTTCAGCCCTGTGATGGACTGGCAGCCTGTACAGGGTGTCTCGACGCCTGACACCCAATGACTGCTGGGATAGGCTCCAATATCCCCGCAACCCTAAGAGCAGGATAAGCGGTTTGGGTAATAGATGGTTAAGGGCCAAAATACATTTCTGATCTACTGCTACACTATGAACCATCCAGACCACTCAGATGGTCTGCGACAGGTTTGCGTTCTGTCCCCAGAGTGAAAACTAAACATGGGGAGGCAACTTTCAGTTTTTATGCACCACATATCTGGAACAAACTCCAAGAAAGCTGCAGGTCTGCTTCAGCTCTCAGTTCTTTTAAATCAAGGCTGAATACCTTCCTGTTTGCCTTTTATTAAATAAAACTTGAGGCTTTTGATTTTCATCTTACACTGTACTGTGACTTTTACTTTGTTTTTTATTTGTTTTTAAAAGTCTTTCTATTGCCTTATGTTGCTTTTCATAATGCATTTATGTTTTATGTAAAGCACTTTGAATTGCCTTGATGCTGAAATGTGCTATACAAATAAATTTGCCTTGCCTGGCCTTAAATGTTTAAAATTTGTAGCTTCTGCATGTACCCTCTATAGCCATCTGTGCTACTGGCTTCTTTGTGGTTGTATTTCTTTTGTACATATCTTAGCTTGAGTAAATGAAACACCGCTCCTGTATTTTTTCTATATATTTTTTCCATTGGCGTACAAAGTAAACATAAAAATCATAAGTTCAACCTAATATCTACATGGGAGGCCATACAACAGACATGGATCATACACATGCTGCTGCTCAGTGTGACAACATTTGAGGAGCTGCTCCCAGAAACTACTACTACTACTACTACTACTTTCGGCTGCTCCCTTTAGGGGTCGCCATAGCGGATCATCCGTTTCCATTTCTTCCTGTCTTCTGTGTCTTCCTCTGTCACACCAGCCATCTGCATGTCTTCCCTCACCACATCCACAAACCTGGCCTTCCTCTTTTCCTCTTTCCTGGCAGCTCCATATTCAGTATTTTTCTCCCGATATACCCAGTATCTCTCCTCCACACACGTCCAAGCCATCTCAGTCTTGCCTCTCTTGCTTTGTCGCCAAACCATCCAACCTGAGCAGTCCCTCTAATATAATCGTTCCTAATCCTGTCCTTCTTCGTTACTCCCAGTGAAAATCTTAGCATCTTCAGCGCTGCCACCTCCAGCTCCACCTCCTGTTTATTCGTCAGTGCCACTGTCTCCAAACCATATAACATAGCTTGTCTCACAACCATCTTGTAAACCTTCCCTTTAACTCTTGCTGGTACCCTTATGTTGCAAATCACCCCTGACACTCTTCTCCACCCACTCCACCCTGCCTGCACTCTCTTCTTCACCTCTCTACTGCACTCCCCCTTACTTTGGACAGTTGACCCCAAGTATTTAAACTCATATGCCTTCATCACCTCCACTCCTTGCATCCTCACCATTCCACTGTCCTCCCTCTCATTCACGCATAGGTATTCCGACTTGCTACTACTGACTTTAATTCCTCTTCTCTCCAGTGCATACCTCCACCTCTCCAGGCTCTCCTCAACCTGCACCCTATTCTTGCTATAGATCACAATGTCATCCGCGAACATCATCGTTCATGGAGACTCCTGCCTGATCTTGTCCGTCAACCTGTCCATCACCATTGGAAACAAGAAAGGGCTCAGAGCCGATCCTTGACGTAATCCCACCTCCATCTTGAACCCATCTGTCATTCCAACCGCACACCTCATCATTGTCACATTTCCCTCATACATATCCTGGACCACTCCTACATACTTCTCTGCAACTCCCGACTTCCTCATACAATACCACACCTCCTCTCTCGGCACCCTGTCTTATGCTTTCTCTAAATCTACGAAGACACAACGCAACTCTTTCTGGCCTTCTCCATACTTCTCAATCAACATCACATCTGTCGTGTTCTTTCATGGCATGAAACATACTTCTGCTTGCTAATTGTCACATCTCCTCTTAACCTAGCTTGTATTACTCTTTCCCATATCTTCATGCTGTGGTTGATCAACTTTACACCTCTGTAGTTGCTACAGTTCTGCACATCACCCTTGTTCTTGAAAATCGGTACCAGTATGCTTCTTCTCCACTCCTCAGGCATCCTCTCACTTTCCAAGATTGTGTTAAACAATCTAGTTAAAAACCCCACTGCCATCTCTCCTAAACATCTCCATGCCTCTACAGGTATGTCATCAGGACCAACTGCCTTTCCACTCTTCATCCTCTTCATAGCTGCCCTCACTTCCTCCTTGCTAATCCACTGAACTTCCTGAGCTGCTCCCAGAAACATAGCATGGAAATAGCAAGTCCTAGAATGGCTATTATAAATGACAGAACAACAGCCCTGGTATAAATGAGTTTCAGGATGCACAGATCGCCTCAGTATTGTATTTGCAAATATAAAAACACAAAATATTATGGCATACTTGAGGACATGATAATCACATAACATCTCTGAGGTCAGTCTGTGGGAACATAAGAATGAATGATGTCAGCAAGGTTTTTTTTTCTGCTCACATCTCCCTTCACTCTTCCAATGCTATGCTGCACTGCCCTTCCGTCTGTATAAATCAGACTTTCAGACCCCATGTGGGGTCCCCTAAGATGAAAATTGGGTCAAAGAAAAATATAACATGTTTAACCAATGGTTTCTAGATCCTCTACAAGCAACTATTAATACAATACAGACAGACAGTAGGTGTTATTCACTAATACAAGAGATCAGCTTCATTCATAATCTCATAAAAAGATACATTTTAACTTTGCAAATTGTTCTTATTAGTTCATCTCAATATCTAGTCAATGGATGTAATTAACTCACTATGGAGTTTGTCACTCTGTTCTTAATTATTTATATATTAGACCATGAGACTTTTTAGGTTATGCGCAAATAAAAAAAAACTATTCATAATTTGTAAACTAGACTTTACTAAACGTATCCACTACTGAGGATGTAGGATAGGGTTGTTTTTCATCTGTATAATTTCATATAACTTTACCTGACAAAGATAGAGTGTGGGCTTGAATTTGTCCACATCACTTGTAAGATTGAGCCGTATATCAAGGAATAGTTATTAGTTTACTTTTATCAAGCCTAAAGAGCATCAGGGTATAGGAGAATTTACAAAGGTATAACTTTCAATTTCTGAGGTATGAAACCCATAACTACATTTGCCCATACCTCCATGCACTGCCTTCAAAATGACCACCAAGAGACAGATGGTTTTGTCTCTGCTAGTCCACTTTCATCCTCTGAGTTCAAAGAACTTTCCTTTTTTTTGGTATCTATTCATTTATCCCTTGTTTCCATTGATTGTCCTCCAAAGCCCACATGGCAGACAAAGCCACTCCCTTGATACATTATAACAGTAGCAGCATTACTTGACACATTATAACAGTAGTATCATTACTTGATATATTATAACAGTAGCATCATTACAAGCTCTTCTGCTCTTGTCACTGCTGTGTGTGAACAACAGCTTTGTCTATCTGGGCCCATAAGAGTCAGAGCCAGTAGTACCATCCCTGAGCTCTCTAACCTATACAACATACCCGAGGCTCCGAATAATACTTAGATCCTACTGAATATCAGCCACTCCACCTCGAGAATAAAAGCTTGATATACGTATACTGCATGAAAGAGAGCGTGTAACAGAGAGGAGAGAGATGAAAACGCTGCCTGTAGCAGATGTTATTGGAGCATGCAGGTCATGTAGTCATGTACATGGTTATCTTGTGACCGTGCTTTCATTTGCAATGGGTGAACCAACTGTCTCTATTTCAAATATTTTGTTTACAATCATGTTTCAAGGTATTTCTGTCTTCCATGCTGTGTGTGTGTTCTAGTCAACAATCATGCTGCTCCATCACTGTCTCCAGTTATTTTTAAACCGAAACCATATACATAGAAATTAATGTACAGATTGCATATTTATCTTGCCATACATATTACTCATAATACACATATACATAGAGAAAAGACAGAAAGGAAAATAAACAGACAACAAAAAAGGTGAAGGGAAGGGGGGAGGAGTTCTCTGCCGCTTGAATCTAACTCTCATCTTCCTTATTTGCTGGGATTTGTAAGCTCTTGTAATACTCCAAAAAGGGAGTCCAAATCTTCATAAACCTTTGTATAGAGCCTTGACAGGTGTATCTGGTTTTCTCAAGTTTCAGAAACTCCATAATGTCTTTAATCCATCTGGAAAAATTAGGTGATGCTTGTTGCTTCCATGAGGGAACAATGAGGCATCTAACAAGCAAGGAGGCAAATGATATAATTACATGTGCTTTACCTTTAAGGGTATGAGTTTCTGGAGCAAAACCAAATAGGGCACATATGGGTTAGGAGGATTGTCTTTTTGAATCATCTTGCTATAGGCCTTAAAAAATACTGGTCCAAAATGTGTTAAGGTTAGGGCATGACCAGAACATAGTATGTGTGTGATCTGCTGGTTGACTTTTACAGTGAGGACAGGAAGGGCCTGCATTAGGACAAATGTTGGCCAGCCTAGCATTGGCCAAGTGTGACTTGATTGTGACTTGTATGACTTGATTCCCTTTGAGAACCAAACTCCAAAGGTAGAATCAGAGAGACAAGGCGGGAAATTGTAATAATTTTGGATAGGAGAAAATAATGATGTTGTATGCAACTTAAAATGTCTCTAACATTGTGACCAAATTCTAACTGAATGGTACATTATTGGGCTAGAAGAAAACTGGCTTAGAGGATGGGGTGAGGAGGCAGAAATTAAGGAGCATAAATGAAATGGTCTGGAAGCATCCAGTTAATTTTTAATCTGCATTGGAGTTTTCATTTCGGCACAGTGACTTTATTTTAAATACCTCACTTTATTTTAAATACGTTGTTTATTAAATTTATGAGTATTTGTGTTACGCTGACCACACCAACATCAAAATCAGCTAATTCACAGTCAGTGGTCTCAGTTATATGAAAATAATGGTGCAAACGGGGATGGACAGAGATAAATTATTAAAATGGGCTCTGGACACAATCAGACAGAATATATTCCTATAAAACACTATAGGGGCACATCTAAGTGCTCTGTAGGCTGTTAAGTGGATGTCACCATTTGTTCATTCATTACTTTCAATTGGGGAAAATGTTATTTTAGCTAAATAAAGATATACTGATTTTCCATGTCCCCAAGTCAAAATAGTGTATTTCGGGTGTCCAGATAGCGTAGCTATCTATTCCATTGCCTACCAAAATGGGGATCTCGAATCGAATCCCTGTGTTACCTCTGGCTTAGTCAGGTGTCCCTACAGACACAATTGGCCGAGTCTGCGGGTGGGAAGCCGGATGTGGGCATGTGTCCTGGTCGTTGCACTAGCGCCTCCTCTGGTCGGTCGGGGTGCCTGTTCGGGAGGGAGGGGGAACTGGGAGGAATAACGTGATCCTCCCATGTGCTACGTCCCCCTGGTGAAACTCCTCACTGTCAGGTGAAAAGAAGTGGCTGGCGACTCCACATGTATCGGAGGAGGCATGTGGTAGTCTGCAGCCCTCCCCGGATCGGCAGAGGGGGTGGAGCAGCGACCGGGATGGCTCAGAAGAGTGCGGTAATTGGCCAAGTACAATTGGGGAGAAAAAGAGGAAAAATCCCCCCCCCAAAAAATTGTTTATTTCCACACTTCACAGACGCAAGTGACTCTGGTAAAAATAGACTAGATGCGCAAATTTAACATACCGGCAAACACTGCTGTGCAAGACATGTCTATCTCCTGCACAGCTAACAAAGCCAATGGACATAAACACGTTAAATACGATGGCTCTGTATCAGCTATGATGCACAAATATTTGCCAAAATCATTTCCGAAAAAAATTGTCAGAAATCTTATAAAAACTTTGTACAAAACAATGACAGTGTGACTTAAATGCACGTCTAGATGTGATGGCAGCCAGGTCTTACCTTGGAAGTGCAGAAGCACTGAGCTGCCCACAGGTGAGTGGCTTTTGTAGTGAACGGTGATCTGGTTGCTGTAGCTTCGCACAACCAACCCCCGTATTAGGATTGACTCATTTGCCAGCATGGTTTTCCCCCCGCCTCCCAGATCAGCAAACATCACTCTGTCACCCTCCGAAAGATTCACTTTCTTTACCTGGCAAAAGACAGGAAATAGAGAATATTTTGGCATTTGATGAAAAATAGCTACAGATAATAACTACTTTCACACCATCAGCTATTGATTATATGAGTCAATTTGTCACATTTGTCTGCCCTCACTGGGTAACAGCGAGGGCAGACAAATATGGTGCAGTAAAAACAAAACAGCCCAACAACCACTGATGGAAATCTACTTTGAATAACACTGGCCCAAATCTAAAAAAGATATGCTTAAAACTAACAATCCACTATCATCTTCAGTTAGTGATCACACTAAAGATGAGCATTACACATGTCAACCTATCTCCTCCTCCGAGAACACATCTCTGACTTGTAAGAAACGCTACCCGCCAGCTGTTTAGCTGGTCTCCATTTAACCAACCATAGATCACAGCAACTGCATCGTATCTTAGTAATTGGGCAAAAGAATGTGGATCTGGGAAGTATATTCCCTTCAGAAAACCTACTGTGCTGTATATCTGCACGCCGGAAAAATTAGCTAGAAACACAAGAAATGTAAGAAGGAATTTCAAAATATTATTTGATGAACAGAGGTGAATCTAATATGGAGTTAAATGCAATGAAAACTGAAGGCTTATAAAATAAGAAAATTCGATATTAGATCTACTATATTATAGAATGCATATTGTATTCCAAACCAGTAGGCTCAAGTGATGGCTTTCATTAACTGCTCACTCTGTATTACAGTTTAAATCACAAACAGAACTTTTCTCGGACCTGTAACCCAGGACCCGGCCTTGCTAATATGAAAAGAAAATGAGAAGACCTAAATCATGTTGCAGCACAGCAGCATCTCTAATGTACCACACATAAAGTGGCAGTGTTATTGTGTAACAAGCCATAATGTACTGTTAATGAACTCGCGGACACAGCATCAGGATAATAGTGCGCCAAACAAAGGCCATCATCCAGTAATCGCATTACGCCCAGGGCCTTGGGACAATAAAACACTTGACAGAACATTGGGCAATGCAATCCATTCTGCCCTGGCTCCAGCCCAGGCTTTATATAGTTCTGCCTCACAAACATAATGATTATGGTTGAACACATATCTAGTGGCAGATATTTCTTTTCATTTTTCTGAATCTGGATCTTCAAGTCCAAACAAATGATTAAACCAAATGCAGCGTAAAATAAAAGACATGCAAACATGTTATTTTGTACACAAGTACATATCAACAATAAGTATGTATGAACATTTAGCTCCCTTGTAAACATTATATAATTATTTCTATTTGCTCATGGTCAGGTTTATTGGTCAGATAAGTTTGCACCAACAAGGGATTTGACTTGAGGGATTGCTTATGAATAAGGGAAATGCCTTAAACATCAGCATATTTTGACATTGCTGACTTTGTCAGCCTAAGCTCCTCAGGGAGATTGTACAAGAGCCTTGGGGCCCTGACAACCAAACCTTAGTCCCCTTTAGTCTTCATAAATGCACAGAGTATGCAATTCTAAATGATAATATCAACAGGTACACAATAGATGACAAAACAAATAAAACCACTGATGGAAAATGGAGCTCTCAATCCACACAACCAAATGTTATTTACTGGTGTTTTTATATTCTATGTGTGAACGCTGCTTTTCTTTAAACACCCTTAATGTATATAAATATTGCTGGTTCTAGGGCCTTGCCTCAGGCTTCCAAGCAACTTGGAGCAGGCATAGAAAAAAATTAAAACAATAATAGAATATTGACATTGATTGTAAAATGCATAAGCAACAGGTAAAGAAATGGAGATGCAGTCCAATCTCTTAGCTTCAGTAGAAAGTAGTGCTGCCAAATCTTGACCAAACTAACAGTTTCACATCTGTTAAGGCTAGGTAGATAAATCAGCCATTGCAATAGTCAAGGTAAGACAAATAATGGACCAAGGAGATGAGGAATTTAAAATTTATTTACAATTTACAATCTAATTTAGCAGACGCTTTTATCCAAAGATATACATCTGAGAGTTAATACAACACAAGCAAGGATCTAGTCAAGAGGCAACAACACAAGTAAGTGCCAAAAAACTAGGTTCAGGTCTGATAGGACACAAGTGTCAACAGGCAGTGCACAAAGGCAATGCATAAGGTGCATAGAGTAATTTTCCCCCCCTTTCATCTAATATTAATACCATCAGGTCTGGAGGTGTTTGAGAAAGAGCTGGGTCTATAGCTTCTTCTTAAAGATGGAGCCCTCTCCATCTTTAGACTTAGACTGCTTTTATTGTCATTGCCTCACATGCATGTCTCATACATACAAGGGAAAAAAAATTATGTGTCACAAGGACCACAGTGTCAAAAAAACAAAAAACAAAACAAAACGACAAAAAAAAACAAATAACACACAATGAATATTAAAAACAAAAAGTGCATTAAAAACAAAAATTACTTCACAGACATAACATCGCAAGCACACCTGACTTGGACAGTGAGTAAGACGGTCAACAAGTCATTTTTTGGATGGTCTAAGTGTTCAGGCTGTTGAGGAACCTCACAGCCTGAGGAATGAAACTATTGCATAGTCTGATGGAGGCAGCAACCTCCTGCCAGAGGGTAGGAGGGTGAAGTGGATGTGGGAAGGGTGGGTGGGGTCCTTCATGATGCTGAGAGTCTTTTGGGTGCACTGTGTATCATAGACTGCCTGGATGGATGGGAGAGCAGTTCCTATGATCTTTCCAGCTGTCTTCACTATCCGCTGTAGCGATTTGCAGTCAGAGGCCTTAACTCCATTTGCTCTGCTGAGTCGCTACTCAGCGGATCGAATGGAGTTAGGCAACTCGTTCCACCACCAGGGAACTACAGAAGAGAAGAGTCTAGCTAGTGACTTAGGTCCCCGTTGTGGTGGAAGAGCCAGGCAGCTTTCATTGGCAGAGTGTGAGCAGGACTGAGTGTAGACCTGAATGAGGGAGTTAAGGTAGGCTGGAGCCGTTTTAGTTGCTGTTTTGTAAGCGAGCATTAAGGTTTTGAATTTGATTCGGGCAGCAACTGGGAGCCAGTGGAGGGCTATGAACAGCAGGGTGCGTGCTGTTTTGGGTTGGTTGAAGACCAGACATGCTGCCATGTTCTGGGTCATTTGCAGAGGTTTGAAAATGCATGCAGGGAGACCTGCCAGTAAGGAGTTGCAGTAGTCAATGCGTGATATAACAAGAGCCTGTACTCTTAGACAGGTAGGGTCTAATTTTCCTCATGTTGTTAAGGGCAAATCCGCATGACTGAGCAATCATGGCCATGTGAACCTTAAAGGTTAGTTGGTCATCAATCCTGACACCCAGGTTTTGGGCAAACTTTGTGGACGTTGATCCGAGCTGGATATTGATCTGTTGATGTAATGATGGACTGGCTGGGATGACAAGGAGCTCAGTCTTAGATAAGTTAACCTGAAGGTGGCGTTCTTTCACCCATGCAGAGATATCACCAAGGCATGACGATATCCATGCCCAGACTATGAGGCCATCTGGCGGGAATGATAGAAAGAGCTGGGTATCGTCAGCATAGCATGGTATAAGAAACCATGGGAGCGGATGTTTGCGTTAAGTGAGGTGGTGTATACTGAGAAGAGAAGGGGACCGAGCACTGACTCTTGAGATACCCCTGTGGCTACGCCGTGCGGTTTGGACACTTCTCCCCTCTAAGATACTCCAAAAGATCTCCCCGTGTGGTAGGACATGAACAAGTGGAGGACAGATGCTGAGAGCTCAGTGAGTGTGGAGAGGAGGATTTGGTGGTTAACCATGTCAAAGGCAGCTAACAGATCTATCAACAATAAAGCGGATGACTGACCAGCAGCTCAAGTCAAACGCAGTGATTCTATTACCAATAGGAATGCATTCTCGGCTGAGTGACCCTGCTTAAAGCCAGACTGATTCAGATCATACAGCTTGCTCTCAGAAAGGAATTCAGAGACTTGAGGCCAGATGATTTCCCAGTGTGTTTTTTCCCCACTTTTAATAATATATTGTTCAAGCATTTGTGCCCTAATCTTATTCTTGAAATCACATATTCTTCTCTTCTACTCTTGCCTGTAGCTCTCATCAGACCAACTCCTCTTAGAATCCTGTTCTTTTCTCCTCGCTCTGTTTTTGCTAATAAACAGCCAGGAGAGAGAGACGTAGTGAAAGAAGTAAAGATAATTGTTTATTATAACGGATGATTTAGGGGAAATTAAGTCACGTCAAGAAAGTATTTGATTCTTAGACTCGACGGGGAGGTTATTTAATCAAGCGGCATCAGCTCTGAGCAGCAGCATAATAAATCCCCCTATGGAGTCCAGACGCTGTTGGTGGTGGCGGATGACTTCTGCTGAGATGAGGCTGATGAAGAGATGAAACTGATGAATCTGCGAGGACTACGCGGTGATGGGGAGGTGGAGGGGTGGGCATAACTGCAAAAAGAACGCACTAAAGGCAGAGAACTACTACTGCTACTTTCGGCTGCTCCCGTTAGGGGTCGCCACAGCAGATCACCCGTTTCCATCTCTTCTTGTCCTCTGAGTCTTCCTCTGTCACGCCAGCCACCTGCATCTCCTCTCTCACCACATCCACAAACCTCCACTTTGGCTTTCTTCTTTTCCTCTTCCCTGGCAGCTCCATATTCAGCATCCTTCTCCCAATATACCCAGCATCTCTCCTCCACACGTCCAAACCATCCCAGACCCGACAACCACTTCTTAAACAAGTGCCCATTTCTGCCATCTCAGGATAGTGTTTATTGCTAAAGCCAGGCAGGTGGCTGAGGCACCAGACGACATGGGGAGTGAGCCAGATGACTGTGAGGGTGACATCACGGCCATACACAGTTTCAGGCAGCGTGTGCTTATCCGGCAGTCACCATACCTCGACGTTTTCCATGACCACACCCCCGTGAGGGCCCCGACATTCCCCCTGCGCTGGAGCCTGCTCCAGTGCCCTTTCTGCCCACTGGAGTTCTCAATTATCTTCCGCCAGATGAACCCCCTGCTGGTCCAGTTAGTGATCAGCATGATGAAGAAACCCATGGGACTATTCTGCATGCAGGTGGGGCTCTTCGGTGTTCCAGCTGCTACCGCAGGCCTACCATGTGGTCGAAGGACTTTGTTGCTTTGTAGTTTCTTGTTTATTCCTTCACGCCACTGTTAGACATTCCCATAATTAAGTCAGGGTCTGTGTGTTCTGCCTTTACAGCATGTTTCAGGTTCTGTTATTGTTCTAGCCTATAGTGCCTTATGCTCTGCACCCTTTGTGAGGTTTGTGTCCTTAGTGATATTTTTCTACATGGTTTTTGAATTGCCTTACGGATGTTATGGGTGGGTTTGGTTGTACTGGAAAAGAGGGTGGTGCCAGAAAAGTATTGTGTACTTCCGGGTTACTTGGGCTGTGTATGTCTCTCTTGTGATGTGCAGACAAATGCTCACAAGACAAATGCTCACAATACTAATAGAAAAAGAGACAAATGCTCACAAATTGTTTTACAATCTTTATTTTTCAAAAAGTCAACTGAACATTCTGTTGCATGTCACATAAGACATATCACATAGGCCTAAGCATGTGAGAGGGATCACATCTCCCTGACAAATGAAATGGTGATCTTAAAGATAATCATGATTATAAAACAATTTGTGAGCATTTGTCTCTTTTTCTTTGAGTGTTGTGAGCATTTGTCTTGTGAGCATTTGTCTTGTGAGCATTTGTCATGGAATCCTCTCATTACCTTCAGTAAAATAATCTATGCACTTACCGGATCGTGTCCGTGGCTTTGTGAGTGTCCTCACCTTATACTGGCGCTAGGTCTTCCAGTTTGGGCGATCATCTTGCCTTTCTCGTCATTCTGTTTTTTGTTTTAGATCTTTGATTTCACTCATTAGTTCCGTAATCTGTTTCTGCAGCCTCGCGACATCCGCCATTTGTTTTGAAAGAAAGTTGAGCGAATTCTTTATCTACGTGATTTCCTCTTCTGTGGTTGAACTCTTCTTTAGTTTCACCATTTCTCTAGTTTGTGCAGTTTGATATCCGATGGTAAACCGATGTTTGAGTAAAATGAGTCTTTCTTGTTGTAAAGACTTCGTGCACGGTGGCAACTGTGTTCGACATTCGACTGCACGTTTTTGAAGATTTTGGGATTTAAAAAAAAATGAGACGCTTCGAATGTTATCAGTCGATTAATTGGCTGTAATCGGTTGTCATCAGACCATAGATATGAGATAGTATGGGCCTACTCTACCTCCTCATTGGCTCAGTAGGCTGTTATCATCGATTCGGTTTGACCACAGCCAAGGCTCTGATCACACGTGCGTCCACGTCACTGCTTCTTTGCAGCGAAAACAAACTAACGTTAAATGGCTAACATGTCTTTTATTCTCAGTTGAAAATGCAATATTCTAAGACGGTTTCTGCATTAAAATGCGTTCGAGAAATGTGCATTTTATTTTTATAATCTCCGTTGAGTGAACGTATATGATGTTTGGTTTGTTAATTATTACGATAATTAACTAACCCTAAAGATATGTCAGCCATTTAACGTTAGTTTGTTTTTGCTGCAAAGAAACAGTCACGTGACGTGACGCAGACATGACATGTGCCGTGATCAGACGCATGAATCGATGATAACAGTCTACTGGGCCGAGTAGGTCCATACTATCTCATCTCTATGGTCTGGTGACGCATGATAACGGCCATTTAATTGACTGATAACATTCAAAGTAGGTGAAGAAAATCAGGTCTCGGAGCATGCAAAAAGATCGACCCTTAACTCCGCCATCTAGACCGGAAGTCAAGAAGAGAATAAATACACGAGGAGAGCAATATGAGGATATGAGCAATATGAGGACAGCAATATGTATTGGTTGAAGTATAGAAACCCCGCACAACCCTTAGCGCAGGATAAGTGGTTTGGATAATGGATGGATGGGTGAAGTATAGAAACGGCAAAGAATTCGCCTTCAAAAGAGTTGCACACCAACTGGGCTAACTGAAATTTCTGGATTCATGTCAGCTTCTATTCTATTCTATTTGCCTTTCGGCTGCCCCCATTAGGGGTCACCACAGCAGATCATCCGTTTCCATTTCTTCCTGTCCTCTGCATCTTCCTCTGTCACACCAGCCACCTACCTGCATGTCCTCCCCTCACCACATCCATAAACCTCCACTTTGGCCTTCCTCTTTTCTTCTTCCCTGGCAACTCCATATTCAGCATCCTTCTCCCAATATACCCAGCATCTCTCCTCCACACATGTCCAAACCATCTCGATCTTGCCTCTCTTGCGACTGATCCGATCTGGAAATCTGATTTATGATCCGCATATGTAATTTGGCAAAGGTTTTACACCGGATACCCTTCCTGGTGCAATCCTCCCCATTTATCCGGGCTTGGGACCAGCACTAAGAATGCACTGGCTTGTCAATCCTCAATGGCTGGGTTCTATTCTATTCGATTCTATTTTTTTCCATCATGTAACCATATTCAAACATGCTAAATAACAATATAGCCATTGATCTTTCAGCACACACTAACACAATACAGAATTGAGAAGAAAGATCTCTGATGTAAAAGTTACTTCACATCCATTTGCTCTATAAAAGCAACAAATGATGCATGAATAATTCAACTGACACATCCTCATTAAAAATAAACCACCATCTTCCAAATATTGTTGAGTGTGAGCGCTAAGCAGGGACAGATGGAATCCTGGGATGTGGTTTTGGGTAATGGAGTAAAGTCTACAGTCTGGATGTAGTTTTGAGCACATACATGTGGATGTGTGTGTGTGTTTATATGTGTTAGAATGAATACTCACAGAACATGCACGAAAAGTGCAGCAACATAAAGACTGAGATAAAAGGTAAATGAGAAAATTTACTATGAGGCAAACACATGCTAAACGTTGCACTAGAATACTCTCTGCATGTCCCACTGAGACTTGATCTTCTTTTCAATTTCCTCTTCTGCTACATGTAGACTGGGAACAATGCCAAGAGAGAAGAAGAAGACAATTTACATCTAATTCCTTTGCTTCTTCAAAATAGCGTCCATCCTTCCCTCTTTCGTAATCCCTTGTATACAAACCAGACTGTGCCTGCTGAACTGTGTTGCCTCCTGAATGCATCAAGCAACGCAGTATTTGTCAAAGCCATATCTCAGTCATATTATCAGTTGTATGTTATATGCATTTCAAAATGTGTGTGTGTGTCATCTGCTAATTAATGGTAGTAATTAAGTGGTAAGTGAGTAAATGATGGTGCATGAGGAACATGTGGTCTGACAGGAGAAGTGGGTCATGGTGAAGTGAAGGGAGTCCAGAGAGAGAACAGCGATACACAGTCATGTCTAAAGCTCATAAAGAAGACTGCGCTCATGGTTCTACTGGGAAAAGCTCCTCTTTGTAATTAATCACTGCCCCTCGTAGGCTAAATAATCTAAGACACCTAAATAAGAAGAAGCCTTGAGGTCAAGTAGATGTTAACATAAGCAAGGTTTACCTTTTCGGTGGCGCTGCAGCTATTTGTCCTCTGAGGTTGGACATGGTCATGACTGCAGCAGGCACTTTCTGGCATTACACAAATCTCATCAAGAGCTTTCATTCAATTCATAAAACTATTTTCCCCGATGTCACTCAACCTTTGAGCTTTGACCCAAATACCAAAACTCACCAGACCAGAGAAAATATACATCCTATACACCAGAGGAAATAAACATCATATAGTATACTCTCACATTGTGCATGCAATACACTGAATGAAATCTAATCTCATCTACTCCCTGAAATAAATCAGCCTTTAGATTCATAATTATTATTATTTTACTGAAATAGATTAGCCTTTAGATTAATTATTATTATTATTATTATTTTACTGAAATAGATTAGCCTTTAGATTAATAATAATTATTATTTTACTGAAATAGTTTAGCTTTTAGATCAGACAGTTTTCATAGAACATGCAGTTCAAGCTTGAATTAATTGTGTTTATGAACAATACTAGTTCGTATAGTAGCTATGATTGAAAATACTGCAGTTTATCCAAGAACTGTGGCAGATTCTCAACTGCAAATGAACAATGTGACAATTTGATCAAGGCTGAAGGCTTTTTGTGTCTTGGATTTTTCTAAATGTGTGTGGAAAAGTACTGTGGTGCACACCACCGCAAAGAGCAGCAACAAAGCAATCATCTGCTTAAAAGAAAAGCTGCAGAAAATATATTGCGTTCATTCACAGCCCTGGCGGTGAATAATGTCTCACATCAATCTCTCACTAAACAGCTGCTGTCACACAAGAGCCGAGGCAAGCAGCACAGTACAGACGACTGACATCCGTCCTGCTGTTTAAAAGGCAATTGAACGTGTGTCACGCTGAACTCTATTTCTTCCTATCTCCCATAGCCAGTCATTATTTCACAGACAGCATAAATGGATTGTCTGAAAGGGAACAAGGCTCCCCGGAAGTCAAGAGCAGCATGCTTGCAAAGTTTGGCTTTAGAAAAACAAAAACTATTTAGCAGAGCACTGAGGTTTGATTGGGAAATAAAAAAGCAGAAGGGGATAAGATGAAATCCTTCCTTATAGTTCAACATATTAAAGTAATAAAAATTACAAACACCTTTGTCTTGTAACTTATCAATGACCAACATACACTCACCCAATGAAACAAGAATGCCAAGAGCAGGTCTCTGTATAAGGACTGACCAATATACAGGATCAAGGCCTGCAGGTGGTCTTGAATTGCCATCGCAGTATATTGTAGCGAAGTTTACACACTTTTCATATCATTTCAAATTGTAACATTTTGAGTACAGAGGGTAATTATTCTTATAATTTAATATAGCTTTGTTGTCTGTTTGGTCATTATTAGGTCATTTTTAAAAATGCTTTATAAATGATTGACTGGGCTTGACTTGGTTCAGTTTGTCTTATAGGCAGCTATCCCTATAGCTATGGTACATGTCTGTGTTCAGGTTGGTACTTTTAAACCATATTTTGCCATACTAGCGTCCTTTGAGTATGGGGATATGAACAGAAATGGGCATTTACACTAAGCCACACAGAATAGGGGGAGCATGCATACTCTTTGCTGCAAGGTAACTAGAACACTATGAAATCAGCTACTAGGCCACAGGGCTGTCTCACATGTTATATGATATACTACACCCCTGAACCCCAATAAGTGGCCCGCAGGCCAGGTCCGGCCTGTGAGAACCAAATGTCTGGCCTGCGCCAACTCATTGGCACTAACACATCTGTCATAACATGTGAAATAAAGTGCACAACATGTGAAATAAAGTGCACAACATGTGAAATAAAGTGTGTGCTGCTCTACTTTATTTTGACCTCACCCCACACCATAAGACGCACTCTCTGTGGTTCTTGACTAGACAGAGCCACTCACCAGCCAAGTCAACTAAGCTAAGACAAAGCAGGGATCATTGTCAGCTAGTTTATATAGTAACGGCTAACACGGCAACAAGAAGAGCAGAACTTTTAGCGGAGGAGTATTTTTCCTGTCTACACACCGATTTGAAGAAAGCAGAAGCCATATCACTAGCCATGGACTCGTCCTGTGACTGAACCGATATGGAACAGCTATCTGTGTTCACAAGATTTTTTTGATTGGAAGACCTCACAGGAAGAGCTACTTTGTTTGCTTCTTCTGCCTGGGTGCACAACTGGGGAAGTCATCTTTATTGAATTAACACAGTTCTTTGAGACAAATGGCTTGGATGTGAGAGCAATTGTGTCCGTTGTCACTGATGGGGCTCCGTCAATGGTGGGGCAACACAAGGGCTCTTGGCAGGTTTGCCGCTGTTAACCCAGCACTCTTAACATTTCATTGCATTATTCAGTTTAGTTGTGCACTAAACTGTGTTGGGGAAATAAACGAGGTGATGGATATTGTGACGAGACTGGTGAATTTCGTTTGCGAGAGTTCTAGTCTGCAACACCCCCTTTTCAGAGCATTGCTGGAGGAAATGTCAGCAGAACACAAGGATCTTTTGCTGCATAATGATGTTCGCTTGCTGAGCAAAGGCCGTGTGTTGGAGAGGGTGTGCAACCTGCGCAATGGGCTTGTGTCATTTTTATCTGGACTGCAGAGCCAGAAAATCCAAGAACATCAGAGATTTTTAAGTAACAATAAGGTGATGGCATGTTTTGTTTTTGTGTGACATCATGTCTCATCTAAATCACCTTAATCTGCAATTACAAGGCAAGAACCACACTGCTGCAAACATGTACTTGGTGGTTGAAGCTTTATGGTCAAAGCTGAACCTTTTGGAGAGACACATTCACAGGATAAACTTGCACTTTCCACATCTGTGGGAGCACTGCAAAAAGAACAAAATGTGGAAGGTCCAGCGATGAAGGACTTCATGACAAGCCTGGTAGAAAACTTCAAGGAACGATTTGAAAGCTCCCTTAAACTCTCAGGTGACATGCTCCTCTTCTGTGGACAGCCATTCTCCATTCTGGATGATGGCCAGTGGACTGCAGAGGCCAGAATGTTGGTACCTTGCATAGATGAGGCAACTTTTCAGATGGAGATCCTGGAGATGGGAACATCTGATTTGCTCAAAGCACAACACAAGGACGTTGGGGTGAGTGACTTTTGGATCAACATGGTTCCCCAAGCTCGATTCAAAAACATGAGAGCTATTGCAATGCTTCTACTCACAATTTTCCCCTCCATGTACATATGTGAGTCATCATTTTCTTCAATGAAATGGATCAAGAACCAGGAAAGAAACAGACTCTCTAATGCTCATCTTAGCCAGTGCCTCAGGCTTGCCACAACAGAATACAGGCCCGACATCAGAAGGATTGCCTCATCCCATCGCGCTCACTTCTTTCACTGATTGGTGAATGAACATCCATTTAGATTTGTCTATTTGTCCACAATTAAATGGTTGGTTGTGGACTTATTTTATTTCAAGAGTGCACTTTTTTTCTTGTGTGACCCTCAACACTGGCTGTAAGAATCCCAGGCTTAAATTACTACTACTGCTACTACTACTACTACTACTAATAATAATAATAATAATAATATAATGATAATAATAATAATTGTAGTAGCAGCAACAACATTTGCACATAAAATAACTTTTGCTTTTCAGAGTATAAGTGCTGGGGAGCTAATAAATAAACGGGGAACAGGTGTGGTATACACGGGGTTGACTGATAACAAAACCAAGGGCAAGAACTGAAACGACAAGACAGGTGAGTACTTCAAAATAGCAACAGGAAAGCCAACAGGCAATGATCACAGGTAAGGACTTCAAAATAAAACAGGAAAAACAACAGAAAATGATCGAGGTTATGATGAGTTGACGGAACTGGGAGAATGACTGAGGCTACGTGAGACAATGAATGAAGTTATGAGCTGACTGAACTGGGAGACATTGTGACAGTTGACGGCCTCAAAATACAGGCTTGTTGAGAAAGATCAGACGAAGTCAGAAAATAAGAGGGAATGCACATGCAGTAAGCTCTATTATTTACATCATCTCATCTCATTTTCCAATCAGAATCCGAGGATTCAAATTGTGTTTTGATTTGCAAAATCAACCTCTACATGGGATGTTTTCGTGTAAGACTGCAAACATAAATTTCATTCTTAATGAAATATCACTTGTGATCCCATTGTAGTAGAAAAGAAACATATCTATCTGTCACTGTTTGCTAATCTGCATTTTTCAAGACATCTGCTAGGCTCACTTGATTGGACACATGCTTCCTGGTAATTGCCTTTCTCCCAGTGTCTTGATGTAATTTCAAAACAAGGAAATTCAGAGATCACAAAAATCAATTTCCTTCAATTTTTCCATTTGTGTCTTGATGTCTCCTTCTCATAATTTCTATTGGGCATGTGGCATTGTGTCACAGCACTCAATTTCGGGCACATGCTAGCTGAGCTGGGGACTGTCTGCACTTGGCTTGATGTAATGCTGTGTATAGAGACAGTAATGGGTTTGATGGGCAGAGTATGTGTAGTGGATGTTAAAGCCCCTAAAGCAGGGGTGGGCAATCTTATCCAGAAAGGGCCGGTGTGGGTGCAGGTTTTTGTTCCTACCAGTTACACACCTAATCCCAATAATTAACCAGTAAAGTCATGGCTGAGGAACTTAATTAGGAGACATGGGTGGGTAATTGCTTGGTTCAAACAAAAACCTTCACCCACACCAGCCCTTTCTGGATAAGATTGCCCACCCCTGCGGCCTAGAGTCTCACAAAATCCTTTTTTTCTAATGATGTTGATCATTTCTTTGAAGTAATTAAAGATCCCCAACACAAATAAATATTTTAAGTATCACCAGGTATTTGCAGGGTTCATACAGCAATGAAGAACGTGGAAAAGCCATTAATGCCATCTTTGAGATGAAACGTTAAGCTGAGGTCCTGACTCACTGTGGTCATTAAAGATCCCATGGCACAAAGAGCAGGGGGTTCCCCAGTGTCCTGGAAAAATTCCCAACCTGGCTCTCTCCATCGGACCACCTACTCACCCCCCCCTCTCCCATGTAATTGGCTCAGTGACTCCTCCCTCTCCACCTCAAGTTGATGTATGGTGAATGTTCTGGTGCAAAATGGCTGCCATGCATCATCCGGGTGGTGCTACACATTGGCGGTGGTTGAAGTGAGTGCCCCCTTCAATGTGAAGCACTTTGGGTGTCTAGAAAAGTACTATATAAATGTAATGAAGATGATGATGATGATGATTACTATTATTATTATTATTATACATTTGAAAATACAATTTCCAAGTCCTTGAAAAGTTATGGAAAGTTTTAGAAAATCTGACTATGGCAGCATCAACTTTGTTAAATAATAACCCAGAGAGCATTCAAAGGGTGACATGCCTATGACAGCACTGGACAAGAAATTGTGAGCATATTCAATCCAGGGAAGATGATTACTCCAGGAAGAGGGGTTCCAGGCTGTGACATAAAGTGCAGCTCCTAGGTCGGCCCGTCCACCGGAGCTGCTCTGCCCTTTGATCCTGCATCCTGGTCTCCCTCCAGATCTGTTCCATCCATTGGTCCAGCCCTCAGACCACCTGTCTGAGATCCCTGGCCCCATTCATCCTCCCCCAGACCCTCTCCGTCCATTCTGCTTGGTGCTCAAGGTCTGTTCATTTGGGATGTCTGGAATCCACCCCTTGGGGCAGGGAGGGGGGTTCCTTTCATGGAGGGAGGCAACTTGTGTTAACAGCGGAGGGATTGACGATACAGTCTATTTTATAAGGGCCAATGTAACAGGGTGTTAATTTTATTGATTCGGTTTATAAAAGGATGTAAAGGGAACAAAGCCAAACTTTCTGACCTGGCTAGGAGTTGGGTGCTGGTGTCCGGTGATGGTCAGTGATCTAGTGGTTGCGGTTGGCAGAGCAGAGCAGAGTGGAGCGGGCATACTTCCACACCTTGCGACTGTGGCGAAGATGGGCCTGGACCGAAGGTACGGTGATTTCATCCTCCTGAGCAGGAGGAAACTGAAGCGGCTAATAACCCACAGATCATTCAAAGGGTGGCATGCCTGTGGCAGCACTGGACAAGAAATTGTAGGCATATTCAATCCAGGAAAGATGATTACTTCAGAAGGAGGGGTTCCGGGCTGTGACACAAAGCGCAGCTCCCAGGTTCTGGTTTACCCACTGCGTCTGTCCATTGGTCTAGGGATGGTAACCTGATGGAGACTCACAGATGCGCCGAGAGCCCAACAAAATGCCCTCCATACTTGGGATATGAATTTTGGTACACGGTCGGAGACAATGTCAGATGGGATCCCATGGAGTTGGACAACGTTGTGGACCAGGAGGCCGGTGGTTTCTGAGACTGGCAAGTTTCGGTAGGGTTTTTACAAGTTTTTACAAGGCTCTACAAATGTACAGCCTTGTAAAAACTGTCCACTATGGTGAGTATGACGGTGTTACCTTGAGATTGTGGCAGTCTGGTTAGAAAGTTGAGGCCAATGTGGCTTCATGGTCGACTTGGGACTGGAAGGGGATGGAGTAGGCCATCGGATAGCTGGTCAGATTTCTTACTGCGAGCACACAGTGCAATCAAGCAAGGGTGAAGGAACTGGTGTCAGCATCCATCGAAGACCACCAGAAATGCCATTTCGAAAGGGACAGAGTTCGGCTGATACCAGGATGACAGGCAAACCTGGAAGTGTGAGCCCATTGAAGGACCCATTAGCGGACAGAATAAGGCACAATTTCCTGGGTTTGGTTGAATTCTTTAGGCCTCATTGTCAAGGGATTCAATTTCCCAAGTCACTGCGGCCACCAGGCATGATGAGGGAAGGATGGTATCTGATTTTGCTGGATGTTGTTGGGGACAAGTGGTCAGCAAGTGACAATGAAATTAATTTGTCTGAAGAACAGCGGCTAGTGAGCTTGATGGGAATTGAGTCATTTGGGGTCTGGATGTAGGACAGGTTCTTGTGATCCATACAAACAATAAGTGGGTGTTCTGCTCCCTCCAGCTAATGTCTCCATTCGTCTAGAAAAACCTTGAATGTAAGCAGTTCCCAGTTCCCAACATCATAGTTTCACTCAGAGGGGGACAACTGGTGGGAGAAGAATGCACAATGATGTATCATGGTGGTGCGCATAGGCGCAGTGGCTCAGTGCTCTCCTTTTCGGTGCGTTTTATGGCTGTCTTTGTATGTTTTGTTGCTCATCTTGACGACATTCTGCTGGGCGAACAACATCTACAGCCGATTTTATCTCCTAAAGATAGGACTACAGAACGAGCAGTCTGTTACTGTAGAGTTTCTCCGCTCCCACGACATACTGGCGGACATAGCCAGGAGTCCGGGTTCTCCGTGGTTTACCATCCCCGCTGGTGGGGAGTGCAGGCAATGCAGGGATAGGAAGCAAAAGTGAGGCTGTAGAGCCAGCATGTTGGTAAGGCTAAGGAGGCAGCCACACAAGCCGCCGCTCCCAAGTATTTCCCTAACCAATGCTAGATCCCTCGCAAATAAGATGGATGAACTGAGGTTACAGGTTGCAATGGACAAGATCATCAAGGACAGTTGCATCCTGCTTATTACAGACACAAGACTTCATTCATTCATACCAGATACAGCTATTGAGCTAGCAGGCAGCACAATACACAATCAGGACAGGACCAGAGACTCCGGTAAGACCAAAGGAGGGGGGCTATGCGTCTATGTGAGCAATAACTGGTGTACCAACACAAATACTGTAGACAGCTACTGCTCCCCGGACCTGGAGTACATGACTGTTAAATGCAGGCCCATATATCTTCCCCGGGAGTTTACTGTGGTCACGATAACTGCTGTGTATCTTCCACCAGATGCTAATGCTAGCTCGGCTCTTGGACATGTACATCACACCATTAGCAACAACCACACCTAAGACTGTTAAAACATGGCCTGAAGGTACCTCTCATCAGCTGCAGGACTGCTTTGAAAGAACTGGGATATTTTTGAACATCAGAACCTGGAGGAGTATACCACAACTGTCCTGTGCTATATCAAGAACTGCATGGACACTGTTACTATGGACAAGCAAATCTGGGTTTATCCCAACCAGAAGCCCTGGATGACAAAAGAGGTCCAGAGCCTGCTGAGGGACAGGAACACTGCTCTCAGGTCTGATGATGGGGCACAATACAGTGCTGCCAGAGCCAACCTGAAAAGAGGCATCAGAGAGGCCAAGGCAGCTTACAAAAATAAAATTGAGGACCATTTCAACAGCAACAACACAAGGCAGGTGTGGCAGGGGGTTCAGCACATCACCAGCTACAAATCCAGCAACCTCACAGCTGCTGACGGTGACGCCTCACTGGCAGAGGAGCTTAACATCTTCTTTGCTCGCCACGTTCCATCCACCAGCCTACAGCAGCCTCATCCTCACAGTGGAGGAGCATGAGGTGAGGCGCACACTGAGGGCGGTGAACCCGAGGAAGCTGCGGGTCCCGATGGTGTCCCTGGACGGGTGCTGAAGGAATGTGCGGACCAACTGGCAGGGGTCTTCACCAAGATCTTCAACCAGTCCCTATCCCAGTCTACCATCCTACCCTGTCTGAAGTCATCCACCATAGTCCCACTACCAAAAAAGTCCACTGTCAGCAGCCTGAACGACTACTGACCTGTAGCACTCACATCTGTCATAATGAAGTGTTTTGAGAAACTGGCTCGGAGTCACATCATCTCAAGCCTCCCATCCACTTTCGACACACACCAGTTTGCCTACAGAGCAAAGAGGTCCACAGAGAACGCTATAGCCACATCTCTCCACACCGCTCTGACCCACCTAGGGCAGCAGGGGAGCTATGCCAGGCTGCTCTTTGTGGACTTCAGCTCTGCATTCAACACCATCCTCCCCCACAGACTGGTGACCAAACTGACAGAACTGGGCCTTGCTTATTCCATCTGCCTCTGGATTAAGGACTTCCTGTCTGAGCGCCAACAGCGGGTCAGAGTAGGCCCCCACATCTCCTCAGTCCTCAGCCTCAGCACCGGCTCCCCACAGGGCTGTGTACTGAGCCCTCTACTTTACACCCTGTACACACACGACGGCACCCCTGCTCACTCCAGCAACACCATCGTCAAGTTTGCAGACGACACTATGGTGGTGGGGCTCATCTCTGGGGGGGATGAGTCTGCATACCGGGATGAGGTGGAGCGGCTATCTGTGTGGTGCAGGGAAAATAACCGGATTCTCAACACTTCCAAGACAAAGGAGCTGATTATAGACTACAGGAGGAACACAACGGACAATAATCCCCTTTTCAACTGCGGGGACTGTGTGGAGAGTGTCTCGGATTTCTGGTTTCTGGGCATACACATAGAGGAGGGCCTGACCTGGAGTGTTAACACCACAGTGCTGGTTAGGAAGGCACAGCAGAGACTCTACTTCCTGAGGATCCTCAGAAAGAACCACCTTACCACCCCACTGCTTCTGTCCTTCTACTGCTGCTCCATAGAGAGCATACAGACCTACTGCATCTGTGTCTGATATGCCAGCTGCACAGTAGCAGAGAGGAAAGCGCTCCAGAGGGTCATCACCACTGCCTAGAAGATCATCGGATGCACACTCCCCTCCCTGGAAAACCTATACAGTTCCCGCTGTCTCAAAAAAGCCCATGGCATTCTCAAGGACCCATCCCACCCAGGACACCATTTGTTTGAATTGCTGCCCTTGGGCAGACGTTACAGGACAATAAGAGCTTGGACATACAGACTAAAGAACAGCTTCTATCCCTGAGCCATAACCGCACTAAATGCTGCTAAGCCTTGATTCCTGTCTTGTGTGCAATATGTTGGTGTCCAGTAGAATGTAGAAATGGATGTGTGTGTGTGTGTTTTATGTTTTTAATTCTTTTTATACTGATTCTTGTACTGATAAGAACTGCACTTTCAAATTGCGTTGTACTTGTACAATGACAAAGTTCTATTATATTCACAAGGGATGAGTTTCTGGTCAGAAGCTGAACACTGGGAAAGAACAACTACAACCCCTGTATCTGAAGCCTCTACCATCATGATGAACTGACGTGAATGGTCTGGTTGGATGAGAACAGGTAAAGCATCTCTTTAGCTCGGTGTAGTCTCTGATGAACCTTCTGTAAAAGTTGCCAAAGCTGTTTCAGGGATGTGGGTATGGGCCACTCTGCCACTACCTTAATCTTTTATGGGATCCGCCTTCACCTGTCCATTCTCAGCAATGTATCTTAGAAATCCAACAGAGTTGACATGGAATTCCCAATTTTCAGCGTTGACGAACAGTTTGTTTCCAGTAGTCTTTGTAGAACTTGCCTCACATGCTGGATGTGTTCCTCCATGTTCTTGAAGAAGATAAGGATATTATCTAAATAAACAAAAACAGACCAGTTCAGAAGCTCATGAAGGATGTTGTTGACAAGAGCCTTGAAGACAGCGGAGGCGTTGGTTAATATTCAAAGTGGCCAAGAGGGGTATCAAGGCAGTTTTCCATTCATCTCCTTCCTTCATTCAGACCAGGTGGTAGGGCATTTGTGTCGAGTTTGGAGAAGATGGTGGCTTCTTGTAGTGCTTCAAAAGCCAAATTAATCAGATGAAGAGGATATTTGTTTTTAACTGTTATTTTATTTAAACCACAGTAGTCAATGCAGGGGCACAATGAATGGTCTTTTTTGGCAACAAGAAAATACCTGCACCAACAGGGAGGATGACGGCGTTATGATACCTGTGGCTAAGGAGTCGTGGATGTAAGTCTCTTTGGCTTCTCTTTCAGGGCGAGACAGTTTGAACAGGCGGCTTGAAGGCAAGGGGGGTCCTGGGAGAAGATCCATGGCACAGTCATAAGGGTGATGTGGGGGCAAAGAGAGAGCTCACTGCTTACTAAAAGCTTCTCCAGGGTCGTGGTAAACAGAGGGAATGGATAGCAGGTCTGGGAGCTCATTGTCTGATGAGGGTGCTGCAGCCTCTGCTGGGGCTAGGGCAGATTTTAAGCAAGATGAATGACAAAAATAACTCCAGCTCTGAACTTTATTTTTGGACCAATCGATGTGGGGATTATATAGTTTAAACAAGGTTTGACCAGAGACCAAGGGGTCATGAGGGGAAGAGATGATATGGAATTGAATGGATCACGATGATTGCTTGATAGGATGAGGTGCAGGGGCTCAGTAATGAGTTACTCGAGCAAGGAGTTTTGCCATTGAGGGCATGGGCATCAAGTGGAACATTGAGTGGTTGAATGGATATGTCGACTTGAGTCAAGTCAAGTCAAGCCAATTTTATTTGTACAGCCCAATATCACAAATTACTAATTTGCCCCAAGAAGCTTTACAGCAACACAACATCCTGTCCTTAGACCCTTGCATCAGATAAGGAATAACGCTCTAAAAAAAACTAAAAAAAACAACCCCTTTAACAGGAGAAAAAAATAGGAAGAAACCTGAGGGAGAGCAACAGAGGAGGGATCTCTCTCCAAAGATGGACAACGTGCAATAGATGTTGTGTTTATACAATTTACAGAATACAAAATTGAAAGAGGATAACATAATTATAATGGAATTATAATTCCAGCATCCCGTGACCCTAATTAGGATAACCTTGAGAGACAAGGTTGACGTCGGTGATGTTTTCATAAACTGAGTCCACCAAGGCACACAAAGGAAGAGACTCTTGGTTCCACATAAGCATGGCATCGATCTGCATTCTGGACCGGGGAACTGAAGGGGAAGTGGTTTGGCTCACCATAATCCCCACTCATGCTGATGAGCCTCCTCAATTTGGCTGAATGGGGGCATGAGGCTAAGAAGTGCAAGGGAAGAACAAGGGCTAGTTCTTGTGAGAGGTGGCGAGGATGAGCAAGAGAAAGGCAAAGATGGGGACAGCTAGCTTTCTACGGTGCTCACAAAGACGATTATCCAACTTAATGGCTAGGGAGATTGAGTCATCCCTAGCCGGTAACTCATCTTTAACTGAATCACATAGCCCGTCGAGAAAAAACCCCTGAAATGAAGCAGCATTCCAACCCAATTCTGCAGCTATTGTCCTAAACTCAACTGATTGTCCAGCTACGCAGCAGGAACCTTGACACAGTAACAGGAGGTGTTTGGTAGAATCCCTACCGTTAACAAGGTGGTTAAAATTCTCTAATTTCAGAGACAAAGCTAAGGTAAGAGGAGGTAACAGATGACTGGCTATCCCACACCATTGATGTCCAGGCTAGAGCACTCCTCCCTAAGGAAACCCCATGATACAAGATATTTTTGCCTCATCGGTTATGTAGGTAGAGGACTGTTGTTCGAACACAAGGGAACACCCGTACATCCCCGAATCTCAAGTGTAGCGCTCTGGCACTGGGATGTGAAGTTCTCTGGGCTGGAGAAATAGCTGGACTGCAGGTTGTACTGGAGCAGCTGAAATCTGGATGGCAAGAGCTTGGTGGAAGTGGTCTGAGTCCGCTGGGTCCTTGATGGCCAAATCATTCTGTTATGATCAATAAAGGTTGTCCCAAACACAGACAATGTAATTAAGAAATATGAAAAGGGGTTTATTGTGTTGTACTGCTGTAGGCTGGGGGAAACTGCATTTCGTTTCATTTCATGTACACACGTGCACGAAGTGAAATGACAAATAAACTGTTCCTGATTCCTTCCTTCCTGATTTCTAATTATTGTAGGAATAAGGGGGAAATGAGGATGGCAAGCAAAGCAGAAAGTAGAGCGGCGAAGGTGGATGGCAACGCTGAGCTTAACAGGACAGCTGGATGAGGGAGTTGAGTGCGGCTGGCTGAGGATAAGCTTGGGTGTTTAGTAAGCGACCAGGCGAGGCAGGCAAGCAAGCAGGCAGGGGGATGGGAGGATAGTGATCCTGGAAGTACGAGGAAACATGGTAAATACAGGTGATGCAAACAACGCGAGGAATAACACAGAATATGCAATTGTAGAGCGGCTGAAAACGAGAGACTACCACTATAATTGAAATAACGATCTAGCGATGAGTGGATGGAGAACCGGAGTAGATATATGGTTGAGTTGATGAGTTAATTAATGGAAGGCAGTTGTGCAGACTGGGCGGGTAAATTGAATGAGCCACAAACAGGAGGGAGCCGGAGAGTGCCAGGGAAGGAAGCCCCCCCCCCCCCCCCCCCACACACACACACTCACAGAAAAACAGGAGACACCAGGGAAAAGGGAAGCATGTGGAAATACAAGGGAAACGACTAGACATGCTGGTGACATGACAGTTCAAGGCCCCTTTTCCAGGCATACCTTAATCCATAGATGGGTTCTAAGTGGTGATATGGATTTGTGACATTGTCTAGTTGTTCTGGAATCCCCTGTTTTGTTTTGTTTTTTCCTTTTTCTCCCCCTAATTGTATTTGGCCAATTACCCCACTCTTCCGAGCCATCCTGGTCACTGCTCCATCCCCTATGCTGATCCGGAGAGGGCTGCAGACTACCACATGCCTCCTCCCATACATGTGGAGTCACCAGCCGCTTCTTTTCACCTGACAAGTGAGTTGTTTCGCCAGGGGGACGTGGCACGTGGGAAGATCACACTATTCCCCCCACCCCACCCCCGAACAGGCGCCCCGACCGACCAGAGGAGGCGCTAGTGTAGCGACCAGGACACATACCCACATACAGCTTCCCACCCGCAGACACGGCCAATTGTGTCTGTAGGGACCCCCGACCAAGTCGGAGGTAACACGGGGATTCGAACAGGCGATCCCCATGTTGGTAGGCAACGGAAGAGACTGCTACACTACCTGGATGCCCCTGGAATCCCCTGTTAGGTGCACCACTTTTGTTGAGCTACCCATTGCACACTTGCAATAAATGCACTTGAAATGACAAGCATTCTTTTTAATGGTGTTCAGTGTTCTGAAGTGCCTGTGGATTGATACAGAAATACATGTCTGCTGAATGCTGACTGTCTTTAAGTTGTTTTGGATAAAAGTGTCTATTGAATGAAAAAATATAACATTTTATTTAACAGATCTGAACTGTATAAAGATAACTATTTTTGAAGTAGTGATAGGTATGCAGATACAGTATAACATATCAAACCAATGACTACATAGGCAGCTAAAGAAAGTCACAACAGCATGGGATTCATAACAATAAATATCGTTTTGTGTTATTAAATTAACTGTACACGGATTTTAGACCTTTAGATTTTTTGGGAAGGTCAAACCATCCACCCTACAGCTATGCCCTGTCAGTCAGTCCTTAGGAAGGCCCCCTTTGGTAGAAATCACAGTTTCTAAATATTTTCTGTAACAAGCTAAGAGTCTGTTAGGACAAACCCAAAGTTTGTTGAATACTCTGAGCTTTCTAACCTCTCAGGATGTTGTGCTCTGTCAGCTGCTCAGTGAAATGCTGCATCATAAAGATCCTAGGAATATGTGATAGAACTTTTCAGAGATTGGTCAGTTATGCAACGCAGAATCATTCTATCAGTGCAAAGGACTTGCAGAAAGGGTTCGCTGACACTGACAGAGCACAACATGGCACCACTTATACAGAAATGATCTGGGGGAAAGAGCTGTCAGAAGGAAACCTTTCCTATTATAAAAATGATCATCTGAATTATGCAAAATATATACGTATAAACAAGGTGTGAATGTGTCGGCACTGTGATGGACTGGCGGCCTGTCCAGGATGTCTTCCCGTCTGCCACCCAATGACTGCTGGGATAGGCTCCAGCATCCTCACGACCCTGATTAGGTTAAGCGGCTTGGATAATGAATGGATGGATATATAAACTCTACCAGTCCTGACACTCTCACCAGCTTTAGCCAAATCAATCCTTTCCTGGTTGCTACATAAATTTACTTGTGTGTAGCTGAAGATAGCTTGAGTCAGAATCATAAACAACTCTATAAACATCTGATAACTGGTTTTACATTGGCTGACAATGCCCAGATCAACATGAAAGATGAAAATACAATCTTTGGGGACATAATTTCCAATTTGCCACATACAGGTTTCAATAAAGCTGCATTAGTGGAGCGGCGTGACGACCGGGGGGGGACACATCATCAAGATGTGGAAATTTGGTAGGGTGGTTAACCACATAGGTCCTGCATTTGAATAAAACATTACACTGAGAAGATGAGAGCCAGGAACAACCCCAATCAGTGTCGCTGCGTGTTTTTCATGCATAGCCCTGGTGCACAGTGGCAAGAACAATCACAGAGAGATGGAAGAGCAACACTTCCCCAGCAGTCAAATTAAGAGCATCTCCATGTTTCTCTGCTCCCCTGGTGTGATGTTAAGACAGGCTCCATGTGGAATCCTCTAGCTGAACTCGTCTCAGGCTTAATGACTCTCAGAGACGAAAGAAAAACACCGAGGAGGGAGGAAAACAGATTGTCTCTTCTCATGATGTCAATCTCTCTCTTCCTCTCACAGATTACAAAACTTTCATTGCACATTCATTTGTAGAGTAAAACACACTGTTCAGTTTGTCTTTGCCTCCTGTACACTTTTAAACATGGGAAAGTGGGTATGTATCTGTGACAGAGGCTCTTCTAAGGTACGTCATAGTTGACACAGTTGTTTAACCGATTCTATGACCCTGAGTGTCCCGCTGCATTTGCCACTAAAATTTTCAGTCTTGTCACTTAACCATGAGCTCTGCTAGTTAAGCAACTGAGGATAGCAGGTGACCCTTTAGTGGCCAAGATGCTGAGGTGCAGGAGTTGAAAAAACTGGAAAGGTGCTATTAATGTTTTGGATCATAGTTATTGCAAAGTGCTAATTGTTATTCAAACTGAACACAATTACTTGCTTGCCTAGGATTTCTATAGTGATTATATAAATTGACTAAGACTGCAAATGTGATGACGCTCTTATCAGTTTGAAAGTTGTCATAAAAGACCTTATTAAAAAGAAAAGTTTCACCTCAGCAGAACATTGCAATATACATAAATTTAAGAAGAAATTAGAGATATGGACAGTCTCCTCTGAAGGAATGGGCATTTAAAGGTCTGCAGGTACTGCCTAAAAGCATCTCCCTTCCAGTGGTCAATGACACCTTGAAAAGTTGTTGCTATCTAATCAAGCCCGTTGCTTTTTAATCCTGAGCTCATTGCCTTGGCCCATTTCCTCCTCCCTGAAAGGCACATGCAGAGTGTGGGGCATTTTAATGGCTTTTGGCAAAAATGTGCTTGAAAAGGCCATTGGCTCAGGACTAGAATATTTTACCAGATTGTCATCTGTGATTGATTTGAAGCCCTGCAGATGGCACAAGGACAGGCTTAGCGTGTGTGCACTGGTTAGGAGGAAGGTAGAGCCGTGACATTTCTCATCTACCCAACTGAGAAGGCCTAGAATAAGACGTATATGCATGGATATGGTGACGGTAAAATCTCAAAATCAAGCTACTGAGCCAGATTTTACAATAATAGCAATTAAAATATTGATAGGTCGTAAGAGAATATTAAAAAGAAAAGAAATAAAGAAAATGAATGGGTACTTTCGATTTTTTTAAGCCAATTACTGTAATGGAATTGATAATAGAAAAACAAATTGGTAAGTTATAATAAGATGTTACAGTGTTAAAGAACTAACTCTAATATTAGAGAAAAATAATGGAAAAAAATATAAGTGCTAGCACACCGCTAACAACTTTGGGTCTCATCTATTTCATGACTGTATAGACTGCTGTGTGAATAAGATAATGGAGGAATCAAGGAAATGAAATATATTTAATGCAATATTAGGTTTAGTGAAAGCTGAAGCATGTTTAAAGCATGTTGATCTGAATATTTACACATTATGCCAGTAGTTTGGATCCAAGTCAGCCCCTCCGTCTCTGGCAGTGCAAAATCTAAATGAGCTAAAGGGTAAAGATTCGTATCTTTATACTAATTAATTTCTTGTATAATGTACTTATGCACTGATACCAATCTTATGTATGACCATCTTACATGGAATTAATTATTCACTGCTGCAGGTTACCTTCCCCCTGTATGTCATTCCTCTGCTCTCATGTCATTTAATATGCATGGAACTATTGGTCTAGGTGACAAAATGATAAACCTACAGACCAAGGCACAGAAAAATGGTTTGGTGCCTTTACATCGACAGCATGCAAGCTCAACCGCATAATTTACACGTTATACATAGGATGATAACAACCTGACAACTCAACAGTGAAAAACATTAAAAAAAAAACTGAAATAAAGCAATCGGGTGATTGCTCTCAGCAAATTAATGTGTGCTATGCTGGCAGACTGTCACAGCAGTGACAAATGCCTTGTAATGAATCTCTGCAGTCAGTCCAGACAGGGACTGAAGATAGAAGTGTGTTTTATTGAACTGAGATGGAGTCAGGCTTGGCCAGAGAAGCTGAGGGTATCAATAAGTCCTTGCGCTGTGCTGTCTATGGCTTTACAGAGCATTGTGGCTTTACAATGTGCATTTTAACTTCTGGAGTGATTCTTAATTGCTGGTTCGTCTAGAATAGAGTAAGTATCATCTTTCTTGCTTAACAAGTTGCTATTAGTCTTATTCCAGCTGCTTGAGTATTTGTCCTTTTTTCTATACATCTGCTGCTGGTTCCTAGTGGGATCTTATTCTAGCTGCACTTGTCTTATTTACTTATTCTAGCTGAAGCTGTTTTTCACCTAGTGTGTCCTTAAATATTTCTTGTTGCCTAGCTGTTTTGACTTAGTTATCCTTTTAGCTTGTAAATATATTCCTTGGTAACTTGCTGTTTGCGGTTTTAATAGTATTGTGTGATGTTTGATAGAGTTTTACATAAGTGACCAGTTTCTGAGCAATAAGCCTATTTTCAGTGTACCTCTATGGCCAATTGGGTGTTAAGTGGCCAGGCTGTGGCCTGCACTCCTGGCAGACAATTAGCAATCAGTGTTCTTTAAATCACTTTTGCTACTTGGAAGCGCCAGGCAAGCAAGCCGAGGGCAAACAGTTCTAGGTTGAACGAAGGCTAGAGTGAACAAAGGCAAGCGTGACTTTTTCAAGCCAAGACTTCGTCAAGCAGGGACTGTTCTTTTTAGATCCGGTCAGTCATGTATTTTGTGTACCTAGTATAGACTGTGTTCTTTTGCATTCCTGTCCTTTCCTCTTCATGGGGCTGGAATAGATGTTGGGTCACTCCTAGGCACTGTGACCCTACCAATCCCATCTATCCCACTCTCTCCACTCACGTTGAGCAAGTGGTGATGGGAGGGCTGTGGAATTGCCAGTCTGCAGTGCTGAAAGCTGAGTTTATCTCAGGCTACGCATCCTTGCTCTCCCTCAACTTTCTTGATCTGAGACCTGGATCATGCCAGAAAACACTACCACACCCGCAGCTCTGTCTGATGTGTACTCTTTTTCTCACACTCCCAGAGCTGGGAGGTGGGGTGGTGGTACTGGCCTGCTAATCTCCCTGAAATGGAAATACTCTTGTTTCCATTCCACAATTTTCTCCGCCCTCTTTTGATTTTCATGCTGTTACTGTCTCTTATCCAGTCAAACTCACCATCATAGTTGTGTACTGCCCACCAGGCCCCTTGGTGAGTTTCTGGTGGAGCTTGACACACTTGTCTTGCACTTCCTTGTTGATGACTCTGCACTTATCCTTCACGGTGACTTCAACATCCACACTAACAAGCTAGATCCTCTTCTCTCTTTCTTCTTCTCCTTTGACCTTCACCTCTCACCCTCTCCTCCTACCCACAAGCCTGGCAACCAGCTGGACCTTTTCTTTACTAGACACTGTCTTAATTCCAATCTCTCCGTTACTCCGCTCCAGCTCTCTGACCACTATTTCATGTCCTACTCTCTCTCCCTCTCTTCACCCTCCTCGGCCCCTTCCCCTACCCACATGGTTTCCACCCGAAGACACCTCTGCTCTCTCTCCGCCGCTGATCTTTCTTCCTCTGTTACCTCTATCCTTCCTACACCTGAATCTTTCTCTCTCCTACTCCCTGACACGGCTACTGATCTTCTTCTCTCTACCCTCTCCTCTTCTCTGGACAATCTCTGTCCCCTCGCCTGCATGCCCAACTCCACCTACCCCTTGGCTGATGGACTCGGCACATACTGACAGACGGAGCCTGAGAGTGGCAGAGCGCAAATAGAGAAAAGGCAAACTCCCAGAGGACCTTCTCAACTTCCAATCTCTTCTTTCCACGTTCTCCTCCTCTCTTTCTGCTGCTAAGGCTTCCTTCTATCATTCTAAAATCCTATGCTCTGCCTCTAATCCTAAGAAACTCTTTGAAACTTTCTTTACAATTCTTCAACCCCCATCTCCTCCTCTTACTTCCTCCCTTCTCCCTGATGACTTCGCTAACTTCTCTGACAAGAAGGTAAATGACATCAGATCCTCCTTTTCTCACCACCTGGTTAGTGCTGCTTGCACTATCCCACCCTCTGCACCCTCCCTCACTACTCCACGTCCCACCCAATCCCACCTCACTCCCCTCTCCCCCAATGAGGTTCTAAACCTCATCACATCCAGTTGCCCCACCACATGCTCCCTTGACCTGATCCCCTCCCCTCTTCTTCAGTCTATAGCACCTGAACTCCTTCCCTATCTAACCCACCTCATCAACACCTCCCTCCAGGCAGGATGCTTTCCATCTGCCTTCAAGACTGCTAGAGTCACCCCCCCCCCTTCTCAAGAAACCATCACTTAACCCCTCTGACATCAAAAACTACAGACCGGTTTCCCTTCTACCCTTTCTATCCAAAACTTTCGAACGTGCTGTCTTTAACCAACTTTCTTTGTACCTCCACCAGAACAACCTCCTGGAACCCAACCAGTCTGGGTTTAGGGTGGGTCACTCGACAGATACGGCCCTCCTTGCAGTGACAGAATCGCTGCACTCTGCGAGAGCAATCTCTCTCTCCTCTGTCCTGATACTCCTGGACCTGTCAGCTGCGTTCGACACAGTGAACCACCAGATCCTCCTCTCTACCCTCGAGGGGCTGGGTGTCACAGGCTGTGTACTCTCAATGTTTGCTTTCTACCTGACGGGTCACTCCTACCGGGTGACATGACTACAGGTGTTCCACAGGGTTCGGTTCTGGGTACTCTCCTTTTCTCCCTGTACACGACATCCCTGGGTTCTGTTATTCGGTCGCATGACTTCTCTTACCATTGTTATGCCGATGACACCTAGCTTGATTTTGTCCTTTCCTCCCTCTGACACACAAGTAGAGACACGCATTGCTGCATGCTTGACTGACATCTCGGAGTGGATGGCGACACACCACCTGAAAATCAATCTGGACAAGACAGAGCTGATGTTCCTCCCGGGGAAAGGTTGCCTGCACCGAGACCTGGCCATCACCATTGATAACACCGTGGTGACGCCAACTCGGACTGTGAGGAACCTGGGTGTGATCCTGGATGACCAACTGTCGTTTGCTGCAAATGTTGCATCGGTTGCTCACTCCTGCAGATTTCTCCTCTATAACATCAGGAGGATTCGGCCATTCCTCACCGATGAGACGGCACAGGTGCTCACCCAGGTTCTGGTCCTCTTCCGGCTGGACTACAGCAACTCCCTCCTTGATGGCGCCCCGGCGTTGGCCATCAGACCTCTGGAGTTTGTTCAGAAAGCTGCAGCTTGTCTGTTGTTCAACCGCCGTAAGTTCCCCCACACAACTCCCCTTCTCATGTCCCTACACTGGCTCCCAGTAGCCGCTCACATCCAGTTTAAGACTCTGGTGCTAGCCTACAGGGCAGTGAAAGGAACAGCTCCTTCCTATCTCCAGGCCATGTTCAAGCCCTACACCCCTGCCCGACCACTTTGCTTTGCTGCCTCGGGACACCTGGTTGCACTGTCGCTCAGAGGCCCCTGCTGCCGATCGACCCAGTCATGGCTCTTTTCTGTCCTGACCCCACAATGGTGGAATGAACTCCCCACTGATGTTAGGACAGCGGAGTCGCTGCCCATCTTTCGGCACAGGTTGAAAACTCACCTCTTTAAGAACTACTACCCTGTTACTTGTTCTTCGCACTTATTGTATTCACTCATTAAAAACAAATCTCTTTCTTGCACTTTTACTTTAGCACTGGTTTTGCTCTTGGATGCTTGTTTAAATGCACTTATGACCTCTGGTGACTAGTAGTTCTCCTGATTTCCCACGTTAAATGCACTTACTGTAAGTCGCTTTGGATAAAAGAGTTGGCTAAATGACTGTAATGTAATGTCTTTAACGATCCCGGCCTACCGGCCACGTGCTGAGCATTGTCTGAATTTGTCTCAAACTGCTCACAGCGCTCTTTGGAGAGATTAATGAATTGCCTCGGATGTCGCTTTTGCCATAGGTGGTTGGGATTCATACACAGACTACATGAACTTTAGTAAAGTAAAAAAACAAAACAAAAAAAACTGCTCATTTGATACAAAGACTGCCAAAGTCATCACAATCCACTGCTTCTAGCTTTTAGTTTAATATCAATACTCTCAATCAATTGTACTGTTTGTTCTATAAAAAAAAAGTCCGTGAGTGTACTTTTCATTCTGTGACCATTAACGGATTGCTGGTTTTCAGTACTCTAAATTTGTGTATTGACAACCAGATATGTAGGAAAGTCAAGTCACTTTTATTGGCCGAGTATGATCACATACACAGAATTTGACTAGATGTTCCTCTCTCACACATACAACAAGATAAGAGAAATGTACCTGAATTTTAAGGTTAGCTATCAAAAGCTAAATATATTGAGTGCAAAAAGTGAAAACGCAATAAGTATAAAAGTAAAAATACAACTATAAACGTTTAAAAGTTAAAAAAAATGTAACAAGTATAATAGAATAACCAAAACAGTCATTATGGCCGTTTTGGATTTTCGAAGTTTAATAACTTTGTGGAGGAAAAAAAAAGAAAAAAAGATACAGACCTGTCGCTCCCTGAATTATCCTCAAATTGCATATATTTGCATTAAAAGGAGTTTTAGATCAACTGCACGAAAAAAAATGTATGATACGATCTACCTAAAACGACCATGGATGGTCAATATGACCGTCTCGTAATTTGCGGGCGATTGTGCCATGTCAGACTATGAGACGTGTGTTGGTTCATGTCATTTCCTTCGTGAAGTACATTGCTCTGTCCTAGAAACACACTAGTGTTCTCCAGTGCAGAGAAATAGTCTTAACTTGATGTTTGATTATTGCCAACATGTCTGGTTACAGACGCACCATGACTACCACCGACCCGTTTCAGTATTTACAGGCGTTGGACATCGGCCATTTTAAGTTGTTTAAAAAAAAGTATTAAAAGTTGTTAAAATTTTAATTTCGTTATCAGTTAATTTCTTAACAGACATAGAACATATCTACTACTACTTTCGGCTGCTCCCGTTAGGGGTTGCCCCAGCGGATCATCCGTTTCCATTTCTTCCGGTCTTCGGCGTCTTCCTCTGTCACACCAGCCACCTGAATGTCTTCCCTGACCACATCCACAAACCTCCTCTTTGGCCTTCCTCTTTTCCTCTTTCCTGGCAGCTCCATATTCAGTATCCTTCTCCCAATATACCCAACATCTCTCCTCCACCCATGTCCAAGCCATCTCAATCATGCCTCTCTTGCTTTGTCTCCAAACCGTCCAACTTGAGCTGTCCCTCTAATATACTCGTTCCTAATCCTGTCCTTCTTCGTCACTCCCAGTGAAAATCTTAGCATCTTCAACTCTGCCACCTCCAGCTCCACCTCCTGTCTTTTCGTCAGTGCCACTGTCTCCAAACCATACAACATAGCTGGTCTCACAAAAATCTTGTAAACCTTTCCTTTAACTCTTGCTGGAACCCTTCTGTCGCAAATCACTACCGACACTCTTCTCCACCCACTCTACCCTGCCTGCACTCTCTTCTTCACCTCTCTACTGCACTCCCCGTTACTTTGGAGCATTGACTCAAAGTATTTAAACTCATATGACTTCGTCACCTTTACGCCTTGCATCCTGACCATTCCACTGTCCTCCCTCTTTCACACATAGGTATTCCCGTCTTGCTCCTACTGACTTTCATTCCTCTTCTCTCCAGTGCCTACCCCCACCTCTCCAGGCTCTCCTCAACCTGCACCCTACTCTTGCTACAGATCACAATGTCATCTGCGAACATCATCGTCCATGGAGACTCCTGCCTGATCTTGTCCGTCAACCTGTCCATCACCATTGCAAACAAGAAAGGGCTCAGAGCCGATCCTTGATGTAATCCCACCTCCACCTTAAACCCATCTGTCATTCCAACCACACACCTCACCATTGTCACGCTTCCCTCATACATATCCTGCACCACTCATACATACTCCTCTGCAACTCCTGACTTCCTCATACAATACCACACCTCCTCTCTCGGCACCCTGTCATATGCTTTCTCTAAATCTACAAAGACACAATGCAACTCTTTCTGGCCTTCTCTCTACTTCTCAATCAACATTCTCAGAGCAAACATCACATCTGTGGTGCTCTTTCATGGCATGAAACCATACTGCTGCTCACTAATCATCACCTCTCCTCTTAACCTAGCTTCTATTACTCTTTCCCAAATCTTCATGCTGTGGCTGATCAACTTTATCCCCCTGTAGTTGCTACAGTTCTGCACATCGCCCTTGTTCTTGAAAATCGGTACCAGTATGCTTTTTCTCCACTCCTCAGGCATCCTCTCACTTTCCAAGATTGTGTTAAACAGTCTAGTTAAAAACCTCAATGCCATCTCTCCTAAATATCTCCATACCTCCACAGGTATGTCAGCAGGACCAACTGCCTTTCCACTCTTCATCCTCTTCATAGCTGCCCTCACTTCCTCCTTGCTAATCCACTGAAGTTCCTGATTCACTATCTCCACATCATCTAACCTCTCTCTCTCTCATTTTCTTCATTCATCAGCCCCTCAAAGTACTCCTTCCACCTTCTCAGCACACTCTCCTTGCTTGTCAGCACATTTCCATCTCTATCCTAGATTGCCCTAAATTGCTGCACATTCTTCGCAGCTTGGTCCCTCTGTCTAGCCAATCAGTACAAGTTCTTTTCTCCTACCTTAGTGTCTAGCCTGTCATACAACTCACCATACACCTTTGCCTTTGCCACTTCTCTCTTTGCTTTACGCTGTGTCTCCTTGTACTCCTGTCTACTTTCTTCATCTCTCTGACTATCCCACTTCTTCTTTGCCAACCTCTTCCTCTGTATAATTTGCTGTACTTCCTCATTCCACCACTAAGTCTCCTTGTCTTCCCTCCTCTGTCCTGATGTCACACCGAGTACCTTCCTAGCTGTCTCCCTCACTATTTCTGCAGTGGTTGCCCAGCCATTTGGCAACTCTTCACTACCACCCAGTGCCTGTCTTAACTCCTGCCTGAACTCCACACAACAGTCTTCCTTCTTCAACTTCCACCATTTGATCTTCGGCCCTGCCTTCACTCGCTTCCTCTCCTTAGTCTCCAAAGTCATCCTACAGACCACCATCCGATGCTGCCTAGCTATGTTCTCCCCTGTCGCCACCTTGCAGTCTCCAATCCCTTTTAGATTGCGCCTTCTACATAAGATATATTTATGTAGAAGGAACGAGACATAGGACATATGTAATGCATTAATATTTCAACTGGGTATTTATCTTAACAGAATATGGAGTTTAAAAACCATGCACGGTCGTTCTAGTAGTTAAGTTCTGGTTGTTGTTTGGGACTGTTTTCATATTTATTTTCAGTTTTTTTTTCTTTTTACATTTCACCTTTTATAGGCCTTGTTACGTTTATTAGATTAGCAATATGTGTTTTCTTTCTTTTTTTTCCCCCAGTAATATTTTCACTTTTTCAATTTTGCTATTCAAGTTCTACAATATCTTTCTGAGGTTAAAATTGTTTAAAAATTGTATTATAGTTATTGAATTGTTAATTTTGGTGTCAGTTTCACAACAGACATACTTACATATGTAATGCATTAATATCTCCATTTGGGCATTTATCTTGACAGAATATAGAGTTTAAAAATCGGCGGTCATTTTGACTGCCCATGGTTGTTTTAGGTAGGAGTGAAATCCCAGTCGTTCTAGTGATAAACTGAGTTCAGATCCAAGTATGAGCAATACTTGGAGCTGAACAGAATTAAGGGTGTCACAGAGGCCATAACAAGATAACAACATGGGGAATTTGAGGCATGAAACATGTTTTGCACAGTACTAAGTAATGTTACACAGATCCTGTAAATAGAAATTGCACATATCCTGTTGCATAGAGGGTGAACACAGCCCACCTCAGGACTAGATAGTACCACCAAGATTCGTGTGCTCTGACTGTTCTATACTTTCTATACTTTGAACCAAAAGGACTCACCATCAAGAAAATCTAGTAAAGTGTAAGAAGAGGACTCAAGGCGTTCCTTGAAAACAGTCTTGTTTGCCACCATAGCAGGTTTAGAAGCGTTATTATTAAGTTATTTTTCTTTCGTGAAATACAGTGTGGTTCATGTCCTTATGATCCAAATGAAACTGTGAAGTGAAGATGTGGCGTTCCAGCTGGTGAGGACAGACTGATGTTGGCTGAGCCATCATCTCTGTCTCAGCGGGAATGTCGCTTGTCGTAACGACAGACACATTCTTTAGGGCAGATCAGTGACTGTGATTTCTAGATAAGACAAATAAGAACCCCAGTGTTTGTGATTGATGGAACCAGTTGTCCTTCCAGGCACATTTCCAACATTATTCAGATCCCAAATTTGATTAATTACATTTCAAATGTTTTTTGTTTTTCATTTCTGCTTTGTTTGTTTGCAAGCTTGTTTGATTGTTTGTGTTCACAGTAATGAAAATCTTTTAACTGCAAGACATTTAAAGTTTGGTAAACAAACAAAAGCATAACACAAATAATCCATGAGTAATCAATTAAAATTAAGCCAACCATATCCGTATATGGGATTCAATATGCATAAGCAAAGTTAATAAGGGATTAGAAGCAGAAAGTTAAGGAGAAGAACTAAAGGTTGGAAACCATTTAGTTTCGGGTCTTAATAGCTTGTCCTCCTTTCTATAGCAGAGACAGGTGGCAGATGGTACGTTACTGAAGAGGATTTGCAACCATGCATTCATTTTTTTTTATCATTAATATTTGGGGCCAGGCATCTGGAAGGTCAGTCAAGTAATGGCCATTGTGTGTTTTATGAGCAGCAGGACACAAAGCTATTGGCGTTAGTCATCTGGATGAGGAGCTCTCAGGTGGATCTAGAGGCACTGCTGAAATCAGCAGGTCTGCCTCGCCCACAAGTCAAAGGTCAGACACCTCACAACAACAACAACCGTTACCCCATTGAACAGACTCACCGTCATTATTAGAAGCACCTGGCTGTTGTCTGTGGGCCAAAGACATCAGTGCCTCTGGGCAGGGCATGTCTGTCCTGTGTGTGTGTGTGTGTGTGTGTGTGTGTATGTGTGGTGTGTGTCCCCGTCACAAGTAGAAAGCAGGCGCTTTCTGTGATCAGCACCTCATTCAGATCTGACTCAGGAGACCAACCGGAGATGTCCCTCCTCAGAAATACCGTCCACCAAAACCACATGTCGGTCTGTGTTACAGCAGGAGGCTGCAGGGTTTTACAAGGACACTAAGAGATGTTGAAGAGGTTTTTGACATCTGTATGTAATGTAATTCCCTGGAAGATGATGCTTTCTGTTATTCTTGTCATTCAAAACCTAGTCACCTTGTCAAACATTATGAAAAAACAAAGCAGATTTACAATGATGCCAAAATAATAAGGGATAAGGGTTCATAATGATAGAAGAATTTATTTGGAAATGAACATTATGATCAAATACATTGCATTACTTAAAAATAAGAAGTCATTAAATGGTTATAATTGACATCAGTGAAGAGATGCAAGAATTTGAGTGTTGTGAGAAAATGTGTGTGATTTAAAAGCTGATGAGAGGTACAGCAACAAAATGTGAATGATCTCCCCAGTTTATGGCATACAGTATTGTAGGATGGCTTCATTTTTGAAATTGTTCTTAGATTAAAAAAACAAACAAACAAACATTGGGCAACTTTGTCTACCTGTACATAGCTTAAAATCAGCTTAAAATTGTCTCTCAGTTGTTTTGGAGGCTGGCTTCAAGTACACTGACAGCCTGCATCGCTCACAATGATTAAAATGAAAGGTCTATTTTGGATAACAAATAACGTAATTTCTGATTTTGTTTTTTTAATTTTTTGCTACAAATAGTATGTAGTAACCAGGACTTCACAGTCACTTACACATTTCTGGAGATTGTCTTGGTGATTTAAGTCGCTGGAAATGCTTTTATATAAGCTTCAGTCACATGGTACATAGGAGAGGAGCGACATGATGAAATGTAAAATTAATACTGAATTGCTCTCCTGTCAGAGCAGCTGCTGTGTGATCTGCATATCTAGATGAGCCAAGAAAATGTTTAATTTGTACTGTTGATAAAATAAAAAAATAAAATGCTAATTACAACCATCCATCAGATTGACAACATCCATCAGACTGACAACCATGCATCAGACTGACAACCATCCATCAGATTGACAACCATGCATCAGACTGACAACCACCAATCAGACAGACAACCATCCAGCAGACTAACAATCATCCATCAGACTGACAGCCATCCATCAGATTGATAACCATGCATCAGACTGACAACCACCCATCAGATTGACAACCATGCATCAGACTGACAACCATCATCAAACTGAAAACCACCCATCAGACTGACAACCATCCATTGGACCGATACTCATCTGTCAGATTGACAACCATCCATCAGACTGACAACCATCCATCAGATTTACAACCAATCATCAGACTGACAACCACCCATCAGATTGAAAACCATCCGTCAGACTGACAACCATTCATCAGATTGACAACATTTATCAGACTAACAACCATCCATCAGACTGACAACCACCCATCAGATTGACAACCACGCATCAGACTGACAACCATCATCACACTGACAACCACCAATCAGACAGACAACCATCCATCAGATTTACAACCAGACATCAGACTGACAAACATCCATCAGGCTGACAACCATCTGTCAGAGTGACAACCATCCACCAGATTGACAACCATCCATCAGACTGACACCACACTCAGTGTAATAACAGTTACAGTAGGGTCAGTGATTTTAACATGAAAACACAATCTCTGATTCTGTCCATTATAAGTGCAAGGACAATACAATATCTGTATTAGCAGAAAATAGTAATAATGATAATAATCAATAAGCACTGATTATTATCCAATAACTAATTTTACAGTTGGCCTATCACCCTGCAAAGAAAGTATTTCATTTAAATGCCTGGATAACCATATTTATAAGCATTGTAGGCATTTATAGGCATGTGGACATTAAATTTGATTATTTTTTAACGTGTCAGTTTTGATGGACCTTTGGTTGGAAATTGTAGGATATCCTGGGCAGTCGGAAGTTATCATACTCAGTATTACCATGAAGGTGTCCCCAAGATGTCCCGATTCATGGTAATGAATCGGGACATCTTGAAAAAAGGACATGCAACATAATCAAGTGAACAACAACATTTCTGACCTGGATCTCCACTCCATATCCTGTGTAGATGGTAATGATGTAGGTGCAGTCCACAGGGGAGTAGAAACCAGATGTGAACTGTGGCGGAGCCTCTATGTAGCCCTCTGGGCCTGTCAGATTGAACTGGCAGGGAACTAAAGGGACAAATAGCACACAGGAATAACATTATGAGGAAGGTCACCCAGTAAATCTTATACACATTGTGCATATTCTTGTTAACAGGTTTACTAACAATACCACTATCCTAGCTTGTGTATGTGCACACAGTAGGCATGCACACATGCATAAAGAATCACCCATGAGGTCATGCTTACACATGCACACATGCATGCACACACACATTTTATGTCATCATTCCCACACTTTGTCATTCCCAGGTCAAGGAAAGTGAGACTGAGGACAGCATTTTATTCTGCTTCTATTTTCTGCTCCACCAGCTTCATCTTCAGGAAGGTCCATGCCAGAATTATATTACTTTGTTGACATTTACTCATTCACCCTGTGTGTGTGTGTGTGTGTGTGTGTGTGTGTGTGTGTGTGTGTGTGTGTGTGTGTGTGTGTGTGTGTGATACTGGGATTCTGTATTCAGTTTGTCATTAGCAGATATATGCCTGTCTAAATGTATTTTAGCACCATCGGCATGTTGTGTGAAGCTGAATGCAGTTCCAGCTGATTCATCAAGGTTTCCTAAAAATTCACTGAGAAATTAAATCATCAATATTAATTTTCCCCATTCACATTGACATTAACAGTCTGATGTTGTGGCTTGTCATTTGCCTTGTCCATTGACGTTGGAGTAATATGGTAATGCATGTTAGCTGAGTGTCTTTATAGTTGTGAGTGTCATAGGGACAGTATTGACTGTGTGTGTTTACAAAGCATGTTCCTTACAAAGAAGTTGTGCCAAAACCCTCATGACCATGTCTCTTATGAAAGACACCTTCATTTTATGGTATAACAGAGTAAAAACATTTTACCTGTTGCAAATGCAACACAAAAGTATTTACATTTTTGAAATACTTCTTATTAGTAGTAATTTCAATCATATTAGCATGGAATATAGTTCGCATTTTAAATTCTGGCATCAGTGAGTTTCTTCAGTCTATCTGAGGTGGTGGATGGCATTTCTGGATTTGTAACTTCCCGATTGTTTTCTCTGTGGCAGGCAAAATCACATGGTTACAGGTAGCACATGATGCAGGTGTGGGTCCTGCAGACAACCTTGAGTAGTATTTTGTCACCTTGGCTTTGTGTGGTGGTACTGGTGGTGACACTGGTTGTGGTTGTTCTCTCATCCATATAGGTAGATAGAGCAGACAGCGTGCCTGTATTAGCAGGGGTAGTGTCATGATTCAACAAAGACTGATCTGGCTTGATGGCGTGTTTTTCCACACCAGTGGTAATTTCTGAAGGGATCGCTGTGGCGTGCTTAAAGTGTTTCCACCCCATGGTGTTTGCTGGGTTGGAGATGCTTGTATAAGGGTCATGTACTACTGTTTGCAAGACATGAGTTGTTAGCATATCAACGTTTTCACCTTGGTTGTAATAACCTGTGTATTGCCCAGAAGCTCCTTTTTCACCATCCCGTTGGGTCCCCAGTGGTGGGGAGGGGAAAACTGTGACTCTATGGTATGGTACTGCTGGCTGAGCCCTGTCAAACTGGGGAATCAAGAAACTGGACATAGTTTGATGAGGATCCACACCTCTGATGTGCTTGAAGTGATGGGGCTGACTGAGGGGACCACGCTGGACCTCTTCAGGGGGGAGGTTCCTGTACAGAAGATGGTGGTTGGGGATATTGACTGGATGGGCAGTGGTGACCACAGGAAGCCTCCTGCTGATGTCCTGGGTGGTGGGGTAAAAGCTGGCTCCACTTCCTGGAGAGCTTCCTTCGGCGACGGAAGGACTTTGGTTGCCCTGAGAGGCAGACCCTATGGATGCACAGAAAAGGAGAAAAGGAGCATTATAGTGATATCACTGTCATGAAAAATCAGATTAAAAACTGAAAATTAAATGAGACCACAAGAAAGAATATTAGATATTTCTATATCTACTAGTACTACTTTCGGCTGCTCCCGTTAGGGGTCGCCACAGCAGCTCATCCATTTCCATCTCTTCCTGTCCTCTGCATCTTCCTCTGTCACACCAGCCACCTGCATGTCCTCCCTCATCAGATTAGATATTTCTATATAATGATTCCAAATACTAGTCTCCTGGTCAGATTCCCAGCCAAATCTGATGAAATTATTCATGGCACACAGACAGGACACATAGCCACAATTACAGACACACTACCTCATCACTATACGTTTTGCAAACATCCATCCATCCATTATCCGAACCGCTTATCCTGCTCTCAGGGTTGCAGGGATGCTGGAGCCTATCCCAGCAGTCATTGGACGGCAGGCAGTGAGACACCCTGGACAGGCCACCAGGCCATCACACAGGGCCCACACACACACATTCATACCTTTGGGCAATTTAGTATGGCGGATTCACTTGACCTACATGTCTTTGGACTGTGGGAGGAAACCAGAGCACCCGAGGGAAACCCATGCAGACACTGCGAGAACATGCAAACTCCATACAGAGGACAACCCGGGACGACCTCCCCGTCCCCCAAGGTTGGACTACCCCGGGGCTCAAACCCAGAGCCTTATCGCTGTGAGGCAACCGTGCTAACCACTGTGCCACTGTGCCGCCCTCTTGCAGACATGTTTTTTCCAAAATTTCAATACACCCCTCACTGTTCTCTTCAAAATAAGTGCATGAGCTACTAGAGTGTGAATATAGATCTTTGCAACAATGAAGTCGGTCTTCCATGAAACAAATTTGTCCACATTCAATTCAATTCAGAGATGCTCGTTATTCAATGTGGCTCAAAATCAATAAAAATCAAAAACTCTTCGTAGCAGCTTTAACTTAACAAAATTGTATAGGAGATCATTATCCTGAGAATCACAGAGAATAATGGAATAGATAATACAATTGCGTGAAAGGTGCTATATAAATTAAGTTTGAATGACGGATTGATAAATTTTCCTCAATTCATCAAGTTTACCTTTGAACACTTTGTGATGTTGAGATAAGATAAGATAAGCTTTCTAAATTCACCCTCTGCATTTAACCCATCCCAACACACACACTGGAAGCAGTGGGCAGCCGCCGTGTAGCACCCGAGGACCAACTCCAGCTCTTGCCATGCCTCAGACAGGGCCACAGACAGGAGTATTAACCTAATATTTTAGTACATGTAATTTGTTATCAAGTGAATTGCAGGACTGAAAGCCTTTTGGAAATCCAGAACAGTGCAACCCAAACAATTATCATAAATTGCTCACATCCATGGCTTCTTCCTTTCCCGTCTTACTTGTAATAGGATTTAATATTCATTCCTGGGTAGATGTAACGACCCAATATAATGTTTAGCATAATGAATGCTTTTCTCCTGCCAAGTGCACCTGTGAAATCTAATCTGAAACTCTTTCAGGAGGCTATTGTCCACGTAGGAAGCCTTACATTTCTTTAACAATGCTTCATTTACAGCATAATGGCTCCCCTTCTCCACAAGCTAATAGCAATCTGCTTCAAACAATCAGGGTACCAATTTCCACCTCGCACTCATCAAACCGAGAGTAATGACTCGGTTCTTTTAAAGACATCAAGCAATTGGCAGCTTAATCCACAAGAGAAATGATGAAACATTATCCCAAATCGAAAGGAAACTGAAGGTCTGTATGGGGACCGTTTTTTTTTTTTTCTGGGGCTACGTGATGTCAAAAGGGCAGTGCACTCATCCCATCTCAGATGAAGACTGTGAATTTTGTGAAAGGGGCTTAGAAATTAAATTGCATCTGCATGGAATAGTATATCATCGTACTTGTGAATAGGAAAGGTGCCACCAGAGGAGAAAGGCATTCAGTGACACCTGCAAGACTGTATATGGTTCAAATGGTTAAATTTCATTTAGTTGTATGCCAATGTAACAATAGTACTAATATCAATTATCATTTATCATCAATAACAGCTATTTAGTAATTCCAGTATGTAACACATTGAATCGTTGCATTAATATTCAAGGGAATAATATTGTGACCATTATTCTGATGCATTCTTAGCATCACATTATTGTCGATTTCAATGAAAAGTTCTATTGTTTTTTTAACGCAACATTCTGGCATATTAAGCACAAGAAATCTCCTCACTACGATATATAAAATTTAGTCAAATGACATCACAAGAATTGTTTTAATTGAGGCCTCCAAAGCATACTCATGAAGAGAGTATAGAAATTATGAGCATTCATTCTGTAGAAACCCTGGCTATAAGAATTATAAAATAAATGCATCCGTCTCCTGAGAAAAGTCAAAAACAAAAAACCCCAGAACACTTCAAATATGAGTCTGAAAAGTTAAAGCAGAACATTTTCCACCAACATTAAAAAAATAAATATAACATAACCAAATAACTTAATCAAGAAAAGATCATGGCTTAGCTTTTCTTATTTGTTGATGACAGTATCATGTATAACTACACCCAATTTCCCCTTGGGGATGAATATAAAGTATTCTGATTATTACTATAATTGTTTGCCCAATTTCAGTACAACTGCTTATTTCTTTCTGTGACAACAAATCACACTAACGTTTCTGTCAGATTAGATGAAAGGAAGCCATTCCTGTTCTATTGACTTTGCACCTTGTCCGTTGGTTGAGGATAGAACTCCTCTTAATACAAACCCCAATTCCAATGAAGTTGGGACATTGTGTAAAACGTGAATAAAAACAGAATACAATGATTTTCAAATCATTTTCGACCTATATTCAATTGAATACGCTACAAAGACAAGATATTTAATGTTCAAACTAATAAACTTTATTGTTTTTTGCAAATATTCACTCATTTTGAATTTGATGCCTGCAACACGTTCCAAAGAAGCTGGGACAGGGGCAACAAAAGACTGGGAAAGTTGAGGAATGCTCAAAAAAACACCCGTTTGGAACATTCCACAGGTGAACAGGTTAATTGGAAACAGGTGAGTGTCATGATTGGGTATAAAAGGAACATCCTCGAAAGGCTCAGTCGTTCACAAGCAAGGATGGGCAAGGTTCACCACTTTGTGAACTGCGTGAGCAAATAGTCCAACAGCTTAAAAACAATGTTTCTCAATGTACAATTGCAAGGAATGTAGAGATTTCATCATCTACAGTCCATAATATCATCAAAAGATTCAGAGAATCCGGAGAAATCTCTGCACGTAAGCGGCAAGGCCGAAAACCAACATTGAATACCCGTAACCTTCGACTCCTCAGGCAGCACTGCATTAAAAACCGACATCATTCTGTAAAGGATATTACCACATGGGCTCAGGAACACTTCGGAAAACTATCGTCAGTTAACACAGTTCGTTGCTACATCTACAAGTGCAAGTTAAAACTCTCCCATGCAAAGCGAAAGCCATATATCAACAACACCCAGAAACGCTGCTGGTTTCTCTGGGCCTGAGCTCATCTGAGATGGACTGACGCAAAGTGGAAAACTGTGCTGTGGTCTGACGAGTCCACATTTCAAATTGTTTTTGGAAATCATGGACGTCGTGTCCTCTGGGCTAAAGAGGAAAAGGACCATCCAGATTGTTATCAGCGTAAAGTCCAAAAGCCAGCATCTGTGATGGTATGGGGGTGTGTTAGTGCCCATGACATGGGTAACTTGCACATCTGTGAAGGCACCATTAATGCTGAAAGGTACATACCGGTTTTGGAGCAACATATGCTGCCATCCAAGCGACTTCTTTTTCAGGGACGTCCCTGCTTATTTCAGCAAGACAATGCCAAGCCACTTTCTGCACATGTTATAACAGCGTGGCTTCGAAGTAAAAGAGTGTGGGTACTAGACTGGCCTGCCTGCAGTCCAGACCTGTCTCCCATTGAAAATGTGTGGCGCATTATGAAGCGCAAAGTATGACAACGGAGACCTCGGACTGTTGAGCAACTGAAGTCGTACATCAAGCAAGAATGGGAAGGAATTCCACCTACAAAGCTTCAACAATTAGTGTCCTCAGTTCCCAAATGCTTATTGAGTGTTGTTAAAAGGAAAAGTGATGTAACACAGTGGTGAACATGCCCCTGTCCCAGCTTTTTGGAACGTGTTGCAGGCATCAAATTCAAAATGACTGAATATTTGCAAAAAAACAGTTTTATCAGTTTGAACATTAAATATATTGTCTTTGTAGTGTATTCAATTGAATATAGGTCGAAAAGGATTTGCAAATCATTGTATTCTGTTTTTATTTACGTTTTACACAACGTCCCAACTTCATTGGAATTTGTACTTTTTCTTCAGGTAGGTATCTCCTTAACTGTCTCCTTCTCAGACATTCTGTCTCCATACATGGTGTATATGTGGAAACCAGAAAGGCCCGCCGTTATTTAAAAAAGAAAAAGACATTATGCAGTAACTTGTAGGGAAAATTCGCTGATTTTCAACCTCATCTCTGTCTGCATGAAAAACACATCCCGCACACCCATTTATTCCTGATCGTTTCTGCATCGCTGGCGCACAATGCATTCTGGTACATGTAGGCACTGTGGGAAAGCTTCTGAGCAGAACACTGACTTCTCAAGCAATATCCACCTTATTCCTAGCCATGGATGTATTATAGGGTTGTGTGTGCAATTTAGTTCATATCACTCTAAGACTGATGACGTTAGCGCATAGAATGATGGGAACCGGGATGTTGCTGTGACATGCAGTAGTGTGTTGGAATGGAAGTTTCACTAAAGTCACGTTACGGTTTACTCCGTGTCCGTGTGATTCAATTCGTTAAGTATTAAGTCTAATTCGGTGATCTTAATACACAACAATGGCGACGAGGGTAACAGGTAGTTAAATCTGTGAATGAGTTAGTGAATAGATCGGAAAATGGAGAATAATTCGGGGATCGTGAAGTTTGACTACTACAGTGATCCCGGGACGACGTGTCCACGCTGGTCAAGATGGTTGACAGCATTCGAGTTATTCGCAGACGGGAAGGGTCTGATCATAAACGGAGATGCAACAAATGCAACGAAACAAAGGAGAAGGGCTTTGCTTCTGCGCCTTGCTGGAACGGACATCCAGGACATCTACACACTCGCCGACACGGGAGAAGCAACTGATGATGATAAAGCAAAAGATGCACTGAAAAAATACTTCGTCCCACAAGTCAACACCGCATTTGCGAGGCAGACATTTTACAAGTGGACGCAGAGGACTGGCGAGACAGTACAACAGCTAGCCACGAGGCTCAGGCATGCAGCCAAGGACTGTGATTTTGCTGGCGATAGAGACAATCAGATAAGAGACGCCATTTTGAGCAAGTGCACGTCCGATAGAAAACTCCTTGAGGAGGGAGATGAGCTGACATTGCTTAAGACAATGGAGATAGCAGCCAAATGTGAGAGAATCGAAATGCAAATGTCCACCATGAGTCCAGTTGCACCTGATTCAACTCCTTTGGATAACCATGACCTGGATGAATGAGAACATTCACAGACACCATGAGTTTTAGTACAGATCCCAACGAGACTGAGACAGTGAACCGTGTTTTGGAAAAAGGGAGAAAATACCGTCAGAACATGAAAATCCAAGGGGAAATAGAGACAGCAAATCTGACAGTGTGCTATGGATGTGGTCACGGAAATCATTTCGCAAAAGACTAACTGTCCTGCACGGGGTCAAACCTGCAGAAAGTGTAATGGGAAGGATCACGTTTACAAAATGTGCAAAAGCAAAGGGCAGCAAAAACAAACAGTGAAATGTGTGGAAGAGGAAGAACAGAGAGACTATGCTTCCACAATAAACAATGACAGTAACACAGAGAGAATCACATTCTCAGCAGGAAATGTTAGTCTGAATATGCTCATAGGTTCAGGGGCATCTAGCAACATTATAGATGAGAAGACCTGGGAAATACTTAAAGCAGAGAAAATAGTGTGCGAGTCAAGAGTACCACAACTTAATCGCAAGCTGTGTTCTTATTCATCCAGTGAACCTTTACCGATAAAGGGGGTTTTCACATGTCAAGTAGAAATAGGTGAACACAGCACACAGGCTGAGTTCACATTGATTAAGGGCCAGGGTGAGCCGCTGTTAGGGAGAGAAACTGCAATGAAACCAGAGGTGTTGAAAATAGGCACAAACATAGCGACAGTCAAGGACATGAAGACTATGATACAGGAGCAATACCCAAGGCTGTTCGAGGGAGTAGGTAAACTGAACACGAAGCAGATCAACCTGTACATCAATGAGACTGTCAAACCAATCGCCCAGCCCCTGAGGCATGTGCCGTTCAATCTGAGAGGACCTGTGGAGAAAAAGATCCAAGGAGCTTCTGGACATGGACATTATCGAGCATGCGGAGGGCGCCACACTGTGGGTCAACCCAGTAGTCGTAGTATCCAAAGCGAAGAAAGAGATCAGACTGTGCCTAGACATGAGGCAAGCAAACACAGCAATAGTTCGTGGCAGGTATCCGATCTCCACTGTCGATGAGTTGCTAGAAGGAATGAATGGGTCAGTAGTATACAGTAAACTAGATCTCAAATGGGGGTACCACCAGCTAGAGTTAGAATCAAAATCACGAGACACATCCACGTTTGTGACCCACAACGGCACATACAGATACAAGAGGCTCATCTTTGGAGTCTCCTTTGCTAGTGAATAATTTCAACACGAGCTTGCTACAGCATTGACAGGCATCGAGGGCATTGAGAATATCTCTTATGATATCATCATACATGCCCTGGACCAGGAGACTCACGACAAAAGACTACATGCTGTACTTCAAAGGCTACAGGATTGTGGTCTCACCCTCAACGCCGAGAAGTGCCAGTTCAGTATGGACCAGATGGTGTTCATGGGGATTCTGCTGTCGCAGGAGGGCATAGGCCCAACAGCTGAAAGGGTGAGAGCTGTGGTGTAAGCCAGGGAGCCTGAGATGGCGTCCGAGGTGCGTAGTTTTCTAGCCTTAGTGAGCTACAGCAATAGGTTTATACCTCAGTTCGCATCAATCTCAGAGCCGTTCTGCCGACTGACAAAGAAAGACACACCGTTCCACTTCGGACCGGAACAGAAGAAAACATTTGAGACACTGAAACAGGGACTAGCTAGAGCAGGGACGCTCGCTTACTTCGGTAAAGACGTTCCCACCAAAGTCATTGTGGACGCAGGTCCTGTAGGTATAGGTGCTGTACTTGTCCAGGAACAAAAGGGAGAAATAATACCAGTTTGCTATGTGAGTCGTAGCTTAGCATGTGAAAGGAGATACTCGCAAATAGAGCATGAAGCCCTAACACTAGTATGGGCGTACTAGAGACTTCACCCTTACATATATGGCATGAAGTTTAATCTAGTTACAGACCATAAACCACTGGAGGTAATCTACAGCCCATGATCCAAGCCATGCGCACGCATCGAGCAGTGGGTGCTGAGACTTCAGCCATATGACTTCAAGGTCGCCCACATACCAGGGAAACAGAACATTGCTGATCCACTGTCACAGCTGCTAGGAAAGACAGCAATGGAGGAATCTCATGGAAACAGTTCAACTGAATACGTGAGACTCGTCGCAGTGAATGCAACACCAAACGCACTTACCACAAGGGAGGTGGAAGAAGCATCAGCAGGAGATGTGGAGCTGAGGGAGGTGAGGAAGGCTATTGAGAGTAGGTGTTTTGATAGATGCAACGCATATGCACCTATAGCAAACGAGCTCTGTACAATAGGGTACTTAGTTCTCCGAGGGGCATGTATTGTCCTGCCTCACTCACTCCACACAAGGGCACTAGCTTTTGACACAATCACTGGCCAGAGGATCAGCAGCCAACAGGTGACATTTCCCTATCGGCCTGCAATCAGCCATTATGAGTGGCACCTGCGTACTGGTTGGCCTGTGATTAGGTGCACCTGTGTTGGGGACTATTTGACTGGGTGCCTTGCAGACATTCCAGGTCGAGTCTTAGAGAAGCTTCGCATCAGTCTGCGGAGGCCCGTGTCTCCTGAACCCTCGTCTGCCTCCTCTGTGTGAGAGAGTTTTTCCTTTGTTTAGTATTTTATGTTTATTCTGGTTTGCATTTTTGCTGGCCCTGTTTGGCAGTGGTTTTTTTGGTTATTGTGTGTTTGCTGAAGTCCAGTAAAGCGACTTAGTACTTACCAACTGCCTCTTCTCTGCAATTGGGTCCAAACACACTGCATTACAGCTTTAGCTCATGAAGGACACTTATGTATAGTAGGCACGAAGCAACATCTAAGGAGCAAAGTGTGGTGGCCGGAAGTCGACAAAGCTGTAGAAAAACACTGCAAGTCATGTCACGGATGCCAGATTGTAGCCCAACCAGACATGCTGGAGCCACTGAAACCCCAAGACACTTCCTGATGGTCCGTGGCAGGATGTAGCTACAGACTTGTTGGGTCCATTACCCACTGGACATTCAATACTAGTAGTTGTAGACTATTATAGTCAGTATTATGAATACAACATCCTCAAGTCCACAACCGCAGAGAAGGTCATTAATAGTTTAGAGGCCAGCTATAGCCGCCATGGACTACCACTTACCTGTAGAACCGATTTTGGCCGCAGTTTGTCAGTGGAGTTTCGGCTATTCTGCAAGGAAAACGGAATTCAGCATGTTTAAGACAACACCAAAATGGGCTCAAGCAAATGAGCGACAGAATGCTTCCCTCATGAAGCGCATTCGCGTTGCACAGGCCGATGGACTGGACTGGAAGCGCGAGCTACGCAAATATGTCACCATCTACAGAGCCATTGATCATCCAACAACGGGCAAGAGTCCAGCCGAGCTACTGTTCGGGCGCAAAATGAGAGGGAAGTTGCTGGATCTTTCCACAACACGAAATGACTTGGACGTGCGTGACCGCGATGCTGAACAGAAATGAAAGGCCAAGATATATGCAGATGAGCGCCGCAGAGCAAAACTCTCAGACATAAAGGCAGGAGACCAAGTACCCTAAAGCAAGAGAAGGTAGATAAGTTCACCACACCTTTCAACAGATCCCGCACACCATCATCAACAAACAGGAAACGCCACCTGTGGAAAGTGATACCTACCTGAAGACCCAGTTCCGCTAGCACAGGATGCTGCACACCTTCAAAAGGATGAAAACAGTGGCCCCACAATGGAGCCCCAAAAGATTCCCGAGCTGGAAACACGCTCCAAGGAGCATGCCAAAGGTCAGCTGACTACAACGCTGGTCAGACTACAAGGACAGACCAAACTACCTGAAAGACTGCAAGACTTTGTTATCAAGTGACAGACACAGAAAATTAAAAAAACCAGCTGGAAATAAAGGAGTACTTGAGTGTTGGTTTATTTTAAATGCATCATGTTATATAGACTGACAGTTTAAGTTGGTTATGGCAGACTGGGTAGTACAACATCTGAAGAGAGACAATGTTTCAATATATGGTTACAAAGAAAACATGTTAGTTATGGGGAGGGGAACCGACACCGCGGCCATAACCAAGTCCCAGCATGGTGTCCGCGGCCGATGCAGGCAGGATGCTACGCTGAGCGCCCGAATCGACCAGCAGCCGCCGGCCAGATAAGGCATCCTTGATAAACAACAGCCTGCTGTTCTCGCCGCCGCTCATAGCTGCTATTGAGCGCCGGCCCTGGCGTTTCCCTGGATGCTGAAGCTGCATGGCGGGCGACACTGCTTGGCCCTGGCACCAAACCTGTTGTGGTAATAACACAACCCGCTGTCGCGCTGGCGGCGGGCAGCCACCGCAGCCGCGGTGCCCGCTGCGTCCTCCAGAGGCGGGGGCGAGGTCTGGGTGGGGAGCATCGCACGAACGAACTGCAGCCGGTTGGCGAGGAAAATCCTGTCCGCTTCCGACCGCACCCAGAGCGCGGTAGTCTTCGGTGGAGGAGAGGGGGGAGGTGTGCGTACGGGCGCTGGGAGCTGCCGCAGAAAAATATGGGTGAAAATGAAGGAGGGGTCCGCCGAGTCGAAAACGGCCAACATCTTCTCCAGCAGCTCAGAAGGTTTGCTATCGCCGAGTCCGTTGAGCGACAACAGGCGATCCGCCTTCTCCATCTCCGACAGCTGCAAAAGGAATGCCTTGAGTGCGCCGTATTTTCCCACAGCCGGGCGGGGCTTCCAGTAGCCCCATAGCTCGGGCCGTCGTCCGGGCATCCAACGCCGCCACCACATGGAAATACCTCGTAACGTCCCGCATTATTCCTCCCAGCTCAAACTGGGCTTCAATGTGCTGAAACCATGGCCGAGGACTGTGCTGCCAAAACTCGGGCAACTTGACCGTCGCTGCCGAGATGCTAGCGCTAACATGAGCCATACCGTTAGCATCACTCGGAGCCGAAGCGGTGTCGTCATCGCTTTGGGTCGACATGTTCGTTGTCAACGTGCGGGGTCACCAATGTGGGAGTGCAGGAATGTGGAGACGGAGAGATCGAGTCGAGGCAATTCCGTTTACTCGCCACACAAAACGACACCGATACAGCACAATCTCTCGTGGCAACCAGCTAACCGCTAGGCTGCTGCAAACATGGCTCCACCCCGGAAACTCTAAGCAGTGCCTACGTCAGCACTCTTAACGTCTGCCTTAAAGGAGCAGCAGCCCCTGGTGAATCTACCCTCAATTGTGTATCACCACAATATATACAAGTTTAAGTTCTTTAGCCAGTTTTTTTTTGCCCGTCGTCTTGTGGGAGGCGATGGAAAGTGAACCATCGCTGACAGGAACAGTCTGATTTAGTTTTAGGCTTATGATCTAAGCACTTTCGTTTAAGCCACTCGTTAAATTTCGTCTGGTTGTAAGTACAACCACGAACAGCACATTTTGTCCCCTAGCTCCGTAACGACATTTTATATGTAGGGTAGCAACTTTTATCGTCTTTTTTTTTAACACGAACAGCAACAGCTAACTCTTCTTCAGCCAAATTTACCGCCGGCCTGTGATATTGCTTCCGCCGAACACCGGAAGTATTACCCATAATCGTTTCCCCAGTGACCTCCCCCCAGGAAACTCGTGGATAGTTTATTTTGTTTCTATTTGTTAATCAGTACACTGCTGTTCATTGTGCAGTTAGAGAAGAACGTGTGCCGTAGTACGTGCCTTCGCGTTAGCCTCAGAATTGCTTGTTCACTTCAATGATGGCGCCTCCCTATGTGCGCTATCCGAGTCACGCTGTGTAGATTTAATGCATATTTTGAAAGATACCCATTGTTGACGAAGACACTTGATGACTGCTGTTTAAATCGGCTGTTGATGAAATAAGCTGCAGAAAAATGCAGGTGAAGTTATAGGGCTCCTGTGATGTTTTAGTAAATAGCACACGACTCTGCCAATCAGATTGCTTGATGATAAACCACTGTGAAATACTATTCTTTAAAATACGCTGTAACCCCCCTTTAATAGGGGGAGTTTCTTTGGTAACTTGGAGATGGTTTGGAATGACTAGTGTACAATTATTTTAAAAGTTTACATGACTTGAGTGTTCAATTACCTACCAAACTTTCCAAAGCACAACTGGTGTGAGCCGAAAGGGAAATTTCACGGTGTGTGTGTGTGCGCGCGAAATCAGTACGAATGAGTAATGTAGCTGAAGCAAAGGGTAAAACTTCCGGTGTTCGGCGGAAGCAGTATCGCAGACCGGCGGCAGGTTTGGCCGAAGAACTGTTAGCCACTGCTGTTCGTGTTTAAAAGCTTAGAACCTACATATAAAATGCCGTTATGACGCTCGGGGACAACATGTGCTGTTCATGGTTGTACATGATGGTGGACCGTAGCTTCACGTTAGGGACTTGCTCGAGGGGCGGAATGTACGCTTAATCATGCCTGCATTTACGCGCAAGAAATGCCAGCTGACAAAGTAGCAGAAACACGACGCGTTGCAAATGTTCGCATTTAGGTTGAACGAGCAATAAGGCGTCTCAAGGTGTACAAGATCCTCTCACAAACTGCACCTATTAATTTGCTCCCTAAAATGGACAAGATACTATAAATCCGTGCAGCTCTTGTGAATCTGAGAGGATTCTTTCTAGGAAATACACACACTGACTTAACACAGTCAACATGACTAACCACCAGTGGTGTAATGTAACTATATAACGTACTTAGGTACAAATTTGAGGGACTTGTAATGTACTTCAGTATTTCTGTTATGCAACTTTGTACTTCTACTCCACTACATCTCAGGGGCAAATATTGTAGTTTTTACTTCACTTCATTCGTCTGACAGTTTTAGTTACTAGTTACTTTTCAGATAATTGTTCATATCATTCCTGTCCAGTAAAAACCAGATGTGTTGAATTTCAGTGTTTGTGATAAACTGCAGGGTGACGTGTTTGTCAAGTTATTTAGGGGAATTTGCTTCAGCTCCTGCCCAAATTTGAAAAAGGCCTTCGCCAACCACAGGGAATGTATGAAACAACTCAAATAGCAATCTTCTTTAGTCTTGTTTTGTTTAATATTTCAACTGTCAAGTTTTTTGATGACTGCGTTGTTAGGTTGAAAACCTTTACAATACAAAAGGGGGAGGGCAATGCTGCCATTACTGCTTATTCCTTTCCACAAGCACAGAAAATAAAGCTAATTTTATCCTTGACTTGAGCTTTACTTAATCATTCTTTTAAGGGTACGAACCAAATGCATCTCACTCATGTTCTACATGTTTTACCTAATTAAATCGATATATAACCATACACATGTACTTATATGCACAGAACATGGCTAACCTCAAGCTAACTGAATGACACGTGATAAACTACACAGCAAGGCGATCTGAGTAATTAGCTAACGGGTTTAACATTAACTTCATACTAGAACGCTAACTAACAAATTAATTCTAACAACAACGCATTCTAACAACAAAAAAGGATTAATTAGCCCACCAGTGGCATCCCTGCAGACATCCAGCAAGATGAAGCTCTCCTCGCTACAGTTTTGGTTCAATTGCGACTAGTTGGCTCTCAATTAGCACGCAGCTCAGGCCACACTCTCCGTCTCTCCCGTCGTGAGCTCCTTTTATCTTTCTTCTGCTTCGTGAATGATTTTTTCCCTTCTTCGTGACCTATTCACGACAACCGCCAAACTCAACTTCCTTCCGTGTCAAAATAAAAGCCGTCGTTCATTTAGGCTTTGGCAGCACAGTGTTCCTTTATGGGTTGAGAAAATTCTCCTACTTCTTAATCTGAATAAACTATTTAAAACCCTCTTGTATTAGTTAGAAAATCCATATAAATCACAAAGCTGAAGTCAGGCTGTTTTACTGATTTTTTTTAGAGATATGTGATTCTCACCGGACAGCCATGCTACAAACATATTGTAGCCCGAGGAATTATATATTAGAATTAGATTCCGGGGTTCTTGTAGCTTTAATTTTATTGTTTGAACCTTCGAATGTAGATCGTTTTACTGAGTGCATAAATTCCTGTATCTTTCGAGCAAACAGCTCATAAATGTTCACAGATGTGGCAAGTTTAACAGAAAAGAATTTAAAAGGAAAATAATCAATACAAAATACGGTGCAAAATACGGCAGTGGACACAGGGTTTAACAGACATGTGGAACTTCCTGAAGATTGCGCAACTTCTCACTCTGTCAGTTACCTTTAAACAGAATTAAAATGCATATAAAACCTTTACATTTCCCTTACTACCCAAATACAATGACATGGTGTGGCTTTATGCACGCCAACATTACCTTGTCAAGCCTGCAATGGCGAACAGTGGTCGACGGCTCGCGCCCAAAATCACCGAACATCAACTCCAGTAGCGTCTAAATCAAACCATCTTGTCAAATTACCGACATATAATATTGGTTGGAATAATGTTACAGGTATATTTCACAAGATATTTACCCCTACTTACTACGGAGTCAGAGCACCGTCACACCGCAATCTCCAGGTGGTTCGCACAAGAAAAAGAAAGAGTACCCAAGACGCACTTGGATAACTTGCACGGAGTTAAAATAAAAGTCCGCAACACTGCCACTTACTGGTCAAAACATACAATGACAACCAAAACTATAAAAATACACTCACAATCTGCTTCACAATTTAAATACATCAAATGACATTTTACAAGGCTTGACAGTGTAACGATTACATATATTAACAGTTAAACTATACTAAATTTAAGTGGAAAATCATTTAACATATTTAACAGATTTACCACCCGGCTACAATATGATGATCTTATAGAATATGATGCATTGTACTCAAATTGTAGTTAGTTGTGAGATTTGAGGTTGTGTGCCACAACAACAACAACAACAACATATTAAGCAGGGAATTAATTGGAGTACAGTACAATTTTCGGTTCAGTAAATTTATTTGTAAAAACATCACAGTAAATCACAATTTTCATGTCTATTCATGTCATTACTTTACTGGCCTTCCGCAGAATTGTTGCTGCATGACTACAAGAACATTCTGGCCCTGCAATACATGAGCAACCCATTGTCACCTGTCACTGATGCTAGGCACCCAAGCCTTGTGATGCAGGCTCTGACTCGGCTCTATGTCTGCTTTTAGGTAGACAAGGTTGTTTCCATCATCCTTGAATAACACCCAGCCGACTTTATTCCTGTGTAGATATTGGTACGCCTCCAATCTTTTTAAATTGCTCATCACCTTACAATCACAGGCAACGGACTCAACAAAATACAGTGGTTCTTGAAAGTTTGTGAACCCTTTAGAATTTTCTATATTTCTGCATAAATATGACCTAAAACATCATCAGATTTTTACACAAGTCCTAAAAGTAGATAAAGAGAACCCAGCTAAACAAATGAGACAAAAATATTATACTTGGTCATTTATTTAGAGGAAAATTATCCAATATTACATATCTATGAGTGGCAAAAGTATGTGAACCTTTGCTTTCAGTTTCTGACGTGACCCTCCTTGTGCAGGAATAACTGCAACTAAACATTTCTGGTAACTGTTGATCAGTCCTGCACATTGGCTTGGAGGAATTTCAACCCATTCCTCTGTACAGAACAGCTTCAACTCTGGGATGTTGTGGGTTTCCTCACATGAACTGCTCGCTTCAGGTCCTTCCACAACATTTTGATTGCACTAAGGTCAGCACTTTGACGTGGCCATTCCAAAACATTAACTTTATTCTTCTTTAACCATTATTTGGTAGAACGACTTGTGTGCTTAGGGTCGTTGTCTTGCTGCAGGACCCATGTTCTCTTGAGATTCAGTTCACGGACAGATGTCCTGACATTTTCCTTAAGAATTTGCTGGTATAATTGAGAATTCATTATTCCATCAATGATGGCAAGCTGTCCTGGCCCAGATGAGGCAAAACAGGCCCAAACCATGATACTACCACCAGCATGTTTCACAGATGGGATAAGGTTCTTATGCTGGAATGCAGTGCTTTCCTTTCTCCAAACTTAATGCTTCTCACTTAAACCAACATGTTCTATTTTGGCCTCATCTGTCCAAAAAACATTTTTCCAATAGCCTTCTGGCTTGTCCACGTGATATTTAGCAAACTTCAGATGGGCAGCAATGTTCTTTTAGGAGTGAAGTGGCTTTCTCCTTGCACCCCTGCCATGCACACCATTGTTGTTCAGTATTCTCCAGATGGTGGACTCATGAACGTTAACATTAGCCAATGTGAGTTGCTTAGAAGTTTCTCTGGGTTCCTTTGTGACCTGGCCAACTATTACACACCTTGCTCTTGGAGTGATCTTTGATGGTTGACCACTCCTGGGAGGGTAACAATGGTCTTGAATTTCCTCTATTTGTACATAATCTGTCTGACTGTGGATTGGTGGAGTCCAAACTCTTAAGAGATGGTTTTGTAACCTTTTCCAGCCTGATGAGCATCAACAATGCTTGCTCTGAGGTCCTCAGAAATCTCCTTTGTTCTTGCCATGATACACTTCCACAAATATACGTTGTGAAGATCAGACTTTGATAGAGCCCTGTTTATTCAGGCTTTCTTTCCATACCCGCCCTCTTTTGGGTCTCAGTCAACGAGCTTGTAGAAATTTTTAATTCTAAATCTAAAGATGTTATCGATGCCAATGCACCCACTAAGGTGAACGTGGTCTCTGGTAAGAAAGGATCTCATGGAGATGTGCCATGCTGGTCAGAATAGAAAAAAAAGTGTTGTAAAGCCAAACGCAGGTGGCAAAAATAAATCTTACTGTTCATTATGACATCTATAAAGAGAGACGGTGCGTACATGCCTTGTTTGCTACTCTTAACATGCTAACAAACCCTCCTGTGGCAGTAGCCTCTGAATTCCTATCTGCCAGGGCCTGCAATCAATTTGCCCCCTTGTTCAATGACAAAATTCTGAAAATTAGGCTGGCAGTCAGTGCCTCCATACTAGGTACAGGGCACGTGTTGTCCCTGTGTTCACCTAAAATCAATTCAAATAGCATGTCACTATTTCATCCCATCAACCATACAAACTAGGGGGACATTGTACAACATCTGAAATCATTCTCCTGCTGCCTTGATATTCTGACAACAGGCTTTTTCAAAAATGTTTCTAATTGCATGGCCTCAGATCTTCTACAAATTTTCAACATGTCTCTTCTCTCAGGTCTCTTCCCACAGGCCCTGAAAATTGCAGTCATCAAGCCACTCTTAAAAAAGAATGATCTAGACACATCACTAATGAACAATTATAAGCCTACATCAAACCTCACATTTCTAAATAAAATAATTTAAAAAGCTGTTTTTGGGTAGCTCAACAACTTTTTGGCACTAAACAATAGTTTGATGTCTTCCAATCAGGATTTTGACCACACCACAGCACTGAGACTGCTCTTGTCAAGGGCTTTAATGACATCCGCTTAAACACAGACAGTGGCAGAGAATCTCAGTCCTGGTATTATTGGATCTCAGTGCTGCATTTAACACAGTCGACTACAACATATTACTAGGCAGATTGGAGAAACTGGGTGGGACTTTCTGGCACAGCACTAAACTGGTTTGAATCCTACGTAAAGGACAGGGACTACTTCTTGTATATAGGCAATTATAGTACATCTGTCGAGGTCCCCAAGGCTCCATTCTGGGACTGCTTCTGTTTAACATCTATATGCTATATAAATAATAATAATAATGTCCATAGTCTAGTTCAGATTATGGAAAACAAAAAAATATATTACCATAATTATGTAGATGACACACAGATTTACACAACCATATCACCAGGGGCTATAATTCTATGCAAGCACTGAGCAAACGCATTCATCAAATCAACAATTGGATGTCTCAGAATTTTCTTCAATCAAACAAAGATAAAATTTAAGTAATTGTCTTTGGAGCCAAGGAAGAATGATTAAAAGCCAGTGCTCAGCTACAATTGGTAATGTTAAAAACCACAAACCAAGCTAGAATATTGGCGTAGTCATGGACTCAGTCCTGAATTTATATAGCCACATTAAAACAATTACAAATTTAGCCTACTATCACCTGAAGAATATATCAAGAATTAAAAGAGTTACTATGTCTGAGCAGAATTTGGATAAAAAAAAACTTGTTGATGCATTTATCTTCAGTCAACTTGATCACTGTTAACGGTTTCTTTACAGGTCTCTAAAAAAATAGATCAAACAGCTGCAACTGATTCAGAACACTGCTGCTCGAGTCCTTACAAAGACCAAAAGAGTGGATCACATCACTCCAGTTCTGAGATTGATACACTGACTTCCTGTCCATTAAATAATTTATTTTAAAACTCTGCTCTTGGTTTATAAAGCAATGAACGATTTAGGGTAAAAATGCATTTCTGATCTTTTGCTACACTATGAACCATCCAGACCATTCAGATCATTTGGACAGGTCTGCTCTCTGTCCCCCCGAGTCAAAACTAAACATGAAGAAGCTACATTCAGTTTTTATGCACCACATATCTGGAACAAACTCCCAGAAAACTGCAGGTCTGCGGCAACTATCAGTTCTTTTTATATCAAAGTTGAAGACTTTCCTGTTTGAAGCTTTTGATTACCATCTTACACTGTACTGTTGTGTTTTTATTTGCGTTTAAATGTATTTTTACTGCCTTATGTTGCTTTTCTTAATGCCGTTTGTTTTATGTAAAGCACTTTAAATGGCCTTGGTGCTGAAATGCGCTATACAAATAAATTTGCTTCACCTTGCCTTGCTTTGCACTCCCAGTGATTCACCTGAGGAATCAACAAAATGGACAAGCTGCTTCTCCTCAACAGGATGAACAGGGACTTTGCACATTCTGATGCCCTCTGTTTCACTGAAACTGAAACCTGGTTCAGTGAAACCACCCCCAGCATTGGATTAATCTGCCGGGCTTCCGCCTACACCAAGTGGATCATATAACTGGGCTATTGGGGAAAGCAAAGAGTGGATGGATTTGCTTCTACACAAAAAAAAAAGGTTGGTGCAGAGATGTCACAGTGTTAAGTAAATACTGCAGCCTGAACTTGGGAGTCATTGCTGATAAACTGCAAGCCATTTTATTCGCCACGGGGGATTTCATCGTTCATTCTGGTCAGTGTTTACATCCCACCCCAGGCCAGTGTGAATGGTGCACTACAAACCCTGGCCAACCAGATTATTGGCTTGGAACAAAAACATATGGACTCACTTTTCATATCCTTGGGGGTTATGAATTTATTTTAAAGCTTTAAAGTGTTTTCCAAAAACTGAACTGTCTCCTTAACACTGTTTGTGTGTCGACACAATATATTTTGTAATGTCATAGTTGCAAAGCAGACTGGATTGAGAAGCAGGACTCACTCTCTCTGAATATAAACCAGACCCTTAGTCCAATATTGCCTCTAGCGATATGTTCACCACTTTGAAAATTCACTTATATTATTGATCCTGCATCTAAAGCCTGTAGCAAGGGACACTCCTTCATGAATTACCAATAACGGCTTGTCCAAGTTCAAATTTATTGTCATATGTATTTAGAATACAGTGAACTTCTTGTGCTTTGGCTCTGTCTGCCTTAACATAAGGGACACAAGGACAAAGGATACAAGGACACCCCCCCCCAAAAAAACACACTATGTACACAATGAATTCACATATCATATGTAGAATATACAGTACATAACAACGCAACAATGTAAAGTGAGGTGCATATGGGTGTGTCAGCTGTTCAGCAACCTGTCTGTGGAAAGAAACTATTGCTGAGATGGGTGGTGTGTGATTTGATGGTCCAGTAACGTTTTTTTTAGATGGAAGGAGTGAGAACAGACATGAGCGGGTGGCTGGTGTCCTTAATGATGTTTTGGGCTTTCATTTTGCAGTGAGTGGGGTAAATATTATGAAGTTGTGGTAGTTCCATGCTAATGATTTTTGCTGCTGTCTTTAAAGTTCTTTTGCAGCAGTCCACACCTTCACATCCAACCAAAACCCTCTCAGCTTCCCTCTGGTATATCTATATCTATCTATCTATCTATCTATCTATCTATCTATCTATCTATATATAAAATAATCCAAGAAAACTAAGAAAACTAAGGGCTCTCAAAGCAAATGAAAAACAAACACAAACGTATCTTCTATAATATCGACTGGAACAAAAAAGTAATACACTTGGAATGCTCAGTAATACATTATTTTAAGATTCAAGATTCAATACTTTTTGCCATATCAACAGAATTGATTTGAATGTCTTAGTGTGCTTGCTTAAACACAGACAAACACAGAGAACCACTCACTTATAGAATAGAATAAAACAGAATACAGAATACTCTTTATTAGTCATTTTGTACATACATACAAATGAAATTCACTCTGCATTTAACCCATCCTAGCTGTGTAGCTAGAACCAGTGGGCAGCCACCGTGCAGCACCCAGGGAGCAACTCCAGTTATTTCTTCCTATTGCCTTGCTCAGGGGCACAGACAGGAGTATCAACCCTAACATGGATGTCTTTTTTGATTTTTTTTATAAAGCACATAATACATTAATCCAAGATATATAAATAGATAAAATCCAAGCCATAGAATAAAATGATAATGAAAGCAGAAAACAAATGGGTAGACTAAAATAAACTCCAACATATCCACACATCATGGATAAAATACTAGCACCTGTAGTGGAATCAGAAGCAACATCTAACAACAACTAGATAAAGTGCTTCAAGTGCATAAGTACATAATGAAAAGATATGCCTTACTGCATATTTAAACCTACCGAGCAGCCTGCAGTGATAAGTTTAGCGTGTTAAGGAGGCGGACGCCTTCAGGATTTATGCTATTCTGGAATCTGGATGTTCTGGTCTTAATACTTTTGGGTCTTTTCTGAGAAGGTAGGAAATTAAAAAGGTTGTTAGCCAGCTGAGAAAGGTCCTTTAGAACTTTAAGGCCCTTCATTTGTAGTCTAGCCTTACAGATTTCTGCTAGGGGTGGGAGATCACGTCCGATAATTCTGGATGCAGTACATACCACTTTGTCCATCTGTGTCCTGTCCTCAGCTGACATGTTGCCAAAACCACAGTTATTCTGTAGATGAGGATGCTCTCCACTGCTGCTCTATAAAACTGCACCATATGGGGCATCTGGCATCTTGGCGGTCTATTCTGTTGCCTACCGACACAGACACAATTGGCCGTGTCTGCGGGTGGGAAGCCGGATGTGGGTATTTTGTGTCCTTGTCGCTGCACTAGCGCCTCCTCTGGTCGGTCGGGGCGCCTGTTTGGGGGGGAGGGGGAACTATGGGGAATAGCGTGATCCTCCCACGCACTACGTCCCCCTGGTGAAACTCCTCACTGCCATGTGAAAAGAAGCAGCTGGTGACTCCACATGTATTGGATGAGACTTGTGGTAGTCTGCAGCCCTCCCCGGATTGGCAGAGGGGGTGGAGTAGCGACCGGGACAGCTCAGAAGATTGGGGTAATTGGCTGGATACAATTGGGGAAAAAAGGGGGGGAAAACAACACTGGACAGATGTTTACATACCAGGCATTCAAAGATTCTCATGATAACAGATGTCAAAGCAACAGATCTGTAGTCTTTCTGACAGTTTGGGTTGTGTTTCTTAGAAACGGGCGCAATCAGAGCGGACTTAGAGCACACTGAAGCCTTCTGTTGTGCAAGGGACCAGTTAAAAATCTCAATTAAAATAGAGGCAACTTCATATACGCAGTATTCAGGGTAGCAGATGATACCAGATCGGGGCCAGCAGCCTTCCTACTGTTTCTTACCTCATGCTCTCTGATTAAAATGGTGGAGAGGCAGACACAGACACACTAACGGAACAGGGCTGTTAGCCTGCTCTAGTATCAAACCCACAATAGAAATTATTCAACTAATCAGGCAGGTTAGGTTCAGTATCTAGGGTGATGTGGTTTGTTTGATAATTAGTTGTTAATTAAAGTCCTGCCATAGCCATCTGCTATTTTTAGAGTTAAGGTTGTTTTCTTGCTTGTCTTTATACTCTGTTTTAGCTTTCTTCACTGCCTTTTCAAATTCATACTTAGATGTCTTATAAAGATTTCTGTCACCTGATTTGAAAGTTGCATTTTAATTCCTCCACAACACTTTAATATATCTACTAAACCATGGCTTATTACTACTGTGAACTGTTACATACTTGGATGTAACACATACATCTTCAGCAACTTTAATCTGAGATGTGGCCACCTCGGTAAGAGTCCAGATCATCATTTGGCTCCTTCAATGCAGACCAGTCAGTTATAGCGAGACAGCCACTCAGCATGTCCATCCTTGAGGGCGGCATGGCTCAGGAGGTAGAGCAGGTCATATAGTACTCAGAAGGTCGCTGGTTTGATCCCTGGCTCCTGCAGAGAGCGTGTCAAGGGTCCTTGCGCAAGACACTGAACCCGTAACTGCTCCTGGTGAGCAGGTTGGTACCTTGTATGGCAGCCTCCACCATCAGTGTATGAATGTGTGTGTGAATGGGAGAATGTGAGGCATACACTGTAAAGCACTCTGAGTGGTCAGTAGACTAGAAAAGTGCTATATAGATACAGTCCATTTACCATTTGGGGAGAACATTGTCTGACGGTACTCCTGCCGGGTTTGATGGCTTTCAGTCTCTGACGGTACTTGGGAATGAGAAAAACGGGGTTCTGGTCCAACTCTCCAAGGGGAGCTCTCACAACAGTGTGGGATGTCCGTGGAATAACACAGAAACACTGATCGAGTATTTTTTCAGCCCCTGGTAGCTGTAAAAATCTGCTCTCTATACCTTGGAAATGCTCTCCTTCAATCTCCATAGTATGGGCGGATAGCTGCTAAGAGGCAGCCATAGTCCCGGCTTAAGGAGGGACGACCAACTGTCGTTTGCTGAAAACGTTGCATCGGTTGCTCACTCCTGCAGATTTCTCCTCTATAACATCAGGAGGATTCAGCCATTCCTCACCGACGAGATGGCACAGGTACTCATCCAGGCTCTGGTCATCTCCTGGCTGGACTACAGCAACTCCCTCCTTGCTGGCGCCCCAGCGTCGGCCACCAGACCTCTGGAGCTTGTTCAGAAAGCTGCAGCTCGTCTGGTGTTCAACCGCCCTAAGTTCTCCCACACAACTCCCCTTCTCATGTTCCTACACTGGCTCCCAGTAGCTGCTCGCATCCAGTTTAAGACTCTGGTGCTAGCCTACAGGGCAGTGAAAGGAACAGCTCCTTCCTATCTCCAGGCCATGGTCAAGCCCTACACCCCCATCCGACCACTTCGCTCTGCTGCCTCAGGACGCCTGGTTGCCCCGTCGCTCAGAAGCCCTTGCTGCCGATGGACCCGATCACGGCTCTTTTCTGTCCTGGCCCCACAGTGGTGGAATAAACTCCCCACTGATGTCAGGACAGCAGTCGCTGCCCATCTTTTGGCGCAGGTTGAAAACTCACCTCTTTAAGAACTACTACCCTGTTACTTGTTCTTCGCACTTATTGTATTCACTCATTTAAAAAAAAAAAATCTCTTTCTTGCACCTTTACTTTAGCACTGGTTTTGCTCTTAGATGCTTGTTTAGATGCACTTATGACCTCTGGTGACTAGTAGTTCTCCTGATTTCCTACATTAAATGCACTTATTGTAAGTCGCTTTGGATAAAAGCGTCGGCCAAATGACTGTAATGTAATGTACATACAGCAGTCAGGATGAAAGATGCAAATTTCCTGGGGACATAAAATGGTCTGCATCTGATAGTAAATGTAGCAAGTTCAGGAGAGCATGAATGTGACATATTCTTAATGTTGGTACACCACCTTTGGTTTACATAGAAGCAAACACCTCCTCCGTGATGCTTGAGTGACTCCTCTGTACGATCCACCTGGTATAGGGTGAAGCCTTCCTGCTGCAGAGCTGAGTTGTGTCTTGGTGTTGAGCTAGGTCTCAGTAAAGCACATGACTGAGCAGTCAGCGTACACTCTCCTCGAACTCATGAAGATGGCAAGCTCATCACGTTTATTGGCCAGAGCTAAATTAGAGGGAATCATACCAGGTAGCAGTGTAGGTTGTCCACACTGTCTTTGCCGCACCAGGACAGCTCTTCTCTCTCATTTCCTGGGTTGGGTTGGATGTGTGAGCCCACCGCGGCTGTGAGACTCTCACCAACAACAAAGTCACTTGAAGAGTAAAGAAGCATTGGTTTAAAGTCCGGCATAGTCCTATATGTCTGTAGTAAGTCGAAAAGATCATGTTTGATCGAACAGCACGCACTTTCCATGCTCAAACACAAAGAAAAGACACAAACACACAGCATGAGCAACACCATGTCGCCATAGTTTGGCACCATCTTCTTTTCACTATGTATACTGCAGGATTTCCTGAGTTTGGTGCAGATTTGCCAAAACCTGTTTCCACTAATAAAATTATGCACTGAAATATGCAATAAAAGTTGTTCCCATAAAGTTTTATTGCATATTCTTTCAAAAAACCAGCCTTCCTGACACATCAACTTTCCCAACATGCTGGTGCTATTCAGTATCTCTGATTTGCAACTTAAAAATTTGCATAACACCTTGATAGAAACGTGATTACTGATGATTTGCATGGAGAATTGAAAGTGGGTACATTATCACACTGTGAACATCCGTCTGTGGCAAAATAGGGGATGAAAAAAATTATTAAGTGTAAAAGCAAAAAAAATGCAGTTTATTCAAAACAAGTTCTTTTTTCTGTTATTTCCCACAAGAAATAAATGACAGAATTGAAAGAAAGGGCTTCCGGGTAACGTAGCCATCTATTCTGTTGCATACCAACATGGGGATCGCCAGTTCAAATCCCCGTGTTACCTCCGGCTTGGTCGGGCATCCCAACACCCACAATTGGCCGTGTCTGCGGGTGGGAAGCCGGATGTGGGTATGTGTCCTGGTCGCTGCACTAGCACCTCCTCTGGTCGGTCGGGCCCCTGTTCAGGGGGGAGGCGGAACTGGGGAGAATAGCATGATCCTCCCACGAGCTATGTCCCCCTGGTGAAACTCCTCACTGTCAGGTGAAAAGATGCGGCTGGTGACTCCACATGTATCGGAGGAGGCATGTGGTAGTCTGCAGCTGTCCCTGGATCAGCAGAGGGGGTGGAGCAGTAGTCACCGGGACAGCTTGGAAGGGGGGGGGGTAATTGTTCAAGTACAATTGGGGAGAAAAAGAGGCGAAAAAAAAAGAATTGCAATGTTATCTGTAACATAAATCCTTGTAAACTAGATCAGATCAGAACCATTTTGGCCTGAAATTAAGGAGGAGATTTCAAATATATTTAGTATATTCAAAAGACAAATTGTTTTGGACATATATCTTTATATGCTGTTCCCACCATACCCAGTACTCCCCTTGTACGAAATAAGGTCAAAAACAATAAAAATAAAAACAATATTTACTATCAGTCCTTACTGCTGCCATTCCAAATGGGAAAGGGAGCTGGACTATCGAAATCCATGAGCCATAGCAGCCACCATTCCGCTCCAACACCTTTGGGAAAGGTCTCTCTCTCACCTCTTAAATGACGAGGGGCAAATACGAGACAGATGAGTTGATCTGAGAGAGCTGCCTTGCCTGCTTTTTTCTAGCAGAGGAGATGGGCAAAATAACAGCTGAACATTTGCAGTGGACATCCAAATATACCAAATACTCATGTTATATGATGCAGACGTTGTATAAATAAAGATGATGTTGCTCAGGCCCATATGAGAACACATGTACTGAGTGGAGCTGCTAAGCTTTACTGTATCTCATTACACTTGCAGTCAGCAGATGGACCTGTAAGCATGGGTTGCACAGGACTGTTGGCTGTACCAGAGTCTTCTGTCAGGTGGGGAAGATTTTGCAGTTTAGTGCACAGTGAGAAAAGTGACTTAGTGGTCGGCATACAAAACTTGAAAAAGAGAGTTATAACAGATGTACAATGAAGGAATTGAGAATGAAGCTAGCAGATTTTAAAAAAAATGAAAAAAAAAATTCTCTCAATGCGGCATTGAAATGGTGTATCTTCTCTATAACTCTATTTAATTCCACTTCCTGAAATGCTTTCTGTCTCTCCCACCACATTTTACATCTTTGCTTAATTTGTCACAAAAACTGTACCCATGAGCTACAGATTAGCAGTGCTGGCTCTTTTGTGAAGCCCACAAAGCTGGAGCAATTAAAGGCTCTTCCCTCGTTTAACAAGCACTAATCCAGACATGCTTTTTACTGCATTTGATTTCGCTTGCTAGCTGTGCCAAAAGCACTGAGAGACAGGGACCATGCGTGTGCTCTCAGTGTCGTCAGCATGGGGGAGCATTCAGACACTGTTCTGAAGCTCTCACTTTCCCAGCTGGGGTTGGCAAAACAAAAAATCATTCAAGAAACAGTAGGGAGATGCCTTGATCAACCAGTCAAACAACAGCAAAGGGAGATGTGTTTGGCGCTTAAAGGCCTGAAATTGTGAGCTGGTGGAAGACAACACAGCACAATGTATTATATTCCTCTGCATGTATCTGTGTACACTAATTTAAACCAATTACATTGATTTGATTCTAACTAGGCACAGATTAAATACTGTGTACTGTTCACAGGAGTACACCACTACACAAATTGGTAGCATTAGCCGTGTTTCACCTGTTTCTATTGAAATGGCCCCGCCCTCCCAAAGCACCCCCAACTGACATGCAAAAATTGAATAATTCACCCACATTTTTTAATAAATAAATTATATATAAATATTCATTCATTCATCTTCAGCCGCTTCTCCGGGATCGGGTCATGGTGGCAGCGAACTAAGTAGGGCAGTCCAGACGTCCCTCTCCTCAGCAACGCCTTCGGGCTCCTCCTGGGGGATCCAAAGGCATTCCCAGGCCAGATTTGACATGTATTCCCTCCAGAGTTCTGGGTCTACCCCGGGGTCTCCTCCCAGTTGGCTGTGCCCAGTAAACCTCCAAAGGAAGGCGACCAGGAGGCATCCTAATCAGATACCCGAACAACCTCAACTGGCTCCTTTCAATGCGAAGGAGCAGCAACTGTACTCCGAGCTCCCTCCGGATGTCCGAGCTCCTCAGCCTATCTCTAAGGCTAAGCCAGACACCTTATGGAGGAAACTCGTTTCAGCCACTTATATCTGCGATCTCACCCTTTCGGTCACTACCCAAAGCTCATGACCATCGGTGAGGGTTGGAACAAAGATTGACTGGTAAATTCAGAGCTTTACCTTCCAGCTCAGCTCCCTATTCACCACACTGGTTCAGTACAACGTCCGCATTACTGCTGATGCTGCACCAATCCGCCTGTCATCTCCCGCTCCATCCTACCCTCACTCGTAAACAAGACCCCGAGATACTTGAACCCCTTCACTTGAGACAACAACTCATCCCCAACCCGGAGGGAGCAATCCACCATTTTCCAGTAGAGAACCATGGCCTCAGACTTGGAGGTGCTGACTCTCATCCTGACCATTTCACACTCAGCTGCAAACTGCCCTAGTGCACGCTGGAAGTCGCATTCTGATGAAGCCAACAAAACCACATCATCTGCAACACACACACACATACACACACGTAACCTTGTTAAAAGAAACACTCAATGGTAGGAAAAGTGCTCAACAAATAAGGAGCAAAATAATCCAGTTAGTCAAGTAAATTCTCTATGGACAGCTGATGATTGCTTATAGCATGAAACAGGCTTGCACTGTCTCATAGAGAATTTACTTGACTAACTGGATTTTATATATATATATATATACGTGTGTGTGTGTGTGTGTGTGTGTTGTAGATGATGTGGTTTTGGCACTTCAGGTAGACTCTCTGCATCAAGTAGTCTCTCAGCAACCACGCAACCACCCACCCTCCATCTTGAAGAGCATCCCAGAATGTATTAATAGCAGCCTCTTAAAATTATCATCTAATGAGTCCATCTTCAATGAAGCTACACCCCCATACCAAGGTGCATTACAAAAGAGTGGCTACAACCCACCCTACAGTGATGCAGTGGCCACAGACACCGGTAAGCAGTTTTTTTTTACTTTTGGATAAGTGCTTTACCCCGGGCCATCAACTGGGGAAAATATTCAATAGGAACACCATCAAAATTACAAACCCCAATTCCAATGAAGTTGGGATGTTGTGTAAAACGTGAATAAAAACAGAATACAATGATTTGCAAATCCTTTTCGACATATATTCAATTGAATACACTGCAAAGATAAGATATTTAATGTTCAAACTGATAAACTTCATTGTTTTTTGCAAATATTCACTCATTTTGAATTTGATGCCAGCAAAATGTTCCAAAAAAGCTGGGACAGGGGCAACAAAAGACTGGGACAGTTGAGGAATGCTCAAAAAACACCTGTTTGGAACATTCCACAGGTGAACAGGTTAATTGGAAACAGGTGAGTGTCATGATTGGGTATAAAAGGAGCATCCCGAAAGACTGTCGTTCACAAGCAAGGATGGGGCGAGGTTCACCACTTTGTGAACAACTGCATGAGCAAATAGTCCAACAGTTTAACGTTGGGAACATTAAAAAAATGCACGTGTGGCTTTAGAAACAACCGTTTAAAGAATGTAACATCTTTAAGCCATTATATTTGGTCATTTACGCACAGAAACACTAATTATTTAACCACCTGGAAAATCCTCTCAAAGAATAAAGCATATTCAACCAGTAGTAAAATGCGCAATCTATGTCTAACTGAAAAATATTTTATAATTTGCAAACCACAAATGTCCACATTGAATAACAGGAATGAAGTGGCCAGAAGTTGCGGTCATAGATATAAGTACTTATTTTGTAATTATAAATATATCAGCCAATGGGGTAGGAACTTATGATGCACAGCAACCAATGGAGGGGTAGAAAACATTACAACCAATGGGACTGGGGTTTGTTTTGAAAAGCATTTAGAGGCCAGGGTACTGTTGAAATGGCGTATATTGAAAATATATCAAGGTGTCATCTGAATTATATATTGGCATGGTGTTGGGGCACAGTTGGGAGGACAGGTAGTTAAAAAAAATTTTTTTTTAAACCATATTTAAAATAGCATATTTAAAAAAATCTATAATAAAATAGCATATTTTAAAAAAGCATATTTAAAAAAATAGCATATTTTAAAAAATATTTTAAAAAACCCATACTGAAAATAGCATATTTTAAAATATCCATAATAAACTAGCATATTTAAAAATAGCATATTTTAAAAAGAGCATATTTTAAAAAAATATTTAAAAAACCCATGTTTAAAATAGCATATTAAAAATAACATCCATATTTAAAAATAGCATATTTAAAAAAAGCATATGCAAAAAACCTAATAAATGTCATATGTGTATCATCTAATTGGGGTGGGGGGGAGAATAATAAAGACGTTTTACTTATAGTTACAAAGGAGATATTTTTTTCGGTGTCTACAACTGCTTGCCAATTCGTTTCTAGTATTACTCAAGGTGGACATATCAGGTCTGCAAATAATAAAATATTTTTCTGCCAAGCACAGGTTACATCTTTTGCCCCTATCTGAATATGCACTACTCTTTGCAAGGATTTTCCAAGAGACGGCATAACTGATATTCTTGTTTACCAATGACCAAATGTGGTGGCTTAAGGCCGTTGCATTTGTGCTCATTTCTGAAGCTACTCATATGGGCGTTAAACCTAATTTTAAAAGGGCCCTCTGTTAATCCCACGTACGTGTCTACATTGTGGTTATCTTTTCTTATCACTGATGCCTGGTAGATGACTCCCTCTACCGGGCATTTTCCTTCTAGAGGACACGATTTCTTAACACGGCATTTGCAGTTGGAGGTGTTTGGTTGTGGTGAGGGGGTCTGTACCTTGGCCATGATGCTTGTGTTGTGGGATGAAATTACTGTTAGACATTTGGCATGCAGCTGTAGCTCATTTTGACAGTGTTTCTGCTGAATATTTTTCTCAATTAGTGGTCTGGGGTAAAGCACTCATCCAAAAGTTTGAAAAATTGTTTTTCAATATTTGAGGCCACGGTGTCGCTGTAGGGATGATTATACCAGGTGATGTTTCGCCTTCTGTTGCGCTTTTTTGTTGTTGTTGTTGCTGGCCGTCACTAATTGGTGGTGGATTGTACTTAAGTCTGAAATCATATCCACATGTTTGTAAGGCTTCCTGGTATGGGGGGCTGCTTCGTTAAAGATGGCCTCGTTGGATGATAAACATGAGAGTCTTTTGTTTATGCTCACTGGGATATTTTTCAAAATGGAGGGCAGATGATCCACAGAAAAAGCAATCATCCGCCCTCCATTTTGTCTCTTGGAAAATCCTTGCAAAGAGTAGTGCATATTCAGTTAGGGGCAAAAGATGTAACCTGTGCTTGGCAGAAAAATATTTTATTATTTGCAGACCTGATACGTCCACCTTGAATAATAGAAACGAATTGGCAACCAGTTGTAGACACCGAAAAAAATATCTCCTTTGTAACTGTAAGTAAAACGTCTTTACTATTCTCCCCCCACCCCATTACATGATACACATATGACATTTATTAGTTTTTTTACATATGCTTTTTTTTAAACATGCTATTTTTAAATATGCTATTCTAAATATGGACTTTTTTTTAAATATGCTATTTTAAATATGGGTTTTCTAAAAAAATTTTTTTAAATATGCTATTTTTTTTAAAATATGCTATTTTTAAATATGTCATTTTATTATGGATTTTTTAAAAATATGCTATTTTAAATATGGTTTTTAAATATTTTTTTAACTACCTGTCCTCCCAACTGTGCCCCAACACCACCCCAATATATAATTCACATATTACCTTGTTATATTTTTTATGTACGCCATTTCAACAGTACCCTGGCCCCTAAATGCTTTTCAAAACAAACCCCAGTCCCATTGGTTGTAATGTTTTCTACCCCTCCATTGTCTGTGAATGTTCTCATTCATCCAGGTCATGGTTATCTAAAGGAGTTGAATCAAGTGCAACTGGACTTGGTATATATCCTCGAAGACGTTTTGCCTCTCATCCAAAAGGTTTCCTCAGTTCGTGCGGCAGTTCGAGAGGCAAAACGTCTTCACGGATATATACCAAGTCCAGTTGCACTTGATTCAACTCCTTTGGTTGCTGTGCATCGTAAGTTCCTACCCCATTGGCTGTTATAATTTGAATGTTTCCCCATCTGATTGGTCGCTGTCCAACCAACATTAGGGGTGTGACACTGGGCAATGTAATGGTATGATTCTTTGTGAAAAAAAAAACATTAGCAGCTGATGAGTGCGAGACGCAAGAAACAGGCCCATACCGCAATGTATTAAAATCTTTTTTCCTGTATCCGTGTTGATATTCTGCTCCTCATTAGTCGAGCACTCAACACCATTGATGGTTTCGGAAAAAAACGCTATATATATATATATACACTACCGTTCAAAAGTTTGGGATCACATTGAAATGTCCATATTTTTGAAGGAAAAGCACTGTACTTTTCAATGAAGATAACTTTAAACTAGTCTTAACTTTAAAGAAATACACTCTATACATTGCTAATGTGGTAAATGACTATTCTAGCTGCAAATGTCTGGTTTTTGGTGCAATATCTACATAGGTGTATAGAGGCCCATTTCAAGCAACTATCACTCCAGTGTTCTAATGGTACAATGTGTTTGCTCATTGGCTCAGAAGGCTAATTGATGATTAGAAAACCCTTGTGCAATCATGTTCACACATCTGAAAACAGTTTAGCTCGTTACAGAAGCTACAAAACTGACCTTCCTTTGAGCAGATTGAGTTTCTGGAGCATCACATTTGTGGGGTCAATTAAACGCTCAAAATGGCCAGAAAAAGAGAACTTTCATCTGAAACTCGACAGTCTATTCTTGTTCTTAGAAATGAAGGCTATTCCATGCGAGAAATTGCTAAGAAATTGAAGATTTCCTACACCGGTGTGTACTACTCCCTTCAGAGGACAGCACAAACAGGCTCTAACCAGAGTAGAAAAAGAAGTGGGAGGCCGCGTTGCACAACTGAGCAAGAAGATAAGTACATTAGAGTCTCTAGTTTGAGAAACAGACGCCTCACAGGTCCCCAACTGGCATCTTCATTAAATAGTACCCGCAAAACACCAGTGTCAACATCTACAGTGAAGAGGCGGCTGCGGGATTCTGGGCTTCAGGGCAGAGTGGCAAAGAAAAAGCCATATCTGAGACTGACCAATAAAAGAAAAAGATTAAGATGGGCAAAAGAACACAGACATTGGACAGAGGAAGACTGGAAAAAAGTGTTGTGGACGGATGAATCCAAGTTTGAGGTGTTTGGATCACAAGGAAGAACGTTTGTGAGACACAGAACAAATGAAAAGATGCTGGAAGAATGCCTGACGCCATCTGTTAAGCATGGTGGAGGTAATGTGATGGTCTGGGGTTGCTTTGGTGCTGGTAAGGTGGGAGATTTGTACAGGGTAAAAGGGATTCTGAATAAGGAAGGCTATCACTCCATTTTGCAACGCCATGCCATACCCAGTGGACAGCGCTTGATTGGAGCCAATTTCATCCTACAACAGGACAATGACCCTAAACACACCTCCAAATTGTGCAAGAACTATTTAGAGCAGAAGCAGGCAGCTGGTATTCTATCGGTAATGGAGTGGCCAGCGCAGTCACCAGATCTGAACCCCATTGAGCTGTTGTGGGAGCAGCTTGACCGTATGGTACGCAAGAAGTGCCCATCCAACCAATCCAACTTGTGGGAGCTGCTTCTGGAAGCGTGGGGTGCAATTTCTCCAGATTACCTCAACAAATTAACAGCTAGAATGCCAAAGGTCTGCAATGCTGTAATTGCTGCAAATGGAGGATTCTTTGACGAAAGCAAAGTTTGATGTAAAAAAAATCTTATTTCAAATACAAATCATTATTTCTAACCTTGTCAATGTCTTGACTCTATTTTCTATTCATTTCACAACATATGGTGGTGAATAAGTGTGACTTTTCATGGAAAACACAAAATTGTTTGGGTGATCCCAAACTTTTGAACGGTAGTGTATATATATATATATATATATTTATTTATTTTTTTGATGCTTCGATAATGTTTTTAGATGGAAGGAGTGAGAACAGAACATAGCTGAGTGGCTGGCATCCTTAATGATGTGTTGGGCTTTCCTTTTGCAGCGAGTGGTGTATTATAAAGTTGTGGTAGTTCAATGCCAATGATTTTTGCTGCTGTCTTTACAGCCCTTTGAAGCAGTCTGCAGTCCTGAGCAGTCAGGTTGCCAAACCACACTGATCCAGCCTGTCAAGAAACTCAATGGTACTGCGATAAAAGTTCATAAATTTGGTACTTGTACCAAAACTCTCCAGAGCATGTGAGGGTGTCAGTGATGTGTAAACCGAGATATCTAAAACTGTCCACACTTTCAACAGATGACCCATTGGTGGAAATAGGAATGTGATTTCCTCTTATCTTTTTTAAGTCAAAAATGATTCCTTTTGTCTTATTGATTTTTAGAGAGAGGTTGTTATCATGTCATCATATGGTTAAATCTTACACTTCCATCCTATATGTCCTCTCATCACTGTTGCTTATTAGTCCAACAACTGTGGCATCATCTGAAAATTTAATGATGCTGTTTTGTTATATTTGGCAACAAAAGCATCAGCATCAGCAACACCGACATACGAGAACCACCGCTGGGCGGTTGGCTAATATCTGAGCAATCACTGAACTTGACTTGACCTGTCCAATACAGCAGCTAGCAAAGGTCCTTATATAGAATAAACTACTTATTTCACTTAATGTGTATAGGCAGTGACCCACTTATTCCTTTTCCACCAATCGTAATTTATCTCTCCCTCTTGCCCTGTCTGTCGCTCTTCTTCTACCTGTCCACAGGCTTGGCGTGAGTTGTCCATGGTGCTGAAAGAGCGCAAAGCGCAATTAATTGTAAACTACCAATAGTCTCAGACACTTGTCACTCCAAAGCAAAACGTGGCATTGCTTTTGTTATTAATTTGAGAAAAAAATGTTTCAGCTGTTTCTATGTTAGCTAATACCAGTGGCGGTTGGTGCTAATCTTTTTTCTTTTTTGGGGGGGGGGCGCAATTTACCTTGGCGCAGCACACCTGACAGCTGCTTTTTATTTCATAATTACTTGCATTATACAACTAAATTATATTTAACACGTTTAAGTAGATTTTAATCTCTTGATATTTGAAGGGGGTGCCGCCCCAGCGCCCTATACTGGCCAGCCGCCACTGGCTGATACGTAACACAATGCAGACTAGTAGTTGCCAAGAAACGCAAAGCTTCTCTTCATTCCAAAGCAAAATATCCATTGTTTCAGACTGGGCGTTTGTAAAAGCCAGGAAGACGCCCAAACAGTGCACCAGCCAATCGAAGAGAGGAGAAGGACAACAGCTGCTTACGTGTAAACCAGTGGTGATTCCATATGTGGTGGGCGTGTCAGAACAGTTTAGACGTGTATTTACCAAACATGCGGGGGACCCTCCCCAAGGATCAGGTCCCCCGACACAAACACAGCAATATAGTGTACACTGTTAAGTGCCGGGAGGATTGCCTTGACTTGTAAATTGGGTAAACCAAACAGACACTGGCCAACAGGATGGCACAACACAGAAGAGCTAACCTGTCAGGCCAGGACTCCGCAGTCTACACCCATCTACAGGCCAGTGGCCACTCTTTTAAGGATGAAGATGTGCACATCCTTGATAGGGAAGAACGCTGGTTTGAATGGAGAGTCATAGAGGCTGACTCACCTTTCTGTGATATCATTGTTTCAGTTTTTAATTAAGGGCATTGTTTGGAATATTTCTACGTTGAGCTGTCCATGATGCTGAAAATGCACATAATGCATTTAAGTTAAAAGCTAGAATGCAGGAATTTACATATAAATGAATGCCCTTGTCATTCAAGCCCTCGCTAAACGAGTTCACACAATGCTTATTAAGCCTATGACTGCCAGGTACATCTCTGTATTTCGCAGTATACTGGAGTTTCAAATCTGGTGTCTGGGGCGACATCTCGTGCTGGTGCACTGGAAGTGATGCGTGGTGACAAATTTTACGTCAACCAGCAATGACTGCTTTGCCAGAAGGGAGCTTCCATGTGACAAAAGTGTTCACATGCCTCTGGTTGGCTTGCCTTCAGGGCTTTCTGCCAAAAGTTTCAGGGCTTAGAGGCTATGGTGGAAAAACTTAAGCATCCAAGAAAAGCTTCTGACGCTCCAGAGAAAAAAGAACATTGGCGTTCAGAGGAAGGAATAAAGTTTAAAAAAAAGGACGTTTTTTTTTCTTTTATTCTATAGAAAAAAAAACATTCAAAATGCAAGACACATAGTATACCAAACCAATCAGGAAATAAAACATTTCACAAACACATTGAACGCTACAGAATCAAAGAGGACAAGAATCAAAGATTACAATACAGATATACCAAACAGAAAATAGTGAGGTAACCTGTAGGCCTTGGCATGGCTTCCAACCTACAGACCCCCCACCAAATCAAAGAAATCAAACAAAAAATACACATATACCACACAAAGTATACTGTTTAACCCAAATCCAACAGCACCCTCCCTTCTTCCCCAGTAACGACAAAAGTGCTCCCCTCTACAAATCCACCAACAAACTCTTCCTCTCTAACATAACTATACAACATATCATTATCTCTTTCCATTATACTACTAAAAATATTCCACACCTCAGCTTTCCTCTTTTCGTAATGGGCTATATTTCTCCTTAGCTTGACAGCAAACTTTGCATGGCTTAAAACACAATTTAATAGATTAACATTACATCGTTTCACTTTGCCAGCCACAACAAACAACCACAATTCTCTCCATTCCATTCTGTCAACAAACCCACCTCTCCAACATCTACTCAGAGCCCCACCTTCCCAGCCACCCCTGTATGTCTGTGTTGTTTATCTGTTGTCTTGTTTCACCCCGTTTATTGTAAAGCGACTTTGAGTGTTAGAAAAACACTATATAAGATTGATTTATTATTATTATTATTATTTATTATTATTACTTATTAATTCTTTCATTTTCAACATGTATCCCTCCAGCTCACAACATTCAATAAACTCATGCATAAATGTTTCCACTCACACACCACACACATCACATTGTTTCTTCACATTCACATCAAACTTACTAATTATTAAATTACTGAATACCCTATTGCGTCTTAATAAAAAGTCAAAATTCTCACATTCAACACTGTTCCACTTGATTCTCAGATTTTTCCATATCCTCCCTCATCCATCTTATTCATAACCCTCTCCCACACTTTCTCTGCAGCTGGTCCTTCTCACTTATTCCCCTCTTGAACATCTATATGTCACTTTCGTTTTCACACTCATCAGACTCACTCTCCTCTCTCCTTCTCCCACATATTTCTATCTCTCCTTCCTCATCCAACACAGCCTCTCTCTCAATCATACTGAACCATTCTCTCGGCACCCCCCCTTGATCTTCCCAAATACACTATATCGACAAAAGTATTGGGACACACCTCTTAATCATTGAATTCAGGTGTTTCATTCAGATCCATTGCCACAGGTGTATAAAATCAAGCAGCTAGCCATGCAGTCTGCATTTACAAACATTTGTGAAAGAATGGGTCGTTCTGAAGAGCTCAGTGAATTCAAGCTTTGTACTGTCATAGGATGCCACCTTTGTAATAAGTCAGTTAGTGAAATTTCTTCCCTGCGAGATATTCCACGGTTAACTGTAAGTGGTATTACTGAAAAGTGGAAGTGTTTAGGAACAACTGCAACTCAGCCACAAAGTGGCAGACCACGTAAAGTCAAACAGCGGGGTCAACGAGTGCTGAAGCGCATAGTGAGTAAAAGTCACCAATGCTCTGTGACTCAATAACTGCAGAGTTCCAAACTTCCTCTGGCATTAACATCAGGACAAAAACTGTGCACCGGGAGCTTCATGGAATGGGTTTCCATGGCTGAGCAGCTGCATGCAAGCCGTACATCACCAAGCACAATGCCAAACGTCGAATGGAGTGGTGTAAAGCATGCTGCCACTGGACTCTAGAGCAGTGGAAACGTGTTCTGTGGAGTGACGAATCACATTTCTCTGTCTGGCAGTCTGATGGATGAGTCTGGGTTTGGCGGATGCCAGGAGAACATTACCTGCCTGACTGCATTGTGCCAACTGTAAAGTTTGGTGGAGGAGGAATAATAGTATGGGGTTGTTTTTCAGGGGTTGGGCTAGTTCCCTTAGTTCTAGTTAAGGGACATCTTAATGCTTCAGCATACCAAGACATGTTGGACAATTCTATGCTTCCAACTTTGTGGGAACAGTTTGGGGAGGGCCCTTTTCTGTTCCAGCATGACTGTGCCCCAGTGCACAAAGCAAGGTCCATTATGACATGGTTGGGTGAGTTTGGTGTGGAAGAACTTGACTGGCCCACAAAGAGCCCTGACCTCAACCCCATTGAGAACCTTTGGGATGAACTAGAACGGAGATTGCGAGCGAGGTCTTCTCGTCCAACCTCAGTGCCTGACCTCACAAATGCTCTTCTGGATGAATGGGCAAAAATTCCCACAGACACACTCCAAAATCTTGTGGAAAGCCTTCCCAGAAGACTAAAAGCTGTTACAGCTGCAAAGGGGTGGACCAACTCCATATTAATGCCTATGGATTTAGAATGAGATGTCATAAAAGCTCCTGTAGGTGTAATGGCCAGATGTCCCAATACTTTTGTCCATATAGTGTATAATCTCCGCTGTTCCCAACCACATTTCATCACCCCTTCCCCTCACTTCATCTACCAGTACTTGTGCCCTCATAAACCCTGGTATATACTCATACACTAAATCCCTTATCTTTCTAAACCCCACTCTCCAAATCACCCAGTTGTAGATTGTGTTCCCCTCAAATGTGATTTTTGGATTTAAAAACACTGGTTGTTCCCACACCTGCTTCACATTCTTACAATCATACTGCACACATTTCACAAACTCTCCCCACGCTTCCAGCACCTCCCTGTAAAACTCAGACACTCCACTCAACACACCTTTCTTCATTCGCACATACACTCCACTCTCCCCACACATTTATAAATTGCCTCCCTTAAAAACACTTTCCATATAGGATCCCTATTGTTTCTTAAATATCTAACCATCATTTTCACCCCAAGTGCTTTCTTTTTCACCCCTAAATTGATCAACTTCAACCCCCCCCCCCATCTTCATAGTCATTTTCCATCACCTCCTTTGTTATCCTAACCCCCTTCGCATCCCACAGAAAATCGCTCATCATTCTTTCCACCTCCTTCAACACTCTCTCAGGCACATCCAACACATTAATTACATGTACACAATCGTACTCCATTCACAACCACCACCTTCCCTTTCAGCTTCAACCCTCTTAAGTTTCCAAAACCCCAATGTCTTCCTGAGTTTATTCAATATTTCTTCATACTGTATAACTGTCCCTTACTTATCCCTAAATTCACACCTAACACCCTGAAATAATCATTCTTCTCTTTTAATCATATTCCTAAATCTTCTCTGCTTGTCCCTATATACATGACTTCTGACTTATCTGTTTACTTTAGCCCTTGATGCCCTACCATACAGCTTAAACTATCTAATACCTCAACTACACTTTTCTTGTTCTTTACTGTAACTGTCGTGTCATCTGCATACTGATAAACTAAACTCACCTGCCCTCCTGGTAACTCTATACCCCTAATTCTAATATTCCCCTTCAGTAATGCCGCTATCGGTTCTGCCAACAAGGAGTACAGCAGAGCCGATAGGGGACACCCTTGCCTGACTAACCTCTTTATCTTAAATGTGTCTGTGACTCTCCCATTGATTTTAATACAACTAACTGCCCTATCATACATTAGCAACTCTTCAACCAAAGGGGAAGACTGTATCAGTGAAATCACCTGGTGTGGAGTCAGGTTGGAATGAAAGCCTGCATACACATGGCTCTCCATGGCACATGGTTAGCCACTGCTGCCCTAAATCATAATCTACCTCCGTATCTGCCCTCCCTGCCTCTCTATTTAACTCTCCCTTTAACCTCCTCTCTCTTTTTCTCTCTATCTTAATTCTGCCTCTACTATAATCTATACTCAATATCTTTAACTGTTCTTTCACACTCTTCCACCACCTCCCAGTGTTCTCCTTATACATACTCTCATTCTTTCTTCTCATTATACACTCTCTCACTATCTTCTTATATTTCTCATCTTTCAGCAATTCACCATTCAGACACAACACACACCCTCTCTACACTTTGGCCTAAGCTAAAACCCATCAAGTGATCACTAATTATCGTGTCTTTGTATTCTATTCCTGCTATCTTTTTTTTATTTCTAGTTTTCCCCTTATCCCACCTGATTAACCCAATGGCATATGGCCAGAACTCTTGTCGAATAACTCCCCTGGCTCACGTTTCCACAGGAAGGAGATAGTCGTAACACCAGCTTCCTTCAAACTCGTGTCGTCTGCTCTCGCCATTTTACACACTGAAGCCTCGCATGGATCGCATTACCCTCAGGCCACGAAGGAGACGTAGGGAGAATACTTTCGGTTGCTTGGCTGCAGGCGCCCGTGTGGGCCAGAGGGGTCGCTGGAGAACGACGAGTCCCCGAACACTACACCGATCTACACCCACTATCCCTCGGGTATGGGTGGCCTAATGAATGCCTTACCCCGTGGACGCTCTGGCCGTGACCGGTTACGGCGAGTCTGGGATACGAACCTCCCAGCCACATCACGAGCGGGTTGCAAGAACGGCGGGTTATTCCGCTCGGCCATCAGAGCGGCCTATTTCTCCTATCTTATTTACTATGCCTTTCGTGCTCAAAACTAAATCTATCCTACTCTGTTTTAACACCCCTTTCATTACTTGTCTCCTGGAAAAAGCCCTCCCCTCTGGATTCCTCTCTCTCCACACGTATATAAACCCTTTTACTCTCATCATTTCTTTCAACACACCTCTCGATGAGTCGCTCTTAAATCTCATACTCGCCATTGCGTCCAACCTTCCACACCATACATTAAAGTCACCCACTACCATACAGTTCTCACCAAGCATCCCTCCCAATTTCGCAAAAAAACCTCCTCTCCCTCAAAAGTAATTCCTATCGCTCTCCCATCACCATCATCCACACATTATCTAACATTCTCATCTACACCTCTTTTCACTAATATTGCAACCCCTCTTGTTCTGACTCCACCATTGTTCACATACATTTCTCCTATCCATTCTGTCAGCCTCTCTCACACACGCCTCATCCCAATGTGTCTCTTTTAAATATAAAATATCAGACTTACATACCATGAAGGTTTGCTCTCTTAATCTTATCCCTTAGCCCATTTGTATTAAATGAAGGGATTTTTAACCATCAAAAGTATAATTGGAAAGAGATGTCCAATTTTAACAATCTAAACTATTCTTCCACTTTATTTTATTTTCTACCAGATTTTCTCCCTTTTGGGGTTTTCCTATTTATAGCTAGCTGTACTTGTTTGTTCTCCTTACTGTCTGTATTGTTCGCAATTGCCCACTGCCTCCCTCCCTTCTGTACCCCAGAAGCCTCCCCTGCTTCCCCACCATTCTTTCTCCCTTCATTCACACTCACCGCCACTTTGTCTTTCTTCTTCTCTCCTTCCTCGGTTTACTGTCCTTGTTGCTGCTGGTCTTCTCAGTCTCCTCCTCACCTTCCGCCTCCATAGGTGCATCCTCAGCTGCCGTCTGGTCTTCCTCTCCTTCTCGCTCCACCACCTCCTCCATCTGCTCTCCGTCATCATCTTCTCTTACAACGTTCTCATCTACTCTCACCTCTCCTTCTCCACTTCCTTCTCCGTCTCTCTGCCGCTCTCCCTCTTCTCTAGCCGTCTCTCTCCGCTCGTCACAGTCTCTCGCGTAGTGTCCCCTCTTGCCGCATTTAAAGCAAGTAAACTCTGGGCACTCTCCAAACATGTGCCCAGGTTTAATGCACAGCCTGCACACACGTACTTGTCTATCATGAATGACTAAAATATTCTGCACCTCTTAGAGTCTCAAATTTTGTGGAGTAGGGGCGTGAACGGACCTGGTTGTTGAAACGTGCTTTTACGAATCTCGTTCCGTCAGCTATTTCTGTACCAGGCCACATGCGTCGTTTAATTAGCGATAACGCCTTCACCACCCATTCCCCCAGCTTTGCCAGTATCTCCCAGTCCTCCAAAAAGACAGGCAGGTTAATGGACACCACCGTGTCATTGTTTGTGATGTCTTTGGCGTGACTCATCGCCCCTTTCACTCGCACGCCGTCTCTCAATTTGGATTTCCCGTCCTCGTCCTTCATTAGGACTTCAAAAAGCTTCTCTCCTCTAACTACTTCTCCACACTCTTTCTTCACCTCCTTCAATATTTCCATCATGGTAACTTTCACCTCCCTCCACCTCCATCTGCCGCATTTCTCTCCACATTCTTCTCCACTGTTTTTCCGTCGTTCGCCGCCCGTTCGCTCGTTTGTTCCGTTTTGTCTCTCGCCGTCGTCGTTTTCTTTCCTGTTTTCAGTTATTTTATTCCCCCGTCGTCTCTTCGTCTTTCACGTTTTTATTCCTTGTTCTTAATATTCGCCATTTGTTCCTTTCCGTTGTTCGTGGCCACGATTCCCACCCGGGAAAACAACAAAAAAAAACGCACACACAAGAAAAATCTCCCGAACAGCAAAAGCTGTCGGGGTAGGTTGACTAAAGAAACAAAGAAGAAAAAGACTTCGAGGGGGGGAAAAAGAAACAAAGAAGAAAAAAGACTTCGAGGGAGAAAAAAAGAAACAAAGAAGAAAAAGACTTCGATGAGGGGAAAAAGAAACAAAGAAGAAAAAGACTTCGGGGATTAAAGTTTTCCGTCGCCTACGAGAAGAGCTCTGGAAAGACGTGCTCACTGCCGTAGCCAAGCAACGCTAGCTTAAAAGAAAACGTTAGCCCTACACTAACGAGGCAAGCTAACGCTAGCTGCAGCGCGGCTGTTGTTTTCCCCAAACATACAGCGAGAGCACTTGGGAAATGAAATAAGTCGCAACCCCGCTCACCTTGGATTAAATATCCCATGATTTGTTGTAGAGAAAATCGAAGATATTTAGCGAGGCGATTCGCGAAGGATTTCTATTGTTTCTTATGGTTTGTTTCTTAGGGCGATCGGGCGACGCGCCACGCAGACGGGCCAGACGGCAAGGACAAACTGGTGTAGCTTTTCCTAATTGGAGAGCGCCGAAAGACGGAAGTCATGACTCTCACTGCCAGAAGGGAGAGACAAAACTTCTGCACTGCAGGTTTGACTCCGTAAATATACCGGTATTGAAGCAAAGTAGCTTGAATGCTCGTTTTTTTCTCATTTATTTATTTGTTTGCTTGTTTGTTTGTTTGTTTGTTTGTTTATTGTGGTGTAGTGCCCCACATTAGCTCCTGAAATGGGCCCCCAGATGCTTAAGGCCACCTATGCTATAAAAAAAAGTAAAACAGGAGTGGCTGCCAACACCTGCTCAGAGAGAAAACGTTACCCAGACACGGAGAGATTCATGCAACGTGTTTAAAACACTGCCGGTTCTCTCTCTGCTGAGGCCAGTCACACTTTCATACAAACGTGACCTCTACTGATTCAGATTCACTGGCTGTTTGACAGACAGGCCAAGTGGGATCCACTGCTACTCTGTCAATTCCACTGCCCTGTTCCACCAAAGTCCACGAGATGCAGTCCATCTGGCACTCTGGATCTGTCCGTGCACTGACTCCATCCATCCTAGGATCCACCAGCATTACTAAAAAAGATGTTTCTTGCTGACAGACTGTTCGAAAACAGCGTGCAGCCTTAGTGGAGGACCAGCAGACATTATTTGAGTTCATTTTAGCTAGTGGGATGGATGAGGAAGCAGGGCACAGAACAAGGACGGGGAAGAGATAAAAGATGAAAAGAAAATCAATACAAAGGAGATGTGTCAATAGATAGATAGATAGATGGATAGATGGATGGATGGATGGATGGATGGACGAATGAACAAACAGACAGACAGACAGACAGACAGGCGGGGAGACAGACAGGTGGAGAGACAGAGACAGACGGGCAGACGATGAGAAAGGGAGAGATGTAAATTGGAACTGGATATGAAAAATTGCGTTCTGATGTTATTACTTAGACTTGGTCAGGAATCTCTTAGCCATGCTGAGGCCATGTTGGCAATACAACAGAAACACTGACAAGCGACAATCTAATTAGATGAAGAAATATGAGGGGCTATGAGCTTGACAGCTTTGAGGAAGATACAGCACTTCGCCAGCATCTCCACTTTCCGCCTACAAACCTGCTGAATCAGCTGACACTCGAGCACACACACAAATACATAATCTTTAGCAGGCACACTTTCATTGTCACGATCATGAGCATTATCATTATTGAGCCAGCCATCTTCATCATTTTTCAATTACATTTTTTATTCAAATTGTGCAGTCGTTACATGACATTACAAACAGCAATAGCCCCAACCAAGCCCCTCCCATACCCTGTAACACGAGAGAGGATGGTAAAAGTAATAATAACAAGAAACATATAACAATAGAAATAAATTAATAGATGTAAAATATGAAATAATTTAATAGGTTGCAATGGGTAGCTGATTAATCGATTAGTCGATCAACAGGAAATTAATCGACATTTTTCACCAGTCTGTGACGTTCCATGGACCCAACGACCAATTAACGAGTCGAGAAAACAATCAACAGACTAATCGACAATGAAAACTATCATCAGTTGCAACCCCAAAAATAATAACTGAAACATAGAAGCACCATTTGCTGGCAGAGGTAGTGGGGAAGTGAGCCATAAGCGTGGCCACATGTGCAAAATTCAGCATATTACAAATGACGAAACCGTCACTCATACAATGATATACAGAACCACTATTAAATATGAGGATAACATAACATAAGTAGAGAGGCACAGACTAAATGGGATGGCATGGGGGTAGAAATGAAGCAGAAAAATAAAATAAAATAAATAGGTGGGTGAATGAAATTTGCAAATTGCTTGGACCGCATGTTGGCAGCATAAGGTCAGTGGCAGTAATGTGCCTCAGAGCCCGTGAACACTTCAAGTTACTGCCCCTCATCTGGAGGAAACCTCTGCAAGAATGATATAAATGGTTGCCACTTTGTACACACCTATCATTTTAGCCCCTCAAAGAGTATCACAGACAGTTGAATCAGTTCATCTGGACACAACGTTTATTGAGAGAAATGTTTCATCGCTCAGCTAAGTGACCTCTTCAGTCTCAACTGACTACAGTTATCTCCACCTTTATAAACAATATGGTGGCAGTGGAGGCAACACTGGGCAGTCACATATGATCAATGAAGAAATAGTCAGTGTGAGAAAAGGTGAGATGTACATGTGAAAAGAATGAATACCCACAAGACTGGGGATGTTGATATCTCCAGGGATCATCAGCACAGCCATTCAGAGACATGAAATCTGAAAATGACTTTGCCATAGTCGACGGAGACATCATTGGGAGTAGAGTGGATTAAGGATGGGTAAATGGTACACGTCCCCTCCAAATATCAAAAGTGGGTGTTAAGAGAAGGAATCTTATTCAGTAAACTGTTGGCAAATGCAATATCATCAAAATAGGGAGCTTATTCGTTCACTAGCACCTCCTCTGGTCGGTCGGGGGGGGGGGCTTGGGGGAATAGCATGATCCTCCCACACGCTACATCCCCCTGGTGAAACTCCTCACTGTCAGGTGAAAAGAAGCGGCTGGTGATTCCATATGTATCGGAGGAGACATGTGGTAGTCTGCAGCCCTCCCAGGATCAGCAGAGGGGCTGGAGCAGCGATTGGGATGGCTCGGAAGAGCCAAGTACAATTAGGGAGGAAAAAGGGGGTAAAAAAAAGGGACCATATACATTCACTAGTATAACGGGAGTGCCATCGTCATCATTTATCGATGAGTGTGGATTTGTTGCAACTAATTAATAAAGGCACTCAAATTTTCTGATACTCTTTTGATTCCTGGAGACAGTAATTTTTGATTTTTGCTTGACCACAACTCAGCAGGGTCTAAACTCTTCAGCCCAAAGGCTGAAGAGTTTAGCCCCAGAATTCAAAACAAACCTTAAAGATATCGACATCATCATTCTACAGGAGACATGGTGTAAAGCTGACACTGTCACCCACTGTCCCGACGGTAAAAGAGAAATAATAGTACCATCTCAAAAACACAGCAACACCAATAGAGGTAGGGAATCTGAGGAGGAATCATTTGGTATAAATCTGATATACATAATCAAATAGACCCCCTAAAAATGGACAAATGTTACATAAGGTTAAAACTAAAAAAAGAGCTCCTATTAACAGAAAAGGACTTGTTTATCTGTACAATATATATCCCCCCCTCCGAATTCCAAAATGTCCTCTGAGAAGTACAAAGGACATCTTCCCTACCCTTGAGACAGAGATATGCCATTTCCAGGCCCAGGGAAATGTGCTCATATGTGGGGACACAAACACACGCACAGGAACACTTGCTGACCTCACAGACCCACAAGGGGACATTTACATCTTCTATGAAAATATCTTTCACCCTTTCACTCTCCCCCACAGGAACAATAGTGACCAGCCCATCAACAAGAGCAGAAGAGACCTCCTGCAGCTCTGTCAGAGCCTCAGTCTATTGTCAACGGTAGGATAATGGGGGAACAGCTTGGGTAGATTCACCTACTGTTCACCTCTTGGCCACAGTACTGTAGGTTATATAATCACAGACCTTGACCCTTCCTCTCTCAGCTCATTCACTGTCAAACCACTAACCCCTCTGTCTGATCACAGCAAAATTACCCTGTTTATTACAAGATCAGACATTAAAATGGCATACACACAACCCAGTAAGCTGTACAATATCAGAAATTAATACGGATGGGACCAAAACAGTGCAGAACAATACCAGAAAGCAATTGATACCCCAAAAATCCAAACACTTTTAGATAACTTTCTGGATTTTACATACTCCTACAGTAAAAAAAAGCTTCAATCTAGCAGTAAACAATATTAATATATTCAGGCAAACAGCAAAGGAGGCACAACTGAAACTGACCACAAACAAACTAAAAACTGCAACAAATAACAACTGGTTTGATAATAATTGCAAAATTATTTGGAAAAAAACTTAGAACGCTATCAAACCAAAAACACAGAAATCCCTATAAAGCTGACGTATGCTTTCTTTACCGTGAGACCCTAAAACTCTACAAACATACACCCAGACTCAAAAAACAACCATACAGTTAACAGCAACTGACATTAATTGAGGAGGGAATCAACACTAACAACTTTTGGCAACACTGGAAACACCTAAAAAAAACAACACCAGGAATTACCTATACAAAGTAGTGATATATGGACAACTCATTTTAAAACACTATGCCACACTGTTCAAATTGATGTAAACACAGAGCAATCCCAAATTCATGACAAGTTGACTAAATTGGAGCTAGCTATAAAAGACAATCAGAATCCATTTGACTCCCCAATTATTGAGCAGGAACTCCTTAAGAAACTGAAGGCCCTCGAATCTAAAAAAGTTTGTGGACCTGATGGCATCTTGAACAAAATCTTAAAAAAACAAAAACATGAACAAGAAATTCCAATTGGCTATATTAAAACTATTCAATTTGGTGCTGAGTGTAGGCTATTTTCCTGACATCTGGAATAACCCCAATATAATATATATATTGGGACTTATAACCCCAATCTCTAAAATCGGGGACAAATTTGACCCTAATAATTATCGAGGCATCTGTGTGAACAGTAATCTGGGGGAGGTTTTCTGTAGTATTATGAATGCCAGACTTCTGAACTTCCTTGCCAAACACAATGTCTTGAGCAAAAGCCAAATTGGATTTATACCAAAACACAGCACAACCAATCATATTTACACCCTACATACCCTAATTGATAAACATATAACACAAAATAAAACCCAAATGTATGCCTGTTTTATTGACTTCCAAAAAGCTTTTGATTCTATTTGGCATGCGGGACTGTTCTACAGAGTTATTGGGAGTGGTGTAGGGGGTAAAACATATGATATTATTTAATCAATATATTCTGGCAATATGTGCAGCATAAAAATTGTCAAAAACAGAACAAAACTCTTTACCCAAGGGCGAGGTGTTGGTCAGGGCTGTAACCTCAGCCCTGCACTCGTCAATATCTACATTAATGAATTGACTACTATACTAGAAAAGTCCTCAGTCCCCTGGGAAAGTCTCCACAGTCAGGAGGTAAAATGCCTACTGTTTGCAGTTTACCTGGTTCTGCTGTCCCCCACAGCAGATGGCCTACCGCAGAGCCTGGATCTGCTAGAACATTACTGTCAGACCTGGGCCCTGACAGTAAACCCCCAAAAGACTAAAATAATGATATTCCAAAAAAGATCCAGATCTCAGGACGTTCTATCTAAAGTCTCAATGGGCACAAAACATGTAGAGTACTGCACACACTACACCTATCTAGGATTAAAACTAAGTTCAGCTGGACATTTTAATGAAGCAGTTCATGAGATGAGAGGGAAAGTGCACCAGACTTTTTGCGGCATTACACACACACACACACACACACACACACACACACACACACACACACACATATATACACTACCGTTCAAAAGTTTGGGATCACCCAAACAATTTTGTGTTTTCCATGAAAAGTCACACTTATTCACCACCATATGTTGTGAAATGAATAGAAAATAGAGTCAAGACATTGACAAGGTTAGAAATAATGATTTGTATTTGAAATAAGATTTTTTTTACATCAAACTTTGCTTTCGTCAAAGAATCCTCCATTTGCAGCAATTACAGCATTGCAGACCTTTGGCATTCTAGCTGTTAATTTGTTGAGGTAATCTGGAGAAATTGCACCCCACGCTTCCAGAAGCAGCTCCCACAAGTTGGATTGGTTGGATGGGCACTTCTTGCGTACCATACGGTCAAGCTGCTCCCACAACAGCTCAATGGGGTTCAGATCTGGTGACTGCGCTGGCCACTCCATTACCGATAGAATACCAGCTGCCTGCTTCTGCTCTAAATAGTTCTTGCACAATTTGGAGGTGTGTTTAGGGTCATTGTCCTGTTGTAGGATGAAATTGGCTCCAATCAAGCGCTGTCCACTGGGTATGGCATGGCGTTGCAAAATGGAGTGATAGCCTTCCTTATTCAGAATCCCTTTTACCCTGTACAAATCTCCCACCTTACCAGCACCAAAGCAACCCCAGACCATCACATTACCTCCACCATGCTTAACAGATGGCGTCAGGCATTCTTCCAGCATCTTTTCATTTGTTCTGCGTCTCACAAACGTTCTTCTTTGTGATCCAAACACCTCAAACTTGGATTCATCCGTCCACAACACTTTTTTCCAGTCTTCCTCTGTCCAATGTCTGTGTTCTTTTGCCCATCTTAATCTTTTTCTTTTATTGGTCAGTTTCAGATATGGCTTTTTCTTTGCCACTCTGCCCTGAAGCCCAGAATCCCGCAGCCGCCTCTTCACTGTAGATGTTGACACTGGTGTTTTGCGGGTACTATTTAATGAAGATGCCAGTTGGGGACCTGTGAGGCGTCTGTTTCTCAAACTAGAGACTCTAATGTACTTATCTTCTTGCTCAGTTGTGCAACGCGGCCTCCCACTTCTTTTTCTACTCTGGTTAGAGCCTGTTTGTGCTGTCCTCTGAAGGGAGTAGTACACACCGGTGTAGGAAATCTTCAATTTCTTAGCAATTTCTCGCATGGAATAGCCTTCATTTCTAAGAACAAGAATAGACTGTCGAGTTTCAGATGAAAGTTCTCTTTTTCTGGCCATTTTGAGCGTTTAATTGACCCCACAAATGTGATGCTCCAGAAACTCAATCTGCTCAAAGGAAGGTCAGTTTTGTAGCTTCTGTAACGAGCTAAACTGTTTTCAGATGTGTGAACATGATTGCACAAGGGTTTTCTAATCATCAATTAGCCTTCTGAGCCAATGAGCAAACACATTGTACCATTAGAACACTGGAGTGATAGTTGCTTGAAATGGGCCTCTATACACCTATGTAGATATTGCACCAAAAACCAGACATTTGCAGCTAGAATAGTCATTTACCACATTAGCAATGTATAGAGCAGCGGTCGGGAACCTATGGCTCGCGAGCCATATATGGCTCTTCCGGTGACGGCATATGGCTCCCAGACAATTTTGAGTTGAAAAAAAATCAGTTTGGAACTGATTTTAAAATACTTGTGATATTTCTTAATAATACTGTGTCATTTTAAAGTAAACAGAAATTAGTTTTGAAGATAAATTTCACGGGTCACGGGTCACGGGTCACCCGTGGGTCGGGTCGGGAACCAATGGCTCGCGAGCATGTCCGGGTCATTGTAAAGGTGAAGAAATCAATTTGATCAGATAGCCAACTAGTTTATCCGCTTCAACCCTTGTAAGGGAAAAGAGGGCGAAAAGAAAAAAAGACGGTGGTTGCCGTGCATTCCAGGCTGCGTGCGCAGAGGAATCTGCATTTGTGGAGAGAGCAGGATCTGCCGTATGTCTCATATGCAATGATAACATTGCATCGATGAAACGGTCAAATATAAAGCGGCACTTCGATACGCCATGCAGCACCAGAAGTCGCATTAAAAGTAAGACATATTTCATTTATTATACGTTAAAAATACTATATGGCTCTCAATGAAATATATTTAGAAATATTTGGCTTTTATGGCTCTCCCAGTCAAAAAGGTTCCTGACCCCTGGTATAGAGTGTATTTCTTTAAAGTTAAGACTAGTTTAAAGTTATCTTCATTGAACAGTACAGTGCTTTTCCTTCAAAAATATGGACATTTCAATGTGATCCCAAACTTTTGAACGGTAGTGTATATATATATATATATATATATATATATATATATATATATAAACAGAAATACCAGTTCAAATTTGGTTAAAATTAATTGAGTGTGTTATTGAACCAATTGCACTGACAGGAAGAAGTGGAAACGGATGAGCCACTGAGGCGACCCCTAACGGGAGCAGCCGAAAGTAGTAGTAGTAATGGTAGATTGAACCAATTGCACTCTATGGCAGTGAGGTGTGGGGTCCACTTAAAAACAAGACTTTACTCAATGGGATAAACACCCCATTGAGACCTTGCATGCAGAGTTCTGTCAGCTCCTCCTACATGTCCAGAGAAAAGGTACAAACAATGCATGCAGGGCAGAATTAGGCCAATACCCACTAATACTAAAAACACAAAAAAGCAATTAACTTCTGGACACATCTAACACTAAGTGACCCCCTCTCATATCATCACCAGGCCCTGCAGTGCCAAGAGCTGAATAGTAATAAGAACCCCCTTACCCAACTGGTCCTGAGGCTGAGAGCACAAACCTGCTCTGTTAACACACCTCAGGGACAGAACACATCACCAATCAGACCCAATCAAATTACGAAACAGTTAAAAGAAAACTACATCACCCATTGGCACAAAAACACAAAGCAAAATGCAGTGCTATCTGGCTATAAATGGACAGTACACCATAGCAGATTATTTGAGCATGGTGACTGATCAACAACTAAAAAGAAGCTTGACTGTGTGCAGACTGAGTGAGCACAGCCTTGCTGTTGAAAAGGGGAGACACAGGACGACCTGGCTCCCTGCAGAGCAAAGGCTGTGCTGTCACGGCACCCTCAGTGAGCCTGAAACAGAGCTACACTTCCTCACCACATGTGGAAAATGTAAACATCTTAGAGAAGCACATTTTAAAACAATTCCAACTAATAACAAAAGGTTTTCTTAACCTATCAGATGAAGAAAAACTACCAGTCCTACTCGGGGAAGACCCAAAGAGCTGTAAGTTTGCAGCAGTCTATGTTGCTGCCTGCCATAAAGTGAGGGACAGTGAGTATAAGTTAGCAGCAGTCTTTGTTGCTGCCTGCCATAAGGTGACTGTCACTCACTGAGGGACAGTGAGTGACAGTCACCTGACACACATTATTTCTGTTCTATTTTATGACAGTATAGTCTTTTGTTTAGTACTATGTTTCCTTGCTGTAATATGTTTCTTCAAAGGTGATATAAAACAGTGTACCATGCTGGACAAACAGCCCAAAACGAAATAGAGCAGCACTGCACACTTTTTTTGTAGCTTAGGCTAAATTTGGAGGTTTGTGGGTTGGGTCGGGTTCGGGTGGTTAATTAATGCATAATTTAGTAGGTCAGGTGGTGCAGCTTGGTTCTCATAATGGGTTAGGTGGGTGTGGATATTAAAAAACCCTGACCCACGCATTACTACCACACATGCAACACCCCTTAAAAAACACTCGTAGACACTTGTAGACAGTGCTCAGGCCTGCTTACCTACATACTATTTCAAATTAAATGGAGGGGTGTTTATCCTATGCAAATTTAGTTGGTAAAAAAAAAAGAAGCTCAATGCGAGGGTGAAAGTCTTTTGGAGGACAGGAGAGTTGAGGGTGAAATTCTACACATTAATAGCATCCCACCAGAGGAGAATGAGGGACTGAAATCCTATTTGGACATTCAATACCGTTATCCCCCTTCCTTGTTTCTCGCTCTTTAAATCTACGCCTTCTGGTCTATTGCATGCTGGAGCTTGTATCATTAATTCTGCAGAATGGGGCGAAGAACAGAAAGGCACAAAGTCACAATCGTCATAGGCTCTTATATGGAGTCTAATCATTTTTCATCTTGCACAGACAAAACACAAAGATACTATATCCCATGCCTGAAACTCATTTCTCTGTAGTATTGGGATCTGAAATGGGGGTCTATCGGAGGAGTTTTGGGCAGGGAATAATCAAAGCCTGTGTATTACTGTGTGAAGAACCTACTGGAGTGTTTTCTGCTCAATCTGGGTGACAAGCAAAGAGGCTAAAAATAGACAGATCCCCAGAGACCAGCAACCCTTTAGGGTATACAGATAAGGTAGAATACGAACCAACATGAATAAATATATTTCAGGCTCATGCAAACCAAGTATAAAAGTAGAATGAAAGTGACATATACAAATAACATGATGTGAATTTCAACAGCCCAGTTTTGGCGGAGATATTATACCTGCACCTGCTCATTACAACATAACTTAAAAGTGTCACAACGGGAGGAGGAATTGAGGACACAAATGCAGATGCGGTAACAGGCGAAACAAAAGGTTTACTGTTGGGAAATATGAGAATATCTGGAACACACATGACAGAACCATGGTACAGACATGATGACATGGTACAGGTGTGGTGACATAGTACAGGTGTGGTGATATAGTACGGGCGTGGTGACATGATACAGCTGTGGTGACATGTTACAGACATGGTGACATGGTACAGGCGTCGTGACATGGTACAGATGTGGTGACATGGTACAGACATGGTGACATGGTACAGGCGTGGTGACATGGTACAGACGTGGTGACATGTACAGACATGATGACATGGTACAGATATGGTGACATGGTACAGATGTGGTGACATTGTAAAGACATGATGATATGGTACAGATGTGGTGATATGGTACAGACATGATGACATGGTACAGATGTGGTGACATGGTACAGACGTGGTGACATATTACAGATATGGTGACATAGTACAGATGTAGTGACATGGTAAAGCCATGATGAATGTGGTGTCATGGTACAGACATGGTGACATGATACAGATGTGATGACAAGGTACAGACGTGGTGAGATGGTACAGACATGGTGACATGATACAGATGTGGTGACATGGTACAGACGTGGTGACATGGTACAGATGTGGTGACATGGTACAGATGTGGAACACTCTGACAATGAACAAACTAAACAGCCAAACATGAATACACAGAAACTTAATTGAATAATGGGCAACATCTTTGGGGTAAAGGGGTAACAGAGAAAAACTGGACAGGAGTCCGGACTGGGATAGTGTTTCCAGAGCAGGATAGGACATGACTCACACCAGGGCTGGAGTGGCCATGACAGAATTCTTTAATAACGCTTTCATTTTTAAGAGATATTCTGCATCATAATTAAAATTATTAAAAGGGCTAATGGAACAAAAGTGTTTTCCAAGCCTACGTTAATCTGGGTTCTCTAAGCGTGACTGTTGCACTCATATGAGGCATTTCCCAGCTTAGCTGTAATATGAATATTCTGATACTCGTGTCCTCATTGAAGACCTGTCTATTGTGCACCTACACTATTTGAGCTTGATATGACATGCATGCTTGGTTATGATATGACTTGTATTCAGTGCACGAAGAGGCCCGTGGGTTGACATGTGAATATATATATATATATATATATATATGGTAATGGCTTATTCTCTTGTAAGTTGCTTTAAATAGAAGTGTATGTTAAATGAGAAAATAAAAAATGTAGTGGAACACGCCTCTACCTGAGCAGGACTCATGTAGACATTTATTTGTTAACTTTCAAATAGCAGAGAAAAAAAAAGAAAAAACACAAGACTTAATCAATATGTGGCAGACATAGAGGAAATTACTTGTTCTCATGGAGGGGAGGAGAAAGAGGATGGTAGTGTTTCATCCAGTCTTGGAGCCAGCCCTTTTTTCACTGCGGGAAGTGCTGCTAATGCTGTGGTGTGTTCCACATGACTGCCCACCTTCAGTGAACTGACAGCCATAAAAATGAGTGTTTACTGCTCTCTGGTAGTGTAGGTTAAGTCAACAGATAGGCCTACTCTGTCCAAATAGTGGAGAGGAGAACCATTTCCCAGTTGCAGAGAGCTGGGTAAGGACGGAGTGGGTAAGTCAGGGTGATAGAAGGGCAGGCCAAGGTAGAGGGAGATTCGGAGCATGTCAGAACTCTCAGAGGACTATATCTTGATGTTTCATCCAGTAAAGGATCGACCCAACAGCTGTGACTGAAACATCTACATCTTTGGTAATGTGCCTGGTGTAGCTGGACATTATTTGCACTTGCTGCCGTAATTTTTGTAATGCTTTAGTCATGCTCATCTACATCTGTGTCATAGGCATCATAAACCTCAAAGATTATACAATAAAAAAAGACATCAATTATTCTTAAAACATCTCAATGATTATGCAATGATAAACGGACCTTCAAAATTTTCAGACTTCTCGGCATATCGCCAAATCAAGCACAGCAGGTCTAAAGCTCTCCTTAGTATTCTGTTCATTAAATCTTGAGCACTATAGTTCTACATGACAATCAGCCTGGTAGATTTAAAGAAAAAAAAAACAAAAAACATCTAGTATAAATATCTCTTGCCAATCCTCAAGACAAATTTGGCTTTTTGCTTTACAGTTTAGCATTTCTGAGAAAGAAAAATATTGAAAACAAATGCTTTACAAATGTGTGAGGAGTCAGTAAATGCAGTTTGCACTGAGATGCACTCTTGCTCTCGAGGGATCAAGCGCTTAAGGAGTGTGGAATTTGAGTGAAATCAGTGGAGTGGAACGGAAGTGACTGTCAACACTTGACAACTTGGCGAGAGGAAGGATGAAACACTGACAATAAAAGACCTTTGATCTTAAGATAGGGGGGCATTGCTGGCAACAAAGGCCCTCAACAAAGAAAATAGACTACACGTTCTTCTGTTACATGGTTTCATTTTTGTTTCACCAGCTAGAACCGAGTTAAGCCTTGATTTCCCAAGAGCAAGTTTAATAACTGAAGCAAAAGAGAAGGAATGTCTGCAAGGATTAATCTTTTGGGGGGGGGGGGCAGGGAGAAAGAAAAAAAAGCAAACAAGCAAGTTGAATGTCCTGGTTGAATTGAAGCATCATCTACAAATAGTGGGCAATTACAGCAGTCTGGGTAGAAGCAGAATGCAAGAGGAAATATTTCAGTCCGATATGATTAAAACCCTCCCCCATTTGCAATCTGCATATCAGTGCAGTGACTGAAATATTTCAAATATTTAAATTAGGTCCACAGAGTGAGCAGAGATTACATTTGAATTAACATGGGGGGCGAAAGCAGAGGGAGACAGCGCAATATTTTTTGCTTTTGTTTGATAGAATCCTGTCTGTAGCAGTGTTTATTGTGCACAGTGGCTGGTACCTGTCTGTCTCATTGCAGTGGGAGACAAGCCAAACCAGCAGGACCTGGCTATCATTCCGACACATCTAGATAACCACAGCAAGCACTGATTCAGTTAGAGTTGGGAATGCAATCTTGCCACCTTAAGATCATCTTCTTTTTGCAAAAACAGCAATGATTGGAGAAAGCAGGTAGAGAAAGGGAGGCCTTGAAACCATGTTCTCAATGATGACCTCTGATTGCATTATTTCCCAAGGATACTTGCACACAATGTGTGTATGTATGGACATTAACAGGCTGTTCAAGAGACAGAACCCCTACAAAGCTGCTGGACCAGACTCTGTCTCTCCTTCCACCCTGAAGCACTGGGTCAATCAGCTGTCTTCGGTGTTCACAGACATTTTTATCACCTCACTGGAGACATGCCATGTACCAGCCTGCTTCAAGACCTCCCCCATCATCCCTGTTCCCAAAAAAACAAGGACCACAAGACTCAATGACTACAGAGCTGTCGCCTTGACCTCTGTAGTAATGAAGCCTTTTGAGCTACTTGTTCATTCCCACCTTAAAAAAATCACCAACCCACACCTAGACTCCCTGCAGTTCACCTACAGAGCCAACAAGTTGGTGGATGATGTAGTAAACATGGTGCTCCACTTCACTCTCCAGCACCTGGACTCTGCAGGGACCTACGCCAGGATCCTGTTTGTGTATTTCAGCTCTACCTTCAACACCATCTTCCCCGGATCTGCTGCAGGAGAAGCTCTTCCAGCTGCACATGCCTGTCTCCACCTACAGTTGGATCACCAACTCCCTATCTGACAGGAAGCCACACGTGAAGCTGGGGGAACATGTATCTGACTCTCAGACCATCAACATCGGTTCCTCTCAAGGCTGTGTCCTTTCACCTCTACTCTTCTCCCTGTATACATAAAGCTGCACCTCCAGTCACCAGTCAGTCAAGCTCCTGAAGTTTGCTGAGGACACCACCCTTAATGGGCTCATCTCTGGTGAGGATGAGTTTGCCTATAGGTGGTAGATTGACCATCTGGTGTCCTGATGCAGCCAAAACAACTTGGAGCTCAGTGCTTTAAAGACAGTGAGGTGGTTGTGGACTTCAGAAAGTACCCAGCCCCACACCCAAGACCTCAAGTGGTTGCTGAAAATCAGCTCCCTCACCAAGAAGGCACAGCAATAGATGTACTTCCTGCAGCAGTTGAAATTTTCATTCTGCCAAAGCCAATGGTGGTGAACTTTTGAAGTGCCATCATTGAATCCATCCTCACCTCCTCCATCACTATCCGGTATGCTGCTGCCACTGCCAAGGACAAGGGCAGACTGTGGTGTATCATTCACTCTGCTGGGAGGGTGATTGGCTTCAACCTGCCATCCCTCCATGACCTGTACGCCTCCAGAACAATGTGGCAAGCAGGAAAGATCATGGCCGACCCTTCTCACCCGGGCCATGGTCTCTTCAAAAAACTCCCCTCTGGCAAGAGTCTAAGGCCTATAAGATCCAGAACATCACACCACAAGAACAGCTTCTTCGGTACAACAGTAGGCCTTTCTAACAAGCCCCCGGACACCCACATATCCTGACATTGCCACCTACCCAGGCCCCACCCCTTTTTACCTTCCCTACTGTGTTCTGCCAATGCCAAGGACAATGGTAGCCTGCAGCATATGAGTCGCTCTGCTGAGAAAGTGATCGGCTGCCATCTGCCATCCCTCCATGACCTGTACACCTCCAGGACACTGAGGCAAGCAGGAAAGTTCATAGCCGACCTTTCCCACCCAGGCCATGGTCTCTTCAAAACACTCCCCTCTGGCAAGAGACTAAGGTGTATAAGAACCAGAACCTCACACCGCTAGAACAGCTTCTTCCCTACAATAGTAGGCCTTTCTAACAAGCCCCTAGACACCCACAGATCCTTCCTGACATTGCCGCCCACCCCCTTTTATCCTCCCAACTATGCTCTCTTTATATGGACACCCTGCATAAAACCTGCACTACCCTGTAAATAACTCGTATTCTTTAAATAACTTTTAAAAATTCTAATTAAACATTTTGTAAATACAGCTCCTGGCACCAAGTGCCAGACATCAGGGGCTGCCATGTGGTCTCATGTTGAACTCTGAACTGGTGTTGACTGCACATTACCTTCATTTTAATTTTATTCTATCTTGTATATATATACATATATATACACTACCGTTCAAAAGTTTGGGATCACCCAAACAATTTCGTGTTTTCCATGAAAAGTCACACTTATTCACCACCATATGTTGTGAAATGAATAGAAAATAGAGTCAAGACATTGACAAGGTTAGAAATAATGATTTGTATTTGAAATAAGATTTTTTTTACATCAAACTTTGCTTTCGTCAAAGAATCCTCCATTTGCAGCAATTACAGCATTGCAGACCTTTGGCATTCTAGCTGTTAATTTGTTGAGGTAATCTGGAGAAATTGCACCCCACGCTTCCAGAAGCAGCTCCCACAAGTTGGATTGGTTGGATGGGCACTTCTTTGAGCAGATTGAGTTTCTGGAGCATCACATTTGTGGGATCAATTAAACGCTCAAAATGGCCAGAAAAAGAGAACTTTCATCTGAAACTCGACAGTCTATTCTTGTTCTTAGAAATGAAGGCTATTCCATGCGAGAAATTGCTAAGAAATTGAAGATTTCCTACACCGGTGTGTACTACTCCCTTCAGAGGACAGCACAAACAGGCTCTAACCAGAGTAGAAAAAGAAGTGGGAGGCCGCGTTGCACAACTGAGCAAGAAGATAAGTACATTAGAGTCTCTAGTTTGAGAAACAGACGCCTCACAGGTCCCCAACTGGCATCTTCATTAAATAGTACCCGCAGAACACCAGTGTCAACATCTACAGTGAAGAGGCGGCTGCGGGATTCTGGGCTTCAGGGCAGAGTGGCAAAGAAAAAGCCATATCTGAGACTGACCAATAAAAGAAAAAGATTAAGATGGGCAAAAGAACACAGACATTGGACAGAGGAAGACTGGAAAAAGGTGTTGTGGACGGATGAATCCAAGTTTGAGGTGTTTGGATCACAAAGAAGAACGTTTGTGAGATGCAGAACAAATGAAAAGATGCTGGAAGAATGCCTGACGCCATCTGTTAAGCATGGTGGAGGTAATGTGATGGTCTGGGGTTGCTTTGGTGCTGGTAAGGTGGGAGATTTGTACAGGGTAAAAGGGATTCTGAATAAGGAAGGCTATCACTCCATTTTGCAACGCCATGCCATACCCAGTGGACAGCGCTTGATTGGAGCCAATTTCATCCTACAACAGGACAATGACCCTAAACACACCTCCAAATTGTGCAAGAACTATTTAGAGCAGAAGCAGGCAGCTGGTATTCTATCGGTAATGGAGTGGCCAGCGCAGTCACCAGATCTGAACCCCATTGAGCTGTTGTGGGAGCAGCTTGACCGTATGGTACGCAAGAAGTGCCCATCCAACCAATCCAACTTGTGGGAGCTGCTTCTGGAAGCGTGGGGTGCAATTTCTCCAGATTACCTCAACAAATTAACAGCTAGAATGCCAAAGGTCTGCAATGCTGTAATTGCTGCAAATGGAGGATTCTTTGACGAAAGCAAAGTTTGATGTAAAAAAAATCTTATTTCAAATATAAATCATTATTTCTAACCTTGTCAGTGTTTTGACTCTATTTTCTATTCATTTCACAACATATGGTGGTGAATAAGTGTGACTTTTCATGGAAAACACAAAATTGTTTGGGTGATCCCAAACTTTTGAACGGTAGTGTATATAATAATAATAATCATTACATTTATATAGCACTTTTCTAGACACCCAAAGCACTTCACAGTGAAGGGAGTAACTCACTTCAACCACCACCAATGTGTAGCAGCCACCTGGGTGATGCACGGCAGCCATTTTGCACCAGAACACTCACCACACAGCAGCTTGAGGTGGAGAGGGAGGAATCATTGAGCCAATTACATGGGGGGATGATTATGTGGCCAGATGGAGAGAACCAGGTTGGGCATTTTGCCAGGACACTGGGAGACCCCTACTCTTTGTGATAAGTACCATGGGATCTTTAATGACCACAGTGAGTCAGGACCTCGGTTTAATGTCTCATCTGAAAGACGGCATCTCCTACAACACAATGTCCCTGTCACTGCACTGGGGCGTTGGGATTTGATATTTGTTGTTTTTATTAGGACCAGAGGGAAGACTGCTCCCTACTGGCCCACCAACACCACTTCCGGCAGCAATTAAGTTTTCCTGGGAGGTCTCCGATCCAAGTACTTGCGAAGCCCATACCTGCTTAGGTTCTGTCGTTTGACAGAGCCAGGGTATATGTAGGTATGGCTGCTGACAAATTCCTTGTATGTTCTTGTACTTGGCACTAATTCTGAGTCTGATTCTGATTATTTAGCGTTGATATTTCAGACCCTGACAAATGCCAGCAGGGGCACTGTGATGATGCATGGCAATCCACAGGGCAAATGTTTGAAATGCGTCATTAAATACATGATATACTGTGGACTACCATTTTCCATTGTTGAAGAACAATTTCTGTTTTTAGTGTGATATCCAGGTGGATCCCAAGCAAATGAATATTTCAAAAATATTAACAGTACCCATCTCTGATAGTTAGCGATTTCCCAGTGTTGTGTGAATCAAGCATCATTTTAGTCATTGGGATTGTTAATCCTGAAGTTGTTCAGCTGTTCATAAAGTCTACATAAAAAAAAACTTTAAAAAAACCTTAAAATAACACAAAGAAGAAAACTGCCCTTTTCTTGCTGTCATATTGGTTTTTCTATACAAAAAAATGACCTCACATCAGACAATTTTACATTATGGCAACATGGTAATACTCTGCTACAATAGCAATCTTTCTTTCAAGCTGGCAAGTTTTGGGTCTGGCTCAAGAAAACAAACACAATTACTGAATCCATTATGCTCTGCTGATTAGTCTTGATTTATAATTACTGAGCTTGGAGCTAGTTTGCTTTTTAACATTAATTCAATAAGCTTGTTTGTGTGCGGCACTGGCTTGTGACTGCTGATTGGCAGTTGGGAGGCAGTAGGGTGCAGTGGGTCTTTGGCTCTGTTCCACACAGTCTTCTTCTGGCTGATTCACAAAAACCCACTTCAACTCACGCACAGTGTGGGCTGTGGGAAAAACTCCACAGCCCACACGGAGACTTCAGAGACACTACTCATGCTACATGTCTAAAATTTTAAAGATGAAAAATTAGCCTTGGCACAATAAGGTTGCTAGAATGAGGTAGGGAGATATCTTGATGAAATGGAGTGATGTGATGTGATGTGATGTGATGCGATGAAGGAGTGGTACGTGGAGCAAGAGAACATTACCTTATAGTTATTTCAAACAGCCTTCTGTTAATATACCCTTCAAGGCAGCATATGAATTTGCTGAAAGTTGGCGGTTGAAAATATGTGTGGATTGGATTAGATTAGATTAGATTAGGTTAGATTATATTAGATTTTATCAATCCACACAAGGAAAATTGATTTTTTAAAGTGGGAGAAAAATGTACATAGTACTTGGGATAAAAATAAAAAAAGAATACAATTCTAAAAGTGTATGAAATGAAAAAATATATCATGTGTTGGTGGTAGCAATAGTATGCAACATGTTGATCAGATGATGTTAGTTTAAGTGTGTGGACAAGGACGAGGATAACTCCTGTAAAAATGTTATCTTTTTGAGGCTGCAAACTGCAGCAGCATCACACCACCAGCATTATGGAAAAGTCTACTGCTACTACTACTACTACTTTCGGCTGTTCCCATTAGGGGTCGCCACAGTGGATCATCCATTTCCATTTCTTCTGTCCACTGCGTCTTCCTCTGTCACACCAGCCACCTGCATGTCCTCTCTCACCACATCCATAAACCCTCTCTTTGGCCTTCCTCTTTTCCTCTTCTCTGGCAGCTCCATATTCAGCATCCTTCTCCCAATATACCCAGCATCTCTCCTCCACACATGTCCAAACCATCTCAATCTTGTCTCTCTTGCTTTGTCTCCAAACCGTCCAGCCTGAGCTGTCCCTCTAATATACTCGTTCTTAATCCTGTCCTTCTTCGTCACTCCCAATGAAAATCATAGCATCTTCAACTCTGCCACCTCCAGCTCCCCCTCCTGTCTTTTCGTCACTGCCACTGTCTCCAAACCATACAACATAGCTGGTCTCACAAACATCTTGTAAACCTTTCCTTTAACTCTTGCTGGAACCCTTGTCGCAAATCACTCCTGACACTCTTCTCCACCCACTCCACCCTGCCTGCACTATCTTCTTCACCTCTCTTCTGCACTCCCTGTTACTTTGGACAGTTGACCCCAAGTATTTAAATTCATATGCTTTTGTCAGCTCTACTCCTTGCATCCTCACCAGTCTGATGTCCTCCCTCTCATTCATGCATAGGTATTCCATCTTGCTCCTACTGACTTTCATTCGTCTTCTCTCCAGTGCATACCTCCACCTCTCCAGGCTCTCCTCAGCCTGCACCCTACTCTTGCTACAGATCACAATGTCATCCACAAACATCATCGTCCACACAGACTCCTGCCTGATCTTCTCTGTCAATCTGTCCATCACCATTGCAAACAAGAAAGATGATGTAATCCCACCTCCACCTTGAACCCATCTGTCATTCCAACTGCACACCTCACCACTGTCATACTCCCCTCATACATATCTTACACCACTCCTACATACTTCCTCCTGACTTCCTCATACAATACCACACCCCCTCTCTCAGCACCCTGTCATATGCTTTCTCTAAATCCACAAAGACACAATGTAACTCCTTCTGGCCTTCTCTATACTTCTCAGTCAACATTCTCAAAGCAAACATTGCGTCTGTAGTGCTCTTTTGTGGCATGAAACCATACTGCTGCTCTCTGATCATCACCTCTCCTCTTAACCTAGCTTCTATTACTCTTTCCCATATCTTCATGCTGTGGTGGATCAACTTTATACCTCTGTAGTTGCTACAGATCTGCACATTGCCCTTATTCCTGAAAATCGGCACCAGTATACTTCTTCTCCACTCCTCAGGCACGCTCTCACTTTCCAAGATTGTGTTAAACAATCTGGTTAAAAACTCCACTGCCATCTCTCCTAAACATCTCCATGCCTCCACATGTATTTCATGATGGAATTATGGATCATTATGGAAAAATAAACAAGGGAAATTGAGGTATTATATATTGGATATCATAAAGCAGCAGAATTGCATATTATAGTATAAATATGGAAAATAGGTGTAAATAAGTATAAACAGTACAATATAACATACTACAGTCAATATAAAAATATAACAATATATCATTAATTATAAAACCTAACATTATCAATAAATGTGTAGGAAACTGCAGACCATGTTAGGCCAGAATACTAAATGAATGAAAAGGACCAAAGGGTAAGGGTATAATCTTAGAGCGTGAATAGAGGTGTGCACAATAGAACGGTAAAACCAACCACCGACATAGACCTGACTGTTGTTTCATTATATGCAACAGCATATGCAAATGAGTACCTCACATACTATATGCATTAGTATAGAGATAAAGTGATCATGTGCAATGTACAAACACGTTATGGTCTATTCAAACATTTAGATTGCCCATTTGCCGTTAGGATTATTCAACATTGTAAAGGCACCCTGCTTGGGAACCCTGTTAGTAGAAGCCATGTGGCAGAGGAACTGTGTGGTCTGAGGGCAGTTTGCACAAAGGAGTCCACCATTATGTATCTTAGTGAGATGAAAGTGTTCAGCAGCTGAATCAGTTCACTGGAGAGGAGATGTGAGCAGAGAAGAAACTACCATATATGCAGGTAATGCATACCTACTGTAAGAGTAACACTGGTATGATTACTTCACCCCAACAGTACCTTCCTGTATACATTATATCACATCATTCTGCCAAAGCAGCAGACATGAGCCCTTAAACAGTTTCTCTGAGAAGTTGGTTTTGCTTTCTCTCATCAGTATTGGATAGCACAAGCAAAGCACAAGAGATGCACGTCAAGTGTTGTTCATTTAGCGGCGTCCGGGTAGCGTAGCGATCGCTGGTTGGAATCCCCATGTTACCTCTGGCTTGGTCGGGTGTCCCTACAGAAACAATTGGCCGTGTCTGCGGGTGGGAAGCCAGATGTGGGTATGTGTCCAGGTCGCTACACTAGCGCCTCCTCTGGTCGGTCGGGGCGCCTGTTTGGGGGGGGGGAACTGGGGGGAATAGCGTAATCCTCCCACGCACTACGTCCCCTTGGTGAAACTCCTCACTGTCGGGTGAAAAGAAGCGGCTGGTGACTTCACATGTATTGGAGGAGGCGTGTGGTAGTCTGCAGCACTCCCCGGATCAGCAGAGGGGGTGGAGCAGAGACCGGGACGACTCGGAAGAGTGGGGTTATTGGCCAAGTACAATTGGGGAGAAAAAGAAGGGGGGAGAAAATCCAAAAAAACAAGACAAAACCAAAAAAGGTTGTCCATTTACAACTAATGTGAAAAATTAAGTGATCCTAGTCTACAAGACACAGAACACCTAATGTGGAATGAGAGAGAGAATACATTTTTTCACAGCAGTAATAAAGTAGATTAGGAATTAAGAATTAAAATAGTGGCATAAGTGAAGTAGATTTTATAATCCAAACTGACACAGGCGATTTGGAAAATTTCAAGACCAGTTGTTTTTATTTAATTTAATTTGATTTTTTTTCCCTTTTCATCCCTATTTGGCATGTCCATATTCCATATTCTGCTAAATTCCCACCATTGCATAAACTCCTATGCTGGATCCTAAGCTTCCTCATGCATCTGCTGAGCCACACAAAGCAAGCTGCTTCTTTACACCTTCCAGCTGCAGGTTTCTCTGGGGGATGAAAAGCGTGCAGATGCTCACGCTGTTTTCTGCAGAATCAATTATCTGGTCATGTGCAATCAAACAATACAATTAATTATAAGTTAGACATATATAGGGGATTTGAGGGAATATGAAATTGGGGGGGGGACTATTTCAGATTAATGACACTGATTTTGGCCAGTACAAGAAGGCAACGATTAATAAAGAGAAAGGCAGCTACTGTACAGTATAAAGAAAGGGCTCAGTACTGCTTTGCCAGCACAGTTTTTAACTTTAGATCAGTCTTTTAGCTGCTGCACACTAACATGCATTAGCTTGTGCAGAATTGTTTTATGAAAATATGTTTGCACATGCATGTAACTAAACAGACAGCAACCAAGGGCAGCCATACAATAATTATTCATGGATCTTGACAGGGGTTTAGCAAATGTATACACATTAAATTCTAATGTAAAATCTCCATGCCAACATCTGATTTTTACATGACCATGTAAATCATTCAACAGTGCACAAGACAGAGAAGGGAAAGAACAAATATTCTTCTGTGTGCCGCCCTCCAGAACACACTTTTCCCATTAACCATGTAACAATCCTTCTCCTCTGATTAAGCTCAACAGAACAAATGTTATTATTCTCATTGGCTTTATCAATTCTGTTATTGTATCAATTGCCACCCCATAAAGAAATGGCTGTATTAAAATATAAAAAGTCAGAATTTACTGGTGATGCTCAAAAATAAGTGTTCTTTGTGCGCCCTAGCAAAAGGTATACAGACTGGCACATCCATACACAAAGCCCATGTTGATTCATATTTAGACCTACCCACCAGCACAGCTCTTATGAGTATCCCACATTTCTAGACATATTATGCACTGATGGCGAAGATGGCGGCGCAAACTCATGTTTGCAGCAGCCTCACCCAGTGTGTCCCCTCACCGGTGTGGGAAGATGGCAGCCCGAACTTGGGTTTGTGGCGGCCTCACCCAGTGCTGTCCATGCAGTGTCTTTGTCCGCATCTGCGTCTGGGTTTGTGTCTTCATCTGATGGCTGGGAGAGCTTGGTCTGCTGCGTCCTGTGGGCCCAGGGACAATGGCCCTGCCCGGCAGGCTAAGCTAACTCGTAGTCCATTCAGACCAGCAGTTCTGACAGTCATCCTGGCTGGCGTTCACTCTCTTGGACAGTGATTTTTTTCTTTTTTGGATATGTTGGATATATGTGTTTTTGTAGTTTTGTAGTTTTTGTAGTTTTTTGTAGTTTGGATATATGTGTTCTTGTAGGTTTTGGATATGTGTTTTTGTCTTTGTGTTGCACTACTCTGGGCTGGGGGAAACAATATTTCATTTCATTTCATGTCCACAAGCGCATGAAATGAAATGACAAATAAATGTTCCTGATTCCTAATCGGTTCATGTGTTTTTGTTTTTACAAACTGGACCAGCAGACAGCATTAGACCAAGGTCTGAGATGTTCACACAGCATATCGAGTCAACCTTTCCCCTGATGCAGAACACTGGATATTGCAAGTTAGTTAGGGTTACAACTAAGCTCTGGAATCTGGCAAATTATTCGAATTCCAAACATGGCACAGCTCAGTGACCAAAGACCTATCTGCAAAGAATTTCATCTGCCAAACTCAGCACATTTGCACAATTTGATGGCCCCCTCCATTTATCTTGGTGCGATCTTCTTTCATAGTCGCTTAAAAACAGGCTGATAAATTTCAGGTCCCATCTTGAATTGCTTGATATGAGGGATTTTAGAGATTTGTTATTTTGCTTAAAGTCAAATATGAGACCAATCAATAGAGCATAGCCTTTTGCTTTCAAAGGTGTTGGTAAATTGTTGGATTTCTGGTGGAGGTTTTCAGATTGGTCAGATGGCCACATATTGTGGTGTGAAAATGAATACATTTATTTACATATTCATCAGTTCAACATTGCATCTTGCAGTAGGCTACTTAGCTCCCTAGCATGACTGCTATATTAGGGCATCTGAGGTAGGGCATCTCCCTACTTTTCAGCCTGGGTATGTTTTGATAGGCGCCAGTCCATTCTGACCCTGACAAGCAGTAAAAAGATGATGGATTGAAAGAAGATGGATGGATGGATGGATGGATGGATGGAAAGCCATCCAACTAATTTTTTCCAGAGAGCCATTCATTTCCATTCATTTCAGAACATTCAACTTGCAGAGAAATGAAGCTTGATTGAGATGGGTAATCCATCCCAGTGAACATTTAGTCACCTTTAACTTTGACAAAAAATAAAGGTTGGACTTTAGAGTATAAATGTTGGACTATAGAGTATGTTGGACTATAGAGTATGAATGTTGGACTATATGTTGGACTGTAGATAATGTTGGACTATAGAGTACAAAAATCAAATAACGAATTTCTACATTGGGTTTTTACTTCAAACAGTTCAACAACAGGCATGTATAGGCATAGGACAAGCCACAAGGAACAGGCCCATGTGGAAAAAAAAAATTCCTTCGACAAAAGAGCCCCGCACAACTGCATTGACAAAACAATAACAGAGATTTAATTCCTAAAGGTAAAGTGTGTAAAATTTTGTAAAATTTTGGGTTTTTTGTGGTGTCTGGCAAATGAGGCACATTACAACAATGATTAACCCGTCCACCCCATCCACCTCCTCACTTCCATAGTGCCTCTCCAGAAACTACGGTGACCTGCATAGTACATAAAGGATGGCGTTGTCATGCACAGTGTCAAGGGATGAGACAGCTTTAGACAGAAACATTTTAAGCTGACTCAAGACACATGTGGCTGCACCCACTCGCCACATGGAGAAAAATATCAAAACTCTATATAATGTTAACTACCTGCTAGCAACGTTATAGCCACCAAACAACTTTACTTCCCCCTGGTACTCCAAAATAAAAGAGTAAAGGACATAAGGCAAGTTTATTACTTTATTTTAACTAAATTAATTGTTTAACATTCATGATAAAACAAACTGCCAAAAATATTCGGTGATAGAAAGCATGGCCCACAACTGTAACTTGAACTTTCATACTACAGGTTTTATTTGTCATAAAATTCACTTCTGAAATAGCTTATGGCAAGAAATTAATAATTTGAATTTCAAAATGCTGCCCTATTTGGAAAAGTAATGCCAATTTGACAATTGCACTGACTTTTTCCGAGCTAGGAAGTCCTCCTAGGTCAAGATATTGCTCAATACTGGTGTTGTATTAGAATCTGTGACACATCATATCCTGTGACCCTTTAATTAACTAATGCTTCATACCTTGTTAATTATTGGATTAATGTATTAACCACCTATACATTTGAAAAGGTGTGTGAAATCATTATTGTGAAATATCCAGTTGGCTTTCTAGAAGGCAGACTGCATGGCAAAGATAGGCTCAGCTTTTACAAACCGTTTATTTTACCACATGACATACAGAGTAAGAAAGCTTAGGGTCTATGTATATTATAGGTCAATCTGACAATTAACATTACAGAAGGCAACTTTAATCATCTTTAATCATCTTTAATCATAGGGTCACAGAAGGCAAAGGATCATAGGTTTTGGTGTGATACCTCAGCAAGTCTCACATTGTAATTTGTAACGGTTTTTTTAGGGAGTTTTCCTTATCTGATGAGAGAGTCTAAGGACAGGATGTTGTGTTGCTGTTAAGCCCACTGAGGCAAATTTGTAATTTGTGATATTGGGCTATACAAATAAAATTGAATTGAACTGAATTGAATTAATTTTAGTAAATTGGGTGCTTACGAGTTTGTGGCCCCAAATACAATTAAAAAAACTAATTGCTAAAGAATGAGAGTTCATACTTAGAGCATACAAAATCAAGAAATGCCCAGTGTATGAGGCTACTGATAGTCATACACAGTGTGAGGAATGAGCAAAATAAAATGTTGGAAATTTCAGTATTTTTATTAACCCCAGCTCGACCAATATCTTAAACCTCAAAGAAGACATGTCCTGAAAAAAAAGAAAAGAATTATGTTCAGCCTACCATTCCTCTTTCTCACTACACAACAAGCGTTCAGGTTCAAGGATAGCTGCAGCAGCCTCCATACACAAGTGCTTTTTTTTTCAAGCACCTTGCCCCTATGCATGCAGCTTCGGCCTTGTCGGCCACTGCAGAAATATAGTGGTGCAACATGTGTTGCAAAATGATAATCTACAGAGGAGGGACCCCTCCTGTGCAGATATATTACTGTACGATCACATTATGAGTCTCTATATTAGGTGATTATACACTATAAAAAACATAGTTATGAATGTTGTATTTCATTTCGTTTCATTTTGAAACAAACTAAATCACACATTAAGTACCTTTAACTCTACGCTGAGTTTGCATTTCTAAAAAAGTGATTTAACATTTCAATTAAATGCTTGTCGCCCCTCATCTTAAGGGTCTTGGGTAAAACAGATGTGGTGGAATTTGTAGAATACTTGATGATATGTAATTAAAGATAATGGCCTATTTCTAGAAAACTATGTTGTGTTATTTTTGAATTGACTAAAACCACAATGGCTCAACAATGTTCGGATCACAAGCTAAACCAGAGGTTGTGATCTCACCAGTAACTTCAATGATGTCATTATTCTGCATTTGTGGAGCAGAGTGAAGACTTTTTACTCTGATATTTGTTCACAAGCAAACATGTTTGTTTAGCATGTCGATTGAGTTGCACTATAAACACACAAGAAAATTAGGCAGCTCGTATTGGTCATGTGTATGAGAGAAAGTGTGTACAGTGCTAAACATAAGCTGGTGGTGGGAAGTGGACTGAAAATAGAGACGTGATGTTCTTACAATCAAACATCAGAACTGTCAGTGAATTTTGTCATCGTTCTCTGCCAGTCTTTCTTGGTTCATTCAAGTCCTGGTTAAGCAGCTCATCAAACAGCATCCTCCTAATGCTGAAGGTGATGAAGTGCCTTTCAGTAAGAAAGGGTGCATAAGTGCAGTGCAGTCCTCTATAACAAAAATAAATAAATACATAAATAAATAAACTCAGGGTAGGTTAAAATGGAGGTTTTGGGCCTGCTCAAAGAGATTTACATAGAATTAGTGACTATATTTGGGACAAAAATTACTTTTAATTGGGATGAACTCCTCTTTGGACTATTACATGCAACACCCACAAACATTAATGCAAGTTACTTATTTGGAATATTGAGTGTAGCTGCCAGAAAAGCAATTACAAAGAAATGGCTTAAGTCAGTCAGCCCATCTATAGAGGACTGGTATGATGTCATTTATGACATTTTTGTGATGGAAAGAATCATCTTCTCCATGAGGCTTGGGGAAACTAAATTTGAGGACAATTGAGAGAAGTGGAAATTGTAAATTTTCCCAAAGCGTCCTTTTGTTTAAATTGGTTTATGTAAGTATGGATTTTGTACTTTTTTTTTCTTTTATCTCAAATGGAAAAACATCCCATGTTCTATTTTTGTGTTCCATAATTACTCTGTAACATCCAGAAAAGATGGATCACTTTGTAAACATATCTAACTAAAGATGGTTATGTAAAAATGCTGTTAATATGTGATTCAAAATAAATAAAATAAAATAAAAAATAAAATTGAGTTTTTATTTCAGAATGGCCAAATGTAGGATAATGCAAGTCAATAAACTCTTGCTGTAAATAATTCTGCATGACCTTTTGAGCAAAATATTTTTGCAAATACAAGTGCAATGCTTATAATTTGTTAGCCATCTAAAATACAAACTTAAGTGTTTAAGCCATGCAGAGGAGCCAATTGCTTTCAGTAACCAAGCTGAATTTATGTATTTTAATTTGCATAATTAATCTCCGATGAGTTCTATCTCCCAATATATTTATTTATTTATTTTATGTTACTCATTTATTACATATGTGCTGACAGCAGTGTGATCAATTTAACCTTTTTTATCCAGCTTCAGGGGCTGGTGAAACACACAGATTCATCTGAAGTTTAGCTGTCAAATGTATTGGCTTACATTAGCATCTTTGATCAAAACTTGTTATCTGAATGATGGGGCCTCACTGTAATACCTGTCAACATTTAACCGAACACACGTTACAATATTTGACTAGTTTCATCCTTTTCATTTCATTACATGGCCCTCAGTAGAGCACTGATATCAACACGTTTCATGCAGCCCTCGTGTCAGGAACAGAATGAGCATTAACACCTGCATTGATAGAAATAATGATACAAAGCTAATTGACTCAGCAATCCAATATTGCTATAAGTAACCACAAGTCTAAAAAAATATATTTAATTTTCATGTGACATTCATTGTTTGAATTCTGTCATATGATGAAACAGGTTAAAATAATATTAAGGAAATAATATTACAGCCAGTCAGCATAAATCCCAATTGCCATAAACATCTAAGTAAACACATGAAGCTTATTGGAATTTTACAATTATCCTCTGAGGACAGATACAACAAATCTCCCAACATCTCTTTGGGCAGGACTAGACTGTTAATAAAAGGTAGGCTTGAGATATTTGATGGAGATCTGACTCACGCTGAGAACCTTACTGGAGAAACTGATGGAGGGTCAGCATCTCTGTGCTCTCTGAACATGGAAATATATTTACCTCAACCAAAATGAGAAGCTGTCTGTCAAGATGTACAGTAGGAAAAATAAGAGGGTAAAGGTTTGCTTCTGTATTCACCTTTTTATTATATTTATGTGTCAACTTTCAGCATAGACAACTCATGTCCTTTTTATGGAATACAACAATAGAGACACTGATGGATCTCATAAACAATACATGCTTACAATTACACACCAGGTCTACTGTTTAGAGTAGCCCTCTAAACACAATGACCTGAATGTCAGAAATAAAACCAACAAAAGCTTTAACGTTTACCGTGGTATTTGTAATGATAATAATAATAATAATAATAATAACAATAATAATAAATAATAAACTGACCCACCTGTTCTACATTGACGACCTCAAGATGTTTACCAAGGACGACAGTCAGCAGAAAGGCCTACTCAACATCGTCAAGACCTTCAGCGATGACATCTAGATGAAATTCGGAATCGACAAGTGTGCCAAAGCCACTTTCAAGAAAGGAAGACTTACCAAGACTGCAGACTTAGACCTTGACACTGACATCGTAATCAAAGAGCTAGACCAAGATAGCACATACAAGTACCAAGGAGTGAATGAAGGAGATGGCATACAACACTCAACCATGAAGGAGAAGATCCAGAAAGACTACCACAGGTGAGTGCGTATGGTACTGAAGAGTGAACTCAATGTGGCTAACAGAATTGAAGCTATCAACACCCTAGTGACATCTGTAGTGACGTACAGCTTCAAGATCATCATTTGGAAACTGAACGACATCAAGAGACTAGACACCAAGACAAGAAAGATGCTGACCATGGAGAAGATGCGCCATCCAAAAGCAGATGTCGACAGGCTGTACCTACCAAGAGCTTCAGGAGGACAAGGCCTAGTCCAACTCGAACTGACCTTCAAGTCTACCGCTATCGGGCTGGATGCATAGCTGACTGTTACAACCCCTGGCTCTACAGGGTGCAACCAAAAAGGGGGACACACCAAAACCATTCAATAAATCACAATTTATTATAAAATAAAGAACACACTTAATACAATAAAGTATGGATGTGTGTGTCAGTAAGTCAGTGGTGTAAGGCAGTGCATGTGTGGGTGTATTGGCTGATGTGGTGCGTGTTGTCAAGTGCAAAACAAAACCAACACTCTTCTTGAAGTTTCTCCTATTTTTTTCTTGAAAGGATTTTTTTTTCCCTGTGGTGTTTTTTCCTCCTCTGAATCGAGGGTCTAAGGATAGGGAGTGTCATACATTGTACAGAATGTAATTGTGATTGTAAAGTCCTCTGGAATTGAAATGCAATTTTGGGCTATACAAATAAAAATTTGCTTTACTAAAGAATGGGTGTGACACCCTACTATGGGCTTATTTCAGTAAAATCTGATCAGAGGTAATGCACAGGAAACATGATAGAACAAAAAAACATAGCATCACTCCCTGAATAATGAATGTTATTTCAAACATCAAAATTTGCTGAAATGCATTATTTCCCCAATATTTGCAAATCCCCATTGGTGAGTGAGATTTGAAAACTTGGGCTAAAAAAAACAAGCAATTAATATATTGTAATGCTCTAATTGTGCCAATCAGTAGTATTTTAGAATTGTTATAACGCATAAAGATTCCTCACCCTCCCCATTTCCTTACCAATTGGCCAGTGTTGTCTGTGGTATTGCATGTGACAAATGACAAAACAAGTCAAGTCAATTTTATTTGCATAGCCCAATATCTCAAATTACAGATTTGCCTCAGTGGGCAACACAACATCCTGCCTTTAGACCCTCTCATCGGATAAGGAACAACTCCCTAAAAAAAAAAAAAAAAACCTTTTAACAAGGAGAACAAATAGGAAGAAACCTCAGGGAGAGCAACCGTCTCAAGATGGACAACATGCACTAATGTTGTGTTTACACAATTTACACAATACAACATTGAAAGAGGATAAACAGAATTATAATGGACTTAAATGGACATAAAATTTATGAAAAATATGATGCACAGGATGCCAAGCGGTGTCCAGACACCACCAGAACAGTCCAGGACCCAAGCCACACAACCAGCATCATCATGTAAAAGAAAAATTATATGGATTTATAAGATATATAAAAAGAAAATGTGATGAGGGGAATGCCAGCCAGCATCCAAGTGGCGACCACCATCACCACAGAGACCTGGGAGGAGAACCGACTGCACGTGCACACAAGGGAGACTCACATGACACCGTTCAAAGTCAAAGTCAAAGATAGCATCAGCACAACTGAAATCCAGTCAGCGGTATTGAGCTGTGTCTAGGTTGCTTCAGTTAAGCCCTCTATATCCATGTGACATGCAATGATTCTCTTTAACCAAAGAGTCTACTGAGCTTACTGGAGGCATTGAGAGATGCTTCACTGGAACCACTGAGCTCAGAAAGTCAAACATCAGCCCAAGTCAAATGTCTTTAGAATCAATGAGCCCAGACCAACCTTTTCCCAAGTAGCACCCAGTGAGTCTGGAGGGACTGGTCAGACCAATACTGAACCTGAAATATCCGGGTCCAATCTCTGCCGTATTAAACCACAAGGTTTAATGGCGGGTGAGATTAAGTTACACCTCTCATTCAGTTGCACCTCTCACTACCAGACTGAGGAGACTAAAGAGGCCTACACCCTGGTTTAATGATGAGACATGCTCTTAAACGGGCTTGCAGGAGACTGGGATGTAAACTGTGAAAATCAAAATTGGATGTGTTTAACCGATCTAGGCATGAGTGTTTATTCTCCTAAATTTATTTCTGATTTTTCCCTCTTTCTTCCAATTTAGTGGCCAATCGATCCCTATTTTAGTTCAAACACCCACCATCGTACTGCATGCGTTCACCAACTGCATCTCTTCGGCCGGCAGTCTCGAAGGAGACGCCTCACCACTTTCGTGACAAGGCGAATCCAGGCAGAACCACTGCTTTTTCCGACACATGCATTCATATGACGAACACAAGCCGACTCCGCCCCCCTCTCGAAGACAGCGTTGCCCATTATTGCTGCTACATCGAGTCCGGCCATAGTTGGATCTGATGAGACCGGGGTGCGAACCCTGGTCCCCAGGCATGAGTGTTTATTGAAATACAAACTTGCTTTAGCTGCTACTTTCGCAGCAGCTATAGCAGTTTTAGCTGACTCGCTTGCTTAGTCAATATTAATGAACATAATCCCAAATTTCTCTTTGACTCTGTAGATAAAATTTACTGAAAATCAGCCGTCTAAGAGCTACTCACCATTCACGACCCATGAGTTTCTAGACTTTTTCTGCAATAAGGTTGTTGAGATCATGAACAAAATTATGTCTTCAACTCCAGCTACTCCTGCAGATCCTGTCTTACCAAATTCATATATGTACAATGAGTCACTGGTAGTCCCTGTCAAAAGTCAGCTTTTGAGACTATTTCTCTTGATACGTTGACTAAGCTCATGACAGCTTCTGAACCAAATATTTGCCTACTTGACCCCTTACCAGCAAAACCTTTTAAAGACCTCTGACTTTTCTTGGGACCTACAATGCTAGACAATGTTAATTTATCACTTACGCCTGGCACTGTTCCCAGTAGTTTTAAGACAGATGTGGTCAAACCTCTACTTAATAAATAATAATAATAATAATAATATTATAATAATAATAATACATTATATTTGTGGGAGCCTTTCAGAGCACTCAAGGACACCTTACAGAGCACAGTTAAAAAACAAGCAGCACTGTATCAGTCAACATAAAATCAAAACAAAGCAGGGTAGACAATAAAAAGTTTAAGAAACAGCACCTCGGTCCAGGGTCTCTTAATAACTATCGACCAATCTCTAATCTTTCATTATTTTCTAAATTACTAGAGATAGTTGTGTATCAACAACTTTTGATCCATATAGAAGAAAACAACCTATATGAACCTTTTCAGCTGGCTTTCAGGGCCTGTCACTCCACTGAAACAGCTCTGACCAGACTGGTGAATGATCTTCTACGAGCTATGGACTCTGATACCACTTCTGTGCTTCAACTACTGGACCTCGGTGCAACCTTTGACACCACTGATCACTGTAAATGACAGAATATAGAATCAATATCGATATTATATATACTAGATATAGGTAACAGACAGATAATATATAATGACAGAATAAATTGTAATTTTGGTGTCTCTGGCTTATCTCTCTCTTGCCTCAAGTCCTACTTATCTGGAAGAACACATTGTGTCTGCTATAATAATATTACATCAAAATGATCTGCCATTAAATATGGCATACCTCAGGGCTCGGTTCTTGGCCCTCTACTCTGCTCTCTTTATATTTCACCTCTTGGCCAAATTATACGTAGTCATGGAAGAAATTTTCAGTGTTTTTCACTTACCAGCTTATACTTTTAACTTAATAGCTAAAAGTCAGTCTTTCCTGTCTATGGCTGATGCAGAGACTCTAAAACATGCATTTGTTTCACCCAGACTTGATTATTTCAATGTTCTGTTTTCAGGTCTGCCACATGCTAGTACTAACAGTCTTCAGATGCTTCAAAATACGGCAGCTAGAATCCTAACTAACACTAGAAAATTTGACCATATTACACCAATATGTTCTCCCTTCATTGGCTTCCTAGCCATATTAGATCAGACTTCAAGGTACTTCTGCTGACTTATGAAATCATAAATGGGCTTGACCCATCTTACCTGTCTGATCTCCTTAAACCGCACATTGCATCTCAAGCTCTTCACTCTCAAAATACAGGGCTCCTGTATGTAACCAAAGTTAAAAAGAAGTCAGCTGGCAGCAGAGCCTTTTCCTATTGGGCCTTGTTCTTGTGGAATAACCTGCCTGCTCCCGTCAGACAATCAAAGTCTGTTAAGTCATTTCAATCCAACCTTAAAACTCATATTTTTTGCCTTAAAATAAAATTATTTTCCTTTTAATTGAGTACTTCACAACATGTACTGCATAGCAGGTCGGTTTCTCTCTCAGTGAATTCACCAAGCACTGTTCTGCTGATGAGATTATAATGTATAATTGTCTTTTCTCTCTCTCTCTCTGAATGATGTCTTCTCCTTTCTCTTCCCGTGTATGTGAATGGTGTAATGTGAGTCTCCCCTGTGTGCATGTGCAGTCTGTCCTCCACCCAGGTTTCCATGGTGACGGTGGTCACCACCTGGACACTGCTTGGCATCCTCCTCATCACATTTTTTTAATATCTTATAAATCCATATCATTTTGTTATCCTGTTTCCATGTACTATATACTTCTCTCACTCTGATATGTGACTAATGTTTTGTTTTTTGTTTCTTTGTCTCTTCTCTCGTGTATGTGAATGGTGTGATGTAAGTCTCCTCTGTGTGCATGTGTAGTCTGTCATCCTGTCAAGTCTACATGGTGATGGTGGTCGTGTGGCTCAGGTCCTGGGCTGTTCTGGTGGCATCTGGACACTGCTTGGCATCCTCCTCATCATATTTTTCATATTAAATCCCATTATAATTCTGTTATCCCCTTTCAATGTTGTATTGTGTAAAGTGTGTAAACACAACATCCATTGCAAGTTGTCCGTCTTGGGCAAATTTGTAATTTGTGATAATAGGCTATACAAATAAAATTGACTTGACTTTATTTATTCTTTCAGGGTACAGGAAAACTGTGAAGACTGCTTTTTGGAGCTGACTATAAGCAAGACACTATTCAGACACTGCCAAGAGACAGTAAGCCAACAGGGAAATAGAAGGATGGTTTAACTTGCTATTGGGGATCAAGGAACATATTGTCAGAACCAGAGCATACTGCTTACTATCCCAGAGGATATGGATGAAACGGTGCTATGGCAAAGACATCCTTGTCTCCTTCAACCCACCCTGTATGTTTTAGTCAGTGTGGCCTCCAGAGAGACCGCTTGACATATTGAGTAGATTGAAATAATGTGTCGGCTTAAGGCCAAGAAGACATTTTACTTTTTTAATGCTTTTTGTGAGTAATGGTTGAGCATTACTCATTAATGTAAGTGACAGACATTAGGAAAGGGTTGATAGTGTCTCCTGCAATCTACTCTCCTAAACTGGTAATACGTTTACATCAAACATCACATACACATAATAGTCTGGCACAGATATTTGAGTAAATTTGCAAATACTTGTCCAGAGTGACTACAGCCTAAAGATTTCCGGAAGAAATAAATATCCTTGGAAAAAGGTTGCCCCCGAGTCAATGAAAATGATGACCTGTCCAACAGAGTGAGCTGATGGTGAAGCCCCCTCTCTTTCTCTTTCTATGGCACCAAGCTTGTTTCCAGTGCCAGGTGGAGCGCTGAGACAGGAATTTATCAGCGCTAATATGCCAGACCAAACTGATCAATACCAATGTACTGAATGTGAGCTAGAAGAAGGACTTCTTGAATCAGTGTAAGCCTCCTTGCAGCAAATGCCCCCAGGAAAAGGTATTTGATTTATATCTTATGCTTAGAGTAATTTTTGACTGAAATTCTTCTCTGGAGGGAATAAAGTCTAGATCAGACTAAAGCTGATCAAATATTTTCAAGGTATCAAAAGAAAACCTTCTGCGGAGCGTCCGAGTAGCATGGCGGGCGATTCCATTGCCTTCCAACATAGGGATTGCCAGTTCAAATCCCCGTGTTACCTCCGCCTTGGTCAGGCGTCCCTACAGACACAATTGGCCATGTCTGCGGGTGGGAAGCCGGATGTGGGTATGTGTCCTGGTCGCTGCACTAGCGCCTCCTCTGGTTGGTCGGGGCGCCTGTTCGGAGGGGAGGGGGAACTGGGGGGAATAGCGTGATCCCCCTATGCGCTACGTCCCCCTGTTGAAACTCCTCACTGCCAGGTGAAAAGAAGCAGCTGGTGACTCCACATGTACCGGAGGAGGCATGCGTTAGTCTGCAGCCCTCCCCAGATAGGCAGAGGGGATAGAGCAGAGACCGCAGCTCGGTAGAGCGGGGTAATTGGCTAAGTACAATTTGGGAGAAAAATGGGGGAAAATCCAAAACAAAACAAAAAAAGAAAAGAAAACCTGCTGCTGCAAATTGTCTAAGATGAACACACCATTGCTGCTGTAGGAAGTCGTGTTTCTGAGTAAGGCTCATCTCCAATCAACTTTAATGATGTTTTCCTCAAAACATCCAACAACAGAGTAATTTTAAGCCTGTAGCTATAATAAAGAGAATGGTTGATGGTAATTGTGATGGCATTAGCACCGCACCACCAATCATAATCAAGACGTTGCTGATTAACATGTGCTGTGCTCCTGCATAAACAAACACCTGCCCCTGGCCAAGGACAGAAAATGTTGTGGGACAAACAAAAGTCATGTTTATTCCCATTTGTTCAGCTGTGTTTTATAACTTTTCCAACATTATGAAATAGCAGGTTTCTACATCACAAAAACTGTTATATGACGTATCACATGTACTTGGGGACCGGCACTAAGAATGCACTGGCTTGTGGATCCTCAGTGGCTAGGTTGAAGTATCACATCTACTATATTTCATAATTGCTTCTCCCCTTACTTGTCTATTTAATCCTCAATTATAGCAATTCACCACTGTGTCTAGAAATAAATACATTTAGCTGTCAGGAGGTCCAGGAAATATAAATAAGCGTCTCACTTGGGCTCCTCTCCTAACTTTCACTTCGAAACAACTGACTGATTCTTTTACCTGGCTGATCCTCTCCTGCTTACAGCGAACTTTCCTTTGAAAAAACAGATCCAGGAGCAGGTACCACAACGAAAGATACTACAGGCACTACAATGAAATATACTACAGGAACTACAATGAAAGATACTACAGGTACTACAATGAAAGATACTACAGGTACTACAATGAAAGGTACTACAGGTACTACAACGAAAAATACGACAGGTCTTACAATGAAAGGTACTACAGGTACTACAATGAGTGCAAAGAGTAAAAGCTAAATCCCTAGTAGATACATTCAAATGTGTGTAAATGTTACTAATATATTGGGCGTCCAGGTGGCGTGGCGGTCTATTCCGTTGCCTACCAACATGGGGATCGCCAGTTCGAGTCCCTGTGTTACCTCTGGCTTGATCAGGTGTCCCTACAGACACAATTGGCCGTGTCTGCGGGTGGGAAAACGGCTGGGGTGTCGCAGCCTTGGGTGTTATGGGTGATGTGACGCCCGCACTTTCACAAAAACATGATTCCACCCCCATTTTTTCGTGACTATCCATCTGTTTGAAGACAGATCAGTGCAGTGTCAGCATCTCCACATGTCCGTAAGCCAATTCAATGTTTTAACGGTTGTGCTCCTGCACATGTACATGCATGCCCCTCTGAGTACTACAGAACAGAGTTTTACAAAGTTCTTGATGTGGTGGATATGCAGATTAGAGAACGATTTGAGCAGGAAGGAATGAGAATGATCAGAAATCTGGAGCAAGTCCTCTTAACTGGAGAGGTACACGATGTTGTGCAGAAGTACCCAGGGCTCAATCCTGAATGCCCGAAGACACAACTAGCAATGCTCAGAACCAGGTATAATTTCCAGTCCAGCAGTGACGTTGTTGGTATTCACCAGGGGATGTGTCCGGAGGTCCCCGGCCTCTTTGATCAAGTTGAAACACTTGTGAGTTTGCTTATTGTGGTCCCAGTGTCATCATCTGAAGCGGAGAGAGGATTCAGTGGGCTCCGGAGGCTCCAGAGGCTCCAGAGGCTGAAGACATGGCTCCTGAGCACTATGACACAAGCACGCCTGAACAGTGCGGCTGAGTGCCATATTCACAAGGAAACTCTGACATGTTGGACAGGAAGACAATTGCCAAAGAATTTGTTTCTCGTAGAGAAAAAAGAAGGGGCACCTTTGGATGTTTTGAGCAGATGTAGGCAATTTGGGCAATTTTTGCCTTTACTTACTTCAAAATTCAGGGGCAGGTTCTTACTAAGTCATTTTCCGCCATCATTGTGTTTTAAGGGTCAACAATAGGCAAAAAGGACAATTTTCCCTTTGTTATTTCTGACACTAGATTTGCGTATTTGTAATTTGTAATGTGAAAGGTGCTGCGTTCTTGCCAGTTTCACCCACTGACTGGTTTTAAGTATTGGGTACGGTCGAGTTGGACAGTGTAGCTCAGTTTTCATCTTGTTGTGTATCATGGATTAAATAAGAAAAAGGGGAATTGAAGTCTTATTCTTTATATTTTTGTGAAAAACGTGTTTTTTAACAGACACTTAAAAGCCTAAAGTCATTGCTTAAAACTATGATATGTGAATGCTGGTGAATATAGTATCTCGGGGTGAAGGGGGTGGTGCTACTACAATGTATGTTTTGAACTCAATATTATTTGCATATGACGATGAAGCAAATGTAGAAATGCATGGCATTCATTTTGATTTGGCATGTTGTGGAGACTGGAACAGGGGCCTAAGGCGGGGGGTTGCAGTGCTCATATCCCACCCCTAGAACACCCACACTTTTCAAATCGCTGCTCCGCCTTTGGAAGCCGGGTGTGGGTATGTGTACTGGTCGCTGCACTAGCGCCTCCTCTGGTCGGTTGGGGCGCCTGTTCGGGGGGGGGGGGGGCTGGAGGGAATAGTGTGATCCTCCCACGTGCTATGTCCCCCTGGCGAAACTCCTCACTGTCAGGTGAAAAGAAGCAGCTGGCGACTCCACATGTATCGGAGGAGGCATGTGGTAGTCTACAACCCTCCCCAGATCGGCAGAGGGGGTGGAGCAGTGACTGGGATGGCTCAGAAGAGTGGGGTAACTGGCTGGATACAATTGGGGAGAAAAAGGAGTAACCCCCCCCCCCCCCAAAAAAGTTACTAATATATCAAACAATGCAACGCATATGAATTGTATGCATATGCGTTGCACTCATAACATTATTCCAGTTAAGGTGAATTTCAGTCTGCAGCATATGGATAACATGTTTATGGACAACAGAAATGCTCATTTAGCAGTCAGAAAAGAGTGATATCGCTGGATTTACTGATAAAGCAACATCTTGTCTACCACTTCTAATATGGATAACAGCAACACTTCTGCTGATGTTCATTTGGTTTACCATAGTACTGTAGAAGAGCTGTTGAGTTGTCGCCAGCTGTACACAGTTTGAGTTGTCGCCAGTTGTCGCCAGCTATACACAGTTTAAGTTGTCACCAGCTATACACAGGCCAACTAACATGGAGGCAAGCAACACTTTATAATAGCTCTTGGCTAGAAAAAAAAAAACAATTTAATTACATCGCAAAAATTGTACCGTTTTTTCTCCTTTCCACGGTCATCCTAGCATGCGTATGATAAGCGGTAGTAACCGGGGTTAGACAGATCATTGGCTTTGGTCTAATGACATTTTAATGGGAAACTAATGGGGGCTCTTTGGGAATGAACTCAATGGGTTTAGGAACTCTGTGGGAGTGGATCCCTGCTGTGTCAACATGGAAGTAAATGAGGCATGAGAAAGAGACTAATTGTCGTTTCATATGGCTGCATGTATGAAAAAGTTATTGTTCAGCTCGATCTTCTCCAAGAAATGTTTTGCTCCAAGCTGCACACACAACACCAGAATGATTTCTACTGGTAAGGAAGTCAGTGTATTTTAAATAATACTCATGGTGTTAGCTGGGGACTGATTTGTTCTCATCTGAATGGCCGAGTTCTTTTAGCACAAACAGTTCTGACGGTCATTACGGTTGTGCAGAGTTGCTCTTACCTGTACCCGTATATGTTTATTCAAGAAATGTATATACCTTCAAACTGATCCAGAGACTCAGCACAACCCAAAAAATAATTACATTATGACAATTGATTCTAGCCTGATTCTAGCCATCACCTCTCTTTCTGACAAGGGCATACTAAAAAATAAATCACAGTTTTAAGAAGTTAGAAAGTAAAGATTTTGATATCTTAATAATTTATAGGAAAAACTATTTTGATCCCTTACCCCTAACTACTACTACTACTACTACCACTACTACTACTACTACTGCTACTACTTTTGGCTGCCCCCATTAGGGGTCACCTCAGCAGATCATCCATTTCCATTTCTTCCTGTCCTCTGCATCTTCCTCTGTCACACCAGCCACCTGCATGTCCTCCCTCACCACATCCATAAACCTCCTCTTTGGCCTTCCTCCTTTCCTCTTCCCTGGCAGTTCCATATTCAGCATCCTTCTCCCAATATACCCAGCATCTCTCCTCCACACATGTCCAAGCCATCTCAATCTTGCCTCTCTTGCTTTGTCTCCAAACCGCCCAACCTGAGCTGTCCCTCTAATATACTTGTTCCTAATCCTGTCCTTCTTCATCACTTCCAATGAAAACTGGGATGTATGTAACCCAGAATTCTTTCTCTCTCGCCCTCCTAGTCTATAGGGATCTCTCTTGCACGCCCTGGTTAAGATTAGTGTCTCTGCGTTGTGTTAAGGGTGGGTGTGTCTGGTGAGAGAGAAATGGAGCCAGTTTTTCTCGCTGCTGTAGAGACTTTTATGTCCAGCCACACGGGCATCACAGGTACGGAGCAAGTCTGATTTGAGTAGGTTTATTGTTAATAATCCACAAAAGGATACGACAATATATCGAGCTGGTCCACAGAGGAACTGAGGATACACAAGCCAGGGCTTGGGGGGGGGGTGCATCAAGAAGGGCATCCAGTGTAAAATCTTTGCCAAATCAAATATGCGGATCATAAATAAGATTTCCCTTGCCCCTGACTACACTTCCCATCCTTTCAGACTGCAGACAAGTTACGATGAGGGATTAAAGATAGAGTATATGAAAGAAAGCTCAAAGCTCAACCCACTGCGGCACAGTAGCTCTCACTTAATCCCTCAATACCAGGTCAGAACATGCAGAAGGTGACTGTAAAGACCACAACCGCCATATGATTAGGATGGAGCGCTGCTTTGCCATTAGGTTTCTAATCTTTCATTCAGTACTGATGCACATTAATATTGCTTGGGAGACACAGTGTCAAAGCAGTGTGCTTCTACATGCAGGTGATTCCATATCCGGTTAGATAGCGGAGTCATACAGCCATAAACTATGTGTCAAGATGCTGTGCTCTAAGTCCCTCCAACAATCCCTGATGTGAAAAAAATCCAAAGCACATCCCAACTCCCTGCAAAGTCTTATTTTACATGCAAATGTTAAACCAATCAATGGTGCATGAGCTAGAGAAGAGATAACATGAGCTTAATTCCTCAACAATGCTGCCCTGGCAAACCCAGCCCCCAGTATATTGTTGTTTTCCCCATAGCCTGCACTTCCTCAGCAGCTTTATAAATTGTGCTAGCATCCTGTTTGCATTTCTGTTAAGGCACCGCTGTATTCAAATGTAAAACGTATAAATACAACTGATGATATTTGGAGACACAATAGCATGTTTTAAATTTAGTATCTCTGTTTTTGGAAACATTCAGATTCATGCACATTTGTAGTCACCATCTTCAGTCTACCCAGGTGAAATTAGGGTAGTTTCATTGGAAGGTCATCGTTGCATTCTGGCATTCACAGCATAGCCTGTGGTACTTCCCTCTTCTATGAGAGGTCAATAGGTTTGACTCCCAGAGGGTGTGTGTGTGTGTGTGTGTGTGTGTGTGTGTGTGTGTGTGTGTGTGTGTGTGTGTGTGTGTGTGTGTGTGTGTTCTAGCATGCAGTACCTACTCCAGCCAGAAGATGCAGAGCTGGAGTGTGGGGTCAGAGGCCAGGTCATGGTTAACACTGCTCTAAATTGCCTCTCCTCCAGAATCTTCCATAATCAGGCCTCAGAGAGGGGTGATAAGGTCACGTAATAACAGGGTAAAGTTGTGCAGGGGTCTTAGAGAAACACTTGCCAGGCCTGTTAACCTGTCCCCTACCCTAAAAGACTGAGTTACTTTAGACTGAATCACAGTGAAGTGAACCTGCAGCATGTTCCTCAAATGTCAGTCCTTTGTGTAGGAGACACTCAAGGAGCAATGCTATTGGTCATTCTCACCTTCTTTACCTCCTACTTTGTCTCTGGTCCTTGAAAAAATTACGGCCTGAGGGTGAGTGCCCTCTCCATTAACATTAAAGGACAATTGTGGTGTTATTTTTGAAGATTTTGCCAGTGGGCGGTGCTCTTTCTGGTTGTTGCTTTGTTGTGTCAGTTAAAGCGATCACAAAGTAACAAGGCACTCGTTAGAATTCTGGAGTTCAAGCAACCGGCTAATTGTATGAAAGCTCGGCGGACCTATCCACATGGATCCACATCCATGCAAAGACAGTCCCTCCTGAACACAGCTGATACGTGTGAAAGCCTTGTAAGAAGTTGCATCCTGTGTGGGAAGGCATCTGAACCAATGTTCACCCTCGTCTTGCACCATCTCACAGACTTTGTTGACGTTTTTCAAAAGGCCAACCATGGCCAATCGAGCGGCAGGGTTGCACCCAGACACTCAACCTACATTTCTCCATAATAAAGTATAGAAAGCGTCTACAAACGCAACAAATATTCCAGTGTTTTCGACTTTAACCTTACTTCATCAAACAGGTGAATGTCATCGCAACTTATCAATATAAAAAGTTACTGATTCACTTTTAAAGTGGTCTATATTCCCGTTTGTTTGTTTCTGTCCTCAGTGTTCATTTGCTTTGATATTGTACCTCTCAGTGTATTTTGGGAGGTGTTGTGAGGGCATGAAATGGTTCACAGATTGCCTCCATAAAAGCATCGGCATGTTTCGGGGCTTGAGTGGGCCAGTGCTCCAATATTTTTACATCAATTGGAGAATCAACGTGTATTATATTGAAATGCAAAATTAAGTTCAGTTAGGGAATAAGACATTTTCTGTGGTTCCCATCTCACGATGATCGGCATTAACATCATTTTCAACAATCTTCTTAGCATTTGCAACTAACACATACATTCAGCTGCATTTTTTTTAATCTGCCATAAACAAGTAAACTACATTTGGTACCTTCTGCAGTTCTACACCCCAAAAAAAAAAAAAACAATGGTATATCATTGAACCAAACTAAGTCAGTTTTTATCAACAATAATACAATCATGTGTTACCAAATTGTTTGGCTTACAATGTAGAAATGATTGAAGCTATAATGGTGGGTGCAGATGTGTGGTGTCATATACTAAGTGGTGGGGCGATATAAAGGATAACAAAATGCTTAGGTATTAGAAGATGGGTAAATTATGGCCATGTAATGATGCACATGGTCAGCAACAATACTCAAATATGCTGTGGCATTCAGGTGATGATTGACTGGTATTAACGGACACAAAGTGTGTCAAGAAAACATTCTCCACACCGTTACACCACCACCAGCAGCCTGAACTGTTGACACAGTACAGGTTGGGTCCATGGTTTCATGCTGTTGGCACAAAATCCTGACCCTCCCATCTGTGTGCCTCAGCAGAAATCGAGATTCGTCAGCTCACCAAAACTGGACTGCCCAATTTTGGTGAGCCTGTGGCCACTGCAGCCTCAGCTTTGTGTTCTTGGCTGACCAAAGTGGAACCTGATGTGGTTTTCCAATGTTGTAGCCCATCTGCCTCAAGGTTCAACCTGTTGTGCATTCTCTTCTGAGATGCTTTTTTTCTCACCACAATTGTACAGAGTGGTTATGTGAGTTTTCATAGCCTTTCTGTCAGTGCGACGGAGTCTGGCCATTCTCCATTCTCTCATCAACAAGACGTTTCAGTGTGCAGAACACCCCCTCACTGGATTTTTTTTCACACCATTCCGAGTAAACTCTAGAGAATGTGTATGAAAATCACAGGAGATCAGCAGTTACAGAAATACTCAAACTGTTGGTACCGTCTGGTACCAACAATCATGCCACAGTCAAAATCACTGAGATCACGTTTGTTACCCATTCTGAAGGTTGGTGTGAACATTAACAGGAGCTCCTGACCCATATCGGCATGATTTTGCACATTGCACTGCTGCTGCATGATTGGCTGATTAGATAATTGCTTGAATAAATACAGGGGCACGTCCAATCTGAAAACGGTGTGCAAAATGTTGCTATGGTTCCCGGGTTGAACGTCATGTTTCCGCAACATGGTGTGAAATGGTGTGCAATGGGCTTTGAGGTGCATTTTCTCTCGTTTAGTGGGTGTGTCAGAGGTGTTACCCAATCTACAGTGACGTGTATATAAACACCACCATATTAAAAAGGCAGTGTGCACAATGGTGACGGGAACTCCATCTCTTTGTAGTGAGCCAGATCATTTGGCTCAGCTCAGCAATAAGAGCCAGCTCTTTTGGGTCGAAAATGGCTCTTCATTTAGTAAACCTTGCTTTCATAATTCCGCCAAATTTAGCAATATGATTGGTGTGTGTTCACATCTATCACTTAAAGTATTCAATATACTTATACTAAACCTTATAATTTCCAGAATACCATAATTTTACATTATTTTTGGTATAAAAACCTTCAATAATGTAAAAACATCAAACACTATTACACGTGAATTGAGCATTTTATTTATACTGAACTATGTTTTGTATGTTGGCAACCAGCACAACATCTTAGAGTCTCAACATGCTTGTTATTACCAAAGTTATTGGCAAAGTTGGACCTTTCTGGGTCATATTTAATAAATATTTTATAGGATCGTCCTATTATTCTATCCTGTCTTCATTTACAAAAGGAAAAAGAAAGAATAAAAGAACTGCTCTCAGGCGGGAGCCGGCGTTCTGACGATGTATGCTGCCTTGTTGAAAAATGCTACTGTAGTGTGAATCGATAGCAGTCTAACCTCAACCCTAACCTCTCCTACCATGCACTAACTGCTAAGTAGCACATCCTGATAGGCAGCACATATCGACACACGACTGGCTCGCGTAGTTCACTTAAGTGAGCTCATAGAGCTGACTCGTTCATGACCGACTCGTCACCAGGATCCAACTAAACTGAAGTCCCGTAGAGATGCACCCACTGCAGCTTGGTGTAGGCAACAACTGAAGACATTTGTCATAAGTACTGTATAGTATTGAAAATGTATTTAAACAGATTCATCAGACTCCAAACACTTTTGAAAAGAAAGCAAAGAATGGCCTTCTCAGCTGTCATAACTGCAATGCCTGCATAACACAAAGGGATGTTCAATGTGCCACCGTTCTGACTAAACAAATGTTTTGCTACATTTTTTCAGGGCTGAACACGCCCCAAATGTTCCTAATAAAGTGCTGAGTGAGTGTAGATGTGTGTGTGTGTGTGTGTGTGTGTGTGCCATTTATTTTTTCTGTTGCCGTTTACTTGTTTGCTTGTTCTCTTGTTTGTGTTATGTGTCTATTTGCAGTTAAAGATAGGTTTATTCAAAATCAGGGGAGAAACGTTGAGCTGTGAGACATCAAAATAAATCATTTGTTTATACAAGAAATGAAAATACAAGAGTAAATTCTTTGCAAACCACCTGTTGACAAGTTTGAATGCACCTGTGATAAAAATGTTGGGCATTTGCACAAGTGTCATATGCAAGACAGAAGAAAAAAAATTCGCAACACTCTATGAAGCTTGCATCTATAACGCCCTATAAGCATCTATAACGCCCTATAAGTGTAGCTATAAGTCATTGTAAGATTCATTATAACCATGTATACGCCCTCACAACACCTCATAACCACCTTTATGATACATTGTCAATTTAAAACGGATTTATGCATTATAAATGTCATCATTAGCCTGTTTATCTGTCAAATGTCATAATGCATTATAACCAACTTGTTTTGCTGAAGTTTGTAGAGATGTATAATGACACTTCAGTGCTATTTCACAGTCTTTAGCCATAGCCATTAGTCATTGTAATACACATTATAGGAAAGTATGGGCGTTGTAGATGCAATACTAGATGCTTATAGGGCGTTATAGATGCAAGCTTCATAGAAATTGTTATGCACAAAATGACACAATTCCTTCTAGACAATTTTATTCCTTTTGAACACCCACTCAGCCAATTATTGCTTCCTATTTCATGACTCATTCTGCCTCACTCTTTCCAGGGAGACACTGACTTTTGTAACATTGATTGAAAAGGCTGTCTCTCAACGGGGTTGATGCTGAATGATTGGCAGCACTACAGCCTATAATGACTACTGCGCTACAGCAGCAGGTACTTTCCACACCATTCTTCTCAACCTTTTAATTTATAATCTCCACAGATTGCACAAATGATCAATGTTAATGTCTGTTATTCATCTCTAAAGCTACAAGGTTAGATGCAATATCAGTTTGCAGTACTTTTGTAATCCACTGAGCACGTTGCCAGGTTTGTAGGTATATCTAAGTGTCGCCAGGTTTGCAGGTATATCTAAGTGTCACCAGGTTTGCAGGTATATCCAAGTGTCGCCAGGTATATCTAAGTGTCTAGGTTCTAAGCGAAGACTGGCCGATGATGAAGTAGTTGTTAGGGTTTGCACCCGACCCCAAGAGCACAAACACAGAAGGCACAATATAGCGGGACCAACAGGCTAATTTATTGAAGAGAAAACTCAGGAAGTCCACTCTCACCAGGAAACGCGAAGTCCACCTTTAAGCCGGGAACCGTGGAGTCGCCCTTTAATCCGGGAACAGTGGAGTCGGCCCTTAATCCAGGCAGGAGGGGGGGGGGGTAAACCGGAGGATACCAAAGGAGAACGGAAAATCACAGCAACGCTGGAGTGAAGAAATCCTCTTCGTAAACGGAAAGCAGCGCACAGGGGAGCAACGAGGAAGGTCCAACAGAGAAATCTCCAGGGAAGATCCAGGTAAGTAAACAAACTTCGATGAGCAGGACAAGCACAAGTACTCTCCCAGGGAACGGCACGAACTGGCAACAAGCTGAGAGTGACACAGCCAGATATAGGGAGGTGATTGCCAACAGGTGAGTGGAGGGGTAACGAGGAAACAGGCATCAGGTGGAGTTGGCAGAGCTCCGGGTACGCTTACACTGCAGAGCGGGTGTGGAGCGGGGAGACGTTGAGCCTTGGCCAAGGTTACACTGCAGAGCGGGTGTGGAGCGGCGAGACGTAACAGTACCCCCCCCTCTACGGGAGCCACCTGGCGACTGACCTGGCGCCCCCGGGTGGGCACGGTAGAAGTCGGCGAGGAGAGAGGGATCCATAATGAGCTTCCGCGAAATCCAACTGCGCTCCTCAGGTCCATAACCTGCCCAGTCCGCGAGATACTGGAACCCGCGGCCGCAGCGCCGGACTTTAAGCAGCCGGCGGACCTTCCATTGAGGATGACCATCTACAAATTCCGGAGGCGGAGGCTCAGGAACCGGGGGCATAAGAGGACTGCTGGAGACGGGCTTAACTCGAGAGACGTGGAAGACAGGATGAATGTGCATGGAGGAAGGCAGCTTCAGCCGAACAGCTGCCGGGCTCAGGACTTTCTGGACTTCAAAAGGACCAATGAAGCGGGGCGAGAGTTTCTTGTCGGTTGTCTGGAGGGGAACGTCCTTCGTGGACAGCCAGACCCTCTGTCCCTTCTTGTACTCCGGCGCAGGGGTACGTCGCCGGTCAGCCCCTCTGCGAGCGCGCTCCCTAGCCTTGAGCAGTGCTGTCCGGATGGTCCTCCAGACACGCTGACAGCGTCGCAAGTGGAGCTGTACGGAGGGAACGGCCACTTCATCCTGCTGTGGGTCGAACAGGGGAGGTCGATACCCCAGGGATGCCTCGAATGGAGAAAGTCCAGATGCAGAGCTGACCAGGGAATTGGTGGCGTACTCTACCCACGGTAGGTAGTCACTCCAGGTGGAGGGCTTGCTGTTACATACACAACGCAACGCTGTCTCCATGCTCTGGTTTGCCCTCTCGGTCTGACCATTTGTTTGGGGGTGGTAGCCAGAAGACAGACTTACTGTGGCTCCGATGCCTTTACAAAATGCACGCCACACTTGTGAGGTGAACTGAGGACCTCTATCGGAGACTACATCTGATGGCAGGCCATGAAGCCGGAAGACATGTTGCATCAAGAGGTCCGCGGTCTCAGCAGCCGAAGGAAGTTTGGGAAGGGCTGTCAGATGGACGCCCTTGCTGAAACGGTCTATGACGGTGAGAACCAGTGTTTCCCCGAGAAGGTGGTAGTCCGGAAACGAAATCCAAAGCCAGTGAGACCAGGGGCGGCTAGGAATAGGGAGTGGCTGCAACAGACCAGATGGCGCCTGGTGAGAGGCCTTGCTGCTGGCGCAAACAGTGCAGGCCGCTACAAAGCTCTTGACATCCTCCCGCATAGTTGGCCACCAGAAGCGCCGAGCGATGAACGACTGGGTACGACTAACTCCTGGGTGACAGGAGAAACGACTGCTATGACCCCACTGAAGAACTCGAGACCGAACAGCATCTGGGACGAAGAGGCGACGGGGTGGCACGTTACTCGGAGCGGGTTGAGCACGTTGGGCAGTGCGAAGAGCCGACTCAAGACCAAAAGGGACCACACCGACCACTCTAGCCGCAGGGAGGATGGGTTCAGGCTCTTCAAACGCGCCTTCCTTCGGGTGTAGCCGAGACAGGATGTCAGCCTTTACGTTGCGTGTCCCAGGACGGTAAGTCAGAACATAGTTGAAACGACTAAGGAAGCCAGCCCACCGAGCCTGACGACTGTTGAGACGTTTGGCTGCCCTCAGGTGAGTCAAGTTCTTGTGGTCCGTCCAGATGAGAAACGGGTGCTCAGCGCCCTCGAGCCAGTGGCGCCATTCCTCCAGAGCAGCCCCTACAGCCAGTAACTCCCGGTTTCCAACGTCATAATTCTGCTCGGCCGGCAGAAATCGGCGGGAGAAAAAGGCGCAAGGATGGAGTTTCTGGTCCTCAGCCGACCGCTGGGAGAGCACCCCCCCTACGCCTGAATCCGAGGCATCAACCTCTACCACGAATTGTCTCTTGGGGTCAGGATGGAGCAGCACTGGGGCCGAGGTGAACCTTGTCTTGAGGACTTGGAAAGCAGAGCTGGCAGCAGGAGACCAGATGAAGGGTTTGGCTGGGGAGGTCAACGCAGTAAGCGGTTCTGCCAGCTGGCTGTAGTTGCGAATGAATCTCCGGTAGAAATTTGCGAACCCTAGAAAACTCTGCAGCTCCTTACGGTTGGTAGGTTCCGGCCAGTCCACCACTGTCTGGACCTTGCGGGGATCTGCTCTGGTCCGTCCCTTCTCTACGATGAATCCCAAGTAATCCACAGAGGGGGAGTGAAACAGGCACTTCTCCGCCTTGACGTAGAGTTGGTTCTGGAGGAGGCGCTCCAGTACCCTGCGAACATGCTGGACGTGTTCCTCAAGAGAAAATGAGGATGTCGTCCAGGTAAACGACGACAAACACATCCAACATGTCACGGAGTACGTCGTTCATAAACGCCTGAAACACTGCTGGTGCGTTTGTGAGTCCGAACGGCATCACCAAGTACTCATAGTGGCCTCGGGGTGTTTTGAAGGCGGTCTTCCACTCATCGCCTTCCCTGATTCGCACGAGGTGGTAAGCGCTCCTCAGGTCTAGCTTGGTGAAGATGGTTGCCTGTGAGAGAGGCTCAAAAGTCGAACTCATAAGTGGAAGCGGGTACTTGTTCTTAATGGTGATTGCGTTCAGTTGCCGGTAGTCAATACAAGGTCGAAGTCCCCCGTCCTTCTTCTTCACAAAAAAGAACCCTGCAGCAACAGAGGAAGACGAGGGCTTGATGAGACCTGCAGCAAGGGACTCGGTGATGTACTCATTCATGGCCGCCTTCTCAGGGAGTGACAAGTTGTAGAGGCGGCTACTGGGAAGAGTAGCCCCAGGACGGAGATCAATGGCGCAATCATACGGGCGGTGAGGCGGGAGTGACTTAGCACGGGTCTTGCTAAATACCTCACCAAGGTCATGATACACAGGGGGCACGGAGGAGAGATCAGGAGGCAGGGGAGTAGGCGAGCTCAAAGGCGTAGCACTAGGAGCTGCACGAAGGCATTGGGCATGGCAAGTAGAGCCCCATCCAAGGACTGTGCCTGTGGACCAAGAGATGTGGGGTTCATGGTGTCTGAGCCAGGGGCGTCCCAAGATAACTGGATTAAGCGGGGAACGTATGATGTAAAATTGCATTGTCTCTGTGTGGTTACCTGCAACGGTGAGAGTAACGGGGACGGTCCGCTGTGTGATACAGGCTAATCTCCGGTCATCCAAGGCAAACGCATCAATGGGGGTCCCAAGAGACTCAAGGGGAATGTCTGCCTGCGAGGCAAAGTCAAGGTCCATAAAACTATCATCTGCTCCGGAATCAATCAGGGCTCCAAGGGAAAGTCTCTGGCCCGCCCAGACTAAAGCAATAGGAACAAGATGGCCGCGAGATTCGGACCCACGGGAGAAGGAAAGGCGGCTTACTAGGATCTCCCTTGGTCCTGGTAAGCCTAATCTTTTGGCCGTGAGGGACAGTCGCGGAGTCGGTGCCCCTTAAGACCACAGTACAGACAAAGACCTGCCTTGAATCGGCTCTCCCGTTCAGCAGGAGTAAGTCTAGCACGTCCTACCTCCATCCGCTCTTCTACATCCCCAGGTGGCGTTGTCGCGAAAGAGTCAGAGGAGGGATTGGCCGGGGAAACGGGAACAGCGGTTCGGTCTGACGCAGAGGTAGTTCTGGGATTGAAGGAAGTTCCACGCAAGGCCTTCTCACGCTTTCTCTCCCGGATACGTCCATCAATGCGGATAGCGAGAGCAATGAGGTCATCCAGAGATGAGGGTTCTTCTCGGGTAGCAAGTTGATCCTTCACCGCCTCGCTCAATCCTCTACGAAAAGTGGCACGCAGGGCCTGGTCATTCCATCCGCTCTCAGCGGCAGCCAGGCGGAAGTCGACGGAGTAATCTGTGACGCTGGCGCCGCCCTGCTGGATGTTATTCAGTCGTTAGTCAGAATCCCGACCGCTTACCGGATGGTGGAAAACCTTACGTAGCTCTGCGACAAAGTCTCTATAAGAGTTACAGTAGCTGGCCCCCATGGACCAAGAAGACGTAGCCCACTGCGCTGCTCGACCACTGAGCAGGTTGGTCACGTAAGCGATCTTAACAGCATCACTGGAGAACACGGTGGGCTGGTGTGTGAAAACAAGCTCACACTGCATAATGAAGGTAGAGCAAGTTTCAAAGTTACCGTCAAATGGGCGTGGACTGGTAATGATGGTTCCACGGGGTAAATAAACAGGAACCGGAGGATCTACTGGAGCGGCGGCCACAGGGGGCGCACTTGCTGGCGGTACAGGCTGGTTCAGCTGCTGGTTGGCAAGAGCTGCTGAAATGGTCTGCAGTTGTTGCATGATCTCTGCCTGCTGACTCGCCATCGCCGCCTGCTGGACAGCTAAAGCTTCCACAGAAGCTTGCAGGGGTTGAACTTGAGACTGGAGACCCTGCACAGCAACCGAAGCCTCTTGTAATTGCTGGGAATGGGCGTTGGTAATCTGAATTTGTTTTACTAGGGCTGCTTGCACCGGATTGGTTGTGGGTGTGCCGTCTGTGCTGGCTGGGGTCGTCATGGCCAGTTCGTACTGTTAGGGTTTGCACCCGACCCCAAGAGCACAAACACAGAAGGCACAATATAGCGGGACCAACAGGCTAATTTATTGAAGAGAAAACTCAGGAAGTCCACTCTCACCAGGAAACGCGAAGTCCACCTTTAAACCGGGAACCGTGGAGTCGCCCTTTAATCCGGGAACAGTGGAGTCGGCCCTTAATCCAGGCAGGAGGGGGGGGGGTAAACCGGAGGATACCAAAGGAGAACGGAAAATCACAGCAACGCTGGAGTGAAGAAATCCTCTTCGTAAACGGAAAGCAGCGCACAGGGGAAGGGGAGCAACGAGGAAGGTCCAACAGAGAAATCTCCAGGGAAGATCCAGGTAAGTAAACAAACTTCGATGAGCAGGACAAGCACAAGTACTCTCCCAGGGAACGGCACGAACTGGCAACAAGCTGAGAGTGACACAGCCAGATATAGGGAGGTGATTGCCAACAGGTGAGTGGAGGGGTAACGAGGAAACAGGCATCAGGTGGAGTTGGCAGAGCTCCGGGTACGCTTACACTGCAGAGCGGGTGTGGAGCGGGGAGACGTTGAGCCTTGGCCAAGGTTACACTGCAGAGCGGGTGTGGAGCGGCGAGACGTAACAGTAGTGAAATACACAATGACATTACTTAATACAATGATGGATGGGACTGTTAATGTTAGATTTGAAATTCTGTTTTAATGATTTTGTGTTCATGTTGCAGTTATTGTTCTGTTATTTGTTTGGGGTTTTGACTCGGACTAAGGGGGCGGAATCGTCATGTTGTTGTCGGTTTTGGCTATTGTGTGAATAAAAAGAGCACTCCCGGGGTCGTGTGGTGTATGGGGCATGGGTGCTGCCATTGAAAAGAGATCTCTGCCTCTCGACTCATTCTTCAACGCCAGATTGCCACAACATAAAGCATTGTTTCTGCCCGTAGCTGAATTAACGAACCACTAACTTAACATGTTTCCTAAATCCACAGTATTCAAAAAATTTCAAGTGAAACCATACCATAACCTTCATTAGGTTATTAGTCATCCCGACTGTTTTTTAAGATAATAATAATAATTATAATAAATTAAACTTATATAGCGCTTTTCTAACACTCAAAGTCGCTTTACAATAAATGGGGTGAAACAAGACAACAAATAAACATAACACATACTTACAGGGGTGGATGGGAAGGGGGGCTACGAGAGGGAGAAGCGGCAGCCACACACGATGTCAGCAGTACTCTCTGACTTAAACACATACAAAAGGGCAAGAAAACCAAAAAAAACAACAGCACTGTGGACGTAGATTTTATGTAGGAGTTGACTCCCGTAGCTTATTCCTTCCCCGAGCTATCCACCAGGCAGTATTTAAGCCATAGCTGGGGGCTGGTTCGTGAGCATCAGGGAATATCCACACACCGGTGGGCCTGCCTACCGCAGGTCTGGGGCCAGACCTACTCCAAGTCCCTTATAGATCAGCCAAGGTCCAAGGTGTACCCTGTTACCATGTGTGGCCATATTGTAACGATCCACCTGATTTGACTGTTATCAGTCCATTGAATAGGAGTTATTGAACGATCACGGATGGATCGACTCGCTAGCCCTTGGCTAAAGGGTCGGACCCTTTAGTCGACTGGTTAATGTAATTGCCCGTGGTGCGGGAGACCAGGTTCGTGTCCTGGGTGTGGCAGTTCCCGGCTGCCCAAGTGTACTGATGAATGTTATCAGTGCATATGCCCCGCAAGTTGGGTGTGAGATGGAAGAGAAAGAAGAATTCTGGAGTGAGTTGGATGACATGGTGGAGAGTGTACCCAGGGAGGAGAGAGTGGTGATTGGAGTGGACTTCAATGGGCACATTGGTGAAGGGAACAGAGGTGATGAGGAGATATGGTATCAAGGAGAGAAATGTGGAAGGACGGATGGTGGTGGATTTTGTGAAAAGGATGGAAATGGCTGTGGTGAATACATATTTCAAGAAGAGGGAGGAACACAGGGTGACTGAAGTACAAGAGTGGAGGAAAGTGTACACAGGTGGACTATATCTTATGTAGAAGGCGCAATCTGAAAGGGATTGGAGACTGCAAGGTGGTGACAGGGGAGAACGTAGCTAGGCAGCATCGGATGGTGGTCTGTAGGATGACTCTGGAGACCAAGAAGAGGAAGCGAGTAAAGGCAGAGCCGAAGATCAAAGGGTGGAAGTTGAAGACAGAAGACTGTTGTGTGGAGTGTTAAGATGGGCACTGGGTGGTAGTGAAGAGTTGCTGGATGGCTGGGCAAGCACTGCAGAAATAGTGAGGGAGACAGCTAGGAGGTATTTGGTGTGTCATCAGAACAGAAGAAGGAAGACAAGGAGACTTGGTAGTGAAATGAAGAAGTACAGCATAGTATACAGAGGAAGAGGTTAGCAAAGAAGAAGTGGGATAGTCAGAGAGATGAAGAAAGTAGACAGGAGTACAAGGAGATGCAGTGTAAAGTGAAGAGAGAGGTGGCAAAGACAAAGGAAAAGGCGTATGGTGAATTGTATGAAAGTTTAGACACTAAGGAAGGAGAGGCTCCAACGGGATGACTATACAACTCAGCACCCTAAATGGCCACCCAGTAGGCAGGAGATACATTAGGACAGACCACAACTAGATGAAAAAAATCCTACCATCCATGACAGCTGAAGCTATGGAGGTTCAAATAAGAATCATGGCCAGACTAAAGACAGGCACGGCTTCCACGACTCAGTGACTACCATCACGAACCCTGCTTGCAGATGTGAGCACAGCCTTATGCAATATTTCGACTACCACCATAACAGAGACCAACGAGCTTGTATATGCCACTGCAACTATAACCCTGGAGATGTTTGGGTACAGGATTAAAAACACAGGTTACCAACAGTACCCTCCATTGAAGAGAAAGCTGGAAGCCAAGATTTAAGCAGCACAGAGAGATTTTAGCCAGTTAACAGAGGTGCAGAAAGTTGTGATGAAAGACAGGTACTGGTTAAGGGACAACAGCAAGCTGTCCATAATTGAGGTCCTGGAAACTGCCAAAAAAAAGAGGCTCACAGCTCTGGCCGCCAGACTGGAGAGAAACACTAGAAAAGTAGAAGCAAAAAGAGTAAATGGCCTGTTCCTCAAAGAATCATCCAAAGTGTACTCCCAGCTGTAGAGTAACAAGGGAAAAACATCAGGCCCACCCAGAGAAGAGACCGAGCAATACTGGAAGGCTATATGTGAAAAAGAGTCATCAAACAACACCAATGCCCTGTGGCTGGTGGACCAAAGAGCAAACCACAACAATAACCCAGAACAAGAACCAGTTATGATCACAGTGACCAACATCCAACGACAAGTCTCAAATATGAAGAGCTGGACTGTACCAGGGCCTGACATGATTCATGCCTACTGGCCGAAGAAGCTAACGGTACTCCATGAATGCCTGGTGAAACAAATGAACTAGCTGCTAACATCAGGGTCTCACCCTAATTGGCTAACACAGGGGAGAACAATACTGATCATGAAGGATCCCCACAGGGGTACAACACATTCAACTACTGGCAAATAACCTGCCTGTCAACAACATGGAAGATCCTGTCGGGCATCATAGCAGCTAAGCTAAATGGGCACATGAGTTACTATGAGTAAAAATCAGAAAGGGATTGGGAGCAACACCAGAGGGTCAAAGCATCGGCTACTGGTTGATACAGCAGTCACCCAAGACTCTAGGACCAGACAGATCAAACTGAGCAAAGCCCAAGTTGAGTACAAGAAATCTTATGATTCAATGCCCCACACCTGGTTACTGGAGTGCTTGGCACTATACAAAGCCAATGGTACACTAATAGCCTTCACTGAGAATTCAATGTGACAGTGGAAAACAACACTAGAGGCCAACTCAAAGACAATCACAAAGGTAACATCAAATGTTTCATATACTAAGGTGATGCACTATCCCCACTACTGCTCTGTATAGGCCTGAACCCCTTCAGTCAGATCATCAAAAGGAGTGGATGTGTGTTCAGGTTCAGAAGTTGAGTTGCCGTCTGCCACCTCCTATGCATGGATGACATCAAGCTGCATGCCAAGAATGAGCGAGACATTGACTCACTGATCCACCTCACCAGGATCTACAGCAACGACATTGGGATGTCATTCGAACTGGACTGTTGAGTTACCAGATGGCAAGATAACAGACATACAGGACAGTTACAAGTACCTGGGTATTCCACAGGCAAATGGAAACCATGAGGAGGCAACAAGGAGGTCAGCATCAGCCAAACACCTCCAGAGAGTGAGGCCAGGTCCTGAGGGATCAGCTCATTAGGAAAAATAATCTCCAAGCCATCAACACATATGCCCTACCAGTCATCAGATACCCAGCTGGAATAATAAGTTGACCAAAGGAGGAGATAAAGGACAAAGTTATCAGGACACCTCAAAATGCACGGAGGGTTCCACGTTAAGTCAAGCAGCCGGAGACTGTACGATAAGCAAAAAGATGGGTGGGGTCCGCGGTGGTGTAGCGGTCTAAGTATTGGCTTTGTGTCGATGCAGTTGCCCACTGGGGACCGGGGTTCGCGCCTCGGTCTCGTCAGATCCGACTATGGCCGGACTCGATGAAGCAGCAATTATTGGCAACGCTGTCTTCGGGAGGGGGGCGGAGTCGGCTTGTGTTCGTCACATGAATGCGTCAATGGGTGTGTCGGAAAAAGCGGTGGTTCGGCCTGGAGTCACCTTGTCACAAAAGTGAGGAGGTGTCTCCTTCGAGACTGCCTGCCAGAGAGATGCAGTTGGTGAATGCATACAGTACGAGGGTGGGAGTTTCAACTAAAATAGGGATCGACTGGCCACTAAAATGGGAGAAAAAGGGGAAAATCAGAAATAAATGTAAAAAAAGAAAAGCAAAAAGATGGGGGCCGAGGGTCAGTGAGTGTCAGAGTCACTATCCAAGATGAAACAAGGAACATCCATGAGTATATCAGAAAGAGCCCCCCCCCCCAGGACAAACTGCTGAGTGAGTACCTCAGGCAGAAGAAGACAGAGTATGGAGGAGGAAGAAGAAGAGGTGGTATCATGGAAGCTCAAGCCACTCCATGGGATGTACCATCAACAGATAGAAGACATGGCTGATATTGAGGAATCCCTCCAGTGGCTAGAAAAGCCTTGACTGAAGGACATCACAGAGACTCTGATCATAGCAGCACAAGAACAGGCACTCGGGACCAGATCAGTTCAGGCAAGGGTCTACCACACCAGATAAGACCCAATATGCAGGCTGTGCAAAGATGCCCCCGAGACAATCCAGCACTTAGTAGCAGGGTATAAAATGCTAGCTAGGAAAGCACACACTGAAAGGCATATCTAAGTACCTGGGATAGTGTACAATAATATATGCAATGAATACAGACTGGAAGTCCCCAAGTCCAAATGGGAGAAACCACCAAAGGTGGTTGAGAATGGCAGAGCTAAGATCCTGTGGGACTTCAATTTCCAGAATGAAAGGCAGGTGCTGGCTATTGTGGTGGTCAACAAGGAACAAAAGACAGCAGTAGTGATCGATGTAGCAATCCCAAGCGGCAACAACATCAGAAAGAAAGAGCATGAGAAGCTAGAGAAATACCAAGGGCTGAAGGAAGAACTACATCGGATGTGGAAGGTGAAATCCACAGTAGCCCCAGTGGTAATAGGAGCACTAAGGGCTGTGACCCCCAACTGGGAAAGTTGCTCCAGCAGATTCCAAGAACAACATCTGACGTCTCTGTCCAGAAGAGTGCTGTCCTAGGAACAGCCAAGATACTGCACAGAACCCTCAAACTTCCAGGCCTCTGGTAGATGACCAGAGCTTGAGGAAGACACTCACAACCTGAAAAAGGGTGAGAGGGTGATTTTTTATCATATACACTACCGTTCAAAAGTTTGGGATCACCCAAACAATTTTGTGTTTTCCATGAAAAGTCACACTTATTCACCACCATATGTTGTGAAATGAATAGAAAATAGAGTCAAGACATTGACAAGGTTAGAAATAATGATTTGTATTTGAAATAAGATTTTTTTTACATCAAACTTTGCTTTCGTCAAAGAATCCTCCATTTGCAGCAATTACAGCATTGCAGACCTTTGGCATTCTAGCTGTTAATTTGTTGAGGTAATCTGGAGAAATTGCACCCCACGCTTCCAGAAGCAGCTCCCACAAGTTGGATTGGTTGGATGGGCACTTCTTGCATACCATACGGTCAAGCTGCTCCCACAACAGCTCAATGGGGTTCAGATCTGGTGACTGCGCTGGCCACTCCATTACCGATAGAATACCAGCTGCCTGCTTCTGCTCTAAATAATTCTTGCACAATTTGGAGGTGTGTTTAGGGTCATTGTCCTGTTGTAGGATGAAATTGGCTCCAATCAAGCGCTGTCCACTGGGTATGGCATGGCGTTGCAAAATGGAGTGATAGCCTTCCTTATTCAGAATCCCTTTTACCCTGTACAAATCTCCCACCTTACCAGCACCAAAGCAACCCCAGACCATCACATTACCTCCACCATGCTTAACAGATGGCGTCTGCATTCTTCCAGCATCTTTTCATTTGTTCTGCGTCTCACAAACGTTCTTCTTTGTGATCCAAACACCTCAAACTTGGATTCATCCGTCCACAACACTTTTTTCCAGTCTTCCTCTGTCCAATGTCTGTGTTCTTTTGCCCATCTTAATCTTTTTCTTTTATTGGTCAGTCTCAGATATGGCTTTTTCTTTGCCACTCTGCCCTGAAGCCCAGAATCCCGCAGCCGCCTCTTCACTGTAGATGTTGACACTGGTGTTTTGCGGGTACTATTTAATGAAGATGCCAGTTGGGGACCTGTGAGGCGTCTGTTTCTCAAACTAGAGACTCTAATGTACTTATCTTCTTGCTCAGTTGTGCAACGCGGCCTCCCACTTCTTTTTCTACTCTGGTTGGAGCCTGTTTGTGCTGTCCTCTGAAGGGAGTAGTACACACCGGTGTAGGAAATCTTCAATTTCTTAGCAATTTCTCGCATGGAATAGCCTTCATTTCTAAGAACAAGAATAGACTGTCGAGTTTCAGATGAAAGTTCTCTTTTTCTGGCCATTTTGAGCGTTGAATTGACCCCACAAATGTGATGCTCCAGAAACTCAATCTGCTCAAAGGAAGGTCAGTTTTGTAGCTTCTGTAATGAGCTAAACTGTTTTCAGATGTGTGAACATGATTGCACAAGGGTTTTCTAATCATCAATTAGCCTTCTGAGCCAATGAGCAAACACATTGTACCATTAGAACACTGGAGTGATAGTTGCTTGAAATGGGCCTCTATACACCTATGTAGATATTGCACCAAAAACCAGACATTTGCAGCTAGAATAGTCATTTACCACATTAGCAATGTATAGAGTGTATTTCTTTAAAGTTAAGACTAGTTTAAAGTTATCTTCATTGAAAAGTACAGTGCTTTTCCTTCAAAAATATGGACATTTCAATGTGATCCCAAACTTTTGAACGGTAGTGTAGGTGAAAACAGGTAGTGTTCTGAGAAAACGCTTAAAAGTTTCTGTTGAAGTGGCTTTTGTCAGTTCAAATGAGATGCTATTCCACAGTGTAGGACCACATACACAAAACGTTGCTTCACCATGAGCCTTCATTCACCTTCTTGGAATAGTTAGGAGAAGAATGACTGTGGATCTGAGGACCCTGCCAGAAACATATTCATGCAGGCTATTGTTTATGTAGATAGGAGCAAGTCCATTAAATGATTTAGAAATAAGTAACTTGAAATTTATTCTACCACTAAGTGGCAGCCAGTGAAAAGATTTCAGAATAGGAGTGATGCAGAATTTTTCCTTTGTTCCTGTTGTTACTCTAGCTACAGGGTTCTGGACCAGCTGTAGCTGTCCTATGGTTTTCTACTACTACTACTAATTTTGGCTGCTTCCGTTAGGGGTCGCAACAGCGGATCATCCGTTTCCATTTCTTCCTGTCTTCTGCATCTCCCTCTGTCACAACCGGGCACCTGCATGTCCTCTCTCACCACATCCATAAACCTTCTCTTTGGCCTTCCTCTTTTCCTCTTCCCTGGCAGCTCCACATTCAGCGTCCTATGGTTTTCTCGGGTAATCTAATAAACCCCTCCCTACTTGTTGAAAATATTGTGAAATGCATTATTTTCATAAAGTAGTTTTACTAGATGATTTGGAGGATTCTAGATTATATAAACACTTCGTAGACACTTTCAAAATGATTGAATTTTGAAAAAAAATAGGATTTTTTTTTTTTTTTTTTTTTTTTTTTTTTTTAGTCCAAAAGGGAAAAGGGCAATGTTGTCAATGCAATTGATGTCTAGTGGTTTGATTAATTCTGGCAGAACACAGAGGTCTGAATTACTGCACAGGCTCAGTGCCTAAACCATAACTGCAGTGTAAGGCTACTGAAGATGCTGTTGAGATGGTGAAAATTACACAAAATAACAACCTTGGAATAACCTCAGAAACCGAAATTAGTACTACACACACATTTATAGTGTGATGAAAAATAGCTGATCAAAGTAGCAATAAAGCCAACTTCTCCCTCGACAAGAATTTCAAGTAGATTAATAAAAGACAACAGAATCCTGGCTCTTTCTGGCAAGCATCTGTTATCGCTTTCTCTGTATTGCACACATTAACACACACACACACACACACACACACAAACACACACACACACACACACACACACACACACACACACACACACACACACACACACACACACACACACACACACACACAATTTAAGAGAACAAAAACTGAACGATTTCCATTTTTCCTGTTATTTTGGTTAGACAAAGAGATACAAGTCTTTTCATTTGTACAACTCCCACCCGACGCGAACGGCCCAGCAGTTGTGAGATGGCAGTCTAAAAAAGAGTCTGGCCTGTCAAAGTCCTAATCGTTCCGGAAAGGCCCTTGGCTCAGCATGCACAGCAGATGCCAGCGCCAATTAGACAGGTGTCTACAGTGTGCCAGTCCTTGAGAGGAGAGCAGATAAGCCACATTCACTGTGCTCACACTACTTCTGCACTGCTGCGTCTGAATCGATGGAGCTTTGGGACGATGGGACTTTGGGACTCAGAGAGTTGGAACAGAACATCTGCAGCAGGGGTTCTGCTGCTGAAAATAAGTCAAATAAAAAGGACTTTGTTGAGAGATGAGTTCCGAATAAAATGCCCTTTGCTGATGTCTATGTCACTAGCAAATGAACTGTGTTGTGTGACTCCTGTTTAGACGAGTGAAACAGAGAGGACGAGCAAAGGCACAGATATTGGTTATTGATTTGCAATGAATATCACTTGATCCTCTGGACAAGATGTTTAGTAAAATGTAATGCTTAATCATCAACCAATTTCATCATGCAAAATAATGATGTATGTCCTGGTCGCTGCACTAGCGACTCCTCTGGTCGGTCGGGCGCCTGTTCGGGGTGAGGAGGAACTGGGGGGGAATAGCTTGATCCTCCCATGTGCTACGTCCTCCTGGTGAACTCCTCACTGTTAGGTCAAAAGAAGCGGCTGGTGACTACACATGTATAGGAGGAGGCATGTGGTCTGCAACCCTCCCCGGATCGGCAGAGGTTGTGGAGCAGTGACTGGGATGACCCGGAAGAGTGGGGTAATTGGCCAAGTACAATTGGAGAGAAAATGGGGAGAGAAAAAAAATATTGACGTAATTTAATGCAACAGGCCTCAGCTTTATCTGCAGAATCAGGAAATAATTACTTTGTTGGCGAAAAAGAAAAGAACTGTCAAATATAGAGCCAGACAAGAGGTTGCATGTGTCTGTACGACAAACCATGTCAGAGAATGTCATGAAAAGATAAGAATACACAGGCTGAAAAGGTATCAGGAGATGCCACTATGTGGGATGCTGGTGACGACGCGTGAAGCAGGTGCAGTTCAAAGCACGTCAGATCCAACTTGTCCCTAATGCAACTGTGATGTTGTGACATGAACAATCTCAAAAGGAGAGGGGGGAAAAAAAGAGAGAGAGAGAGAGAGAGAGAGAGTGTAAAGCAGATGAATGCCACCTTCAGGGAACCAGCTTTATCAGCAGAAGAGAAGGTAAACACTTGACAACATATTGATTCAATGCAGAGAAAGTGCTATGAAGAAGAGGGGATGAATGGGAGAGAGACGAAAATGAGAATGTTCCATCCTCCACCCCCTCAGCAGCACTCAGGAAGTGTCAGAGGCTTTGTGTTGAGAAGCTGCGCCCTGTTCCTTTGAGATAGTGCGGCTGAATCTCGATAACACTCACTTCCAGCTGAGCGCTTCGAGAAGAGAAGGCCGGAGACAATAAAACGAGGGCGCTGCTGCAGCACGCCGAATAGCTGCGGATGAGAGTAAGGGCTGGGTTTGGGTAGGTTAATCAACCGTAATTGGAGAGCAGGTGCTGAACATATACACTGCTCCCCCCCTAAATTATATAATTGTCTTTTAATTAAGCAGCGCGTCCTCCGCCTTGTCTCCTCCTTTTTCAGGCGTGTGAAGCAGCACTGATTCCATCAGATCACTGACACCAAGAACAAATTGCTTTTCTACAGTGGCAAAGATGATGAGGGGCTGGAGGCTGAATGGGGAGAGAGCTTTGCTGCTCACTGGACAGCCACAATAATTACTTTAAACCAAAGACGAATGGTGAAATGACCAACAAGGTGCTACTGTGGTACTCAAGACAAACATCGTGTTTTAAAGGATGGAAAATGTACTCTAGTATTCATGATTATTTTTTTTAACTTTCAATTATACATATTTTGGAAAGATTCTATCAGTTTATCACCATTTCTGAATGTTTCTAAATCTATTTGACAGAGTTATGTTCATGCCCTTTTATCTTACACCAACATTACTATGACCGTGTACTTGTCTCGGATGATAGGGACACTTATTCTTCTGTTTGTTGTTTTGATATTCCTCTTAACGCAACCTCAAACACCATTCAGTTCTACACAAAGTCAAGAGGACGAACTGATAAAATGATTTTACGATATTTTTGGAAACCATTTATGTATGGGGATGGTATATATATATGTGTGTGTGTGTGTGTGTGTGTGTGTGTGTGTATAGGAAAATATATTGTATGTCTGCAACTGCTGCAGACATAGATATAAGCATCTATTTTGTAATTATAAATAAATCATGCCAATAGACAAATACCACACACACACCCCCATTGGACAGCTAGCGATCACGTGTTTCTGAATTTTTGAATGTCGCACCTCTCCCTTCCCCATTGGTCGTTGTGCACGTGATGTGCATGACGAGGCAGTAAATGGTATGTCCTTTCCCCGAGTAGCTTTATTGACAGCTGATCATTGCTTATGGCAGGAAACAGGCTGGTACTGTCTCATAAAGAATTTACTTGACTCACTGGATTGTTTTGCCCCTTATTTGTTGAGCACTTTCCCTACTGTTGAGTGTTTCTTTTAACAAAGTTATATATATATATATATATATATATGTGTTCACATTGTATCACACTGTATCACATCGTATCACATTGTATCACATTTGACCAGTGAGAATGGATAATTTTGTAGTGGTTCATCGGAGCTAAATTTTGCTCATCTAAATTGTATTTTAAGCTAAAAAAAACTGAAAAGTAAACAGACACATTAGAAGGACCTTTATCAGTTTTACCTTAGAGACACTGTAACCGGTTATTTTCTTGCCCGGTGCGTTATTCGATATGGCGTGTACTGCACCACAAGACGACGTCACTAACCGCTCGGCTAAAGGGTCAGATCCGTTAGCTCGGGGCTAACGTGTGTTATTAGTAGTTTACAGTCGTCACCCTCCCCGGAAGCGCGCCCTCGCGTTTTGTTATTCCCGCGCTCCGAAGAGACTTCTGAGGATCTGCACACTTCCGGATCCCACCGCTGCCACCAATGTAACCGGTTATTGTCTTGCGCGGTGCGGGATTCGATACGGATGTACTGCACCACAAGGCGACGTCACTAACCGCTCGGCTAAAGGGTCAGACTACTAATAAGACCCGTTAGCCCCTAGCTAACGGGTCTTATTAGTAGTTTACAACACTTTTGTCTGAAGGTTGATTTGTTTGAGCAGGTTAGAGGTGATAGAGGACGCCTCACTTCCATCTCTGTGAAACCCTACCTGGATGACGCCACACGGCCAGTGCCCAGTGACAGAATGCAAGAGAGAGGCTGAGAGGGAGTAGAGGTGGGGTGCGGTTTAACTATATTGTGCCATTTTCCTACCAGTGATAATTTTAACGTAAACAAGGGAAATCGTTCACATCCAACACCAGTATATAATTCTACATGCACTCACAAATATTTTCGGAGGAGTCGCAACCCCCCCCCCGCCCCCATCCAAATCTACACAATTGTACAGCTAAATATTAGACTATTGCTTCGTCCGAAATCACATACTAATTACTACATAGTACATATGAGTACTGTCTTCCAGTGTACTGTCAGTATATGAGTAAGAAGTACAACCGGATGTTCACGCATGCTAGTTGCTTGATAACACGCTGTGCATAAACGTCTACTGGTGTGGTGACCCGTATGTTGTTTTTAAGTAAAAAAAAAAAAACCCGATGACTTTAATTGGTTTGGGCTTAGCATGGTGAAAAGTAATAGTTACTTACATTTAAGCTGTTCCACTGTTCTGCCCCTTGGAGTTTGTATTGCCCTTTGCCTTTGTTGTCATGAAATATGGCAATGCGTTGTGGGATATTGATGCCAGCATCGTGTCCAGCGGTTGCACACTCTGAAATGTCTCCAGGATGACATCTGATGGGTATTTCTCACATACTCTTTAATGCATGGTTTCTGACATACTAAAACACTCACATACTAGTTCGGTCTACCAAATAGTATGTTAGTATGAGACCTCCGTTACAGCCCATATCACGCTATGAGGAAGTGCGCTACAAGCCAGGTTCCTGAAGTGCTTTGAATCTAAAAAAAATAAAAAATAAATCCCACCACAATCTACTCTTTTCTGAAAAACTGTCCCATCAGCTCAGCACAGGGTCCGGCACAGATCCAGGCCTAGATAAACCACCACCGTGGCCAGTTCCACAACCTCCCCTTGGATTTTGTGACAGAGATGTAATCTGGGGAGAGAATTTTCCTAACCCCACGGTGACCTGGACCCATATATAACTGTATTCAATTCCCCCTTTACCTTTCTAACAGCTCAGATGCCGGCATTCAGATGGGCTCTTCGTCGCTGTCAATATGAAAAACCTATTTCATGTGAAAAGCCTGCAGGAGGAAAAGGGGTCTCAGTGTTTTGGCGCACTAGTCGATGTGCCCCTCTCTCTTTCTATCATGTCAGGGGTTAAATGTAATGTACCACCCTACACCAAGAAGCAAAACAATACTAAAGAGCCCTGATTCCTACCAGTAGGATCCTCACATTACTTTTCTCCATCGCTCCTCAAGCTTGGCTTTTTAAAAGGGATTTGTGGTTGTTGGACAAACCGTCTCCCTGTGCTTTTATTTCACCAAGGGCTTCATAAGTCTTGGGGCTTCTTGAAAAGCTGACGCATGTAATTGATCTTGCCACTTCTACTCTTGCACCTGAAAGAAAAGTCACTGTCATCTTCAAACTAAAGAGGGCCATGTCTTACACTTTTCCAATCAATTCTCCCCCCCTTTTTTTTCTCCTCAGTTGTATCTGGCCAATTACCCCACTCTTCTGAGCCGTCCCGGTCGCTGCTCCACCCCTCCACTGATCCAGGGAGGGCTGCAGACTACCACATGCCTCCTCTGATACATGTGGAGTCGCCAGCCGCTTCTTTTCACTTGACAGTGAGGAGTTTCACCAGGGGGACGTAGCGCGTGAGGGGGGTCATGCTATAGTTCCCCCTCCCCCCTGAACAGGCGCCCCGACTGACCAGAGGAGGCGCTAGTGCAGAGGCCAGGACACATACCCACATCCGGCTTCCCACCCGCAGACACGGCCAATTGTGTCTGTAAGGACACCCGACCAAGCCGGAGGTAACACGTGGATTCGAACTGGCGATCCCTGTGTTGGTAGGCAATGGAATAGACCGCCACGCTACCCGGGCGCCTCCAATCAATTTTACATACATCCACATCCCCTCAAACAAAAATCCCACGTTGATCTAAATTTCAAGCAGCATTTCTGTACAGTGGAAAATGCTACACGGAAGCAATGTCCTTGTGTACAGGAACACATGTGTGTATGTGCCACTGAGAGGGTTGTGCACATCTGTGTTCATAGTCGCCCAGACATGCACATTTCTACCTCTGGCCAACATAACTGAGTATACAGTTGTACCGTTGCTGCAACCTTTGCTGACATTTCAGCACAATAGCCAGTGCCCCTTGCAAGGGCTGGGGATTTGAGGGAACGGCGACAGAAGACCTTTGCCAATAACATCACAATTGCAAATGCAAGCTGGCAAGGGCAGGGCCCCCGAGACACCTCTTCCTCTGCGTTAAGATAAATAAGAGATCAATAATCTAAAATAAGAGGACAGACAACTTGACACAGACCTCGGAGACATCATCAACAAGATTCTATTTCCAGCCTGCCCACGGTCCCTGGCGTCGCCAGCCGCACCACTCGTCAGCGGGACCACTCCTTCCTGCAGAAGTGGAGCAGGAGCAAGTAATGCATAACAAAGCAGCAGCAGCGTGGATGAGAGCAGTAAGGGTAAACTGTGGAGGGAATGCAAGATTGATCACATCTGGATCGGAAGACCCGTCTGGGAGAACACTTCCCCACGGGGATTTATATGACTGGAAGTGTCTTTTCCTTTTGGAGTTAATCACCTGAGCTTTTGATAACACCTGAAAGCCAAACATAGGTTTTATATACAGCTTAAGGCCTTAAAGCCTTTTTAAAACTTGCTTTGTATATGAGCATTGGAATAAAATCGGTCTGTATCAGGTTTTTCCATCTTTTAACCTCAAATGCAATGGTTACAAGCTCTAAAATGATAATTTTACATCTGCTAATAGAGCTCTTCAGCAATCAGGAATACTTTGTCATTTCACTTCATGCACTGAAATGAAACAAAATGCCGTTTTCCCCAGCCAGCCCACAGCAGTACAACACAACAACAAAAACACATCCAAAAACTACAAGAACTAACTAACACATATATCCAAAATAAAACAAAAATAATAATAATTAAAAATAAATCACTGTACAAGGGAACAAACGCCAGCCAGGATGACTGTCGGAACCTCCTGTCTCCATGGGCTATCAGTTAGCTTAGCCTGCCCCGCTTCCGCATCCTGTCAGAACGCTGTCAGCGTTTCCTCCTCGGATGCAGCTCCAGGCCTTGCCGTGGTCCCGGGGCCTACCGGATGAAGAAGACGAAGCTCTCTCAGCCAATCCAGGGCCAGCTCTCCCAGCCAGACACCCTCGACACACCTCCCTGCACTCCTCACGACCACATCAAAAACGCCACAGTCAACACCAGGTGAGACCGCCGCCAAAGCGTCTTCGGTGTTATCGGTACTGCCGGTCTGCATAGGCTAGCAGGTAGCTTAGCCTGCCCCGCTCCCGCAGCCGTCAAACGAACACAAAACGTAGACACAAACGTGGACAGACACTGCATGGATGGTACTGGGTGAGGCCGCCGCAAATGTGAATTTGCGCCGCCATCTTCCGACACCAGAAGCGGTGACAATATGTATGAGCTAATATCAAATTTAGAAGATCAAATGATTTTGGTTTTCCTTCTAAAAAAATCAATTTTACTTTTCTGATTCCTGTTGAGACCCTATCCAAGGAGTTCAGCACAGGATCGGCTAGAAAACAGCTCTCCTGCAACTGGTAGAGGATCAGCTAGAGAACAGCTCTTCTCTAGCTGGTAGAGGATCAGCTCCAGAACAGCTATTCTGTAGCTGGTAGAGGATCAGCTTCCAGTTGAGAAACACCTGAGCCTCATGCTTTTCATCCTGTGAGCCCAAACATGGCTCGTCTGGGTCCTTCTGCCTCTTCAAACAGACCATATTACTTCTGGTGTGTCCAAAGGAATTGAATCAAGTGCAACTGGACTTGGTATATATTCTGGTGTGTCTTACACTGGGTAAGGATGACTCTCAAAGTGCAGGTTGTTTTTGTGGATTATCAGAGCAACAAGATTAGCTCCCTCAACAGTATTGATATTAGTGAGACTTCAGAGAGCTCAAAGCTGTGTAGAAATGATAGAGTTGTTGGAAATCATGACTGTATTTTAATCAGACGGTGGCATTAGAGACAGAAGGACGTTATACTAGTAACAAAATATCATCCCATGTTGTATATTTTAGACATCTATGAAGATTAGCTATAATATTATCTCAAACTATGGATGATGGATGCAACTATAATAGTGACGAGCCAACCTACTGACTTGAATTTTAAAAAATATATATATATTTCAAATCAGATGCTTTACATACTCATAAATGTATCTCTAATGTCTCCAGTTGTAGAAAGATCAAGACCTTGAATGATCCATCTTAAATCAACAGTCTAGATTTTATTTAGAACTGAACTGTATTTTCTGTACTTACATAGGGCCTTATTGAGGACGTGTATGGAAAACTAAAGCCTGACCTACATACTTACTCCAACAGCCTACTGCTGTAAGTCTAACACAAGATCCAGGTCAACACAACACAAGGTCCAACACCTGTAGGTCTAACACAAGCTGCAGGTCAACACAACACAAGGTCCAACAGCTGTAGGTCTGACACAAGCTGCAGGTCAACACAACACAAAGTCCAACAGCTGTAGGTCTAACACAAGCTGCAGCTCAACACAACACAAGGTCCAACACCTGTAGGACTAACACAAGCTGCAAGTCAACACAACACAAAGTCCAACAGCTGTAGGTCTAACATAAGCTGCAGGTCAACACAACACAAGGTCCAACACCTTTAGGTCTAACATAAGCTGCATGTCAACACAACACAAGGTCCAACAGCTGTAGTTCTAACACAAGCTGCAGGTCAACACAACACAAGGTCCAACAGTTGTAGGTCCGACACAAGATCCAAGTCAACACAACACAAAGTCCAACACCTGTAGGTCTAACACAAATTGCAGGTCAACACAACACAAGGTCCAACAGCTATAGGTCTAACACAAGCTGCAGGTCAACACAACACAAGGTCCAACAGCTGTAGCTCTAACACAAGCTGCAGGTCAACACAACACAAGGTCCAACAGTTGTAGGTCTGACACAAGATCCAGGTCAACACAACACAAAGTCCAACACCTGTAGGTCTAACACGAGCTGCAGGTCAACACAACACAAGGTCCAACAGCTATAGGTCTAACACAAGCTGCAGGTCAACACAACACAAGGTCCAACAGCTGTAGGTCTGACACAAGATCCAGGTCAACACAACACAAGGTCCAACAGCTATAGGTCTAACATGAGCTGCAGGTCAACACAACACAAGGTCCAACAGCTATAGGTCTAACACAAGCTGCAGGTCAACACAACACAAGGTCCAACAGCTGTAGTTCTAACACAAGCTGCAGGTCAACACAACACAAGGTCCAACAGTTGTAGGTCTGACACAAGATCCAGGTCAACACAACACAAAGTCCAACACCTGTAGGTCTAACACAAGCTGGAGGTCAACACAACACAAAGTCCAACAGCTATAGGTCTGACACAAGCTGCAGGTCAACACAACACAAGGTCCAACACCTGTAGTTCTAACACAAGCTGCAGGTCAACACAACACAAGGTCCAACACCTGTAGGTCTAAGACAAGCTGCAGGTCAACACAACACAAGGTCCAACACCTGTAGGTCTAACACAAGCTGCAGGTCAACACAACACAAGGTCCAACAGCTGTAGGTCTAACACAAGCTGCAGGTCAACACAACACAAAGTCCAACACCTGTAGGTCTAACACAAGCAAGCTGCAGGTCAGCACAACACAAGGTCCAACAGCTGTAGGTCTAACACAAGCTGCAGGTCAACACAACACAAGGTCCAACACCTGTAGGTCTAAGACAAGCTGCAGGTCAACACAACACAAGGTCCAACACCTGTAGGTCTAACACAAGCTGCAGGTCAACACAACACAAGGTCCAACAGCTGTAGGTCTAACACAAGCTGCAGGTCAACACAACACAAAGTCCAACACCTGTAGGTCTAACACAAGCTGCAGGTCAACACAACACAAGGTCCAACACCTGTAGGTCTAACACAAGCTGCAAGTCAACACAACACAAGGTCCAACAGCTGTAGGTCTAACACAAGCTGCAGGTCAACACAACACAGGGTCCAACACCTGTAGGTCTAACACAAGCTGCAAGTCAACACAACACAAGGTCCAACAGCTGTAGGTCTAACACAAGCAAGCTGCAGGTTAACACAACACAAGGTCCAACAGCTGTAGGTCTAACACAAGCAAGCTGCAGGTCAACACAACACAAGGTCCAACACCTGTAGGTCTAACACAAGCAAGCTGCAGGTCAACACAACACAAGGTCCAACAGCTGTAGGTCTAACACAAGCTGCAGGTCAACACAACACAAGGTCCAACAGCTGTAGGTCTAACACAAGCTGCAGGTCAACACAACACAAGGTCCAACAGCTGTAGGTCTAACACAAGCTGCAGGTCAACACAACACAAGGTCCAACAGCTGTAGGTCTAACACAAGCAAGCTGCAGGTCAGCACAACACAAGGTCCAACAGCTGTAGGTCTAACACGAGCTGCAGGTCAACACAACACAAGGTCCAACAGCTGTAGGTCTAACACAAGCTGCAGGTCAACACAACACAAAGTCCAACAGCTGTAGGTCTAACACAAGCAAGCTGCAGGTCAGCACAACACAAGGTCCAACAGCTGTAGGTCTAACACAAGCTGCAGCTCAACACAACACAAGGTCCAACAGCTGTAGGTCTAACACAAGCTGCAGGTCAACACAACACAAGGTCCAACACCTGTAGGTCTAACACAAGCTGCAAGTCAACACAACACAAGGTCCAAACAGCTGTAGGTCTAACACAAGCAAGCTGCAGGTTAACACAACACAAGGTCCAACACCTGTAGGTCTAACACAAGCAAGCTGCAGGTCAACACAACACAAGGTCCAACAGCTGTAGGTCTAACACAAGCTGCAGGTCAACACAACACAAGGTCCAACAGCTGTAGGTCTAACACAAGCTGCAGGTCAACACAACACAAGGTCCAACAGCTGTAGGTCTAACACAAGCTGCAGGTCAACACAACACAAGGTCCAACAGCTGTAGGTCTAACACAAGCAAGCTGCAGGTCAGCACAACACAAGGTCCAACAGCTGTAGGTCTAACACAAGCTGCAGGTCAACACAACACAAGGTCCAACAGCTGTAGGTCTAACACAAGCTGCAGGTCAACACAACACAAAGTCCAACAGCTGTAGGTCTAACACAAGCAAGCTGCAGGTCAGCACAACACAAGGTCCAACAGCTGTAGGTCTAACACAAGCTTCAGGTCAACACAACACAAGGTCCAACAGCTGTAGGTCTAACACAAGCTGCAGGTCAACACAACACAAGGTCCAACACCTGTAGGTCTAACACAAGCTGCAAGTCAACACAACACAAGGTCCAACAGCTGTAGGTCTAACACAAGCAAGCTGCAGGTTAACACAACACAAGGTCCAACACCTGTAGGTCTAACACAAGCAAGCTGCAGGTCAGCACAACACAAGGTCCAACAGCTGTAGGTCTAACACAAGCTGCAGGTCAACACAACACAAGGTCCAACAGCTGTAGGTCTAACACAAGCTGCAGGTCAACACAACACAAAGTCCAACAGCTGTAGGTCTAACACAAGCAAGCTGCAGGTCAACCCAAGGTCCAACAGCTGTAGGTCTAACACAAGCTGCAGGTCAACACAACACAAGGTCCAACAGCTGTAGGTCTAACACAAGCTGCAGGTCAACACAACACAAGGTCCAACACCTGTAGGTCTAACACAAGCAAGCTGCAGGTCAACACAACACAAGGTCCAACACCTGTAGGTCTAACACAAGCAAGCTGCAGGTCAGCACAACACAAGGTCCAACAGCTGTAGGTCTAACACAAGCTGCAGGTCAACACAACACAAGGTCCAACAGCTGTAGGTCTAACACAAGCTGCAGGTCAACACAACACAAAGTCCAACAGCTGTAGGTCTAACACAAGCAAGCTGCAGGTCAGCACAACACAAGGTCCAACAGCTGTAGGTCTAACACAAGCTGCAGGTCAACACAACACAAGGTCCAACAGCTGTAGGTCTAACACAAGCTGCAGGTCAACACAACACAAGGTCCAACACCTGTAGGTCTAACACAAGCTGCAAGTCAACACAACACAAGGTCCAACAGCTGTAGGTCTAACACAAGCAAGCTGCAGGTCAGCACAACACAAGGTCCAACAGCTGTAGGTCTAACACAAGATCACTACTTTACTAGCGATTAGGCCTGTAATCACCTCCAAATCTGACTCCATACTAAGGCTCTCGTGTGTGTGTGTGTGTGTGTGTGTGTGTGTGTGTGTGTGTGTGTGTGTGTGTGTGTGTGTGTGTGTGTGTGTGTGTGTGTGTGTGTGGTCAGTAAAGTGCTAATGTGGAGGCACAGTGCTACTGAGTACAACCTACAGGAACCCCCAATCATTTAACTTAATAAGAACTAAAAGAGCTTTCAAAATTATGTCAAATTTGCAAACTGGTTATCAGTACTTGGATATTCTTAAAATTGTCATAATTTCCATTTGCTGACTGTAGTTTTTACGTTTTCAATACAAATAGTATGCATGCTAGTGCTGCCTTTTTACTTGCTATATCAGTTGTTTACCACTATTAGTGTTGTTGCAGATGACATGAGCACTTCACATGGCAGAGGCAGTAAAGACATGTTATATAAAGACATGTTAGATGGTGTCTCTGCATCCCAGGCTGCATATGCATGAATGTGCACGCTCACCAACACAAACAACCAAACACAACGATCCATCTGACGTATCCTACATGTCCGCACTTTTCTTAAGACATCATGCGAAAGTGGGACGGTAGGAATGATCTATTCCAAGCATTCATATGCAAGAAGAGGCGGGAAATTGTAGCTAAAGACACGTTGTGTTTTGAAATATCACTTATTGAGTGATCATGTCCTTCCTCGAGTCTTCTCGTGCAGACTAGTTGTGGTGAAACGACGCAGAGGGGATATGGAGGCTGCGCTTCTGGTTGGTGATAACTGCATTGTGTAGTGGGCAGACCTTGCGACGTGTGGGATAACTTGGTTATTTGGAGTAATGTGGCACATCACAACTGTTATGGCGAAAAGAAAAGACCGGTGGTTATAACGTGTCTAAACTATCTAGGTAAGGCAGCTCTCGGACATCGTTCATGTTTCCCAGCCTGGTCTGCTGTGCCAGGGAATGAAGGTAACGTAAGATAACGCAGAGAGGCTGCAAAACAGAAGCCCACAGTAGTGACGGGCCGACAGAGACGGGCAGCATCCTTCTGATGCAGCTGGAGGAATTTTTTTTCCCCCTCCGAGACCCTAAATTATGTTTTCAAAGTCTTTAGTCTCGGTGTAGTTGTGTTATCTGAAGACAAGGACGGTGAAGGTGTACGTGAGAACAACATGGGAAGTCTTAAACTATTCGCCACACTGTAGCACACTTCGTAACTTGTGTGACCGTCACCGTGAGATTTATGTGACGGTGTTCGCACATCTGAGTTGACTCTTCATCACCGTATGTGATGAAGACGCATGCAGACGCAGGGCACGGGCAGTTATAATCTCGGGTGATTTCTTTCAGAACTGTGTTTTCAGAAGACCATGCAAGGGTCTTTTCAGACCGCGGGCGGGGGACACGACTATAGCTGAAAGCAACCGAGACGTTTTAAAACGCTCGTTTAAAAAGCCTCCCCGACCAGCAAGGACGGCGCTGGGCACAACGCCGCGCAGTCGAGCGCTGGAAAAACGCCTCGCATATTATCCAGGCTCGCCAGGGTTGGACAGAAATGGCAGTAACTGTTTGAAATGATTTTAAAAAAAATACAGTCTTACCTTCGGCGTACACGTCCGCCGCCGCTGTTAGGAGACCCAGCAGGAAAGAAAACCCGCCTCCGGTGGGATTCATGTTGCCCGCTCTCCGTTTGGCGCCGCTCTGAGCGCGCAGATTACAGGACGTCCTTGGGATTCAACACTTTCTTTTCCGTCTGCGGAGTGAAACACATAGCCCACTGAGTCTGTCGTCAGACCCCCCCCCCTCAACACACACACACACTCACTCACTCACTCACTCACTCACTCTCTCTCTCTCACACACACACACACACGCACACACACACACACACACACACACACACACACACACACACACACACACACACACCGAGCCCCTCAACTCGCTCTGATTTGCGGGGGGATTTGTTGGCGGCTGACACAGTAGGCTTCACTTGTTCAGTTTCACTCGTCCGCCCCGTGCGTGTTGACGTGCGTGTTGTGGGTGTTGATGTGTGTGTTGACGTGTGTGTTGATGTGTGTGTTGATCTGCGTGTTGACGTGTGTTGATTTGGGTGTTGATGTGTGTGTTGATGTGTGTTGATGTGTGTGTTGATGTAGGTGTTGATGTGTGTGTTGACGTGTGTGTTGACGTGAGTGTTGATGTTCGTGTTGATGTGTGTGTTGATGTGTGTTGATGTACGTGTTGATGTGTGTGTTGGTGTGCGTATTGATGTGCGTGTTGACGTGTGTTGATGTGGGTATTGATGTGCGTGTTGACGTGTGTGTTGACGTGAGTGTTGATGTTCGTGTTGATGTGTGTGTTGACGTGTGTTGTGTGTATTGATGTGTGTGTTGTGTGTTGACTTGTGTGTATTGATGTGTGTGCTGATGTGTGTTGACGTGAGTGTTGATGTTCGTGTTGATTTGTGTGTTGACGTGTGTTGATGTGTGTGTTGACGTGTGTTGATGTGCGTGTTGACGTGCGTGTTGAAGTGTGTGTTGACTTGCGTGTTGACGATTTGCGTTGCTTTGCGTGTTGATGTGTGCGTTGACGTGCGTGATGCGCGTGTTGACGGAAGCCGTCAAACTGCTTCAGCACCACGGACAGCTCCTCGCGTCAGCGCCTGGAGCTTCTTGAGCGGCGCGATGGGAAGTTGTGGCCGGCCACCTCTCTATTTAGTAGTTAGCGCTGTTCCACAAACAAGCCAAACCAACACCCTGATGTGCAGCCCTGATGTGCAGCCCTGATGCGCAGCCCTGATGTGCAGTCCTTATGTGCAGCCCTGATGTGCATCCCTGATGGTGCAGCCCTGATGGTGCAGTCCTGATGTGCAGTCCTTATGTGCAAGCCCTGATGTGCAGCCCTGATGTGCAGTCCTGATGTGCAGCTCCCTCTGACAGCAATACACGTGTTTTAACTGTGCGTTGACTTGGACTTGGACGGACTGCGTAACGCAGGGAGCACGCCGTTTGATGTCATGGTACACGATGAATACAGCCTTCTGGAAAACCTGCATTGTTTGATAACACCATATATTTTGCTACTGCTTAAGAAGAACAAAAAATGGAAGGAAATAAAACAGTCCAGTGAGTATTTTACTGAGATTAACCATACAGTGACCTCGTCATAAACATGCTTGCCGCATGGAGGCAGCTTAATTTGCATAACAGAGAAGACATACTAATGAATCAAACATGAGGGTGGACACAGCTCCTTTGGACCATTATGTGGACTTGTTAAACAGGATTCTGTGCCGTCAAAAATGTTATTTCTTTACATTTGTTTTGGGGTTTTTATCGTCTGTCATATCCGTTTCTGAGTTAAATTTATTTGGCATAAGGTTTATTAAAACTGTTAAGGCAGCTGGTCATGAATTTACTGGATATACCAGCATGTTTTTACCCAACATATTTCATTGAGAATACAGGGTTGTAGGTATATAGCTCAGGTCAGTGAGATCCCAGGTTCTACTGGTTTTCTATTTTCTTCATTACATTCAGCTGCTGTGTCAGCTGTTGAACCAAGTGACTGTGATGAAGAATCTACCAGAAGATAAACCCTGCAGTAGTGCAGCTCCCTGAGGACTGGATAGAGATCCACTCTTCCAGATGACCGTTGTGCGTGATGGGTGGAGAGAAGGCCTCTGTTGGTGACTCATCTCACCAGCAGAGGCCTATAGAGGCATCACATCCACCCGGCGTGTGACCAACCCAGATATATCTATCCAGGACAATATCTAAACCCGAATACCAATAGCAAAGTCTCAGCTCACCACATCAGCGCCTCATTTATGTACATTTGCTTCACGGTCACCAAACTTCACAGTAAATGATGGCCACCGGTCACACAGTTTATGGTAGATGCATAATTCATCAAAATCAAGTCATATGAATAGCATAGCGTTCAAATTATGGGTTTGTATCATTTTCTGAATTCAGTGATGACGTCCAAAGGTAGCAAATAAATTACCCCCACGTTCCAGTTCCTCTTCCTTCCTGGGCACGGCCCAGAAAACCTGCATGTGGCGTCAACGCCTTTTAATACTCAAAAGGTTTCACCTGCTTCCCACTGAGCTGATTTATGTTTCTCTTTGGCCCTGATTTATAGCTGGAAACATCATGGGTACTTGTTTAATGTGTAGATGGAGATATACTGGAGAACTACAGGTTCCAGTGAAAATTGGGTTGCTGGGGGAGAAGCTCAGACTGGAGGTAAAGCTGAGCTTCATCTCTTACATCTGCCGATACGGGCCATGGGTTGGCCTTCGTTCAGGGATGTGATGAGAGCTTTCTCACAGTCAGTCGGGAGTCGGTGTCGTGTGTTATCTGCTGCGCCGAGGGTGAACGGTCTCAGCCAGCCTGCCCTCTGACTCCTGTGGAGGATTCTTCTCCTGAGGAGTCTCATGATGCCACCTTGCACATCGCACTTGTCCAAGTCAGACTGAGTTATGAAACTAGAACCAAAACAACACGACACAACAACTGGTTCAAAAAAAAAAGCTGCAGGGAAATTATTTTGCAGCCAACGCATCATAACCCAGTGTGTTGTCACTAGTTTGTTGTCTTGTCACTAGTTTGTTGTCGTGTCACTCAGGGCAGGGAAAGACAACAAACTGGATAATGGATAACGTTTGAGCTGGCTGGCCTTTCACGCAGATATGCGTTGGTGATGTGCTACCTGTTATGACTGGCAAATTTTCAACCCCCACAAAAACCAGCCAACAGAGCCGAAGATCTGTTGTGTTGCCCTTGATCAAAGTCCCCTTGGACAGATTTGGCAGTGACTTGGTTGGGGTGTTGGACTGCGGTGCACAAGATGTTTACTGTGGTTTCATCATGACTGATTATGCAGTGTAGTGTTTTAGACCAGGGGCTTTGTGTAACGTATCAAAGGGTATTTCAGAGGGCAAGTTGAATATCTCCCTCATCAGATTCCTGAAATAGTTTCTTGCTGACCAAGGAACATTATTTACATCTTGTACACTTCACAAACTACACGGGATCCAGGCCATTCAGACAGCAGTGAGAGAGGCTGCGTTTTGTTTACTGCTTTAAAAAAAAAACAAGGTTAGCTGGAGTTGGGTGTGGTGTTCTCTCCTGTTGTGTTGTGGTGTGGTGTGGTGTGGTGCGATGTGCATGGTACTTTCTCTTCTCTCATGTAGAGACTTCAACAGGCCTTCCAAGGGTTTTCCTCCTCTGAGCTGCGTGACAGCACAAATTGGCATTTCTTGGGTGTATTCAAACTTCCAAAAGAAGGTGAATGTTAATTCAATGTTTGTGAGCAGAGCTGTGTTCACTGTGGTGAGTTGCAGAGAGGATGTTTCTCCGGGCGTAAGAATCTAAACAACATATAACAAGCCTCCACTTCAGGAGATGAAGTGCTCGTACCTCTTCTTGCTCGAACTTACTTGCCGAGTGGTAGTTTGCCGTTCAAGGTCACACGGTGGGCAGGGGAGGTGATGCCATGTTGCAGGAGAGTTTTGTTTCCCAGTATTGCTGGGACACATGGATTATACACACCAACACAGTGGAGCTCACCCTGGGGTTGATATGTGAACTCTCCCTGGTCACTTGCTGGACCCACAAGTAAGACGTTGTACAGGTGGAACTGATGCCCATTCAGGAGACGAGTGTAACAGAGTCCACCAGTGACTTGGTCAAGAACTATACTTGGTCCGTATGGACGATTGCAAGGTGTGTGCAGTGGCAAACATCGGCACTGGATTTGACCAAAGGCTAGCTGGCAGATTTCATTGTCACCAGAATCCAAGGACGACATGACCATCCTCCTTCTATCCGAGCGATACCAGCTTCCTATAAGACTCGTTTGTCTTCTTACTTAGCTCCTTCATATCTTTCCGAACTCCTTCATATCCGCACGCCCTTCCGCACTCTCAGATCTTCTTCTGCTCTCCAACTCACTACATCATCGGCCCGCTTGACTACCATGGGGTCTAGAGCCTTCAGTCGTTCTGCCCCCCGCCTATGGACCTCTCTCCCCTGAGACATTCACAACACTGACTCTCTTTCAACCTTCAAATCCCATCTCAAAACGCACCTTTTCAAACTGGCATATTCAGCCTGATCTACGCTTCATTGAGTTTTGTGCAGATGGTGATTTTATACTTATTTGTTGTGTTAATTTTTGTCTACGCTGTTTTGTTTTGATTTTATGCTGTCTGATACAGTGCTGCTTGTTTTTTTGTTTTTTTACTATGTTGTGTAAGGTGCCCTTGAGTGTTTTCAAAGGCGCCCACAAATAAAATGCATTATTATTATTATTATTATTATTACTAGGAGGACATTGTCAACTACAACCATAGTGCAACCCTGGAGCCCTGGAGGTTGGTGGTTCTCATAGTTACTCTGAATAATGAATGAATGGTTTGTGACTGGATGCCTTGAGGTACAGTATCTGGGGTTCCACTTGGGCTGTAGACCATAAACTGTACAAATTCATTATTATGTGTTTGTGTGACAGTGTTTACATTGTGTGTGCGTGTGTGTGCGTGTGTGTGTGTGCGTGTGTGCTTATTTGAGATTGTGGAGTGAACGAGATTCAGAACTGGGTCTTTAGCAGCATGAGTACTTGTGAGTAAGACTATCTCTCTGGATAAGTTGGTGCTATTCTCCATCCATCCATCCATTATCCAAACTGCTTAGCCTGCTCTCAAGGTTGCGGGGATAATGAACTTTCTAACATACATAAATCTTATCAATATTGGAGCCAAAAAGCTTTAAACAATTTATTATTATTTGGATATTCTATATTATTCAGTGAACTCAGTTTTCCCAGCAGGCTCATTTCGTTACAGCGCTGATGGGAATGAGCAGGCGCGAGCCAGTGAGCAGGAGTTACCAGAAAACAAGAAAAGGGTAAAAAGTCACATACACACCAATTCCACAACAGTGGCTAAGACTTTAATGAGTATAATGAATATAATGCTGTGCAGGACATGTCTCAGCTCTCCTAACTCCTTCCAACAGCACCACACTGCCGCTGCTCCGAGGCTTCGCTCAGCTTTTCAGGCTCGTTTATTTCAATAAGCTGAAGTGTCCAGGCTGCTTCTATTAGTTCTATTAGTTCTATTAGACAATAAACCCCACAGCCGCCGTGCCACATCTCCCCGTGTTCTTCTGATTGTGTAGGTCTGTTTAACAGAACGGGAAAATTAGGAGAAATATCTAATCAAGGTGTTGTTGTGCACAGTGTACGCCAGTTAGAGCATCGCCAATTTGCTTTCTTTCTGCCTCAGCGGAAACTGTTGTCTTGTAAAATGAAAGAGGCTTGTGGATGGGACAACAGAGCGAGGTAAGAAAAAAAATTGTGCTTGTAGAGATGGTAATGTTTTTGGTCACGGCTTGCAAACCGAAACACTTGCTGTGCCTTTTGCTCAAACAGCACATCACCATTATAGCTCAACATGACTTTGAATTAGTTTCCCAGTGTATGCATATCTAAGCTACATAAATGAATTTTTGATAAGTTCTTATAAAAATGGGCTCCCCGCTGCATCCACAGCAGGCAACCAACCCGTGATGAGTTGACTTCAGACTCCCGCCACAATCAGCCACGCCGTGCTCTCGCTCACTGAAGGAGGATCCACTCAGTTGCGTCTCTCTTAGCATAAAGACACCAGCCTTCATATGCAAATTTGTCTGCTGACCTGCCAGATATCCACACCATCTCCAGGTGCAAATTAATCTTGCATGAGCTTTTCCCCCCCTGACTGATTGGTTGGTATCCCATGTAATTGCAAGTGGAAGCAGAAATCCTTTAGCCTGAAGGAAATAGAGTACCCGGATACAAAGCAACACATTTCTCAGAGAATAACTGGTTCACGTGGCGCCTACATGGGTTCACATCGTCCACATGTGTGAGGCTGCAACTTGACTGCCCAAACCTCTTCTGTGTTGCTTTGACCAATACGTCACAGGTAAACAATCTGCTAAAGGCTGTTTGACAATTATTTTACTTATTTGTTACTTCTCAGAACAGTTTTGTTTCACAATGCCATCATGATCGGCCCCTGATTAAGACAGAGCAATCTGGTAAGATTCTGCCCAGAAGCAGTTGTAAATTCAGTTGGTGAAATATGAAACCCAGGGATCTCAGTCATTGACACTTGCCATGTTTTTCCCCCCAATCATCTTTACAGTCGTCATCTGAAGATTAATTTATGACTACCCCATGCAGAAGTTGCACAATCTTATTTTATATATTACATCTTATATATTACACATATTTCAGTGGATAGATGGCACATTTCGCTTGTGTGCTTTCAGATAGAAAAGCAAGAACCACCATTAGAGTATACAGACTCATGGCAAACATAATAAATTCCAGCGTTAAAGTACAAAAGTCCTGCTTATAACAAACATTGCATCAGATCCATCCAGGTCTCCTGTGCATGATGTTTGCAAAGCCTGGATTGATCAAAATAGACATTTTTATTGTTGCTGTATTACATGTGATGGTTGGTGTAGGAGGCTCGCCTTGTAATAAATAGCCTGATGTCCATCAGAGTTTCTGCAATCACAGTGGAAGTCTCCTGGCAACCATGACTGCTGCCACCGTCAGAGACTTGATTGAAGAACTGATCATTTCTAATAATGTCTATCAGTATTGCACTGTGTGACGACCACAAGAGAGAGCAGTCTAAAAATGATGGGGGTGTGGATGCCGACCTACATGGTAATGATGTGGCTTGTGCCCTCCCCTCCTCCATAGCATGCTGGAGAAGCTTGAGAAGGGTCAGCTCAGTTAAGCTTCACACAAACCAGCTATTTTACTGAAGTCACGGTTTTGGGTTTGTGGCTCAACAACTAACCAAAGACACTGAGGATAACGTTATTCTATAATACTGGTCACCTCTACTTGATAGGTGCTTGCAAATGTGAATACAGTTCTTCATAGTTGTTTTCAATGCATGATGGTGAGAAAGCTAACTAAAATCTCACATGACCAAAACATGAAATTGTCTATATATATATAATATTAAAAAAAAAAGAAGTGATGTTCAAGGTGAAGAATCGTAATCAGCTGCCTTCATCTTCTGTTGAAGGTTGCTGACCTCCACCGTGCTCACCAGTGTGCCTGTTAGGTCATGTAGCAACTCTCTTAACCAATGCTGTACATCCTTATCTTGAGCAACTTCTCTGAGAATACATATGAAACTGGGCGGCACGGTGGCCCAGTGGTTAGCATTGTCGCCTCACAGCAAGGAGGTCCTGGGTTCGAACCCCGGGGTTATCCAACCTTGGGGGTCATCCCAGATCGTCCTCTGTGTGGAGTCTGCATGTTCTCCCTGTGTGTGCGGTGAGCGTGCTCCGGTTTCTCCCACCATCAAAAAGACATGCATGTTAGGGTTGCTACTCCTGTCTGTGCCCCTGACCGAGGCATGGCAAGACGAAATGGAGGTGGTCCCCAGGTGCTGCACGGCAGCTGCCCACTTCTCCTAGCTACACATGTAGGATGGATTAAATTCAGAGCATGAATTTCCCTGCAGGGATCATTAAAGTATATAAATAAATAAATAAAAAACAGCCGTACCACATGTGATTTAAGAAGTTCAGAATGGGTAGTACAATTACAAAATAAATCTAATTTGGTTATGTAAGTTCAAATAAACGTTCTGAGTACACTATATAGTTATTTCATTTAGTATCAACCTGGTGTGTCTTTGACATCATTATCTGGAGATGGAGAGAGAGAGAGAGAGAGAGAGAGAGAGAGAGAGAGAGAGAGAGAGAGAGAGAGAGAGAGAGAGAGCAAGAGAAAGACAAAGAAGGGGAAAGAAAAACCCAGAAAATAAAGCAGTCTGAGCCCTTATCCAACAATAACCTCCTGAGGTAAAAATAATCCTGTTCTCCCTCAGTGGGCCCACATCTATCTGGACAGCAAAGAGCAGCCAATGAAACTGGCAGCAATAGGGGCCACTGAGGGAAAATGAGCCACTAAATCCTCCCCAGCAATTCATGTGCAGAAGAAAGCAGTCAGCAAGAGTCATTAAAAAAGCAGTAGAAAAGTAGCTAGATTATTCTACTGGTCAGAAACCAGTAAAGATAGTTTACTATTGTCACTGCCATGTATGTTTAGTGTGTATTATCACACATACCAGGAGGCTGCTGTTTGGCGCTACTCCCCCACCTGCCTGGTAGAGCTCCTATCTGAGACTGAATCGGTGAGCCAAAAGAGGAAAAGAGTACAAGCTGTTCAATATTCATAAGTCCTCAGTTATTCGTTAGACCTTTTCATGAGCATACTCTTGTACTGTTGGTATGGGACATCATCTTGAATTTACAAGAGGTGCTTGATATTTAAACATGACTTACAATATTCATAGTTTCTAGCAGTAAACACCAGGTAAATAGCACTAGACTGGTACTTGAGGGTTGGAAGCGATGTTTCTTCTATGAGCTATTCCAATATGAAGCTAGCTACAGCTTCAGGCTTGGTTGTTGTGACTGATGGTACTCTGACCGCCAAAAGACAAAAAGACAGCTGTCCACATGAGGTATACAGATTAGTATAGATAGATTCAATGAAAGACGCTTGTGACTCATCATCTGCGGTTGAATTATGCTCTCGATTTTTTTCTATGCTGAGTTTAAGATAACCCTAAAACAAAATAAAATATCCATAAATTTTTTCTATTTGAAAAAAAATCATCAAAAACAGCTCAAGGTGAAATCTTGTTCTAGAGTTAAAACATTTTTTTTCTGAGTGTGCCCAAGATTTCTGATGTTAAGAGAGCATCTCTGGAAATTACCCAACACTATTTTATCCACTGCAGCAGAGAAGAATGGTATTTTAGAATGCAAGGAGGCACATTGTTCATCATTATTATATATGGGGGATGAAAACAGCCTTCTGGGGTCTCTGCAAAAATCCTTTGTCATGTATTCAGAAGGTAATAAAACTTTACTGCCAACAGATGGTAATTTTAGAGTCCCTATAAGCCTACTGAGTCATGCATATTACAGTGACATCTCATTTTATCTCTGCACAATGTATAGAATGGTCTTTGAACACTTCCATTTGTGCCCACACTCAAACGAAACGTGAACTGAAAGCATTCACCCATCTTAAGCAGTTTAACACAGATGTTGTCTTTCTGCAGGAGACACTTGTGCGTTCCTCAGAGCACTCCAGACTTACGGCAGGCTGGGCGGGGCAGCACTTCTATTCTGCTTTCCAGGCCAAGGCAAGAGGGGCCTCCATCCTAGTAGCTAAATATATACTCTTCGGACCAACCAAAAACACAGCTGATAAGAATGGGAGGTTTATAATTGTCTCAGGGAAACTAATTAACATATATGTTGTCCTGGCCAACGTATATGCCCTGAACGTGGACGATGGTGGGTTCTTTGATCACCTGTTTTCTCTTCTTCCTGACCTGGGCACACACTACTTCATACTTGGTGGAGACTTCAACTGTTGGTTGGACCTGATCCTGATTCCACCAAACCTGGAGTAGTGAGTAAACCTGCCTCATATATTCAGTCTTTTCTTTTTGAGCTTGGAATTTCAGATATTTGGCGGTTCCTTCACCTCAATGTACATCACACATACTCCGGAATAGACTATATTTTCATTGACAACAGATGAATCCCCCAAATACATTCCTGTACATACCGAATGTAACACCCGTCCCATGTAGTAGCTACATAAAAATCTGCTATGTGTAGTAGTACTGTGGGCGGGGCCTGGGTACGGTTTCAAACTAAATGGCGCTATTACCTGTATGCTTTTAAACTATTTTAATGCTACTCTATTTTAAACTAAAATAACTGGCGGTGCCTCCAAATAATTTTATGATATATAACAAAGATATATCACTTGGCGTTTGGTTTTGTTTCTTCTCCTAATTTTATCTATCCTTTTAACATTAATTCAACATGAATTACCTATGAGCTATGACACAACAATGTTTCTGTTATAGCTTGTAGTTGGTCCGCCGCCCACTGGGGGGGGGCAGTAGAAGAGAGAAGGAATAAAATGACGTAAAAAAGCAGTAAGGAAAATAAACAGAGCCGATGTAGACGGTTACTGAGTAGTCGTGTCATTTCTGCTGTCTGATATGTGGATAAATATAATAACATTGGCGAGGAGGTAAAAGCAACACTATGAAATAACTGACCATATCGTGAACTACGTGAGCGACGCGAAGGCAAAGTGACATCACGCGTGAGTAGGCGGCGTAGCCACAGAGAGTGAAACCAAGTGAAGCATCGACGACAAAACGATACTAACGATGTCGGCCTTTGGAAAAGTGGATGCATTTGATCCAACTTCAGAAAACCGGAGTAGATACATGGACAGACGGGTAACGGAAGGAAAGACACAACGGGCCATTCTTCTTTCTGCGTGCGGCAGCGCACTGCACGGGCTAATGGTGGATCTGATTGCGCCACTGAAACTTACTGAAGTCGCGTTTGCGGTCCTAGTTAAACCGCTGTGGAGATCCACACACAGCTGACAACCGCGGGTTTAAAGACTTACGAGTGCCATTACTGTAAAAAACGGGGTCATATCGCCTGTGTGTGTAGGCAGCAGATAAAGGGCAAAGGCAAGCAGACTCACGCTGGGCTCAAGGAAAGCTCATCTCATGTCACGAGTGTTCTCCATCGTCGGCTGTAGAGGAAGGGGAGGAACAGGCTGATTACCTTTTGGCGCTGAAAGAGAGACCACATAGTCCACTAGTGATAACAGTGGTGCTGAACAACTGCCCAGTGCATTTTGAAGTGGACACGGGAGCATCTCATACAGTCATAGGTGAGGAATGTTTTACCAGACTACAAGCCACAGTCCCAGGGTTGGAGTTGCAGCCTTCCGCAGTCGTGCTGAGGTCTTTCACGGGGGAGAAGGTCGATGTCCAAGGCAAAACTAAGGTGAATGTGCACTATAAGGGCCAGACATTGCAGCTGAACGTGCCGGTAGCCCGCAGCCGAGGTCCGAATCTGCTGGGATGGGACTGGATGGGTGTGTTGTGGCTTGACTGGGAAGAGCTTTTCAAGCCAATTTTCAGGGTCAGAGACGGCGAGCTGCAACATGTTCTCTTCAAACATGATGATATCTTCAAAGATTAACTTGGGACATTAAAAGGGATGGACGTGCGTTTCCATATTGATCAGACTATAAACCCTCGCTATTGTAAGGCCAGACCCATGCCATTTGCCATGCGATCAAAGATTGAAGCGGAGCTAGACCGACTACAAGCAACAGGGGTCATTGAACCTGTGACACTCAGACTGGGCTGCACCCATCATTTCTGTACTGAAGCCAGACAATACAGTCAGAATTTGTGGAGACTACAAGCTGACTGCAAACTTAGCTTCAAGACTGGAGCAATACCCCTTGCCACGAATCGAGGATCTTTTTGCCAAACTGGCAGGAGGCAGAAGCTACTCCAAACTAGACATGTCCCATGCCTACCAACAGTTGGTGTTGACGGAAGACTCATGCAAGCTGGTGACGATTAACACTCACAAGGGGTAATTTCAGTACTCACGTCTCCCTTTTGGGGTTTCATCAGCCTGTGCAATTTTTCAGAGGACAATGGAGAACTTACTGGCCGGGATCCCATACACAACGGTATACCTGGATGATATGCTCATCACGGGAGCAACAGAAGAAGATACTTTCGAAATCTGGACCTGGTCTGAACACGACTAGAGGAAGCAGGACTTAGGCTGAAAAAGCCCAAATGTGAGTTCATGGCTCCAGCAGTTGAATATCTTGGAAACAGGGTATCTGCTGCCGGTCTCCAGCCCCTGGAGAAGAAAGTAAGAGCCATCAAAGAGGCCCCAGAGCCCAAAAATGTGACAGAGCTGCGGGCTTACTTAGGAATGATTAATTACTATGGGCGGTTTCTTCAGGATTTGTCATCAGTTTTAGCTTCACTTCATTACCTCCTCAAGACAGGAGTAAAATGGTTGTGGGGATGTCAACATCATGTAGCATTCCAGAGGTCCAAGGACCTACTGTCAGCATCGACATGCTGGCACATTATGACCCAGAGTTGCCCCTGATCATAACATGTGACAGCTCCCCATACGGAGTTGGAGCAGTTTTGTCACATAGGATGAAGGACAACTCTGAGAGGCCCATCTGTTTTGCATCCCGCTCTTTGTCGCCAGCAGAAAAGAACTACTCTCAGCTGGAGAGAGAAGTGCTAGCTGTAATTTTTGCTGTGAAGTAGTTCCACCAATATGGCCTTAACTGCACCATCCAAACTGACCACAAGCCCCTACTGGGTCTACTAGGTAAGCTAAAAAACATTCAGCCAGCTGCATCACTGCGCCTTCAACGCTGGGCACTACTACTGGCTCAATATCAGTACATCCTCAGATACAGGCCAGGACCCTCCACTGCAAACGCTGATGGCCTCAGCAGGCTTACCCTCCCAGAAATGCCAAAGGGCACACACAGGCCAACCGAGCTGACATGCTTATTGAAACAGATTCAGACTGCTCCTATTGCCAGTCATCAGCTGAAGCAGTGGACTTGTAGGGATCCTTTGCTTGCTAAAGTGTGTTGCTTCATCAAAGAGGGATGGCCTGCCACCTGCCCAGCTGGGGTTTTACATCGGTTCTTCAGAAGGCAGGCTGAGCTCTGTGTAGAAGATGGTATTCTACTCTGTGGGCTCCGTGTTGTGGTGCCACCACAAGCTCGTGAAACCCTGCTGGAGGAGCTTCATGAACCACACCCAGGAATCTCGAGAATGAAGGCAACAGCCAGAGCTCATATGTGGCGGCCTGGATTGGATAATGAAATAGAATTTAAAGTGCAAGCCTGTACCACATGTCAACAGGTACGCAACACCCCTCCCCAAGCATCAGTCTCACCTTGGGAATGGCCTGGCAAACCATGGACACGCATTCACAGACTATGCAGGTCCATTTCTGGGGGAAATTTTCCTAATAGCAGTAGACGCGCATTCGAAATGGCTTGAAGTTTACCCTGTCCGAATAGCCATGTCAGCAGCAACAATTGAGCACCTAAGGGAGATGTTCAGCACTCATGGCCTTCCCCATATGGTCGTGTCAGTCAATGCAGCAATTTTCATGGCATAAGACACATAACATCTGCCCCCTACAAGCCTTCCACAAATGGGTTAGTTGAAAGAGCTGTCCGAACAGTTAAGAAGGCCCTGAAGAAAACCGTGGGATCAGGAGGATCGCTAAAGATGTGCATTTCAAGGTCCTTGGGGGCATACAGATCAACACCACATGCAACAACAGGCAGGTCACCAGCAGAGATGTTATTCGGCCGTCCTGTCAGAACCAGGTTTGACCTGCTAAGACCGAATGCCCATGCTAAAGTATTCCAGAACCAAGAGCACATGATCTGTAGAAAAAACAGCACCAGGCCAACCAGAATACTGGCATCAGGTGCAGATGTGTGGGTAAGGGATTTCACAAGCCATAAGAAATGGCTACCCGGGGTGGTGATCACCAACACAGGTCCTCTCTCCTACAGAGTGGAGGTGGAAGTCCAGTTGCTTGGATGTCATGTGGACCACCTATTATTAAGAAGAGAGTCAGACAGATGCCACCTTCTCAAGGAAGACCAGCGGCAAATCCCCGAGACCGACTGGGACACTGATGGCTATCGAGCTGAGCAGTCAACTCAACCACCGTATACAGAGCCTGGGGACCAGGTACAACGACCACAAGCTGTCGGGGGGGATGGTGGAAGTGAAGCTGAGCAGCCGCCTCAGCTGCCTGATACTGAGGCTGATGTTAGGGAGCAGGAAATAGGGTACGAGGGCCCTCACCATTCCTGTAGGTCAGTGTTACTCTTTACACGGCTCGCGAGCCGCATGTGGCTCGTGAGACTTTGTTTTGCGCCTCATATACTAGATCCACTGATAACAATAAGAACATAGCTATAACTTACTTCTATAGGTTCTGTTTGTGTCCTGATTTAGCGCATTGAAATGAATTATCCAGCAGATGGCAGCATACTAAAGATACGTCAAAGAACGTAGGCTACATAACAGCATGGGATCATGGGTAGACGTATAGCCTATGTGTGTAGCTTTGTATTTCCGAAACATTTTTTTCATGTTGATAATGCTTATGTATAATTGCATATGTACATGCATACATAAGATGGGTTCCACTCCCAGCCTTACAAACTCACAAACAAGTATTATATATTTTAATAATGCAATGTAATTATTAATTGAGAACAAAAAGAGATGGAAAGATGGAAAGCATGGTACTATATTTTTTTTTAAACATACACAAAGATGGTAAATATCTTGTGAGTGATGATAAAAAACACCTGCAATATCTGCAATCTCTGTGGCTCTTTGAGGAATGGTCTTACTCATAAGTGGCTCTCCTAAGAAAATTAGTGAGTACCACTGCTGTACGTAGAGGAAGCCCCCTGACAAACTTGGTTTGTAGTTAGAGTGGCCAGAACTTGTTGGGGCACAATAATCCCTGTTCTGAGTCCACCAGAGCTGGGGCAGTCTACCCTCACTCTGAGTTAGCTGCTTTCAGTGAATATGATGTTATTTGGTTAGATCCATATTTACTCATCTGTGAGTGCTCGTGGGAGTTTATTTCAAAATAATGGTTATGCTCAATGAGGGGTAGAGGGATGTTATATCTTGTAGTTAGTCTGCCGCCCACTGGGAGGGGGGCAGTAGAAGGGAGAAGTAAGAAAATTACATGTAAAAAAGCAGTGAGGAAAATAAACATAGCTGAGGTAAATGGTTACTGAGCGAGGTAGATGGTTACTGAGCAGTCGTGTCGTTTCTGCTGCCTGATATGTGAATAAATAACAGTTTCTTTAAATGTAATACCAAATTATGGTATGAATGCCTTTATTTGTCATTGCACAGCTGTACAATGATAAGTGCAACTCTCACAAATAAATAAATATACAAATAGTCAAAATACAAATAGACACACATATGCAGCAAAACCAACATATAATGTATGCATAAGTGTAAAAGTAAGTGTAATATATATTACACTAGATAAATTTGGTAGGCTATTTATTTATATAAAACCACTACTACTACTACTTTCGGCTGCTCCCGTTAGGGGTCGCCACAGCGGATAATCCGTTCCATTTCTTCCTGTCTTCTGCATCTTCCTCTGTCACACCAGCCACCTACATGTCCTCCCTCACCACATCCATAAACCTCCTCTTTGGCCTTCCTCTTTTCCTCTTCCCTGGCAGCTCCATATTCAGTATCCTTCTCCCAATATACCCAGCATCTCTCCTCCATACACGTCCAAGCCATCTCAAGCTTGCCTCTCTTGCTTTGTCTCCAAACCGTCCAACTTGAGCGGTCCCTCTAATATAATCGTTTCTAATCCTGTCCTTCTTCATTACTCCCAGTGAAAATCCTAGCATCTTCAACTCTGCCACCTCCAGCTCTGCCTCCTGTCTTTTCATCAGTGCCACTGTCGCCAAACCATATAACATAACTGGTCTCACAACCATCTTGTAGACCTTCCCTTTAACTCTTGCTGGTACCCTTCTGTCGCAAATCACTCCTGACACTCTTATCCACCCACTCCACCCTGCCTGCACTCTCTTCATTACCTCTCTACTGCACTCCCTATTACTTTGGACAGTTGACCCAAAATATTTAAACTCATATGCCTTCGTCACCTCTACTCCTTGTATCCTGACCATTCCACTGTCCTCCCTCTCATTCACGCATAGGTATTCTGTCTTGCTCCTACTGACTTTCATTCCTCTTCTCCCCAGTGCATACCTCCACCTCTCCAGGCTCTCCTCAACCTGTACCCTACTCTTGCTACACATCATAATGTCATCCGCGAACATCATCATCCATGGAGACTCCTGCCTGATCTTGAAACCTGTCCATCACCATTGCAAACAAGAAACGGCTCAGAGCTGATCCTTGATGTAATCCCACCTCCACCTTGAACCCATCTGTCATTCCAACCGCACACCTCACCATAGTCACAGTTCCCTCATACATATCCTGCACCAATCCTACATACTTCTCTACAACTCCCGACTTCCTCATACAATACCACACCTCCTCTCTCGGCACCCTGTCGTATGCTTTCTCTAAATCTACAAAGACACAATGCAACTCTTTCTGGCCTTCTCTATACTTCTCGATCAACATTCTCAAAGCAAACATCGCATCTGTGGTGCTCTTTTGTGGCATGAAACCATACTGCTGCTCGCTAATCGTCACCTCTCCACTTAACCTAGCTTCTATTACTCTTTCCCAAATCTTCATGCTGTGGCTGATCAACTTTATCCCTCTGTAGTTGCTACAGTTCTGCACATTGCCCTTGTTCTTGAAAATCGGTACCAGTATGTTTCTTCTCCACATCTCAGGCATCCTCTCACTTTCCAAAATTATGTTAAACAATCTAATTAAAAACTCCACTGCCATCTCGCCTAAACATCTCCATGCCTCCACAGGTATGTCATCAGGACCAACTGCCTTTCCACTCTTCATCCTCTTCATAGCTGCCCTCACTTCCACCTTGCTAATCCACTGAACTTCCTGATTCACTATCCCCACATCATCCAACTTTCTCTCTCTCATTTTCTTTATTCATCAGCCCCTCAAAGTATTCCTTCCACCTTCTCAGCAAACTCTCCTCGCTTGTCAGCACATTTCTATGTCTATCCTTGATTGCCCTAACTTGCTGCACATCCTTTGCAGCTCGGTCCCTCTGTTTAGCCAATTGGTACGTACAAGTCCTTTTCTCCTTCCTTAGTGTCTAACCTGTCATGTAACTCACCATAAGCCTTTTAATTTTCCTTTGCCACCTCTCTCTTTGCTTTACGCTGCATCTCCTTGTACTCCTGTCTACTTTCTTCATCTCTCTGGCGATCCCACTTCTTCTTTGCTAACCTCTTCCTCTGTATTATTTTGCTGTACTTCTTCATTACACCACCAAGTCTCCTTGTCTTCCTTCCTCTGTCCTGATGACACCCCAAGTACCTTCCTAGCTGTGTCCATCACTATTTCTCCAGTGCCTGCCCAGCCATACGGCAAGTTTTCACTACCACCCAGCGCCTGTTTTAACTCCTCCCTGAACTCCACACAACAGTCTTCCTTCTTCAACTTCCACCATTTGATCTTTGGCTCAGCCTTCACTCGCTTCCTCTTCTTGGTCTCCAAAGTCATCCTACAGACCACCATCCGATGCTGCCTAGCTACGTTCTCCCCTGTCACCACCTTGCAGTCTCCAACCCCTTTTAGGTCGTGCCTTCTACATAAGATGTGATCCACCTGTGTGCACTTTCCTCCACTCTCGTACATCACCCTGTGTTCCTCCCGCTTCTTGAAATATGTCTTCACCACAGCCATTTCCATCCTTTTCGCAAATTCCACCACCATCTGTCCTTCCACATTTCTCTCCTTGACACAATACCTACCCATCACCTCCCCATCACCTCTGTTCCCTTCACCAACATGTCCATTGAAGTCCGCTCCAATCACCACTCTCTCCTCCTTGGGTACACTCGCCACCACATCATCCAACTCACTCCAGAATTCTTCTTTCTCTTCCATCTCACACCCAACTTGTGGGGCATATGTGCTGATAACATTCAGTATACTCTTCCTTCAGAATTACCCCTACCCCATTTCTCCTCCCATTCGCGCCATGGTAGAAGAGTTTGAACCCATCTCCGATACTCCTGCCTTACTCCCTTTCCACCTGGTCTCTTGCACACACAGTATGCCTGCCTTTCTTCTTTCCATCATATCAGCCAGCTCTCTCCCATAGTGCCAAAATTCAAAGTTCCGACTCTCACCTCCACACTCCTACCCTCCCTCCTCTCTCGTTGCCTCTGGACATGCCTTCCCCCTCTTCTTCACCCAACAGTAGCATAGTTTCCACTGGCACCCTGCTGGTTAACAGTACCAGTGGCGGTTGTTGGTAACCCGGGCCTCGACTGGTCCGGTATGTAAATCTTATTTATGATCTGCATATTTGATTTGGCAAAGATTTTACACCAGATGCCCTTCCTGATCCAACCCTCCCCATTTATCCGGGCTTGGGACCGGCACTAAGAATGCACTGGCTTCTGCATCCTCAGTGGCTGGGTTCATCCCACTTCCCACTTCTGACACCAATGTAGCGAATTCGGGGGGCAGCCCGAGAACTGCCGCAGCCAGGATGCGAACCCGGATCTCCCGCACCACGGGCGACAACGTTAACCAGTCGACTAAAAGGTCCGATCCATTACCCAAGGCCTAGCGAGTCTGTTTATCCGTGCACGTTACATCAAGTTGCGTCCGAACATCTCACCCATTTGCTGGTAGGTGCAGATGAAAGTTTGTCGACAGTTCTGTGCATGTCGTTGACATTTATCCATGGTAAATCTTGCACTCATCACGAAAAATATGCCATTGTCAATAGCACACGCCAACAAACAGGAAACTTATGACCGCTGCAGTAGAAACCGGAAGTCTGTGGACTTACGCACAGGGCAGATTCTAACGACAACAAAGGATTAATTAGCCTACCAGTGGCATCGCTGTAGACGGCCAGCAAAGTGAAGCTCTCCCCACTCCAATTTTGGTTTAACTGGGACTAGTAGCACCAGTCTGCAGCTCACGTCACACTCTCCGTCTCTCCCGTCATTAGCGCCTTTTATCTTTCTTCTTTTTCGTGAATGATTTTTTTCTTCTTCGTGGCCTATACACGACAACCGCCAAACTCAACTTCCTTCCGTGTCAAAATAAAAGCCGTCGTTCATTGAGGATCTGGCAGCACACCCAACTATGATGGTTAGAGATTTGCCAGTGTTATGTGACTCAAATGTCATTTCAGTTATTGGGGGAGTATTAATACTGGAGATGTTCAGCTTTTGGCATAAAGTCTACATAAAAAAAACATTAAAAAATTTCTTGCAAAAAAATCTTAGAGCTTGTGAATATATTGTAGTTCGGAGGTAACAAACCTTTCCAATATCTCAGGGTAGGTTGTTGGGCCCAAAAAGTTAGGCTAATTTTAATGGAAATGATTGAAAATGCCGATGCAACCTTGATCAGTCTTTTGATTTTGCTGAATGAGACAGAGGCACTGCAGCAGACTAAAAGAAGTACGACCTCACTTGATGTCAAACAGACAATGCAGAAAATTTAGATGATCACAGTTGTAAAAATGGTACACAATTCTGGGAGAAACGAACTTTGTGTGCCGTTTTTCAGCTCTGCGTTTGATTAGTTAGTTATATACCTAAATCTGTCGCTATGACAGAGGGGTAAGACATGGCGTCTGAGATTAACATGGTGTGATATGGCAGGACGGAGGCTGTGGGGAGGCTCACACTTCATTTGTGTGTGACAGGGTAGAACAGTGAGAAGTGTGACCATCTGAGCCTCTCCAAATCTGCTAAGGCCCAGGATCCATCTGCTCTCCCTGCTGTCCAAGGACCCCTGTGGAAGATACAAAAGAAATATTTTATATCTATCCCTCATTTTTTTTCCAAAACCCATCTTATTACCTCTCAGCCTTGATGTTCTGTTGACAGTTGTAATCACATGCAATCAGACATCTCAGTAAGACACATGCATAGTAATGTGTGACATATACTGACCTGTTCACATTGGCAAACATTTGTACCACAACCACTTAAACCTGAGTCACAAAGCACAGCAAGACAAGATAAACTGAATAACTGAAGTGATTGTGTTGTTGCAGAAATCACATGTGAGAGGAGAGGGCAATTTAAAGGCATGGTGTCTGGCTGATTCTCTATAACTGGACAGCAAGTGCCCCACTTTCTTTGGTGGGGCACTTACTGCTTCATTTGGGTGTGCTCTTTTCCTCTCTGAGGTCGTCTTTCTCATCTGACATGGCTGAAATTCTTTCCTTGGCAGCAAAAGTGAAAATATCACTTGCTACAACAGTAAGAGAGTGGTTTGCACACATTTTACCTAGCAGCCAATAATTGTGAATTTGCATCCTAAATGTGCAACAAATAATTTAGCTCGCTGGCCTCTAATTCAATGGCATTTGAGAGCTGAATGTAGTTAGGACTGTTAAGTAACTGTATCTGTTCTTTTGGTAAAATTATCTTTTTTTTCTGTGTTAGTATTTGGAAAAGCCAGGTGTGGGCATAGCCTAAATCATAATTATATATTTGATGCTTTTGCCAAACATTTTTTACTTAACTGCACATGCAGTAAAAGTGAACCAAACCTAATATTTTCAAAATGTTTTAGCAACTTGAAATTTAAATGTTGGGAAAGCTATATCTATTATTATTTCTGGCTCCTCCCGTTAGGGGTCGCCACAGCAGATCATCCGTTTCCATTTCTTCCTGTCCTCTGCATCTTCCTCTGTCACACCAGCCACCTGCATGTCCTCCCTCACCACATCCATAAACCTCCTCTTTGGCCTTCCTCTTTTCCTCTTCCCTGGCAGCTCCATATTCAGCATCCTTCTCCCAATATACCCAGCACCTCTCCTCCACACGTGTCCAAACCATCTCAATCTTGTCTCTCTTGCCTTGTCTCTAAACCGTCCAACCTGAGCTGTCCCTCTAATATACTCGTTCCTAATCCTGTCCTTCTTCGTCACCCCCAATACTGGAATGCTTTGGAAATCAATATGTCATTAGAAAATAATCCCCTTATATAAGCTCTCTGAAACCAGACTACCTCAGCAGGGGGACACAGACCGATCAGGCACAAAGTGAAAGCCTGTTGGAGGAGAATGTGGCTGTTTAAAAAGACTAAAGGAAATTCTGCTGAAAAGTAGTAATTATTGAAAGACGTGTTTGTGACATGTTCAGGCACACTAGGAGGAAGGACAAAAAAGACTGTGCTCCATTAATTTGCAATGCCGCACTCAGTAAATGCACATAAAAAAAAAATCCTATATTATAGAAAACAGACTTTTCCTTATCTTTGCATTAAGTGAGCAGTGTGAAAAGATATCTATGTGTGCTTGGAAATCACAAAGTTTCGTGTCACACATGGGCCCCCAGTGAAATCAGCCAATCGCTATTGGATTAGTAATTCTTAAAAACTCACCCCTTGTACTACCAGCCAGATAATGCCTGTCATATCACATCTATCTTTAGCCTTGCTTTACCAATATGACAAGTAAAGTTGGTCATGTCAAATGTGTCATCTCTGGATGACATGTTTGTTGTCAGCAAACAAATATTAACACAGTAGGTTCTAATATGTATTAATATATACGGTGCTAGGAAGAAGTGGTTGAAATTTAGAACAAACACTATGCAGAAGTTATCCTGCACCCTATGGTTTTCTCAGCTAACTTCTCTCCTGACTGCCTTCTGAATGAGGCACAGTTCAACACATAGGGCTCTATCTTGGCGCTGGCGCAGAGCCGGCAGAGGTGCAAAGCAACCTGATTGGCAATTTCCTCCAGTGCAAAGTGCTTTTGTTTCCGCCTGCGTACATTTGGTAATTTCATGGCTCAAAAGGAACCCACCCTCACTAAGACGGTGTGGTGGTGAAGCTGGGGGTGTGTTGGTGTACAATTTTGATTTCCGTTTTGGCTTGAAATGTAGCTAACGCATACATCAGCTCAAACCACGTTTAAGCGCATCTGCCACCTTAAAGACGTACCACACAATGAAACGTGTTTTTTAAGGTGTAAAAATAGCTAAATAAGTAGATTAAAAGAACTTTTTTAAGATAAGGCGGAGGAACACTCCTGTCCAGGATCCCCCTCCCCTTACCCCTTATTTAAAGGTAGAACGAGTAGGATTTTGCTAAAAATCAATGTATAGACTCATACAAAAAGAATCCCTTTCAATCATCACTTGTGACACACGAGACATGTGTGGCGGTGTCTGTCTGCAGGGACCCTGTCCTCTGTCTATATTTTCTTATTTTCTGGGCATTAACCTTTGGGCAGCAGAACTCTATGAAAACGTAGCGACCAGGTGCCAGATCAAGATCGTAAGTACACACCCAAGAGGAAGCTACGACAATGGCGGACAGATGAAACGCCAGCGGATACAACTCGTTCCAAAATGGGAGTGACTCTGGGGTTGGCTTTCACCCGCTGGTGACCACTGAAGGACAGGATGGGGATGAAGAACGACGCGGAGTTGGCCTGTACAGTGGGCTGTGTTCTGGCAGCTGCGGTAAAGGGGCGTGGCCTTCTGGTTACATTGAGCCAGGAAGAAGAGGCCAACATTGAATGTTGTATTTACAAACCACAACTGCCATATCCTACTGTTCTACCTTTAAAAAAATCACATTTGTCCCAAGTAGGACATAAGCTTTGTGTAATGGTATAATTTATATAACATTTATCTATGTTATCATTGTACTTTTTATTTACTCTACACAGTGTACATGTACTACGACTACCACCTTAGGCTGTTCCCGTTAGGGGTCGCCCAGCGGATCATCAATTTCCATTTCTTCCTTTCCTCTGCATCTTCCTCTGTCACACCAGCCACCTGCATATCCTCTCTCACCACACCCATAAACCTCCTCTTTGGCCTTCCTCTGCTCCTCTCCCCTGGCAGCTTCATATTCAGCATCCTTCTCCCAATATACCCAGCATCTCTCCTCCACACATGTCCAAGCCATCTCAATCTTGCCTCTCTTGCGTTGTCTCCAAACTGTCCAACCTGAGCTGTCCCTCTAATATTTTCATTCCTAATTCTGTCCTTCTTCATCACTACCAATAAAAAATCTTAGCATCTTCATCTCTGCCACCTCCAGCTCTGCCTCCTGTCTTTTCATCAGTGCCACTGTCTCCAAACTATATAACATAGCTGGTCTCACTACCATCTTGTAAACCTTCCCTTTCAATCTTGCTGGTACCCTTCTATCACAAAGCACTCCTGACACTCTTCTCCACCCACTTTCACCCTGCCTGCATCCTCTTCTTCACCTCTCTTCTGCACTCCCCGTTACTTTGGACAGTTGACCCCAAGTATTTAAACTCATACACCTTCATCACCTCTACTCTTTTCCTCCTTACCGTTCCACTGTCCTCCCTCTCATTCACGCATATCTATTCTTGCTCCTACTAACTTTCATTCATCTTCTCTCCACTGCATACCTCCATCTCTCCAGGCTCTCCTCAACCTGCATCCTACTCTCGCTACAGATCACAATGTCATCCGCAAACATCATAGTCCATGGAGACTCCTGCCTGATCTCATCCGTCAACCTGTCCATCACCACTGCAAACAAGAAAGGGCTCAGAGCCGATCCTTGATGTAATCCCACCTTCACCTTGAACCCATCTGTCATTCCAAACACATACCTCACCACTGTCAATGGGTGGTAATGCGGTGCAAATCTCGAGACTGAGTCGAGTCTCAAGTCTTTGGAGGGCGAGTCTCAAGTTAAGTCTCAAGTTGCTGTGTGTGTGACTTAAGTGCGACTCGAGTCCAAGTTGCAAACTCAATCCCCATCTCTGAGTAGTAGTAGTATGGTATTTACAAATGGGTGGGGTACCATTGGTTTTCCTCTCTGTTGTTCATTTAGAAACATAACAGATGATTTATTATTTTTCACATTAAAACCAGAGAAATGTCCAAATTGACTTATCAACTTTAAGAGGGATGGTGTTGATTTTCGAAGACCTGATAGAAATATTATGGTATCATCTGCATAAAATGAGATATGATGCTCTAGATCCCGTCTTGATACCACGAATTGAAGGATGTGATCTTATTGCTATTGCCAATCTTTACATTAAACAGATATTTAGTCATGTACAAACATCACGAGTTCATGTCTGTCTTCCAGCTGGCTGGATACACAAATTGCCTGGAGTGAACTAGAGGTGGATATCCAAGGCCATGTTCAGGTGGACAGCACAGGAGCATCCTGAGCTGGAATTTAGCAGGGTTGACAAACATTGGCGGTATCCTTCACATGTGCCACTGAAGACCAGTAACCCTCCTCTGAAAATTGAGCTGAAAAAAATCTCTGGGGGAAATCACTTTGGCCATACCCTGCAGCTCTGGATGCCACGAACGCTGTGGTGAGTCCAGCTGACCTGTCCACGTCCAGACTGTCATAAAGAACCTCTGACCTCAGCTAGCCTCCATCAGAAGATCAGGCAGTTAGTTGCTGGATCTAACTCTAAATTTAAAGAGGGCTTAAAAAAAGAGAAAGAACACAGTAACATTAACTATTTACATAAATGGTGCGAAAAAGGGGTAGTATGGAAACACAAGAAGTGCAGAAGCTTAAACCAGGGGTTGGGTCCGTTTTGGTACACGTGTGTGTGTGTGTGTGTGTGTGTGTGTGTGTGTGTGTAGGGTGAGGATGGTGGTGGGAGTTGTTTTTAGGGTTTGTATGTGTATTATTGATTTGTTCATTTTGTTATTTGTCTTACACTATATTTCATTACATTCTTTTGCACTTACATCATTATTTATGTTGCACGTTATTATCATCATCATCATTATTCTCAGCAGAAGTTAAGGATCGAGTGAAACGGCTGCTTCTGACTATGCTGGAGGGTGAGACCGGACACGCACCTAAGGAACCTGTTTTTTCAGTGTATGCTACCCGGACGCCCCTCACATTTCTGTTATTTTATTGGCTGCCATGCATATCTATACACGCTCAGGCCTTGTTGGATTAATACAGTATTATTTCTACTACTATGCTGCTGCTACTTTTACTACTACTACTACTACTACTACTACTGAGATTCTCTTTATGCATGTTAGTATTGCAGGATCAAGTACGTGCCAGCAGCAGAACCGAAAAGTTGCAACCCCTTACCACAGTGCCATAACTGGAAGTCCATGCATGTCCATATTGATGTTTACTTTACAAGGGATTAGCTTGTTTTATAATAACTGAAAGACTAGTGTGTGACCAATGTGGGTAAAAGACGTTGCTCCTGCTCCCATACAATAGGATGTGTTAAATGCAGAGAACAAATTCATTGTAATTCGTTATAAGAACACAATATCAAATAAAGTGGCTTTCATTAATTCATTTGTTAAGAAGTTACATGCATAAATATTGTGATTTTTTTTTCAAAAGCATGATCCGTTAACAGGATTATGCATGAGTTATCCCTTGTTTGTGTCCAGTTTGGGCTTAAGGGGAGATTCTATCTCACCCCTTTAGGTCTCCTCGTGAGCTATATCAGTAGCTATTGATTGCAAATGACATCCATTTAGAGGGAGGCTCGGGCTATAAACAGAAAAAAAAGGGAAGGGGGGGGGGATCAGTCAGTGAATGATTGAGTCCCTGAACATACGTCAGAGATTAAAGCCTTTTTCGAGCAGGGAAGATGAAATGTTTGTACATCCACAAAAATGTTGAGTCACAACTTTCCCCACAATTTAAATTGCTGCAAGCAAACTGATAATCTACTGTAGTGAATTTCCACTTAGGATTTATATTGAATATGGGCTCATACAAAGCAACAAAAAAAGATGCATTTATTTGACTCAGAGGACATCTTTTGAGATGTACAATAAGTGCCTATTCTCACAGCTGTTTCTTTTAATTAGTCCCTGCAGAGTTCGACGTACCACATCCATCCCACACTGCTCCTTTGCTTTCATCACTGATCTGACCTACACTCTCGTACACCACACTTACGCTGAAATTGCACCGACACTTACACAGACCCCATTTCATGTTATCTCTCTTGTGGTTAAACAATTTATTGGTGAGGAGAATCTATGACACTTTTAGGCCGTTTCTAGATAGATAGGATGCCTTTATATTCATTGCACATTGTGCAACAAAATTTGCTGTGCAGCTCCTAAAACAGTTAATTTTACATTGCACACGCACACGCACACGCACACACACACACCTGCCCATACAAATAAAGAAGAGAAAAATGTACCAAATGCTATTGCATCTTGTAAAAATATTAGTGTGCATTATACACAAGTATTTACAGATGTTGTGATGATGTTGGGGGGGTAGTGTTTTGTGGAGTTCAGTTCAGTGATGACTCTTGGGTGAACGCTGTTTTTGAGCCTGGAGGTGCAGGTCTTTAAGGCCCTGTAGCGCCTTCCAGATGGCAGCAGAGAGAAAAGATGATGACAGGGGTGGGTTGCATCCTTCAGAATGCTGCTGGATCTGCGGAGGCAGCTTTATATGAAGGTGTCTTCCAATGAGGGCAAGAGCAGTCCAATTATTTTCTGGGCGGTGCTTGTGACTCTCTGGAGAGCTCTCTTTCTGCTGCTGAGCAGTTGTCATACCATGCTGTAAATACAATATGTCAGTACACTCTCTATCAAGCAGTGATAGAAGGACACGAGCAGCTCCACAGACAGGTTGGTTTTCGGAAGTGTCCTTAAAAAGTTGAGCCGCTGTTGAGCCTTTTTTTTTTATCAGAGCAGTGGAGTTGATTGTCCATGTGAGGTCTTCTGTGATGTGGGTTCCTAGAAACTTGAAGCTGGAGACCCTCTCCACCTCTTCTCCTTTGATGTTTAGAGGAGAGAGGCCATTGTGTGTCTCCTGAAGTCTATGATGAGTTTCACAGTTTCTTTGATGTTCAGTGATATATTATTTTCGGCACACCATCCTGCCATTTTGCAGACTTCGTCTCGCTAGGCTGACTGTGGTAATGCTAAGGGACCACTCCATGACACACTTCTGTTAGCATACACTTTACTTGAACAACCACGTCACACTCCTTCTCCCCGCTTACATTCATTTACATCCCATCTTGTCCTCTCGCTCCCCCTACTGTCTTCCAACTGCATCAACTCAAGACGTCACATATCCCCTTTGCAAAAGATAACATTTACATCACCAACTATACAATCACTGCGGTCCTTATGCTGAACTGTATAAGCTATGAACAGTCTTACAATAACAACAGAATGCCTTGACCACAAAAAAAAAATCAGTTTCGAAATAACAGCCTCATGCAGACAATACTACATCATTCAAAAAATAACAGTTTTGAAATAACCATTTCATACAGACAATACTACGTCTATAAGAAATATCTGTCTCGAAATAACAGTTTCATACCAACAATAGGCTACTCTTGTTTTAGTTTACCATCCTCACAACAACATAGTCCTGTGCCCAAGCGGGCGGCCTCCTGACCCTGACCTCTCGCAGAGGGGGCTGAGCATGTAGTGGGTCAGGCTGGACTCGGCTACAGTCTATGTCAGGCCCCTCGGGAGGAAGGGCCTGCCCAGGGTCCGCGTGACCCTGAAGGGGTAGGACTGGCGCAAGATAGGATGCATTCCATGTGCACCCATCAGACAGTCTGTAAGTGTACTGGCCTCTTTGCTCATGCACCTGAAGAGGGCGAGAGTACTTTGACTGTCTCTTGCATAGTATACCTGGTCTCCTAACTCTGACCCAAGATCCAGGAGGAAAGTGCACTGCTTTTGACCCGCTCTTCTTGTCTGCATACTCCTTCATCTTCCTCTGCTTCTCTTTCACTATTTGTGCTGTGTTTTGTGCTTGTAGGGATGTGACAGGCTGTGGTTTGTGGAGGCCTGTCACATGGAGTTTGGTGTGCATCTGACGTCCCTGCAACAGCTCTGCAGGGGAGCATTGAGTGGTGGCATGCCTGGTTGGCCTGTAGACCTGGAGAAAGTCTCTGGTTGATGCTGTCCACTCCTTTCCTTCTATTTTTGCAGTCAGTAGACTATCCTTCAGACATCGATTATATCTCTCAATTTCCCCATTGGCATGGGGGTAGTACAGTGAGGAGCGTTTGTGTGCAATTCCCCTGTCCTTGAGAAAGGATTCCATTTCCTGTGAAATCGGTTGACCAACATTGTCTGAGATTAACTCTTTTGGGTTTCCTTCCCTGCTGAACACTGTAGACAGGAAGTGGACCACTGATGCAGAAGTAACTTGGGACGTGAATGCAACCTCAGGCCACTTGCTAAAGTAATCTATGAGGGTAATAGCAAAACGGCAACCAGGGGCTGTGGACTCAAAAGGGCCTACAATGTCTATCGCTACTTTTTTCCCAAGCAGCATCTGGGAATGGAACAGGTTGCATAGGCATAGTATGTGTAACAGCTGTCTTGTCATGCTGCTGACATGTGAGGCAAGATTTGATTGTGGCTTCGACTTGTGCATTCATCCCAGGCCACGAGTAGAGGTCCCTGACACGTTGTTTTGTTCTGACGATGCCTTGATGTGTCTCGTGAGCCAGTCATATCAGTTGCGGCTGCAGTTGCTGTGGCACCAGTAGACGGTGGTCTCCCCGCAGGACACATCCATCCACTATGGACAGTTCTGCTCTCAGTCTGTAGTAGGGTGTCATTGTTGGATCCAGACCTGAGTGTGGCTATCTTGTGGCGATGAACTCACGCAGCTGTGACTGAACAGGGCATGTTTGACAGGACTCCTTGAAGTCATCTGCAGACACAGCTGAGAAGCTGCCAAAGAGTGCCACCACCTCCAGCTCGTCCTCCTGTCCCTGATCAGCAGTTAGCAACAGGAGCCTGGACAGACAGTCAGCTGTGACATTTTCTGTGCCAGGTCTGTACTGCATGTCATAATTAAATGACAGTAACCTAGCCGACCACCTAGCTATATGCATACCAGCTCTGTCCAGCCCCTTAGAGGAGAGTAGTGTAGTTAGGGGGCTGTGGTCTGTATGTAACGTGAAGCATCTGCCCCACAGGTAGGTCCCCCATTTCTCTGTAGCCCAGACACACCCCAAAGCTTCTTTCTCCACCGTGGAGTACTTCCACTCTGCTGATGAAAGCATGCGTGATGCGAACGCCACTGTTCTCTCGGAGTTGTCTGGGTGTATTTGAGTCAGCACAGCCCAAACCCCATAATCTGAAGCGTCAGTGGTTAAAATGGTGGGCAGTTCAGGGTCAAACAAGGTCAGTGCGGGACTGTGTAAAATCAACTGTTTCACTGTTTCAAAGCTCTGCTGTGCACTTGCGGTCCAGACATATTCAGCTTCTCCTCACAACAGGCTGCGCATAGGCTCCACCACTGAGGAGTAGTTGGGAATGAACTTTGCATACCATGAAGTGAGCCCCAGAAAGGAGCAGAGGCCAGAGGCATCCTTGGGTGCAGGTGCCTGCAACACTGCCTCCACATGACAGGGGTCTGCTGTATCCCTTGGGCTGACACCCTGTGGCCCAGAAAGCCAAGCTCTTCCTGCCTGAATTTTCACTTTGCCATGTTCAGTTTCAGTCCTGATGCATTGATAGCCTGGAGTACTGCTCGGAGATGGGCATCGTGTTGTTCACTGGTTTTCCCATGGATGATCACATCATCCAAGTAGCACTGGCACCCGGTAAGTCTTTCAGTATGGTCGTCATCATCCGCTGGAAGCAGCTAGGCCCTGAAGCCAGTCCATATGGGCCACGTTTAATCCTGAAGAGACCCTCGTGTGTGATGAAAGCTGTGAGATTTCTGCTGTCATCATGGAGCAGCACCTGATGATATGCACTCTGCAGGTCCAGTGTGGAGAAAACAGTTCCCCCTCTGAGCTCTGAAAACATTTCCTCCATGTGTGGGAGAGGGTAGCTGTCCACCGCTATAGAGGTATGCTGGTGCACATTTAAATGCTACTCAGGCAAACCTGTTAGCCTAAACTCTATTAGCTAGGAGAGTCAAACAAAGCATTGTTTGATTGGTTTATGTTTGAAAATTGAAAAACCCAGCCAGTGAGGATGCAAAAGCCAGTGCATTCTTAGTGCTGGTCCCAAGCTCGGATAAATGGGGAGGGTTGCGGCAGGAAGGGCATCTGGCATAAAACCTTTGCCAAATCAAATATGCGGATCATAAATCAGATTTCCATATCGCATCGGCCAAGGCCCGGGTTACAAAAACAGCCACCGGAACGGTTGGCCAGCAGGGTGCCGGTGGAAACTATGCTACTGTTGGGCAAAGAAGAAGAAGAGGGGTAAGGCATGTGCAGAGGTAGCGGGAGAGGAGGAAGGATAAGAGTGTGGAGATGAGAGTCAGAACTTTGAACGTTGGCACTATGACTGGTAAAGGGAGAGAGCTGGCTGATATGATGGAGAGAAGAAAGGTAGGTACACTGTGTGTGCAAGAAACCAGGTGGAAGGGGAGTAAGGCCAGGAGCATCGGGGGTGGGTTCAAACTCTTCTACCATGGTGCGAATGGGAGGAGAAATGTGATACGGGTTATTCTGAAGGAAGAGTATGTCAAGAGTGTGTGGGAGGTGAAGAGGGTGTTGGACAGAGTGATGCGTATGAAGCTGGAAATTGAAGGTGTGTTAATTAATGTTATCAGTGTATATGCCCCACAAGTTGGGTGTGAGATGGAAGAGAAGAATAATTCTGGAGTGAAATTGCGTCGGCCTCACTCAGTACAGTTGATGCAGTGTCTTTGTCCACGTCTGCGTCTAAACGTTTTGCCTTCGCTTGTTGGCTGCGAGAGCTTCTGTGCTGTGAGCCCAGGGACGACGGCCTTGCCTGGAGCCGCACCCGAGGAGGTAACCGAGGAGGATTTGATGCCATCATGTGGAGTGTGGGGAGGTGTGTCAAGGGTGTCTGGCTGGGAGAGCTGGTGCTGGTGGTGCTGGATCGGCTGGGGGGGCTTGGTCTGCTTCGTCCAGTTATCAAGCTGCGCCTGAGGAGGAAACACGGAGGGCAGTCTGACAGCACGTGTAATCGGAGCAGGATAGGCTAACTACTAGCCCATGCAGACCGACTGTTCTGACAGTCATCTGGCTGGTGTTTGTTCCCTTTGACAGCGATTTTTTAAAATTATTTTTTGTATATATGTCTTAGTTTGAATATATGTGTTTTTGTAGTTCTTAAATGTGTTTTTGTCTGTATGTTGCACTGCTGTGGGCTGGGGGAAATGACATTTCCTTTCACGTCTTGTGTGCAAGTACATGAGGTGAAATGACAAATAAAGTGTTCCTGATTCCTGAGTGTTCCTGATTCCTGAGTTGAATGAAGTGGTAGAGAGTGTATTCAAGGAGGAGAGAGTGGTGATTGGAGTGGACTTCAATTGACCTGCTGGTGAAAGGAACAGAGGTGATGAGGAGGTGATGGATAAGTATGGTGTTAAGGAGGGTAATGTGGAGGACAGATGTTGGTGGATTTTGCGAAAAGGATGAAAATGGCTCTGGTGAATACATATTTCAAGAAGAGGAAAGAACACAGGGTGCTGTATAAGAGTGGAGAAAAGTGCATACAGGTGGACTATATCTTATGTAGGAGGCGTGATCTGAAAGGGATTGGAGACTACAAAGTGGTTACAGGGAGTACTGTAGCTACGTTACTCCCTGTCACCATCTGATGCTGCCTAGCTAGGCAGCATCAGATGGTGGTCTGTGGGATGACTTTGGAGACCAAGAAGAGGAGAGTGAAGACAGAGCCAAAGAGCGAGTGGTGGAAATTGAAGAAGGAAGACTGTTGTGTGGAGTTCAGAGAGGAGTTAAGACAGGCACTTGGTGGTAGTGAAGAGTTGCCGGATGGCTGGGCAACCACTGCAGAAATAGTGAGGGAGACAGCTAGGAAGGTACATGGTGTGTCATCTGGACAGAGGAAGACAAGGACACTTGGTGGTGGAATGAGGAAGTACATGTAACCCAGTCACACAATGGGTTATTAATAATATCTGGTTAGATGTGATCCAGTTATCCCAGCAAAGGGTTAATATTGTGTTTTGATTGATTTGTGCAGAACTACTCAAGAATCGTGAAGCCTCTCACCAATCTCACCGCTGGCTATCCACCATCTCGAAAAGGATTCAGGGCAACACCGAGTGATGGCTACTACAATCCCAAGGAGCCGTTTGCTGAGCGCTGGACGACCGCCTGTCAGCAAGCCTTCGAACTTATCATCGATAAGCTAACTTCACCTCCTGTTCTGGGATTTGCCAACCCAAAGTTACCTTACATTCTTCATACGGATGCCAGTACTACGGGCTTGGGAGCGGCGTGGTACGAGGAACAAGATGGACAAAGTCGCGTCATCGCCTACGCAAATCGAGGATTGTCCCGTAGCGAAGCTCGATACCCCGCTCACAAGTTGGAGTTTTTAGCTTTAAAATGGGCCGTAACAGAAAAATTCCAAGACTACTTATACGGAAACACTTTCACAGCCGTGACCGACAACAATCCATTGAGATATGTCTTGACAACTGCAAAACTGGATGCCGCCAGCTATCGGTGGTTAGCTGCCCTTTCTACATTCAGTTTTGACATCAAGTACCGAGCTGGTAAACAAAACCAGAATGCAGACGGTCTTTCAAGACGACCCCATGGTGCCCTAGCAAATGACAGCGTCGCACAGGAGGAAGATGCTAGGATCCATCATTTCGCTTCTCATCACCTCATACCACCAGAAGACAGTCCTTTTACTATGGATGTAGTTAAAGCTACCTGTCAAAAGCACACTGTAAGTCAAGTGTCTGAGAAACTCCCTTCTTTCTGCTATGTCGAGTCTATAGCCATACATCCCGGGGCTATCCCTGCTGTATTTGAGGAAGAGGAGTATCAAGAAGGTCTCATCACCGTCCCAAAGTATAGTGATGAAGATCTAGTCAACTTCCAGAGAACAGATCCTGTCATCAGTCGAGTCATTAACCTGTTAGAGTCAGGAGAAAAGCCAGATGCCAGTCTCAAGGCCGAGTCATATGAGCTAAGCTTAATGCTCAAGGAGGGGAGCCGTCTAGAACTAACCGACCGCCTGTTGTACAGGAACCGTCAATGTGACAATCGAGCAGTGTGTCAGTTAGTCCTTCCCCAAGAACTGAGACAGCCCGTTCTTCAAACTCTTCATAATAACATGGGGCATATGGGGATAGAACGCACCCTTGAGCTGGTCAGATCGAGGTTCTATTGGCCAAAGATGGCCGCAGACGTAGAAAACAAGGTGAAAACCTGTGGAAGATGTGTACACCGAAAGAGGCAACCAGAGAAAGCAGCTCCTTCGGTTAACATCCAGACCAGCAGACCGATGGAATTGGTCTGTATGGACTTCTTGTCTCTCGAGTCAGATAGCCATAACACAAAAGATATTCTAGTTATCACAGACCACTTTACAAAGTATGCCATCGCTATACCAGTAGCTAAATGCCTCTGGGACCTGTTCCTTATCTTTTATGGTTTCCCAGAGCGTCTCCATAGTGATCAGGGTAGGGATTTTGAATCTAAGACGATCAAAGAACTTTGCGCATTAGCTGGTATACGTAAAGTCAGAACTAGTCCTTATCACCCTAGGGGAAATCCGGTTGAGCGCTTTAATTGTACTTTGTTAGGTATGTTGGGCACTCTAAGCGACAAAGAGAAGTCAAAGTGGCGTGATCATGTCAAACCCCTCACACACGCCTATAACTGTACACGAAATGAAGTTACCGGGTTTTCGCCATACGATCTTATGTTTGGCCACCAGCCAAGGTTGCCCATTGATATTGCCTTTGGTTTACCTGTCAGGGGGGACTGTTCATCAACATTACACTCACAGTATGTAAAAAACCTGAAGTCTCACTTAGAAGTGTTAAGGTTTGTAGAACGAACCCAATAGCGACAACACAAGACAAAGTAAAGCACCAACCTGGCAGGACTCGTAGAGGAGAGCCGGCCGGGCCTGGACAGAAGGGGGAGGCGCTTCAGGCGGAACTTGAGAATAGCTTCTTAAAAATGGGAAAACGTAAACTGCCCCCTTAATCCGAAAAGGAAAAAAAGTAAACTGCTCCTTTAAAGTCCGAAAGGGAAAAAACGTAAACTGCTCCTTTAAAGTCCGAAAGGGAAAAAACACAAACTGCTCCTTTAAAGTCCGAAAGGGGAAAAAACACAAACTGCTCCTTTAAGGTAGAAGTCCAACCGAGTAATAAGATCCACAGTGAGAGAGGAGAAATTAGAATATCAAAAACTTGATCTCAACTAGAAAATCACGATGGGAAAATCCAATGGGGAAAACACAAAGAGAGTTCTTCTCCGAACAAGCTCTCAAGGAGAACTGACACAAGGGAATAATCAAACAAGCAAAAACACGGAGAATACTACAATCTGTACTCCACCGGGAGACACAGAAATGTCACAAAACTCGAGACGAAGAATTTACTCACGGGACTGTTCAGGACGAACTCGCGACGAGTTCTGGAAAGCAAACAAACTTATACTAGAGTGGTTAACGAGGAGGTAGGCTGCAGGTGTTTCAGACGCGCCCTTCACCCGCTCTCATTGCTGGTTGCCAGGTTGGTCAACAGACCGAGCCCTAACAAGAAGAGAGCTATCAACTTGCTGTTGAAAATGCCAAGAAAGTCGCAAACAAGAACAAACAGCGTTTTGACAAGCATGTGAGAGAGTCTACTCTAGAAGTAGGTGACTGAGTCCTTGTGCGAAATCTCCGTCCCCGCGGCAAACACAAACTTGCTGACCGGTGGGAGTCTACAGTCTATATTGTAAAGAAGAGAGCAGGAGACCTACCCATCTATGTAGTGTGTCCAGAAGGTCAAGAATCACCCACACGGACGCTGCACCGTGATCTCCTACTTCCCGGTGGTTTCTTGTCTGAGACAGAAGAGGAGGAAACAGTCATACTAGTTCGCAAGCCTAGGACTAGGCAGGATCCTATCCAAACAGAGGAGGAAACCGACGAGTCGGATGAAGCTGACAACTCTCAGTGGTTCCACACTCCTGTAAATCCTGTGGAGGAGAGAAGATTTACTACAGAGTTCCATATCCCCAAGAGAATGGAAGAGACTAAGGACGTAGCCAGTCCTATTGAAGCGATGGAGTACTCACCTATGAGTTACACTACTGAGGTTGTCCAGTCTACTCAAGTCCTGCCGGAAACAGAGAACCTACCTGATGTGTCTTCTCAGGAGGCTGGAAAAGAAGAGCAACACGTTGAAAGGCCTTCTGACATATCCATGCCTGAGGAGTCTCCAACTGAGGAGGATGGAAATATTCCAAACTTCCCTGCAGAAGTGCCTACAGAAACTGTTGAAGATGATGATGATATTCCGATGCTCGACTTGTCCAGTCCAGAAGACGAAGTTCCAATGGAAGGGGTCACAACCAATGATATCCCTCCAGCAGAGATCGAAGCAACCAATCTTCAGTCCAGTGAACGAACTGATGATGATCCTCGGAGATCCGAGCGTTCTAGAAGAGCACCTGGATGCTTAACTTATCTAAAGCTTGGGAATCCACTTGTTTCCTTTGCTCATAGTCTGTTAGAAGGGTTCAGCAAAGTGCTTGTTGATGTTTTTGAGAGTCATGAAAACCCTTATCTTGAGCCGAAAGCACTTGTTTAAGAACATGAAGGGACTCATGTTAATTTAGAAGGGGAGGATGTAACCCAGTCACACAATGGGTTATTAATAATATCTGGTTAGATGTGATCCAGTTATCCCAGCAAAGGGTTAATATTGTGTTTTGATTGATTTGTGTAGAGCTATGCTTTCTAGCCAATGAGAAGCGTCTGCCTATCTGGAAGTCCCGCCTACATTGCAGTAAACTGCTGTGTGCGCGAGATTGTTAGAACGCACCATAGAAAACACACATGCGATCTCTCGAGCTAAAAGTGAGAGGGAAAAAAAGTGAACGAAAGAATTCGCCATTGTCCATCAGCGGGGAGACAATCGTCATGTCTTCTCGTGTCTTTTGAATGATTGATTGTTCCTGACGAGGAACTGGCGAGCCACCGCTCGGAAACAAGAAAAAAAGAAGATTCTCCACCTACTATCTTCCACACGTCTGGTGTGGTAGGACACTGAATCTAACCCCACAAATCTCCCACACGCCTGGTGTGGTAGGACTCTGAAAAACACACACACACTTTCATTTTTATTTTCTTTATTGAACCAAAAGCACTTACTGTATTAGGACCCGGGTCATTGAGGGATTATTGTATATTGTATTGTATAATTGTATGTGTACCTTTGAGTGTTGCAACTACAACACTAAATATTTCTACTTACCATTTTATCCTGGTTGTCCGGCTCCTATCATTTCTCAGTCCAGTTAATCACGACTCCTACGAACCTAGTAAAGAGGTGTACTTACCCTATGGTTACTACTACTTACCTTAGATCAGCGGTCGGGAACCTATGGCTCGCGAGCCATATATGGCTCTTCCGGTGACGGCATATGGCTCCCAGACAATTTTGAGTTGAAAATTATTTTTTTTTCAAAAAAATCAGTTTGGAACTGATTTTAAAATACTTGTGATATTTCTTAATAATACTGTGTCATTTTAAAGTAAACAGAAATTAGTTTTGAAGATAAATTTCACGGGTCACGGGTCACCCGTGGGTCGGGTCGGGAACCAATGGCTCGCGAGCATGTCCGGGTCATTGTAAAGGTGAAGAAATCAATTTTATCAGATAGCCAACTAGTTTATCCGCTTCAACCCTTGTAACGGAAAAGATGGCGAAAAGAAAAAAAGACGATGATTACCGTGCATTCCAGGCTGCGTGGACAGAGGAATTTGCATTTGTGGAGAGAGCAGGATCTGCGGTATGTCTAATATGCAATGATAAAATTGCATCGATGAAACGGTCAAATATAAAGCGGCACTTCGATACGCACCATGCTTCATTTGCATCGAAATATCCAGCGGGGGACAGCAGGAAAAGGGCATGCGAGGAGCTACAGCGGAGAGTGCAGACGAGTCAGCAGCAACTACGTGTGTGGACCAAGCAAGGTGACGGGAATTCCGCTAGCTTTGCGGGGGCTTTGGCAATAGTAAGTCTTATTTGGCAATAGTAAGGAATGGAAAGTCATTCACAGATGGCGAGTATGCCAAAACATTCATGCTTGATGTGGCCAATGAACTGTTTGATGACTTCCCAAATAAAGACAAGATAATCAAACGAATAAAAGACATGCCCCTGTCAGCAAGAACTGTGCACGATCGTAGCATCATGATGGCAAATCAAGTCGAGGAAACACAAATTAAGGACATAAACGCCGGGACATACTTTTCTCTCGCGTTAGATGAGTCAACAGACGTTAGCCATCTATCTCAGTGCAGTATCATTGCCAGGTATGCTGCAGGTGACACACTGCGTGAGGAAAGCTTGGCTGTTTTGCCAATGAAAGGGACAACAAGAGGAGAGGATTTATTCATGTCTTTCATGGAGTTTGCTCAAGAAAAAAAACTACCGATGAATAAACTTATTTCTGTCTGTACTGATGGTGCACCCTGTATGTTGGGGAAGAACAAAGGATTTGTAGCGCTTCTCCGTGAACATGAAAAGAGAGCCATCCTAAGTTTTCATTGCATCCTGCACCAGGAGGCGCTTTGCGCTCAGACGTGTGGCCAGGAGCTTGGCGAGGTGATGTCTCTGGTCATTCGAGTGGTCAACTTTATTGTTGCCCGAGCTTTAAATGATCGCCAGTTTAAAGCTCTGTTAGAAGAAGTTGGGAATCATTATCCCGGTCTGCTTTTACACAGCAACGTGCGTTGGTTGTCAAGGGGGAAGGTGCTCAGCCGTTTTGCAGCTTGCCTGAGTGAAATCCGGACTTTTCTTGAAATGAAAGGCGTCAAGCATCCTGAGCTAGACAACACTGACTGGCTCCTGCAGTTTCACTATCTCGTGGACATAACTGGCCATCTGAACCAGCTCAATGTGAAAATGCAAGGTATTGGAAATACAATCTCATCCCTTCAACAAGCAGTGTTTGCATTTGAAAGCAAGCTGGAAGTCTTTCTCAGGGACATTGAAACAGGTCGTCTTCTGCACTTTGAAAGACTGCAACAATTTAGAGATGCATGCTTAGCAAGTGACTCCACTCAACATCTGGATCTCCAGCAGCTAGCTGGCTTTACGTTCAATCTCCTGCAGTCATTAAAAGCACGTTTTGGAGAATTTCGTGCGCGCACTGGTCTTTTCAAGTTCATCACTCATCCACATGAGTGTGCAGTGGACAAAATCGACCTGACATGCATCCCCGGGGTCTCTATCGGAGACTTTGAGCTGGAAGTTGCTGACCTGAAGGCATCAGACATGTGGATGAGTAAGTTCAAGTCACTTAATGGAGAGTTGGAAAGTCTTGCGCGACAGCGAGCAGAGCTGGCGAGGGAACACAAGTGGACAGAAATTAAAAATCTTCAACCTGAAGACCAGTTGATTCTTAAAACTTGGAACGAGCTTCCTGTGACATACCACACAATGCAGCGTGTGAGTATTGCCGTATTGACCATGTTTGGCTCTACATATGCATGTGAACAGTCTTTCTCGCATATGAGGAACATTAAGACCAACCTACGCTCACGTTTAACTGATGGAAGCCTCAACGCCTGCATGAAGCTCAACCTCACCACGTATGAACCAGACTACAAGGCCATCAGCAAAACCATGCAGCACCAGAAGTCGCATTAAAAGTAAGACATATTTAATTTATTATACGTTAAAAATACTATATGGCTCTCAATGAAATATATTTAGAAATATTTGGCTTTTATGGCTCTCCCAGTCAAAAAGGTTCCCGACCCCTGCCTTAGATGGTTATTAATCATCCTTGCAGGTTATTCCTTATCCAAGTGGGTTACATACAGCAAAGTATACAGAGGAAGAGGTTGGCAAAGAAGAAGTGGGATAGTCAGAGAGATGAAGAAAGTAGACAGAAGTACAAGGAGATGCAGTGTAAAGTGAAGAGAAAGGTGGCAAAGGCAAAGGAAAAAGCATATGGTGAGTTATATGACAGGTTATACCATAAGGAAGAAGAAAAGTAGTTGTACCAATTGTCTAGACAAAGGGACAGAACTGGGAAGGATATGCACCAGGTTAGGGCAATGAAGGATAGAAATTGAAATGTGCTGACAACCGAGGGGAGCGTGCTGAGAAGGTGAAAGGAGTGATTTGAGGGGCTGATGAATGAAGAAAATGAGAGAGAAGGTTGGTTGATGTGGGGATAGTGAATCAGGAAGTGTGGTGAATTAGCAAGGGGGAAGTGAGGGAAGCTATCAAGAAGATGAAGAATGGAAAGGCAGTGGGTCCAGGTGACATACCTGTGGAGACATGGAAGTGTTTAGGAGAGATGGCAGTGGAATTTTTAACTAGATTGTTTAACATAATCTTGGAAAGTGAGAGGATGTCTGAGGAGTGGAGTAGAAGTATACTGGTAAAAAATAAGGGTGATGTGCAGAGCTATAGTAAATACAGAAGTATAAAGTTGATCAGCCACTGCATGAAGGTATGGGAAAGAGTAATAGAAGCTAGGTTAAGAGGAGAGGAGATGATTAGTGAGCAGCAGTATGGTTTCATGCCACGAAAGAGCACCACAGATGTGATGTTTGCTTTGAGAATGTTGATGGAGAAGTATAGAGAAGGCCAGAAGGAGTTACATTGTGTCTTTGTAGATTTGGAGAAAGCATATGACAGGGTGCTGAGAGAGGAGGCGTGGTATTGTTTGAGGAAGTTGGGTGTTGTAGAGAAGTATGTAGGAGTGGTGCAGGATATGTATGAGGGAAGGGTGACAATGGTGAGGTGTGCGGTTGGAATGACAGATGGGTTCAAGGTGGAGGTGGGATTACATCAAGGATCGGCTCTGAGCCCTTTCTTGCTTGCAACGGTGATGGACAGGTTGACAGATGAGATCGGGTAGGAGTCTCCATGGACTATGATGTTTGCACATAATATTGTGATCTGTAGCGAGAGTAGGATGCAGGTTGAGGAGAGCCTGGAGAGGTGGAGGTATGCACTGGAGAGAAGAGGAATGGAAGTCAGTAGGAGCAAGACGGAATACCTATGCGTGAATGAGAGGGAGGACAGTGGAATGGCGAAGATGTAAGGGGTAGAGGTGACGAAGGCATATGAGTTTAAATACTTGGGGTCAACTGTCCAAAGTAACTGGGAGTGCCGAAGAGAGGTGAAGAAGAGAGTGCAGACAGGGTGGAGTAGGTGGAGAAGTGTGGCATGAGTGATTGCGACAGAAGGGTACCAGCAAGAGTTAAAGGGAAGGTTTACAAGATGGTTGTGAGACCAGCTATGTTATATGGTTTGGAGACAGTGGCACTGATGAAAAGACAGGAGGTGGAGCTGGAGGTGGCAGAGTTGAAGATGCTAAGATTTGATTGGAAGTGACAAAGAAGGACAGGATTAGGAACGAGTACATCAGGAGGGACAGGTCAGGTTGGACAGTTTGGAGACAAAGCAAGAGAGGCGAGATTGAGATGGCTTGTGCATGTGTGGAGGAGAGATGCTGGGTATATTGGGAGAAGGATGCTGAATATGGAGCTGCCAGGGAAAGGAGAAGAGGAAGGCCAAAGAGGCAACCCCGTTAGGCGACCCCTAACAGAAGCAGTTGAAAGTAGTAATAGTAGTAGTAGTAGGAAGGTAAATGTAATTTTTGTGGGAAAGATGAGGAAACTATTTCACATATATTTCGTGAATGCAAATTTATTCAAGCTTTTTGGCATGGCCTTAATTGGCACTTCATTTTTTTCTGAAGAAAATGAATGTATTCACAATGAAAAATGTAATCTGCTATTTTATCCGTGAGAACCATTTAATATGTTATTAATGTCTTTCACCATGGCAATGGAGCTCGTCATCCATGCATCTCGATGGGTGGTGGGAGGCGAAAGGTCCAGGAATGGCCTGCGTCTTCCACCAATCCGGGCGTACATGGATGACTTGACCACCATAGCAACAACGAAACCATGCACCAGGCGCCTGCTGCAGAAACTCCAGGAGAACATCAAGTGGGCACGAATGGAGTTTAAACCAAGTAAATCTCGCAGCATCTCCATTGTCAAAGGCCAACTAGCAGATGAACGGTTCTGCATTGGTGATCAACCAATCCCCACAGTCCGGGAGAAGCCCATCAAGAGCCTCGGACGGTGGTACAATGCAGACCTCAAAGACACCCAGCAACTGGAGCAACTTCGCCAGGATACAATCAGTGGCCTCAGGCAAATCAACAACACTGCACTGCCCGGGAAGTTGAAGCTTTGGTGCTTTCAGTTTGGGCTGCTACCCCGACTCATGTGGCCAATAACCATGTACGAAGTCTCACTATCTCATGCCAATCGCTTGGAGAGGCTAGTGAACTCGCAGGTGAGGAAGTGGCTTGGACTGCCAAGGTGCCTCAGCAGTGTTGGACTCTACGGCAATGGAGCCCTCGCACTGCCAATTTCCAGCCTGGTTGAGGAATTCAAATGTGCCAAAGTGAGGCTGGACATGTCCCTCACAGAATCCCGAGACCCAGTAGTGAGAGGAGTTGCTCCAACCCTAGCAACAGGGAAGAAATGGACCCCGGCTGCAGCTGTACTGGAGGCGAAATCTGCCCTCCGCCACCGAGACGTAGTAGGCCATGTTCAACAAGGCAGGGAATATGCCTGGGAATAAAAACACCTACCTGGCAAAAGACGACTACTACCGAACGGCAGACTATGGTGGTTGAGGAGGTTCGCCGACAGGAAGAAGCAGCCAGATGTGCTAAAGCCGTAGCACAAGCCAAACAGGGTCGCTGGATGAGGTGGGAGGGTGTTGAAAAGAGGAAACTCACATGGAGTGAGCTCTGGAGCATGGAATCAAACAGGCTGAGTTTCATCATCAAGGCCACATATGATGCCCTACCCTCTCCCATAAATCTAAATCTCTGGTTTGGAGAGAATCCATCTTGCTCCCCGTGTACAGCCCCAGCAACCCTCAAGCATATCTTGGTTGGCTGCAAGACCAGCCTTACCCAAGGCAGATACACCTGGTGACACAATCAGGTGCTCAGGTGCTTGGCAGCTGAACTCGATTGCAAGAGGGTTTCCATCAATGCCCAACCCTTCAACAACCAGGAAGGGCCCCGGCGGTTTCCAGCTTTCATTCGAGAGGGGGATAAACTGAAGGCCAACCCTTCACTTCCCAACTTAGGCTCACTAAACTCAGCCAGGGATTGGGAAATGCGAGTGGACTTAGGCCAGAAGCTCATCTTCCCGACAGAGATCGCAACAACCACCTTGCGACCAGACCTCGTCCTCTGGTCCAATTCTAACCAGCTCGCTTACATCATTGAGCTCACAGTCCCCTGGGAGGATGCAGTCGATGAAGCGTACGAGCGTAAGAAGCTGCGGTACGCCAACCTAGCAGCCGAAGCAGAGGACAGAGGCTGGAAGGTGAAGGTGCGCCCTGTGGAGGTGGGTTGTAGGGGCTTTGTTGCCAGCTCCACAGCAAAACTCCTGAGGGAACTAGGAGTCAGGGGGCAGGCCCACAGGAGAGTGATCAAAGAGCTAGCCAACATTGCTGAGAGGACTAGCCACTAGATCTGGCTCAAAAGGAGAGATGCCGTCTGGGCTGCCAGGGTGAACAGCTAACCACAGGTCACGCACCCAGGACCGATCAACCTGTGGTGGGCCTGCCTCAGCGGAGGGTGTCTTGTGATAAAAGGCCGAAACACCCTGTGATGCTGAGGTACACAACTGATGATGTGTGCTGGTGGTGGCAATGTCACCTTGGCAGACATCTCCAGTTTGATCTCCACTGAATCTGTTGCAGTGCAAACACTAGGGATTTTAACAACCAGTCCTTTTTTGAATCTTGTGTGTGGCAGAATCTTTATACATAAAAACAGATACGGAAAATATATTCCAAAATGTAATGCATTTTTGATTGAATTATCTTAGTAAATCACTTAAAATAGTGAATAGCAAAAATATCTATTCCTGAAATATTACGACAATCTTTTGACATAACCCCTGACCCTTATTTACTTTTTTGTCATCTCCCTTTCTTTTCTTCTTCTATTCTTATATCTTATTCATGTATTGTATTTCTGTTATCTGCTTACACACTTTCCAGCGTAGCGATGTTTTATTTTACTGTTGTATGTAATGGCATGGTTCACATTTGTTTTTTGCCACTTACATATGTCAAAAAGTTTGTTTAAAAGAGAAGAAGAAGAAGAAGAAGAAGAAGAAGAAGAAGAAGAAGAAGAAGAAGAAGAAGAAGAAGAAGAAGAAGAAGAAGACCGGTCATCGTCGTTTTAGGTAGATCTTATCGTAATTTGTTTTTTTGGTTTTTTTTGTGCAATGGATCAAAAACTCAATTTAATGCAAATATATGCAACTTTAGGAGAATTAAGGGAGCGGCAGGTCTGTATTTTGTTTTGCCCCACAAAGTTATTAATTAAACTGAAAATCCAAGACGGGGAAAGGCTTAAGTCTGAAGACAAGTCATTACATGGCTGCGGCGCTCTCGCTCCCGCCGGCTGAGCTGCACGCCGTGTGTGTGTGTGTGTGTGTGTGTGCAGTTACGTAAGCGCATCGGCGGAACTTTGAGCCACGTCAGAGTAACAACGTTTGTAAAGGGGACGGGGTAAAGTGCCCGGCGAGCCTAACACACTGAACATGTCGACCACACAGGACTGGGACTGCATCGTGATCGGAGCGGGTGTTCAGGGGTCTTTCACCGCATATCAACTGGCATCAAAGAAAAAGAAGACTCTTCTGCTGGAGCAGGTGTGTAGCACACACACACGCGACCGGGCATCTGTTCTGTGACATTTAAGACTCGCAGTCAATGGCACGAGAGACTGTGTTCGAAAAAACACGTGGGCTATTGCTTTTTACACGTGAAACATCTGAATTATAGATTACTGACACGCTTGCGGCCACACTACCATGACCATCTATGAACATGTTACCATGCAGGATAATGACAGAATAATATATTTAAATATATCAACACGGATACAGGAACAAAGATTGTAATGCATAGCAGTGCAGGCCCGTTTTCGTGCGTCTCACACTCATCAGCTGCTGTTTTTTTTTGGCAAAGAATCAGACAGTTACGTTGCCAAGCGTCACGCCCCTAATTTCGGTTGGACGGCGACCAGTCGAGTGCGAGACGCGCCAAACAGGCCTGTACTGCACTGCTATGCGTTACAATCCTTTTTCCTGTATCCGTGTTGATATTCCGCTCCTCATTAGTCGAGCACTCACAACACCATTGACGGTTTCAGAAAAAAACTATACATATATATAGAGAGAGAGAGAGAGAGAGAGAGAGAGATAGATATAGATATATACATACACACACACATATACACTCACCGGCCACTTTATTAGGCACACCTGTCCAACTGCTCGTTAACGCAAATTTCTAATCAGCCAATCACATGGCAGCAACTCAATGCATTTAGGCATGTAGACATGGTCAAGACGATCTGCTGCAGTTCAAACCGAGCATCAGAATGGGGAAGAAAGGTGATTTAAGTGACTTTGAACGTGGCATGGTTGTTGGTGCCAGACGGGCTGGTCTGAGTATTTCAGAAACTGCTGATCTACTGGGATTTTCACGCACAACCATCTCTAGGGTTTACAGAGAATGGTCCGAAAAAGAGAAAATATCCAGTGGGCGGCCGTTCTGTGGGCGAAAATGCCTTGTTGATGCCAGAGGTCAGAGGTGAATGGCCAGACTGGTTCGAGCTGATAGAAAGGCAACAGTAACTCAAATAACCACTCATTACAACTGAGGTATGCAGAAGAGCATCTCTGAACGCACAACAAGTCGAACCTTGAGGCAGATGGGCTACAGCGGCAGAAGACCACACCGGGTGCCACTCCTGTCAGCTAAGAACAGGAAACTGAGGCTACAATTCGCACAGGCTCACCAAAATTGGACAATAGAAGATTGGAAAAACGTTGCCTGGTCTGATGAGTCTCGATTTCTGCTGCGACATTCGGATGGTAGGGTCAGAATTTGGCGTCAACAACATGAAAGCATGGATCCATCCTGCCTTGTATCAACGGTTCAGGCTGGTGGTGGTGGTGTAATGGTGTGGGGGATATTTTCTTGGCAAACTTTGTGCCCCTTAGTACCAATTGAGCATCGTGTTAACGCCACAGCCTACCTGAGTATTGTTGCTGACCATGTCCATCTCTTTATGACCACAGTGTTCCCATCTTCTGATGGCTACTTCCAGCAGGATGACGTGCCATGTCATAAAGCTCGAATCATCTCAGACTGGTTTCTTGAACATGACAATGAGTTCACTGTACTCAGATGGCCTCCACAGTCACCAGATCTCAATCCAATAGAGCACCTTTGGGATGTGGTGGACCGGGAGATTCACATCATGGATGTGCAGCCGACAAATCTGCAGCAACTGCGTGATGCTATCATGTCAATATGGACCAAACTCTCTGAGGAATGTTTCCAGTACCTTGTTGAATCTATGCCTCGAAGGATTAAGGCAGTTCTGCAGGCAAAAGGGGGTCCAACCCGGTACTAGCAAGGTGTACCTAATAAAGTGGCCAGTGAGTGTATATATATATATATATATATATATATATATATATATATATGTATGTATATGTAGTAGAGGATAAAAGAAAGGACTGAATACTCTCTCTCTCTCTCTCTCTCTCTCTCTTTATATATATACTGCTCAAAAAAATAAAGGGAACACCTAAAAACACGATATAGACCTCGATGAATGAAATATTTCAGCTGAAAATCTTTATTTATTAGACAGAGGAATATGTTTAGAGCAAAATAACCTAAGAATGATCAATGGAATCAAAATCATCAGCCCATTAAGGTCTGGATTCAGAATCATACTCAAAATCAAAGTGGAAAATGAGAACATAGGCTGATCCAACTTCTGTGGAAATTCTTCAAGACGATTCAAAATGAGGCTCAGTAGTGTGTGTGGCCTCCACGTGCCTGTATGCACTCCCTACAACGTCTGGGCATGCTCCTGATGAGACGACGGATGGTCTCCTGAGGGATCTCCTCCCAGACCTGGATCAGGGCATCGGTCAACTCCTGGACAGTCTGCAGTAAGACATCGCGTTGGCGGATGGTACGAGACATGATGTCCCAGAGGTGCTCGATTGGATTCAGGTCTGGGGAACGTGCAGGCCAGTCCATAGCATCAATGCCCTCGACATACAGGAACTGCTGACACACTCTGGCCACATGAGGACGAGCATTGTCATGCATGAGCAGGAACCCAGGGCCCACTGCACCAGCATATGGTCTGACAATGGGTCTGAGGATCTCATCCCAGTACCTAATGGCAGTCATGGTACCTCTGGCTAGCACGTAGAGGTCTGTGCGGCCCTCCAAGGATATGCCTACCCAGACCATCACTGACCCACCGCCAAACCGGTCATGCTGGAGGATGTTGCAGGCAGCAGAACGTTCTCCACAGCGTCTCCAGGCTCTCTCACGTCTGTCACATGTGTTCAGTGTGAACCTGCTCTCATCTGTGAAGAGCACAGGGCGCCAATGGCGAATCTGCCAACCAAGACGTTCTCTGGCAAAGGTCAATCGGGCTGCACGGTGTTGGGCTGTGAGCACAGGCCCCAATTGTGGACGTCGGGCCCTCATACCATCCTCATGCATTCCGTTTCTCACTGTTTGAGCAGAAACCTGCACATTAGTGGCCTGTTGAAGGTCGTTTTGTAGGGCTCCGGCAGTGCTCCTCCTGTTCCTCCTTGCACAAAGGACCAGATAGCGGTCCTGCTGCGGGGTTGTTGTCCTCCTGCGGCCCCCTCCACGTCTCCTGGTGTACTGGCCTGTCTCCTGGTACCTCCTCCATGCTCTGGACACTGTGCTGGGAGACACATCAAATCTTCTTGCCACAGCACGCATTGATGTGCCATCCTGGATGAGCTGCACTACCTGAGCAACTTCTGTAGGTTGCAGATACCGCCTCATGCCACCTCTAGTGGTGAGGGCAGTAGCAAAATGAAAAACTAACCAAATATCGGCCAGAAAAGATGACAGGCAAATGGTCTGTGGCCACCACCTGCAAATCCATTCCTTTTATAGGGGTTGTCTTGCAAATTGTCTAATTTCCACCTGGTGGAAATTAGACAATTTACCAACAGGTGAAATTGATTCACAAATCAGTGTTGCTTCCTAACTGGACAGGTTGATATCTCAAAAGTGTGATTGACTTGGAGCTACATTGCATTGCTTATGTGTTCCCTTTATTTTTTTGAGCAGTTATATATATATATATATATATATAGCGCTTTTTCCGAAACCGTCAATGGTGTTGTAAGTGCTCAACTAATGAGGAGCGGAATATCTATCTATCTATCTATCTATCTATCTATCTATCTATCTATCTATCTATCTATCTATCTATCTATCTATCTATCTATCTATCTATCTATCTATCTATATATATATTGTAACGATCACGGATGAATAGGCTCGGTAGCCCTTGGCTAACGACTCGGATCCTTTAGTCGAGCGGTTAGCGATGTCTCCCGCGGTGCGGGAAGTACGCGTTCGCGTCCCGGCTGCGGCGGTTCCTGCCCCCCCGAATTCGCTACACTGGTCGGACCCTTCATTCGAGCGGTTAAAGTTGTCGATTGCGGTGAGGGAGACACGGGTTCGGATTCGTGTCACCAATACTTCTGACACCGATGTAGCGAATTCGGGGGGCAACCACAGGAACTGCCACAGCCGGGACGCGAACCCGTATTTGTGCGTGCATGTGCGATTTGTTGAATCAAAGCAAAGTAGCGTTATCCGCTGTTTCCTGTTTTAGTTTGTCCTGCCTCACTCTCGAGGGAGCTCCCATGGTCAGACCCGTATCATCCGTAAGGCCTATGACCATGACATCTACACCCACATGATGGAGGAGTCCTATCAGCTGTGGGCTCAGCTGGAGAAGGAAGCCAACGTCAAACTCTACAGGTAAGAAAGAGTGAAAGGCGATAAATGGTCACCTAACAAAGCTTTCCGAGGTGATTGAGACATGTCAGACTTGATGGGAGATATGCACCAAGTAAAATTCCATGACTTTCTCCTTTCCCATCACTTGTGCCAATGAATCAGCCCAACTCCCATACCTTTGAATGGGGAGTGAGGATTTCACCGTGCTTCTGATTTGTATTCCTGTATCAGCGAGGTACACTGTGTATCTTTAAATACATGACAGTCGTATCAAGATGCGTGCAACACTTAAGGATTTCCACCAGTATCTGCATTGTGAGACCCCATTTGTTTCATTTTCCAACAAGCTGAACAACAAACAGTGCAATTGTGGAGCTAATTAAGGATACCCAGCCCATCCACATAATGTTCTTGAAGGACAATTCCAGTTTCAACCTGTCTTGTTTTTCATAATCCCTGTCGATTGTAGTAGTATTTTGCATACCTGCCTCAACGTGGAAGTTTTAGGAGATGGGTTAAGTCAAACCTCTTATTTGCAAGTGAAAACGAAGTTGACATTTTTAATTTATTATCCAAAATTAAAAGTATGATCATTTCATTTAAATAGCTGCACACAAAATTTGCTTTGGCTACACTGGTGAGTCTCAAGTGGAAAATACAAATGTTAAACCTGCAGTGCGTGCAGAATAGGTAAAGTGTGATACCTTGTTTCTGCAAGTTGTATTCAATTAAATATTTCTTTATGTAATAATATAGGTTAGAAAATCAAAGAAAGTTGCATCAGTTCATCTGGGCACAACATTTATTGACAGAAACGTTTCTGTCAATGACAGAGACAATCGTAACACTTTGATGAGGTAGAGACACAAAAAGGAACAATGAACAAACTGACACAGTGCAGCTTGGTCTAACTGACTCATAGACCGGATGTATAAATCAAAATATTTAAAAAATCTCTAGGCAGTAAACTGAGTAGGTGTCAAAAGCAATTCTAAGCAGATATAGAGAGATCTGGTAGCCTATTACAGAGACACGTTTCAAACCAACAGTCTGCATTTACACAGGAATATCTGAAGCAACTGTTTTTTTTTTTAATACTTGCCTTCACAAAGTCCATTGCAGTCTTTCGGTCCTCAAAGGTGTGTGCAGCACCGTTTGGCAGGGTAATCCGCAGAGTAGCTGGGAACAACAGCCCAAATTTGATGCCAGGGCGGCCATGCAGCTGATGTTTCACTCCCCCAAAAGTCGCTTTCAACGCAATTTGCGCTTCGCTCGCTACCGGGTTCGGCATACATCCTTCACATACTACAAAAAACTCACTGGCCACTCGCCAAGGTATCGGTACTCCTTAGCCGAGGGCGGTTAGCGATGTCGCCTTGTAGAGCAGTAAACTCCGGATCGAATCCCGCACCGGGCGAGAAAATAGCTCGGTTACATTTGGTGGCAGCGGTGGGATCGCGAGGGCGTGCTTCCGGGAGAGGGTGACTACTGTAAATCGACACCCTGATCCGTTGGGCTTGGAGGGGATACGGGTGTCCTCAATTCAACAAACTGAAATTTCACTAAGCTTTCTCTGCTAAGCAACATCTCCTCCTTTGAATACAATGCAATCATGGTTACTGCTCCTATTAAGCTATTCATATACCACCCACCAGGGTGTCAACTGGGGAACTATGTAGTCGAACTAGACATGTTACTCACAGCCATTCCTGACGATGACGCACCACTGATTGTCATGGGAGACATGATTATCCATACTGAAAAACCCCCAAGGGACTGACTTCCTGCCTCTTCTGTCCTCTTTTGACCTCAGACAGGTCCCCACCCCTCCCACACACAACGCGGGCAATACTCGATCTGATTTTGACTCGGAACTACTCCTACACAACCCTACATCTGTCAGACCACTTCCTTATTCAATTCACGGCCTCCTTACTGGAACATCCTTACGTTCCTCCACGATCTGAGTGCCTCTCCATCTTCAAGAAGAAGCTAAAGACCCAGCTCTTTCACAAACACCTCCACACCTGATGGTTTTTTTTTTAATAATTTTGCTTCTATGCACCCTATGTATGCATTGTCTTTGTGCTCTGTCTGTTGACACCTATATACTATAGGACTTGAACCTAGTTTTTTGGCGCTTACTTGCGTTGTTGCCTGCTGACTAGATCCCTGCTTGTGTTGTATTAACTCTTAGATGTACGTCGCTTTGGATAAAAGTGTCTGCTAAATGAAACAGTAACATTGTCTATAGAGCTATTGAGGGGGAACACTTTGTACGCCGTATAACAGACCTAAGCTATGTTTATCATATAGGCTACACATATTGCCTACCTACAAGCTACTATATTATACTGTATTGAAATATTAACTTTTCTTTGATTTTGCCTTCTGTGCCTGACTGGCTACCTCATATCTATTGGCAGTGTGGGTATCCAGCGCAAAGTTGGGCGCAGGCATTGCTCGATGCTGCGAAAAGCCATCATGGTGCGGCAGAAGCCATTGGAAATAATGGGTTTTGAGCACAGCGGTGCCGTTGTTGCGTTGTGTCTGAAAGTCCCTAAATGCAGCCCGCTTCCTTGCGATGGAGGAGGTGTAGTTCGGTGTGACAAAGAGGGTGAGAACACGCCATTTGTCCCATCATCTTAATCATTACCAGGTGTTGGCTTTCCCTGCCACAGTGGTGCAGCCTGAACTCATGTGCTGCTGATCAACTCCACGATTATTTAAGCAGTAGCTTTGGAGTTGTTAGTTGGATGCTTATTTCAGTTCAGTTGTTATATGAGTTGAGTTTTGTTCACTTGATGTTAATTTAAGCTCAAATATTGGGAGTTGAGTTTTGTTCAGTTAACTGTTAATTTGTTCGTTTGCTTTGTTTATTCTTTCGTTTTACATGTAGCGACACTCTGTAAATAAATCACTTTTATTTGCCGGAAACTGTTTTTGAGTCTGCCTTCTACATTTTAGTCACTCAGGCCAGGCTTCCCCACATTCGGAAAGATGAAAATTGTCTTATGTTATAGCAGAGGAGATGTGCAGGATGCTTCACTTGCCTGGTGCAGAATCTCATTGCTTCCTTCTCATTGCTTGACCATAGTGTCATCCGCAAACTTCACAAGTTTAACAGCTGGGTCCTTGAAGGTGCAGTCATTGGTGTAGAGGGAGAAGAGCAGTGGGGAGAGTACACATCCCTTGGGAGCACCAGTGCTGACTGTCCGTATACCAGAAGTGACTTTCCTCAGCCTCACCTGCTGTTTCCTGCCTGTCAGAAAGCTGGTGATTCACTGATAGATGGATTGAGTGAGCTGGGAGAGTTTGGATGAGAGCATTTCTGGAATGATGATGTTGAACACAGGACTTTTGCATATATTGCTGGGCAGTCAAGATGTTGCAGGATGTAGTGCAGTCCCATGTTTTCTGCATCATCCACTGATCTGTTTGCCCAATAGGCAAACTGCAGGGGTCCAGCAGTTATCTTGTGATGTTCTTCAGGTGGGCCAACACCAGTCATTCGAAAGACTTAATGACCATAGATGTCAGAGCAACAGGCCAGTAGTCATTCAGTCCTTTGGTGGAGTTTCTTGGGGACTGGGATGATGGTGGAGTGGTTGAAGCAGGAGGGGACTTCACACAGCTCCAGGGATTGATTGATTGATTTATTTATTTTATTACTTTATAGATCCCCATGAGGGAATTCTTCCTCTGCATTTAATCCATCCTAGCTGTGTAACTAGGAGCAGTGGGCAGCCACCGTGCAGCGCCCGGGGACCAACACCAGTTCGTCTTGCCATGCCTCGGTCAGGGACACAGACAGGAGTACTAACCCTAACATGCATGTCTTTTTGATGGTGGGGGAAACCGGAGCACCCGGAGAAAACCCTTGAAATGTTGAAGATCTGCATGAAGATTGGAGCCAGTTGATCAGCACAGGCTTTAAGACAGGATGGGGAGGCACCATCTAGACCCAGTGCTTTCCTGGTCTTCTGTCTCTAGAAAAGCCAGCTCACATCCTCCATCTTGAGTGCAACCTGAGTATCGGTGGGGAGAGTGGGGGGGGGGGGGTTGCCAGAGATGTGATGGGGGCTGTTTTTGTTGGGCTATTATTCCTCCTAACCCACCCCTGTCAGTGAACACTTTCACTTGGGTTGTCAGCATGTTCACGATAAGACTCCAATCCAGTTAGTTGGTTGCTGTGGTCTGTACATGTACGTTCCAGCTCACTAATTGTCTGGTTGTGGTTGCTGACTTTGTGTTGTAAGGACTCAACCATGTTTTTCATCTCTTTTTGGACTGAAGTGATCTCGCCACAGAGCTCGGACAGTAACGAGTCGATTTTTCCATAAATGTCATTTTTCAATAATTCCAGCATGGTTTGCGGTATTCTCAAGTGGGCCTGCACACGTGTTGTCTGTTTTCTGTGCAACAGCTGACATTGTCACTCCCCAAGTACAAAAAAATGTGCTCAATAGTTATGTTATGTAAAATATCCACTCAATAAATGTCATTAGATTGTGCCAGTAAATCTTAATTTGTCAGAGCTTCTCAGAGCAGCCAGGGGAACGCGTCCGCCATATTCTGTGCCAACCCAGAAGTCCCAGCTTTGTGTTTTTTTTTTTTTACCTAGACCTTGCCTTTTGTGTATAACTTTGTTTAAAGTCAGTCTGTCTTTCTAAATGATAAAGCCCAGAGAGAAAACAGGGTCTACTCTCTTTGACATGTTATAAGGGGGTAGCAAAAGCAACTGTGCTGAGCATTTGCGCAGTTTTTTTTACATCTATTTCTTGGACTTTCTGAGCATGCGGAGGCAGACCAAACAGGGATGGGAGGCGTAGGGCCAGGGCAGATCGTCTCCCACCTAATCAATCGGGGATGCCATTTTTACTCAGCTGGATAAAAAAAATTTTTTTTTTGAAATGGAACTTCAAATGTACCTATAAGCAACCCACAAATATCTACCCAGATGGCCCACCCATAAAGCCTATTTGGGGAAAACTGATGATTTTAAAAGGCTTGAACATTTGGGCCTTTTGGCTGCATTTTAGGGCAGCAAGCCTGAGGCAAATCCAAGATTGAAGCTTATTGAGTCCAAGTCACATCAACGACTTTAAGGTGGCAAGTTCAAATCAATACCAATGGGACTAAAATGTATGTAAATACTGACACTAGAAGAGTGCAAGTACAATTAAACACCATGGCTGTAACTGCAGTAGTCTACCATCATAATAAAAAGCAGAATTTCACTACACTGGATTGAAGTAAAAGTAAATGAACGTCTTGTACTTAACTGGTCTTCAAAAATGATCCCATGTCAGTATTGTCCAAAGCGAAGTAAAACCTGAGTCATTCCTGTGAAGTCCGTGACGAGACCGAGGCCTTCAAAATGTGGATTTGAGACTGGATCCATAGTACTGTAACCCTACACTGTCATCTGGGTTAAAAAAAAAAGTGAAAAAGATGAGAAGTGATCCTTAAATGAATACTCTGTTAATGGAAATTAGAACTTTCTCAAAACCCAGTCCTATTTATCTATGGAACAAGCATTAGCACAGGGCCATTGCTTCCCGAGTATGGCCCACAGGCTGATATGATTTTGACTCTTCTGTGATGGCCTGGCAGCCTGTCCAGGGTGTCTCCCTGCCTGCTGCCCAGTGACTGCCGGGATAGGCTCAAGCATCCCCGTGACCCTGAGAGCAGGATAAGCGGTTTGGATAATGGATGGATGGATGATTTAGGTTTTCACAGTAGAACCCTAGAAGTCTTTGCATTAAGCTGATATGTCCCCCATGATAATCGGGCTGTGCATCAAACTCCCGTTTTCGGTTTGGGTTTTTTTGTTGGTTATTTTTTAGTGTTTTTGCTAAGAATTCTTGAAGTGTATAAAAACAGGTCGAAGTATGCTTCTTGTTGGCTTTTTCACATACACATATTGGATATTAAGTCTGGAATTTCTACAGAGACTGAGAGCACTATAGTTCACAACAGATACTGCGTTTCTGCAATAAATAGCACATGGTTTTCAACTGTAGGTTGTAATTGGCAGGTTACAAATAATGACAACATTTTACTGCTACTGGTACAGTCTCTCAAGTGTCAAAGTTTATAGTATATGTATGTATGTATCCATGTTTGCTTGCTATGCAAGTGAGTTCAGTCAAGAGACGTGTTGATAGTAACCTCCCACTTTTGGGTGATTTTCAGGTAAAAATACATCTAGACGTCTCGGCTAAAACTAGGCTGTTGTTAGTTTAAAAGTGAACATTCTTTACTTTCGTTACATATGAGCGATGGTTCAACAGCATCTCAACAAAAAAATATTTCCATGTGAGGCAAGTTTAATAAAGGCAATTAATATACCTCATTTCAACGACCACGAGTCTGCATGTCCAACATCCCATCAACGCTCTGCTCTGATTTGGTGTAGTATAAAAAAGTACACGTCGCCCAACGTCTTTGCTCTCAAGCCACAGAGGCGGAAAACCAGGAGAAAATGTACTTTTTTGGACGTCATCACAACGTCTGCTTATAATGGAGGATTATACTTTTGCTGAAAATAAAAAACAAAACAAAACCATCATTACAGTGTGCCTGTGTGACTGATACGCCATAAGAACTGGAATGTTGTAAGGATTTTCACTGGATTTTCAACAAAAGTATAATCCTCCATTATAAACAGATGATGTGGTGATTGGAATAAGAACATTCTGTACTGTAGCGCTGATAACTGAGCCAGTGATGGAGTCAAAGTTTAAAAGAAATTAAGTAAGGCGATGGGCATAATGACCATCACAGCAATGACAGTTTGCTCATGGCTCAAAGTATCAACCCCAAGCTGTTGTGATGTTATCATATCTCATATGTCTCCCATCTGGATAGAGATTGATGAATCTAATGCACATTTAAGGTGGTTTCCAAGCGATTTTTGAATGAACTGAAGTCACTGGAATAGATCTTTAGGCAAATATTGTTTTCTCCTCCAAGTACACTAACCTGAAGCCCATGACTCATTGCTTCATACCTGAAGGCCACAGTTGCCCTGAGGCAAGCAGGGATGACTATGTGATACGATAAAGATGGCACAACATAGAATGTGTGTGTTTTTTTTTCTATCTTGGGGGTAGACGGGACATGACGACATGTGATAGAGTAAACCTTAAATCTATCCTTATTAACTGTGTGTGTGTGTGTGTGTGTCCCCGCAGCTAATCTCACAAACTACTTTTACTACTTAGTACTTTTCATTTTTTTATTTGTAAAAAATTTTTTAAATCGTGTAATTTTCTTTGTACTTCACAGTTGTGTGCCACTTTGTGTTGGTCTTTCACATAAAATTCCAATAAAATATATTTATGGTTGTGGTCGTAACGTGACAAAATGTGGAAAAGTTCAAGGGGTATGAATACTTTTGCAAGCCACTGTATGTGGCTGATGATCAAAGAAAGTTGTATCAGTTTAGCCGAACATAAAGTTTACTGACAGAAACGTTTCATCACTCCAATGAAACGTTGAAACAATGTAACATTGCTGTCAATAAACTTTGTATCCAGATGAACTGATTTTTTTTCAACCTTGTTTCTTCATGTTTTTCTGGGCAAAGCTTTAAACTGTCCTATGGTGTAACAGATCATATATTCTATAAAAATGTAAAAAGGATTTTTCTAAAGAAACCACACAGCATATTACATTCCAGTCTTGGTCTACTGAACTCAATCTTTTTATTTAGAATATTTATTTGTGCATGTGTTGTTTTTTGTTTGTTTGATAACAGCAGGGATTACATCAACATCACCATTCACATTCAGAATATTTTAGGTTAATTCTGACCGACCAAACTAGAAATAAAAGAAAATTCTTATGAGTGATGGTGACATGACTTCCAACAACACCATTAAGAATTAAATCACAATTAAAACCACATTTTGATTATTAATTTGAATGTCACAACAAATGGGTTTATATCACACCATAGGATAATATCAACAGAAAAGCAGAAAAACACCCTGGATACAAGAATTAAGCCAAAATGTTGACACTAATGAACAATAGGCTTCTGAAAACAGCAGTGCATGATGATGATGATGAAGAAAAAGAAAAAGAAGAAGTAGTAGTAGAAGTAGTAGTAGTAGTAGTAGTAGAAGAAGTAGAAGTATTAGTAGTAGTAGCAGCAGCAGCAGTAGTTTAGTAGTAGTACAAAGACCTGGATGCGGGGAATGAAGACCGAAACAACACCAGTGGTCATCGGAGCTCTAGGACTCATGAAGAAGGGAATGGAAAAGTTCACCAACCGTATCCCAGGAAACATCAACATCCATGCAATCAAGAAGATCGCCCTACTCGGAACGGCCCACATATTACAACAAGTACTGTCAATCAAGTGGCCTCTGCCCTATAGTGCCTCAGGTCCATAGTTTGGACCCGGCTCTACAGGATGTAAAACGGGTAACATGAAAGAAATAATAATAATAGTAATTTTATTTATGCAGCACTTTTCTAAAACAATGCTACAAAGTGCTTCACAAAAACATAAAACCAGACAAGGCAAAAACAAGAGTAAGAGCAAAAACAGCATAAATAAAAACAAACATTTGTAAAATTTAGTCTAATAGTAAATACATTATGAAATATAGCCTACAATTAGAAACATCAGCTTGCACTTTCGAGTCAGCTATATTTGCTGTCCTTTACCAATCTCTCTGATTGACTTCACTTTCTCCTTCTTTCTCTGTGGACTTCTCTCCTTGCAGGGTCGGAGTCGATTTTTTTCCCTGTATTTTCTTGTCATAACTGTACATGGTGTCTCTGCTTGTCTGTATCAAGCTGACAAAAAGAAATAAAAGCTGTAGAGTAGTTGAGATGTGGTGTTAATGCACTGTACATGTTACGGGAATTCTGTGAGGGGAAATTACGTCTAATATACAAAAACCAGGGAAGGTGTTGAAAACTTAACAAAAAATAATACCTATGTGGTTGAAAAAATATTAAATTAACACACTATTTTCTGCGTAGTTGTCTGAAATACAGTCTTTATACTACAGTGTGACTGATGTATCGTACAGTGTGACACACCATATGACACAGTGCTATGTTTGTTTCACAGTTAGGTCAGTATGCCACCTAGCTGAAATAAGCCTGCATCTTCTTGACATACCCACTGCCACATAATGACAATGCTTTTAATGCATTAATGACAAGAAAAACAATAAAAATGTGTTGCATTTTTGTGTATATTGTCACACCAATACACACGAAAAATTGACTATGAACTTGGAGCTCTGAAAGAGTCAATTAATGAAGACGTTAACCCTAACGTCAGCAGCCATACCCACATGTACCCTGGCTCTGCCAAATGACAGAACCTAAGCAGGTATGGGCTTGGCTAGTATTCTGGATGGAAGACCTCTCGGGGAAAAAAAAAAGAGTTGCTGCTGGAAGTGGTGTTGGTGGGCCAGTAGGGGACAGTCTTCCCTCTGGTCCTAATTAAAAAAAACAACAACAACAACAAATATCAAATCCCAATGCTCCAGTGCAGTGACGGGGACACTGTGCTGTAGGAGATGCCGTCTTTCGGATGAGACATTAAACCGAGGTCCTGACTCACTGTGGTCATTAAAGATCCAATGGCACTTATCACAAAGAGTAGGGGGTCTTCCGGTGTCCTGGCAAAATGCCCAACCTGGCTTTCTCCATCTGGCCACATAATCATCCCCCCATGTAATTGGCTCAATGATTCCTCTCTCTCCACCTCAAGCTGATGTGTGGTGAGTGTTCTGGGTAAAAATGGCTGCTGTGCATCACCAAGGTGGTGCTACACATTGGTGATGGTTGAAGTGAGTTACTCCCTTCACTGTGAAGTGCTTTGGGTGTCTAGAAAATTGCTATACAAATGTAATCATTATATTATTATTATTATTAACCCAAAAGTCATCAAATGGCCTTCAGACTTACTTCAGACATGTTATCTGTTCTCACCGGCTAAGCAAGCATCCTTCTAAATGATGGCGTCCAAATAATTGCCTGTTCAAACTTAGAATGTAGTGTCACACCAAATGATACCCATTTCTCAGACAAAAGCTATTTAACCAAAGTGAATCCCAGTATTATGTACATACATTTGAATTTTTAGTGTTGCTAAAAGATATTTATGTTCTAAACTTAAAAAAAATAGACAGTTTAGTTTTTCGCAATGTCTGCCACATAAAAAAATGTCATGTCAACCACCCATCACGTGGGCTCTGCACGAAACTTGAAGTAATGGGATCACACAGACCATTACATCAACCAGTTTTTTCACCATTTTCCTGTGCTAAAGGACACTGTAACTGTACATGATGCCTTCTGAGTCACTTTCCACCATCTTATCTGCAGAAATTGATTTTGACTTGTGCATTATGTCCTGTTATGAGTTTCTCAGTATTGAGTCTATGTGACAGTACACATCACTCTTTCGTCAGACCGCATGGCACCTTCTAGTGGTATTACTGAAGACATGCAAAAACACAGCTTTCACATAAATAGTCAAACATGCCAGTAACTTACAGGTTCCCACTAACATAAGCTACCAACCCACGCCTGTGTTCATGCCACAGTTCTGATCCCTTTTAAAGATAGAATATGTAATGTTATGAAGCAGTGGCTCTATGGTATTTTATGATGATTACAAAAACATCTCTTGGTGTTGGATGGGACCACCGAGTGGAACTCCTTCACCACGACTGAGCGGGGCTCTTACAGCAAGCTGGTAACGTTGTGCACACCGATTTGCCAAGATAAGTAAACAAAGCACACTGTTGCCTACCACTAATGTCAGGGGCAAAATTAAGCTGTAAATTACTTGCACCCTAAAAATGCTGCAAACGCAGCATCATTCATAAGTCCTTCTTTGGTTTTAACTTGATGAAGTTCATTAGGACTCCCTGCATCCAAGGCTGTCTGTCTTTTTTTTTGTGTCACGCCAGGTAAGTTATGGTTGACCAATGTAAGCACACCTAATAGCCCACAAAATGTGTCAAGACTGAGCTCCAGATGGTCACAGGAATCTTAGATATTTTGTTCAGTATATCTTGTGCAAAATATGTTAAAAATCTATCTAAATGGACTTTATTTCTGAGAAGAGGAAGGCTTCCCGAGTTCAGCATTGTCTCATGCGTCTATGTTGGTCTACTATAATTGACATAATAAGCACAACAATAAAAGAAAGGCAGCATTGGATGCCATCAGACCTAAGGCAGTTAATCAGGTTAGCATATTTCATTTCAGGAAAGTATATCCATCATTTTTATTATGAAGAGCAGTCGCGAACTCATAGTTTCGTGTCTGCCATTGCAAAAACGATCCTCCCATTATTGAGATATTAAAGCTCAAGCAAGCGCAATAACCTAGTGAGGCTCATTTGCCTAGAGGTCGCTGTTTGACATCACTACATAGTTTACCTTTAAACTGTTACGAGCGTCTGTAGATAAAATTTCATTTTGGTAATTTCATGGGACTTCCGCCCATCTAACCTCTTTGGATTAATAAGGGTACCCGGTGAGAGGGCTTGTTCATTAGCTCACATTCAGCTCACAATTCCCAGTTTAAAAAAAATCAAACTAACCAACAAACATCAAATAAAGTTGAATCAGTTCATCTGTACACAACACTTATTGAGAGAGAGACGTTTCATCACTCACCTGAGTGACCTCTTCAGTCTAAACTGACTGCAGGTATCCCCACCCTTACAAACAATACAGTACAGAGAGAGTGAAGTGGGATGCTCTGTACTGTCTTGCTGCGTTGGTGTAAGTTGAAGATGATTGAATAAAATACACAAAGAGAAATTGTAGACTGCTTATTAACCATACATCAGAAGAACTGGGGGAATGCTACCAATGCAGAAAAGAAGGGTTAGTCTCTTATGATGTTATGTCTCTCTTCACGTGTGATCCTGTTGATGAAGCAGTGGAGGTAGTCCATATGAAATTACAAAAAGACCCCTACCCTTAGCAATAGGACCACCCTTAACATTGACCAAGTGTGTCTGTTCCTGAAGCTGTGTCTTCAGTCCACGTACTTCACATACACCCGTACTTCACATGGGTCCCTTTTATATAGAGGAAATGGAAAAGAGGGATCTGATGTCCTATCCAGGGACACCACCTAGCCATTGGTTCAGATTTGTGGATGACACCTGGGTTAATATTAAATCTCAGGATGTACCACATTTCACCGACCACATTAACTCTGTGGACAACCACATGAAGTTCACCAGAGAGGATGTGAAAAATGACAGGTTAGCCTTCTTAGACAGTGAAATTGCAGTTGGTGATGGGGACATTTGATTGTTGATGTTTACTGTAAACTAACACATACTGATCAGTACTTAAGGTTTGACTCTCATCACCCACTGGAGCACAAACCAGGACTCATCAGGACGCTGTACCACCGAGCTTACAACATCCCCACTGACACAGCGGCATGGGAAGGGGAGAAATCCCACATTAAGCAGGCCCTGGTTAAGTGTGGCTATCCTAACTGGGCATTTATCAAAGCCAGGAAGACACCCAAACAGTGCACCAGCCGATTGAAGAGAGAAGGACAACAGCTGTCTAAGCATAAACCAGTGGTGATTCTGTATGTGGTGGGAGTGTTGGAACAGTTGATTTGTGTCTCCGTTGCACTCAAACTCCAAAACATGCTGCACCAGAATTGGTCCATCCCAAGGATCAGGTCCCCCGGCACAAACAGAGCAATATAGTGTATGCTGTTAAGTGACAGGAGGATTGCCATGACTAGTACGTTGGGGAAACTAAACAGACGCAGGCCAAGAGGATGGCACAGCACAGGAGAGCTAACACGTCAGGCCAGGACTCCACAGTGTACACCCATCTACAGGCCAGTGGCCACTCTTTCAAGGAAGAGGATGTGCACATCCTTGATAGGGAGGAACACTGGTTTGAACAGGGAGTCAAAGAGGCCATCTATGTTAAGAGGGAACAACCATCCCTGAACCGAGAGGGGGGTGGGGGTGGGGATTGGAGTGGGGGAGATAAGAGTACATCTGTCACCATCTTACAATGCTGTGATTACAACTATTCCCCAATCATCTGTGAAAGCACTAAAGTTTAATTTAAGGATTTGGTTGACTTCAAAACAATTCAAATCATGTCTGTGAATGTTCTCATTCATCCAGGTCATGGTTATCCAAAGGAGTTGAATCAAGTGCAACTGGACTTGGTATACACTCACCGGCCACTTTATTAGGCACACCTGTCCAACTGCTCGTTAACGCAAATTTCTTATCAGCCAATCACATGGCAGCAACTCAATGCATTTAAGCATGTAGACATGGTCAAGACGATCTGCTGCAGTTCAAACCGAGCATCAGAATGGGGAAGAAAGGTGATTTAAGTGACTTTGAACGTGGCATGGTTGTTGGTGCCAGACGGGCTGGTCTGAGTATTTCAGAAACTGCTGATCTACTGGGATTTTCACGCACAACCATCTCTAGGGTTTACAGAGAATGGTCCGAAAAAGAGAAAATATCCAGTGAGCGGCCGTTCTGTGGGCGAAAATGCCTTGTTGATGCTAGAGGTCAGAGGAGAATGGCCAGACTGGTTCGAGCTGATAGAACGGCAACAGTAACTCAAATAACCACTCATTACAACCGAGGTATGCAGAAGAACATCTCTGAACTCACAACACGTCAAACCTTGAGGCAGATGGGCTACAGCAGCAGAAGACCACACCGGGTGCCACTCCTGTCAGCTAAGAACAGGAAACTGAGGCTACAATTCGCACAGGCTCACCAAAATTGGACAATAGAAGATTGGAAAAACGTTGCCTGGTCTGATGAGTCTCGATTTCAGCTGCGACATTCGGATGGTAGGGTCAGAATTTGGCGTCAACAACATGAAAGCATGGATCCATCCTGCCTTGTATCAACAGTTCAGGCTGGTGGTGGTGGTGTAATGGTGTGGGGGATATTTTCTTGGCACACTTTGGGCCCCTTAGTACCAATTGAGCATCGTGTCAACGCCACGGCCTACCTGAGTATTGTTGCTGACCATGTCCATCCCTTTATGACCACAGTGTTCCCATCTTCTGATGGCTACTTCCAGCAGGATAACGCGCCATGTCATAAAGCTCGAATCATCTCAGACTGGTTTCTTGAACATGACAATGAGTTCACTGTACTCAAATGGCCTCCACAGTCACCAGATCTCAATCCAATAGAGCACCTTTGGGATGTGGTGGACCGGGAGATTCGCATCATGGATGTGCAGCCGACAAATCTGCAGCAACTGCGTGATGCTATCATGTCAATATGGACCAAACTCTCTGAGGAATGTTTCCAGTACCTTGTTGAATCTATGCCATGAAGGATTAAGGCAGTTCTGAAGGCAAAAGGGGGTCCAACCTGGTACTAGCAAGGTGTACCTAATAAAGTGGCCAGTGAGTATATATCCGTGAAGACGTTTCGCCTCTCATCCAAGAGGCCTCCTCAGTTCGTGCCTTTCTGACTAGACCAAGCTAGTCTGACTGGCTGGTGATGAGACTCAGAATTTATCCTCTAGGAGTCATTATCGGAGCTATTGATATGCGTGGCTCTCTTGTGCTCCGATGTCCAGCCACGCCCGTCGCCATCGGAGTTATTGATTTGCATTTGTCAATCAATAACTCCGATGGTGACGGGCGCGTCCAAACATCGGTACACAAAAGAGCCACTCATATCTATGGCTCTGTTAGCGACGGGCGTTGGTAAACATCGGGACACAAAGAGCCACGCATATCAATAGCTCTGACAACGACTCCTAGAGGATAAATTCTGAGTCTCATCACCAGCCAGTCAGACTAGCTTGGTCTAGTCAGAAAGGCACAAACTGAGGAAGCCTCTTGGATGAGAGGCGAAACGTCTTCACGGATATATACCAAGTCCAGTTGCACTTGATTCAACTCCTTTGGATAATTCAAATCATGTACAGAGTAAAAAATCAGCAGTTACCAAACAGTGTCCAAAAGTTGTTCCAAATGAGGGAAAGTAAACACGATCTCACAGGAATATGTATATTCAAAAAACAATAAGTGAGGACAAATACAAAACTTCATTGTATATCCACCAAATGAGTTAATCTGTGGAACAACTGTAGAAATGAAAGGAAAATGTGTACATCAATAAGTAAGTTTAAACAACTCTTTAAAAAGTACAGAGCATCCAACTTCTCTCTCTCGGAGTTCCCACTTTAAAATAGCACATATTACTGTCCCTCCTAAACAAGTGCGGGTAGGAAATAATATTCACTCACAGGAAAGGGGACGTGAAATCTACTACTACTACTACTACTTTCGGCTGCTCCCGTTTGGGGTCGCCACAGCAGATCATCCGTTTCCATTTCTTCCTGTCCTCTGTCACACCAGCCACCTGCATGTCCTCCCTCACCATATCCATAAACCTCCTCTTTGGCCTTCCTCTTTTCCTCTTCCCTGGCAGCTCCATATTCAGCATCCTTCTCCCAATTTACCCAGCATCTCTCCTCCACACATGTCCAAGCCATCTCAATCTTGCCTCTCTTGCTTTGTCTCCAAACTGTCCAACCTGAGTGGTCCCTCTAATATATCTTGTAAACCTTCCCTTTAACTCTTACTGGTACCGTTCTGTCATAAATCACTCCTAACACTCTTCTCCACCCACTCCACCCTGCCTGCACTCTCTTCTTCACCTCTCTTCTGCACTCCCCATTACTTTGGACAGTTGACCCCTAGTATTTAAACTAATACACCTTCATCACCTCTACTCCTCACCATTCCACTGTCCTCCCTCTCATTCACACATAGTATGTATTCCGTCTTGCTCCTACTGATTTTCATTCCTCTTCTCTCCAGAGCATACTTCCACCTCTCCAGGCTCTCCTCAGCTGCACCCTGCTCTCGCTACAGATCACAATGTCATCCGCAATAAAGTAAAATAAATCTGAAATAAAATAAAGAAATAAAACTTGGTTTTAAAATAGTTCAATATAAATAAAGTTTTGTGTCTATTGCTATTATTACTATTAATCTTATCAACATTATTATTACCTGAGAATAATGTAGGATGATAGCAATGTTATGCCAAGTGTCTATCATGTTTGCCCCATGTAGACAAACTGGACTCCTGGTAATGGGTGCCGAGTGTGGGCACGAATTCCAGCTCATCAAGAACACCCTGCAGAGGAACAAGGTTCCTACAGTGATTCTGCCACGTGAGGAGTTCGCCAAGCACATCCCCAATGTCAATCTGTCTGATGGGGATGGAGCCCTGGTTGATGTGACGGCTGGAGTGTTGTACGCAGATCGTGCACTCAAAACTGTACAGGTAGGACCATTTTTACCATGGATATTTAGTGACAAAACAGACCATGTATGGGCACTACACATACAGTGCATCCGGAAAGTATTCACACCCCTTCACTTTCCCCACATTTTGTTATGTTACAGCCTTATTCCAAAATGGTTTAAATTCCTTTTTTTTTTCCTCATCAATCTACACACAATACCCCATAATGTCAAAGTGAAAAAGGTTTTGTAGAATTTTTTGCAAATTTATTAAAAATAAAAAACTGAAATATTGCATGTACATAAGTATTCACACCCTTTGCTATGACACTCAAAATTGAGCACAGGTTCATCCTGTTTCCACTGATCATCCTTGAGATGTTTCTACATCTTGATTGGAGTCCACCTGTAGTAAATTCAATTGATTGGACATGATTTGGAAAGGCACACCTGTCTATATAAGGTCCCACTGTTGACAGTGCATGTCAGAGCAGAAACCAAGCCATGAAGTCAAAGGAATTGTCAGTGGACCTCCGAGACAGGATTGTATCGAGGCACAGATCTGGGGAAGGGTACAAAAAAATTTCTACAGCTTTGAAGGTCCCGAAGAGCACAGTGGTCTCCAACATTCATAAATGGAGGAAGTTTGGATCCACCAGGACTCTTCCTAGAGCTGGCCGCCCAGCCAAACTGTGCAATCGCGGGAGAAGGGCCTTGGTCAGGGAGGTGACCAAGAACCCGATGGTCACTCTGACAGAGCTCCAGCATTCCTCTGTGGAGATGGGAGAACCTTCCAGAAGGACAACCATCTCTGCAGCACTCCACCAATCAGGCCTTTATGGTAGAGTGGCCAGACGGAAGCCTCTGCTGAGTAAAAGGCACATGACAGTCCGCTTGGAGTTTGCCAGAAAGCACCTAAAGGACTCTCAGACCATGAGAGAAACAAGATTCTCTGGTCTGATGAAACCAAGATTGAACTCTTTGGCCTGAATGCCAAAGGTCATGTCTGGAGGAAACCAGGCACCTCTCCTCACCTTGCTAATACCATCCCTACAGTGAAGCATGGTGTTGGCAGCATCATGCTGCAGGGATGTTTTTCAGCGGCAGGAACTGGGAGACTAGTCAGGATCGAGGGAAAGATGAATGGAGCAAAGTATAGAGAGATCCTTGATGAAAACCTGCTCCAGAGCGCTCAGGACCTCAGACTGGGGCGAAGGTTTACCTTTCAACACGACAACAACCCTAAGCACACAGCCAAGACAATAAAGAAGTGGCTTCGGGACAAGTCTGTGAATGTCCTTGAGTGACCCAGCCAGAGCCCAGACTTGAACCCCATTGAACATCTCTGGAAAGACCTGAAAACAGCTGTGCAGCGACAATCCCCATCTAACCTTACAGAGCTCGAGAGGATCTGCAGAGAAGAATGGGAGAAATACCCCAAATATGGGTGTGCCAAGCTTGTAGCTTCATACCCAAGAAGACTTGAGGCTGTAATCGCTGCCAAGGGTGCCTCAACCAAGTACTGAGTAAAGGGTGTGAATACTTATGTACATGCAATATTTCAGTTTTTTATTTTTAATACATTTGCAGAAATTTCTACAAAACCTTTTTCGCTTTGTCATTATGGGGTATTGTATGTAGATTGATGACAAAAAAAGGAATTTAAACCAATTTGGAATAAGGCTGTAACATAACAAAATGTGAGGAAAGTGAAGGGGTGTGAATACTTTCCGGATGCACTGTACATGGTTGCATTATGGATTGACACCATTCAGTCTGTCTGTGTCTGAACCACCCAGGATACATAATTCAGTTTCATTGTCGTTATTGTTCTGAGCTGAAAAGACTAGGTTGGCCTTGTAATAGGAGATATGTGGCAGATATTGAATAATGTTGGCCCAGAAGTCTGACCTTGACATGGTTATATATATATATTTTATTCTTCTTTTTTTTTTACCTTTCTTTTACCAGGAAGTCCCATTGGGATTGAATATCTCTTTTGCAAGAGAGACCTGGCCAAGGTAGCAGCCATAGAAAATCACAACATATTAAATGCAACATATACAACATAATATACAAAAAAAATCACAATAAAACAGAAAGACAGCTGTTCAAACTCAGTGGCTTCTCAAGAAAAACAACTACATGCCTCCATCACAACATTCTTTATGATGCCCTTAAATCCATCAATGATTATAAATGTTTCCACTTTTAGAACGTTTTGCAAAGTATTCCATGATAGTAAGAAAATGCAGGTTTCCCCAAGTCAAAATCTGGGGCGCATTAAAAAGCAACAACTTGGAGGAGCGTAGCTACCAGAGCTGAGACAGAGAAAGGTACAGAGATAAGCTGGAAGTTTACCAAGTATCACTTCATAGATCTACTACTGCTACTTTCGGCTGCTCCCGTTAGGGGTCGCCACAGCGGATAATCTATTTCCATTTCTTCCTGTCCTCTGCATCTCCCTCTGTCACACCAGCCACCTGCATGTCTTCCCTCACCACATCCATAAACCTCTTCTTTGGCCTTCCTCTTTTCCTCTTCCCTGAGAGCTCCATATTTAGCATCATTCTCCCAAATATACCCAGCATCTCTCCTCCACACATGTCCAAACCATCTCAATCTTGCCTCTCTTGCTTTGTCTCCAAACCATCCAACTTGAGCGGTCCCTCTAATATAATCATTCCTAATCCTGTCCTACTTCGTCACTCCCAGTGAAAATCTTAGCATCTTCAACTCTGCCACCTCCAGCTCCACCTCCTGTCTTTTCGTCAGTGCCACTGTCTTCAAACCATATAACATAGCTGGTCTCACAACCATCTTGCAAACTTTCCCTTTAACTCTTGCTGGTACCCTTCTGTTGCAAATCACTCCTGACACTCTTCTCCACCCACTCCACCCTGTCTGCACTCTCTTCTTCACCTCTCTCATGCACTCCCCGTTACTTTGGACAGTTGACCCCAAGTATTTAAACTCATATCCCTTCATCACCTCCACTCCTTGCATCCTGACCATTCCACTGTCCTCCCTCTCATTCACGCATAAGTATTCCGTCTTGCTCCTACTGACTTTCATTCCTCTTCTCTCCAGTGCATACCTCCACCTCTCCAGGCTCTCCTCAACCTGCACCCTACTCTCGCTACAGATCACAATGTCATCCGCAAACATCATCGTCCATGGAGACTCCTGCCTGATCTTGTATGTCAACCTGTCCATTACCATTGCAAACAAGAAAGGGCTCAGAGCTGATCCTTGATGTAATCCCACCTCCACCTTGAACCCATCTGTCATTCCAACCGCACACCTCACCATTGTCACACTTCCCTCATACATATTCTGCACCACTCCTACTTACTTCTCTGCAACTCCCGACTTCCTCATACAATACCACACCTCCTCTCTCAGCACCCTGTCATATGCTTTCTCCAAATCTACAAAGACACAATGTAACTCCTTCTGGCTTTCTCTATACTTCTCCATCAACAATCTCAAAGCAAACATTGCATCTGTGGTGCTCTTTCGTGGCATGAAACCATACTGCTGCTCACTAATCATCACCTCTCCTCTTGACCTAGTTTATATTACTTTCCCAAATCTTCATGCTGTGGCTGATCAACTTTATACCTCTGTAGTTGCTACAGTTCTGCACATCGCCCTTGTTCTTGAAAATCGGTACCAGTATGCTTCTTCTCCACTCCTCAGGCATCTTCTCACTTTCCAAGATTGTGTTAAACAATCTAGTTAAAAGCCCCACTGCCATCTCTCCTAAACATATTCATGCCTCCACAGGTCCTCCATCAGGACCTTATATTAAACAACCTAGTTAAAAACCCCACTGCCATCTCTCCTAAACATCTCCATGCCTCCACAGGTATGTCATTAGGACCAACTGCCTTTCCACTCTTCATCCTCTTCAAAGCTTCCCTCACTTCCTCCTTACTAATCCACTGCACCTCCTGATTCACTATCCCCACATCGTCCAACCTTCTCTCTCTCATTTTCTTCATTCATCAGCCCCTCAAAGTACTCCTTCCACCTTCTCAGCACACTCTCCTCGTTTGCCAGCACATTTCCATCTCTATCCTTGATCGCCCTAACTTGCTGCACATCCTTCCCAGCTTGATCCCTCTGTTTAGCCAATCAGTACAAGACCTTTTCTCCTTCCTTTGTGTCTAACCTGTCATATAACTCACCATACGCCCTTTCCTTTGCCACCTCTCTCTTCACTTTATGCTGCATCTCCTTGTACTCCTGTCTACTTTCTTCATCTCTCTGACTATCCCACTTCTTTGCCAACCTCTTCCTCTGTATAATTTGCTGTACTTCCTCATTCCACCACCAAGTCTCCTTGTCTTCCTTCCTCTGTCCTGATGACACATCAAGTACCTTCCTAGCTGTGTTCCTCAATATTTCTGCAGTGGTTGCCCAGCCATCCGACAACTCTTCACTACCACCCAGTGCCTGTCTTAACTCCTCCCTGAACTCCACACAACAGTCTTCCTTCTTCAACTTCCACCACTTGATCTTCGGCTCTGCCTTCACTTGCTTCCTCTTCTTGGTTTCCAAAGTCATTCTACAGACCACAATCGGATGCTGCCTAGCTACATTCTCCCCTGTCACCACCTTGCAGTCTCCAATCCCTTTTAGATCATGCCTTCTACATAAGCTATAGTCCACCAGTGTGCACTTTCCTCCACTCTTGTACGTCACCCTGTGTTCCTCCCTCTTCTTGAAATATGTATTCACCACATTCATTTCCATCCTTTTCGCAAAATCCACCACCATCTGTCCTTCCATATTAATCTCCTTGGCACCATACCTACCCATCACCTCCTCATCACCTCTGTTCCCTTCGCCAACAAGTCCATTGAAGTCCACTCCAATCACCACTATCTCCTCCTTAGGTACACTCTCCACCATGTCATCCAACTCACTCCAGAATTCTTCTTTCTCTTCCATCTCACACCCAACTTGCGGGGCATATGCACTGATAACATTCAGCAATACACCTTCGATTTCCAGCTTCATACTCATGACTCTGTCTGACACTCTCTTCACCTCCAGCACACTCTTGACATACTCTTCCTTCAGAATTACCCCTACCCCATTTCTTCTCCCATTCGCACCATGGTAGGAGAGTTTGAACCCACTTCCGATACTCCTGGCCTTACTCCCCTTCCACCTGGTCTCTTGCACACACAGTATGCCTACCTTTCTTCTTTCCAACATACTGTATTAGCCAGCTCTCCACATGTAACATGTATATATAGGTGTTTTGGTTTTTTTTTTCGGAAACCGTCAATGGTGTTGATAAAAGTGCTCAACTAATGAGGAGCGAAATATCAATATAGATGTAGGAAAAAATACTTTTTATACATAGCAGTACAAGCTTGTTTCGTGTGTCATGCACTCATCAGCTACTAATGAGTGTGTGATGCACGAAACAAGTTTTTTTTTCCTACATCCATCCATCTATCTATCTATCTATCTATCTATCTATCTATCTATCTATCTATCTATCTATCTATCTATCTATCTATCTATCTATCTATCTATCTATCTATCTATCTATCTATCTATCTATCTATCCATATATACATATATAGATGGCCCTGTGATGGCCTGGCAGCCTGTCCAGGGTGTCTCCCCGCCTGCTGCCCAAGGACTGTTGGGAGAGGCTCCAGCATCCTGTGACCCACCCTCACAGCAGGATAAAGCAGTTTGGATAATGCATGGATGGATTTTTTTTTTTCCACACCACTTCTGGTGTGGGAAGATGGCGACGCGAATTCACATTTGTGGAAGCCTCCCTCAGTACCATCCATGCAGTCTTTGTCCACGTCTGCGTCTAACACAAGTGCATGAAGTGAAATGACAAATAAAGGTGTTCTTGATGATTGTTCCTATTTGTTTTTATTTACTCTCTTTTAATTATACTTTATATGGTTGTTCCTTTTCTGTTTTTATTTCTGTAGAGCACACTGAATTGCCCTTTGTATGAAATGTGCTATATATATAAACTTGCTTGCTTATGTACAAGTGATTGAACAAAAAGAACATTTTCACTATTGAACCACTGAACAAAAATTTCTTCAGTAATCCAATGTCTCGTCTCAAATGTAAGTCCAGTGTATGGCTTGAGGAAGTAGCAGGATCACAAACCCTGTGTGGTGGGAGGAACAGCATCACAAACCCTGTGTGGTGGGAGGAGCAGTATCACAAAGCCTGTGCGGTGGGAGGAGCAGTATCACAAACCTTGTGCGGTGGAAGGAGCAGTATCACAAACCCTGTGCGGTGGGAGGAGCAGTGTCAAAAATCCTGTGCAGTGGGAGGAGCAGTATCAAAAACCCTGTGTGGTGGGAGGAGCAGTATCACAAAGCCTGTGCGGTGGGGGGAGCAGTATCAGAAAGCCTGTGTGGTGGGAGGAGTTGAGGGCGTGGAAGTTTCCTTGAATCAAGACTTTTTGACTTGACTGCCATTCGAATGTCAGTCAGGCACAATCTGCCCTCTGACTGTCAGGATGGTCTGTTTTTAACTGTTTTGATATGGCTTACAACTACATGATATGAATATTCCATATTGAATAAATATGATAAATATTGCATGTATGTACAATGACAACATATCTAGGCATAGGCAATATTTCATATTGAATAAAAATGCTTAAACATCTTGTTTTTCAACGGCTTTGGCACATTGTTTGCGTTCTTTGTTGCCAGGGGCAGTTTCAGCAAATGGGTGGAGTTATAAAAGATGGACAGAAGGTCATTAACATTACGCCTGGCTCTGTTGTGACTGTGTCAACCTCTGGGGGAAATTACAAAGCCAGGAGCCTGGTAATAACAGCCGGACCCTGGACTAACACCTTGCTGGCCCATGTTGGACTACAGCTCCCACTACAGGTACAGAACTCAAACGCCTCTGGTGAAGACACCTCGTTCTTAACACGCCTTAGCCTCACAAGGGACCAACAGTTCCATGACAGCACTATGCCAACTCTGAGTGGGACAAGCCAGTGTCACAACTGTTGAAACTATTAAATTAGGGCCAGCAATTGGTGATTTCTCAATTTCCAGCAGCACAAAATTAGTGAACGCTAATAAAGGAGTTTAAAGTGACAACTGGCCAAGGAGAACAGGTGCATCATATTGTCCCTGTAGCTTTGTTGTAGGAGTAATGTAGTAAGAGAGTTATAACATTTATCAGTTATTATTTTTAATTTTACCTCCCAAAACCAAATTAGTGTTGCAACATTTGAATTTGTTATGCTGTAGCTGTGAGGATAAATCAGGTCATGGCTAAAAACAGAACTATGCCTGGCTAACTCATTAGCTTCTTAACTCTCTTGAGTAGGTACTGAGTAACGTCCCATGAAACACTCAATCTGACTCTCTACTGTATACCTTAGAATAAAGGGCACATAATTGGAAAATACATTCTAAACAGGCTTTATAGTTCTACTTTACTACAGACCTCTCTCAGTAACACAAATAACAACAAATGAAAGCAACCAAGACAAATAAATTCAATTATAAAGGTAGCAGATACACAAGCTTGGGTCCAGACCCCTGCATGACTATTCACTAATTATTTTCACCCATCCTGCCCACTTTTCAAATTTTGCTGAGTGAGTCATTATTCGATTGAGTAAAGTAGTGGTGAGGCGACAGATACACAGGATGTTTGCCGACATCTGTCATTTTTAATGCCCTCTGTAGGACTGCTGAGGATTTTGTGTAAGCTTTTTTTTTTTTTCGTGGAGGGGGGGGGTCAAACAACAGCACCACTGTCCCAGTATGTTTCATTTTGAATGCAGAAATCTGGGGTGCGAAGGTCTGTGAGCCATCTGTTTAATATATAGGTTTGGGTTTTGTGCATAGTATAGTGTTGAAATTTGTGTGTGCATACAGTGTCTTTGTCCACGTCGGTGTCTAAGTTTGTCTTCGTGTGATGGGTGGGAGAGCTGGCGCTGGATCGGCTGGGAGAGCTTGGGTCTGCTGGGTCCTGTGGGCCCAGACACCAGAGCCCTGCTTGGAGCTATGCCAGAAGAAGTAACACCGAGGGTGGTCTGACAGGTTGCGGAAGAAGGGCAGGCTAAGCTAACCGCTAGCCCATGCAGTTCTGACTGGTGTTTGTTCCCCTGGACAGTGATTTTTTTTTTTTTTGGCTAGGTTTGGATATTCTTGTAGTTCTTGTAGTTTTTGAATATGTGTTTTTGTCTTTTTGTTGTGGGCCGGGGGAAACAATATTCATTTCATTTCATGTGTGCAAGTGCATGAAATTAAATGACAGCGTTTCTGATTCTGATGCTGTTGAGACTTAAAGCTGCATTAAGCAATATCTTTGATATTAATAGTGAATCAGATCTGTAGGGTAAAAGGACTGCTAGTATTGCTGATCCAACTGAGAATCAACACCCCAGTCTAACATTTAGTAGCCATGTTTGGTTTTGCATAGTGCACCACCCTCTCTTGCTGAGTCGCTCCCTCTTTCATCCAACCCCCACCCCCCCACCCCCAAACACCCATAAAACTGTGGATAAACTGCTCACAAAGGTTGAGAATGCTATGACTGCTGCTGAGTGCAAAATGGTCAAGTCAAACAAAGAGAGTCCTTGGTGAAGAGATTACAACATCTACCAAGCCAAGAGATCTGTGTCTAAGGAACCTAACTCAATATTTTGGCTTGTTTTGTCTAACATTTGTTTGGTCAATGGATTTTTTTTAATATATTTGTTTTTCATATAGATATTGGTGTGAAATTCTAAAAAAAAAAAAAAAAGACATTTGTCAGGCAAGAGTTGGCAATGCCTCTGAGAAGCTTCTATTGGGAAAGGTAACAAAAGCTGTTTTTGAGATGAAACGTAGCAGCCCTGTTTTACTGTTACTGGAAGTTGGGATAATTGTGGTTACCATTGTGAAATATAGCACAGCCAAGGTGAGGGTGTGTGGCCTCATGCAAGAACGTTCTCAATGGACGACCAGGTAATGCAGCATACGCTAGCGACCAAATACTGAGGTTCAAATACTGCTCAGCCAAGCATTGCAGAGAGAAAATTTGACAGTACTCTTTGGCCAGAAGTCTAGGGTGCAAGTCATGTGTAATTGTAAAAAATGAATCCCACAAATGGTGGGATGACTGTACAGCTGGATCTGGAAGAGATAATGTGAGCCTTCCACAACTGTTATCTTCCCCCCAAAAAATCTGCAGCTGGCACATGAAAAGAATTAGTCAGCACATCCACAGGTGTTGGATGACACACACAGAAGCCTGTGCCCTCCCCAACCACTTTTGGGGGTCATACAATGGCAGGACCTCAGGAGAAAAAGAAATTAAGCATGTCAAATAGGGGATGAAAAGTGGAGAACATTTCCATTAACTTTCTCTTAAATCTGTTCTCTGTTCTGTTTTTATGAGAATTATGTAAAAGAATTCAATGTTCAGTGTTCGAACTATACCGTGGCCTTCGGGGAGCCCACTTTTTGTATTTTTTTCACTGACGGGGGGGCTTGTGCGTGCCTCAAAAAGAGGACTTACAATGACTTACCAAGATACAACAGCTGCAAGTGTATGGCCTACTTGCTTTATGCCAGCACATCGTATAGGCTATATAAATATATACTCTTATACTCCCTCTATATAAAATAGGATGTAAACAAAGCACATCAGGCTGCCTACAATCGAGTTCATCAACAACAGTTAAAGTTACCCGTCACAGGCCACAGAAGAACACCATAATTCCTCCATTCTATTAAGACATCGAGGGTCACGTAGACCTATAACAACCCAGCCACAACAGATTGGGAATAACATACCTTACCTTAATACAGAATTGACCAGAGAGACCTGGGGTCAGCTGCCTTTGCTGTTTGTCCAGAAATCCATGATGTGGACGGGCGATGACCTGCCTTAATCCAAGATGTGATAAAGGGCATTGGGTTGAAACTCTCCATTAATATCCAGAAAAAGGAGCAATGAGAGGCTGTTTTCATGCAACCTATTGTGGGTCTTGGTGTCAGTATAATTGATGGCAGAAAATCCCCTCTCACACTCAGCTGAAGTGGGAAGGTATGTTCTACTCACTGTACAAAGCTTTTCCAGCGTTTTGCCTGGTGCTCTGTCTTGTAACTTCCAGTCGCGGAACTCCTCGACCGCCTCTCTGGCTGGTTCTCCAAGCATTTTAGCAAGTGCCCGTACTTCGTTTTCTCCATACAGAATCAAAGCATTCCGATCCTGTGGCCAAAAGTTCTTGTCCAGGGGTTTCAACATCTGTAGGAGGTCTGATTCTGGCATTCGCCTTGTGAGATTGTCAATCACATTGATAAAACTGATTTCAGTTAACCTTGCCTGTGCCCTTAACTAGTTGAACGTCTTTAAACTGCCCCAGGGACGTGCGCTGTTTGGCCTTCTGTGTGGTTTTACCTCCACTTGCTTTCATTGCTTTCAGTATATCAATAAACTGCGGAATGTGGCGACTGGCATCCACTAGAGTGATGTCTCTTTGCTGACATTTCAGTGACTGGCCCTGTAGCTCACGGAGTATGTCTTTCATGCAAGCTAGATCAAGTAAAAACCCAGAGTTTGTGAGGTGTTTGTATAGCGCCAGGAATTTCTTCCTCTCGGGTGTCATTCAGAGATGCATCCTTGCTTGCAGTTTTGAAGTGGTGTGCTAAAGCAGGGCAGTTATTCCAGACTGCTTTTACAGTATTGAAACTCCTCGCCACCCATCTGATGGTGAATATATGTCCAATTCTCAAAATCTGCATATTTAGATTTGCAGCTGCTCCTCAAGCAATCTCACATTCTTTGCAGACTGGTGGTACAAAGAATACAGCTTGGCAATGAAAAACTCGAAATGATTACATCCAGCAACCACTTTCAGAGAATCATGGACAGCCAATTCAAGGCGGTGGGCCAAGCAATGTATGGACTGGATGTTTGGAAAGTCACGCTTAGGCCTTGCAATGACTCCAGTGGTTTTGCCTGTGAGAACTGAAGCCCCATCTGTGATGATGCTGATGAGGTGTTTCCCCAAAAAGTCATCATCTATTCCTGCTGTGCGAAGCACTGTCTCAAACTGTTGTAAATGGATTCTGCATCTGTGCCCTGTGTCAGCTCTACAATGTCTAAAAAAATTTTCCAAAATCTCCTTTGCCACTCATGTCACATCTCATGTATACGATGAGATAGACACGACCGTGTACTGTGCTTTCATCAATGGTGATGCTGATTTTTTAATTAAGCTCTTGAATATTCGAAACAAACTTCTTCCGCATTTGCTGTGCAATATGACCTATAATCTCAGCGCAGGAGTGATCTGATTTATGCGCAGTTCCCACCTTTGCGCCATTAAGCTCCTGAAGCTTCATTAGCTTTCTGTAAGACATGAGCTTTCTGTAAGACAGTCTTTCCTTAGCCACCATATAGGCGGACATGAATGATGCTGCAGTCTCCTCCATTAACTTGGAATTCACCTCAATGCCTTTATTTGGCAGAATCACCTTTTGCTTAGTCAATGCCACTTCAATAGCCCTCTTGTGTGATTCTGTCCCTATGTTTCTATACCTTTTTTCCGCAACTTGTTCTGAGCATTGCTGCTTACTTCCCCGTTAATCCACTCCTCAGACAAGAGCGTGCCAGGTGTCTGAAAAGGTACCTGCCAGGTACCTTTTCAGACAGAAGAAGGGTTTTTGCGTTCCTGCAAGTGGTGCACCCCAAGCTTCCATCCTTAACGAATAGCCATGTATAATGGCTCTTCCAGTCTCTCCATTGCTGGCTGTTTCAGTTTGACGGGAGACAGGAGCAAGAGGGGTTAGGATCGTGACCGGCCGCGGCCTCTTCCTCTGACGAGCTGTTACCTCCACCATCTTCAGCCAGAGAGGACTTTTCTTCAGCTTCTTCCTGCTGCGTTGGCACCCCGGCGGGCGGTGTGCTAACAGCGGTCCCAAGGCTTGCAGCAGGTGACTCGGCCATGCTAACGTCACTAGAACACACGATTTCTTAGTGAAACCAAAGTTAATTAAACTGCCTTGTTTTCTTTTTGACATGGCTATTGATGCTTACTGCAAAAAGAAAATGCTGAGGACTTCACGCGCAGATCAATGGGTCTCAGCCTCAAACGTTTATATTTTTTTCTACGTGAGTGGAGTTTGATTTGCGCCGCAGCGCCGCCACGCCTTGGTGGTCATGACAAGAATAGCATGTGTAGTTATCTTTACTGAAGTGAATTGGTGTTAAATCGCCGTCATGCATGAATGAATGACACATTCGCAATTTTACACATAATAATCCATGATGATGATACACAAAACTGAAATTGCATGTCAAAATAACACATTGTAAATATTTTAGAGACCCCCCAAAATTTCGCAAATCACATTTTAAGGGGAGCCCGTGTCTTATTAAGGGGAGCTCCCCCTGGATCCTCCGTAGTTCTCACCATGTCAGTGTTGGATTCATGAAATATTCCTAAATGACCAAATATGTTCTTTGTTGAATATTGAATGCCCCTTGTTTATAAACTGAATGTGTCTGCCAATGAACCATCAATCAGCATTTTTAATCCCTTAAAATGACCATGAAGGACAACCGTTTGAGAGTGTGTGCAAACGATTTGGAGGAATCTGAACAGCTGAGGCGACCCCTAACGGGAGCAGCCAGAAGTAGTAGTTAGTAGTAGATATATGAGCTAGTTTGGTAATATGTGTTCCTGTAGTTTTTGGACGTGTTTTTGTCTTTGTGTTACACTGCTGTGGGTTGAGGCAAACGATGTTTCGTTTCATTTGATGTGTGCAAGTGTATGAAATGAAATGACCAATAAAGTGTTTCTGATTCTTATCTCTCCTCCACACATGTCCAAACCATCTCAATCTTGACTCTCTTGCTTTGTCTCCAAACTGTCCAACCTGAGCTGTGACAGTACTATTTCAAACACACTGTTTCCAAGCATATGATACCCATCCGATGTCTCACATCTCATAATATGCCACATAGCCTGAAAGAAAAATGTGATGGGGAAAAAACAACTTAGCACTTTTTTGATTGAAGAATTGGAGATGGTATTGGAGTTGCATTATTCAGGCCAGCAGGCTAGGGGGCCTGGGGAATGCCATGCTGGAGTTAACTGGTAGAATAGCTTCCTCCATTCAGCTCATTGGTTCAGTGGAACAGTGCTGCCTGAATATTTATGGTCCCTTGGAATTAGAGTATATCCTGTGAGTTCATTACACCGAAGGCTCCTGAACACTGTATTTTGATTATAACCACTTTTAGATGATAGGATTTTCATGACCATGTTTATTTCTCATTAAATCCTTATTCTTGCCTCACTACCACAGGACTACTTTTTAACTGTACTTGTATTCAGGACCAAAATGATGCTAGATATACTTTGAAATTATGATCGGTTTAAATGTGTTTGCTCACACACACACACACACACACAAGTTTTTTTCATATTTACATGTGCATGTAAATATGAAATATCATCTTTATCGGGTGTTCATAAGAGTCTGATGGTGTTCTTACCCTCATTAGGTGGTTAAGATCAATGTCTGCTACTGGAAAGAGAAGGTTCCTGGGTCATATAACGTGAAACACCGCTTCCCATGCTTCATCCAAGTTGATTGTAAGGAGGGCAAACACCACATTTATGGGCTTCCATCTAATGAGTACCCAGGCCTGATGAAGGTGAGCTAATGAGTACCCAGGCCTGACGAAGGTCAGCTAAAGCCACAGATCTGTCCCACAGGACTTGGCTAGAGCTAAAATCTTCCAATTGATTATGGTGATGCACAGCAAAAAAAAAAGAAAAAAAAAAAACCTGCAGTCACTGCTCTACTTGCTCTGCATCCACAGTTCCAAAACTTGAGATGTAGTTTTGAGTATTAGTTCTGCTTTGGTTGCTATCGTTTGATATTAGATCTTGATTTTCAGTCTGAGCCAGCAGGCACTGGGAGACTAATGGCACCCTCCACACATGCAAAGGAGGGAGGGACAGATGGCGATGCCAAATTACATTATTCACCCTTAGATAGAGTCTTTAGTACTATGCCCTGCGCAGATGTCCACTATTAGGCCCTTTGAATTAAAACGATGAAACCAAACACTCCACACAAAAATAGCAGAATAAGTCAAATAAACCAGAGTGGTTAATTTTGATTAGTCTGCTGTTGTTAACTGCTTTTCTCACAACAGTACACGATTTAAACAGATATATTATGGGAATGATATATGGATCCATGTGTCCAGGTGTGCTACCATATGGGCAGTGAGACAGACCCTGATGAGAGAGACAGACAGACAGACAGATCTGATATCCACATCCTGCAGCGTTACATTGCCCGTTGTTTCCCTGGTCTGATGCCGGTGCCCGCTGTGGTGGAGAGCTGCATGTACACGGTTGGAATCTCTTTCTACCACCTTTCCACAAGCTACCCATTACAGTACTGTGTTACAGTAGTGCTTTAGAAATTGTATGGTTCTAGCTTCTCTACCAATTCCCCACATCACTGATGTTAAGCATTAAGAATTGCATTACATTTAGGACATTCTCCAAAAACTCTTTCTCCATTTAAGGCCCACAGTTTGTCTTTCCTGTTTCTTACCTGATTAGATGATGCTATGCCAAAAAACAGCTCATGACTGAGATAATACTAACTTGACAGAGATGAGAAAATAATTGGTCTTAAAATAATGGAGATGTCAACAGTCAAACATTTGTGTAATCTGGCTTTGTCACGTCACATGACATTCACAAAATTCCCAAAGCTATAATGTTTAGTCTTGTAAATGTGTGTTTCTGTGTGTGTGTTTATATTTACTCAGCATTTCCATGATTTTAAGAATAAAGATCCCAACTAAAGTATGACAGTAAGGTGCAGATGTAGAATCCATAGTTGGCTTAGTTTTTTTAATAAAATTTAAATTCATTTTTACATTTTTATAAGCCCAGGTAGACATGCTGGCATTGTGAACAACTTTAGGACAAGTGGTGATCAAACAGCACCAAAAATAATTGTTGTTTTCAAATGAAAATGCAACGAGTTCAACCTCTCACTCTTTAATATCACTTTCCTGGCTCCTTGTGTACTTTTTTGTTTTTTTGTTTTGTTTTGTTTTGCAGGTAACACCAGACCACCATTTTGTGTTGGACCGCCACCCAAGTTACAGCAACATTGTTATTGGAGCAGGATTCTCAGGTGTGGACATGGAGCAGTATGGTGCATATGATGTTTGATACCAACTGTTCCCTTCAAACAAGTTTTTGAACATTGTATGGACAGGTTTTAAGTGGCATATTATGTTAGAGTACGTTTCCGAAATATAAATCTCCATCAAAAGGTAGCGTAATCTTCTCCCAGTTCTATTGCTTCATCCTGAGAAGCACTAACTAGTAAAATAGAATGAATTAAAACCAAAGTCCAAGTGATTGTACCAGAGGTAGGGGACTCGAATCACATGACTTGACTCGAATCAGACTCGAGTCGCAAATTTGAGGGCTTTGAGACTTGCTTGACTAACAGAATCGACTAGACTTTGACTTGGTATTCATGACTTGAGACTTGACTTAGACTTGAGACAGATGACTCGGAAGGACTTGACTTTTTTTAAATTAAATATTTGACATCTTCTACATATTGAGAACCTACCTTTAAAAAAACGAAAAAACAAAAACATGATCGGATGATGACCGGAGGGTGTGCTCCAAATATCGGGGCATCAGATTGCTCAGCCTCCCTGGGAAAGTCTACTCTAGGGTGCTCAAAAGGAAGCTCCGACCAATTGTCGAACCTCAGATCCAGGAGGAACATTGCGGATTCCGTCCTAGCCGTGGAACAACGGACCAACTCTTTACCCTTGCGGATGCGCTGAGGGGGGCATGGGAGTTTGACCAGCCAGTCTACATGTGTTTTGTGGACTTGGAGAAGGCTTACGACCATGTACCCCGGGCACTCTGTGGGGGGTATTGGGGTACTGGGGCAGTTGCTACAAGCCATCCGGTCCTTGTACAACCAAAGTGAGAGCTGTGTCCGCATGCTTGGCACAAAGTCAAACACATTTTCGGTGAGTGTCGGACTCCGCCAAGGCTGTCCCTTGTCTCCGATTCTGTTTGTGATATTCGTGGACAGGATCTCAAGGCGCAGCCAAGGTGAGGAGTCTGTCCGTTTTGGGAACCTCAGATTGCATCTTGCTCTTCGCAGATGATGTGGTTTTGTTGGCTTCATCAGAACACGACCTCTGGCGTGCACTGGGGCGGTTTGCAACTGAGTGTGAAATGGCCTCACGGTCTTGCCATCCCACTTCTGACACCAGTGTAGCGAATTCGGGGGGCAGCCCGTGAACCGCCGCAGCCGGAACGTGAATCCGGATCTCCCGCACCACAGGTGACAATTTTAACCAGTCGACTAAAGGGTCCGAGCCGTTAGCCAATGGCTACCGAGTCTATTTATCCGTGCATGTTACACAACCCCCTCTTTCGGGAAGCGCGTCCCCATGCTTCAGCATATCAGCTCCTTATGCCTCTCACACCTCTTCCGATGGCCTCACGGTCTCACCATCCCACTTCTGACACCAATGTATCGAATTCGGGGGGCAGGGTCCGACCTGTTAGCCAAGGGCTACCGAGTCTATTTATCCATGCATGTTACACTACCCCCCTCATTCGGGCGCTTCAGCATATCAGCTCCCTATGCCCTCAGGCCTCTGGGCGTATGCGCTTCCGATGGCCTCATGGTCTCACCTGACTAACGGGTCGGACCCTTTAGTCAACTGGTTAATGTTGTCTCCCGTGATGCGGGAGATCTGGGTTCGCGTCCTGGCTGCGGCGGTTCTCGGGCTGCCCCCCGAATTCACTACAATATGTAGGGGCGATTGACTGTTCTTATCCGTTCTCATTACATTACGTTACATTACATTACGGTCATTTAGCCGACGCTTTTATCCAAAGCAACTTACAATAAGCGCATTTAACATAGGAAATCAGGAGAACTATTAGTCATCAGAGGTCATAAGCGCATCTTCTCTCTAAACAAGAATCTAAGAGCAAAACCAGTGCTAAAGTAAAAGCGCGAGAGAGATTTTTTTATTTAATGGGTGAATACAGCAAGCGTTAAGAGCAAGTAACAGGGTAGTAGTTCTTAAAGAGGTAGTTAGTAACAGGGTAGTAGTTCTTAAAGAGATGAGTTTTCAACCTGCGCCGAAAGATGGGCAGCGACTCCGCTGTCCTTACATCAGTGGGGAGTTCATTCCACCACTGTGGGGCCAGGACAGAAAAGAACCGTGACCGGGTCGATCAGCAGCAGGGGCCTCTGAGCGACGGAGCAATGTGTATACCGCCACCTAGAGGTTCTGATTTATTCTGTTTATAGGTTTCAGATCCTTATAGGGTCCATAGGGTTAGTGGTTGTGTCAGGAAGGGCATCAGACATAAAATTTTGCCAGATCATTATGCAGATTGACAAGACCACCATTGATGCTGTGCCCTCACAGGTACCGATGGAAACTATCAAATCCGCTGTGGCGACCCCTGAGAAACAGGGAACAAGCCGAAAGAAGAAGATAGGTTTCAGATCCTTATCATGACTTTGTCACAGCCTCTTGCCCTTGACATCAAAGCGTTTGCTGTCACAGCCTCTCGCCCTTGACATCAAAGCGTTCGCCCCTGACACCTGCTGACCCCCCCCCCCCCCGTCACAGCCTCTCTCCCTTGACTTCAAAGCAATCAGCCTCTCGCCCTTGACATCAAAGCGTTCGCCCCTGACACCAGCTGGCCATCAAAGCAGTCAGCCGCTCTCCCTTGACATCAACGCGATCATCACCCTTAAAAAGTCTCCAATGTGGTCCAGTCTTCGCTGGAACGTCACCATTCATGGACTTCTGCCTGCCTGCCTGCCTACCTGCCACTGAGCCGACTCCTGCTCTACCCCTGAGATCGGTTACTTCAATAAAGACTTGATTCTTCCCTTACCTGGTTGTCCCGTCTGCTTTTGGGTTCTTTCCTGATACGTGACAGTACGTTCCAGCCACTATGGTCCCAGCAGACCATTCCACCACAGACCTGGCCACGGTCTGCCAGGCTGTAGCCAACCAGGAATCAGTCCTCGGCCAGCACAGCCAGGTGCTACAGGGGATGGCTGACGCCCTCCGTGGGCTCAGCTCAAAGATCTCCGGAATCCAGAGCCAACTTAGTGCCTCTGCTAGCCCGGGATCCGCCCCTCCAGCTCCGCCACACCCAGCGCCATCAACTTCGGCTAAGGAACCATGAGTTGCCCCGCTCGATAAGTATGATGGAGATTTTGGACTTTGTCGCCCTTTTTTGATGCAGTGTGAGATTGTGTTTAACCAGCAGCCCCAGTCATATTCCACGGATGGAGCCAAAGTCGCTTACATCATGGGTCTTCTCCGGGGAAGCGCCCTGGATTGGGCTACAGCGGTGTGGGAAATGCGGGCCTCCACGTCCTCATCCTACGCTGAGTTCACCACTGCTTTTCGCCAGTTTTTTGATCATCCCGTGTGGGGAAAGGATGCATCAAAAAGACTGATCTCTCTCCGCCAGGGTTCCCGCAGCGTTGCCGACTACTCAGTTGCGTTCCGTACGCTATCAGCGGAGAGCGGATGGAACAACGAGTCCCTCCAGGCCAGGTTTTCCAACAGGCTAAGCGAATCCATAAAGGACGAATTGGTTTCCTACCCCGAGCCTGGAGGGTTGGAGGAATTGGTTACCCTGGCCATTCGTGTGGACAACCGTCTCCGGGAGTGGAGGCGAGAGAGGACGCGCCGCTTTCCTGGTCACAACAACTTACCACGGGCCACACCTCCAAACTCTGGGGGCCGAGCTCGCTCGCCTGAGGCTGACGTCCTCCGAGAAAGCCCGAGGCGTGACTCTTCCCCAGCTTCGGAGCCGATGCAACTCGGCCGCTTCCGGCTCAACCCGGAGGAGCGACAACGCCGCATCACCGAGAACAACTGCTTGTATTGTGTTCAGCCTGGTCACTTTCTCACCTCCTGCCCTCACCGTCCGTCAAAACTAGCAGGCTCACGAGGGAGGGGGAGGATCCTTGTGAGCCCAACTGTCTGCCCTCTGTCTCCTCGTCCACGTACCCAGTTGCAAGCTACCATCAGTTTTAAAGGTCAGTCCACTAAACTTTTGGCTTTAATTGACTCTGGAGCTGATGAAAGCTTTTTGGATGCAAGTGTTGTGAAGCAGTTAGGTCTTGCCACTGTGAGTCTGGACCAACCTCTTGAAGCTAATGCCCTGGATGGACGTCTCCTGGCCCGGATAACCTCTAAGACCGAGCCTGTGCGCCTCCTGTTGTCGGGAAACCATCAAGAGGAGTTAAGTTTTTTTGTTATCAATTCTCCATTTGCTCCCATTATACTTGGTCATCCTTGGTTGGTTAAGCATAGTCCCCATATTGATTGGTCATCGGCCAGAATTTTAAGTTGGAGTCCCGTCTGTCATGCCTTGATATGCCTCCAGTCTGCTCTGCCTCAGTCTGTCCCCTGTCGGGTGTCAAGCCCTGGCTCCAGGAATGCCAAGCCCGATGCTCTGTCTCATGTGCATGGGAAGGAGTCTGAGCCCAGGCTCCAACCTAACACCATCGTTCCCTCTACCTGTGTGGTTGCGGCTGCGGCTGTGGCTGTCACCTGGAACATTGAAAGGGAGGTCATGGCAGCACAACAGACTCAGCCTGACCCAGGTAACGGTCCCCCTGGGCGCTTGTTTGTTCCAGATGCTGTTAAATCTAGTGTGTTGCAGTGGGCTCACTCTTCCAAACTTACCTGCCATCCTGGAGTAACCCGTACCCTAGCCTTCCTCCGGAGGCGGTTCTGGTGGCCTTCCATGACGGAGGATACTGGGTCTTTTGTTTCTGCCTGTCCTGTTTGTGCCCAGAATAAGCCCTCCACTCGGGCCAGTGCCGGTCTGCTGCTCCCCCTGCCTGTTCCACACTGTCCCTGGTCGCATCTGTCCTTGGATTTCGTCTCTGGTCTGCCCGCCTCCGACAGTAACACCGTTGTACTGACGGTTGTTGATCGCTTCAGTAAATTTGTTCACTTTTTGCCCTTGTCTAAACTGCCTTCGGCCCGAGGGACTGCGGATCTGCTGGTCAGGGAGGTTTTCCAGGTCCACGTCTTCCCCGTGATATAGTGTCTGACCGTGGCCCCCAGTTCACTTCTGCTGTCTGGAAGGCTTTCTGCTCTGCCATCGGTGCCACCGTCAGCCTGTCATCAGGTTTCCATCCTCAGACCAACGGCCAGGCCGAGAGGGCCAACCAGGCATTGGAGACGGTTCTCCGCTGTCTGGTGTCTGCCAACCCATCCTCTTGGTCCTCACAACTCCCCTGGGTAGAATATGCCCATAACACCCTGCCATCGTTTGCTACTGAGTTGTCCCCTTTTCAATGCCTTTACGGCTATCAGCCTCCCCTTTTTCCTTCTCAAGAGGTAGACATTCCGGTTCCGTCTGTCCAGGCCCATGTCCGTTGGTGCTGTCGGACCTGGCGGTGAGCCCGTGCCGCACTGCTCAGGACCTCTGGCCGTTACCAGCGCTTGGCGGATCGTCATCGCACTCCTGCTCCGGACTACTCCCCCGGTGACCAGGTATGGCTCTCTACCAAGGATCTACCCTTGAAATCGGACGCTAAGAAACTGTCCCCCAGGTATATTGGCCCCTTTCCCATTGTCAAAGTCATTAACCCCTCTGTGGTCCGTCTGAAGCTGCCCCGCACTCTCCGGGTTCACCCTTCCTTCCATGTGTCCTGCCTCAAACCTGTCTCTACCAGCCCTCTAGTTCCCCCGCCCCCACCTCCTCGTATGATCAACGATCACCCGGCTTACACCATTCGTCGTCTCCTGGACTCTCGTCGCCGCGGTCACGGCCTGCAGTATCTCATGGACTGGGAGGGATATGGCCCGGAGGAGAGGTGTTGGGTCCCTCGTCGCCTGGCCCTGGACACGAACCTCATCCGGGACTTCCACAGGACACACCCTGACGGGTCTGGTAGGTCGCCCGGTGGCGCCCCTCGGAGGGGGGGGTACTGTGACAGACTTATTCAAACTATTAAAGTATAATGGTTTTAGTATGCCACAAAATGTCATTCTTCAAGCATGCCTTACTTTTATTGGACATGCTATTCATATTATTTTGTCCTGTCCATATCCACAATAGCTAGCACCTTTGTCACAAAGTTAAAGGGATATTTCACTTTAATAGAACTTGTCAAGTTTAAGCAGTCTTACCTCAATCTAAGTGCATCTACAAATAAGCTAGCAACCACTGCTGTCCCTGTGATCCGCCGTCAACACCACCATTCCTCCCAGGTGTCAAGCTCCTCATGGCATGGTCTGATGTAGTATTTAGTAATGTCAATATTTAGTGGCATACTAAAACTATTATATTTAAAATAGTTTGAATAAGTTTTCATGGTTTGATATAATGTCAGTATCTAAAGGCATACTAAAACTATTGTACTTCAATAGTTTGAACAAGTTTTCATGTTTTTGGAGTAATGTTTTGTAATTTCAGTAATGTTTACATTTTAGGCTATATATTCTTATTTATTTGTATATACTTGTTTTTATTTTATACACTATTCAGTTGTATTTGGCTTTGATGCAGAAACGGTTAAGTAGAAAAACAATGACAGTGTCATATGAGAAGCACCTTAGACAGATGCGTTAATAGGCCAAGGAGAAATGGTGTGGCCCCCCTGAAGGGGGTAAGTAAGTAAGTAAGCAATTGAAAGCAGCTTGCAATAGTTAAGCAGTTTTTGTTAATGTTCAAATAAAACTCAGCTTTGCATGACTATTGTCTTTTAACTGATATATATATATGTGGAAACTAGGGTAGATCATCAGAATGTCATATGACTTGACTTGTGACTTGCTTGACCTGAGCAATGACTTGACTTGTCTTGCTTGATTTATAGCAGGGACTCAACTTGACTTGCTTGATTATCACCACAGTAACTTGGGATTTGCTTGAGACTTGTAGGATAAGACTTGAGACTTACTTGTGTTTTGCACTTGTGTAACTTACTCCCACCTCTGGATTGTACTAACAAATTTTAAGGAATTGGTTTTCAAAAGGAATTTTAAAGATGTTGTGACCTTAATGTTCTCAAACAGTGTTGAGGGATGAAGAATATCTGCACAGCCCTGGCTGCACTAACCATTCCTCTAGAGATGTTCTTCAAAGTTAGGAAAGAAAGGCAGGCCACCCATCCACCATCCCTGCATAAACACACACACACACACACACACACACACACACACACACACACACACACACACACACACACACACACACATCCATCATCCACCATCCCTGCATAACACACACACACACACACACACACACACACACACACACACACACACACACACACACACACACACATCCATCATCCACCATCCCTGCATAAACACACACACTACACACCCCACATCAGTGGTTCTCCCCCTGGACTTGCCTTCAGGGTGTCCTGTCCATTTTTCATCTGCTCCCAGAGCCACCTTCTTCAGCTAATAATATCTGTAATTAATTTTTTGCCCATAACTTCCTCCTTTTAGAAGACCAGACTGTGCCTAACATGACAGGGAGTTTATGTTTGAAAAGTTGCTCTGCAGAGCTGGAAAGTCCCTGCAGGACCATGTTATTATCAATATTATTATTAATAGAGTGCTCATACATGTAAGTTTATGAATGAAGTGCCTATGAGGTTCTTTGAAGAATCGGTTCAGCCTCCACTTATGTTATTTATCTTTTTAATTGATTAGTTAGATTTTATCATAACATACCTGCGGCTGCAATATTTATTTTTGTATGCTTGCCTGGATCAGTGTAAATAACACAAGCTCTCTGCTTTGGTAGAGACAAAGCTCAGTGCCACGATGGAGCTTACAGAGTTTATCTGCCATACTTAAAAAATGCCTTCCACGCTGTGCTTCCCTTCTTGCATTTGTCGTCAAAGCTAGACACTAGTGCTTTCAAGCAACTCCTGGGGGGTTGCCATGGTGACAAAGCCACCCTGTGGGTATGGCCAGCTACTGAGATCTTCCCTTCTCCTTCTTCTGCAAAATGAAAACGAATGTGCCCAAACTGTCAGAGCCAAAGCTGTTCTGACTTCAAAGTTAGACACACTGCACACGAGTTCAGAAACCTTTGTCAAATGACAAATGTGCTACAGTCTTCAAGCCTGACTGACATGCAGTTTGCCTCCCATACCTTAGCAACAAAACAGATTATGTTACCTCTCAAAAACAGCTGCCAACTCCTTTCTATCATGGGCATGGGCACTTCCTGAAGTAGAAGAAGAAGAAGCCACAACCAAGGAAAGGGACTGATATCTCATAAATTTAGGCATTTGTTCTTGCTTAACTTATATAGTGTAAACAAATGCAGATGGTGGCTTCCTCAAGTTCAGTGGTATTCAACATATGCCTTGAGGAGCCATGTGTATGCAGGTTTTAATTCCAGCCCAACACTATACCATCTGAGTTCTCTGGTTAGTCCTCTGTCTGATAGATGGTGTGTAAATTAGTGAAATCATTTGGTGTAGTGTTAGGTTGGAATGAAAATCTGCCTACATGGTGGGACACCACTGCCCTAGCCTTTTTCCATGTGTTCACTCATGCAGTGTTCAGGGTCATTTACCAACTCAGACAAAAGGATGCAAGAAGTTTGCTATTTAAAGAGACTCTGGTGTGGATAAGCAAAAGATTGTGAGCTTATATTTCCTCACAATGTTGATTCAGCCAACATGTTTTGAAAAAAAGATACACCCATCATTGTGATTCTTCTCCTTAGGTCATGGTTTCAAGTTTGGACCAATCATTGGCAAGCTGCTATGTGAACTCAGCCAGGAAGAGGTGTCCTCCTATGACCTGTCATTCTTCAGAATTCGGCGCTTCCAGGCACCATCTAAATCAGCTCTGTAGAGGAAGGAAGGCTTGTTTTTATACTCAAATGGAGTACAAATCTATGATTCAAATTAAAAGATTACTCTATTAAATATTACAAATATCTGGCAAAGCCAAATTTAAGTTTTGGCCTTTAACTTAACAATGAACAAAGTCCATACCCTTGCAGGCTGCTTGTCCTTCTGCGGATGCTTATTAAGTCTAACTGGATTTTTAGATTTACATGCAAGTGCCTGCCAAGAAACAATTACTGGAGGAGAAATCTATCTTAGTCAATGGCAAAAAAAGGCGAAAAATGTATCAAGTGCCGATTAAAGGGCTCAAACTCATATGGAGAAAATACTTAGGAAGATGTGTTGAAAGATAAGTTGCACTCCTGACAGAACAAATATCAGTAAGTTGATATCACTTTCCTAATGAAATGCAAGTTCTTTCTTTTCAGACCTAATGCTAACCCAAGTAATTCCAGCCCCATACCTGTGGCAATAAAAATAGTCATTCATGTGTGCAGCGTTTGTGCTGATTTGTGCCACAAGACCTATTGTTTGTGCTGTAATTTTTTGTTTATGTTTGGGTTTTTTTTAGCTATTAAGCATTATATTCCATAGACTGTTACGTCACCAGCACCCCGGTTCGAATAACATGGATCAAATCCCGGTGTTACCTCCAGCTTGGTCAGGCGTCCCAACAGACACAATTGGCCCTGTCTGCGAGTGGTAAGCCGGATGTGGGTATGTGTCCTGGTCGCTGCACTAGCGCCTCCTCTGGTCAGTTGGGGCACCTGTTCGGGGGGGGAGGGGGAACTGGGGGGAATAGCGTGATCCGTTACGTCCCCCTGGTGAAACTCCTCACTGTCAGGTGAAAAGAAGCAGCTGGCGACTCCACATGTATCGAAGGAGGCACGTGGTAGTCTGCAGCCCTTCCCGGATCGGCAGAGGATGGGTAGAGAGGGTGGAACAGTGACCTGGACGGCTCGGAAGAGGGCATGGGCTAAACCAATTAGAGGAGGTGCTAGTGCAGTGACCAGGACACATACCCACATCCTGCTTCCCACCCGCAGACACAGACAATTGTGTCTGTAGGGACGCCCGACCAAGCTGGAGGTAACACGGGGATTCGAACAAGCGATCCCTGTGTTGGTAACGGCAACGGAATAGACTGCTATGTTACCTGGACGCCTGAAACTCAAACTTTTTCATAGGACTAAACCAAATACATCATTGGAAAGGGCTCAACCTGTAGAGTAACATTATGTCAGTCGGAAGATTGTAATGGAAGATTGGTGAAGATTGGTGGCGGCATGTGGCTCAGTAACTAACACTGTTGCCTCACAGCAAGAAGGTCCTGGGTTCGAACCCCAGGCCATCTCAGGTCCTTTCTGGGTGGAGTTTGCATGTTCTCCTCGTGTCTGTGTGGTTTTCCTCCGGGTGTTCCGGTTTCCCCCCACCATCAAAAAGACCTGCATGTTTGGGTTAACACTCCTGTCTATGCCCCTGAGCAAGTCAATAGAAAGAAGAACTGGAGTTGGTCCGCGGGCACTGCAGCTGTCCACTATAAAATAGTGGAGAACACATTTCATTGCATTACAAGCCTATTTTACTGAATAGTTATGAATCATCTTCAGACATGGTGTAAATGTTTTCATCTTGGGATGTCATCCAACATCTCAAGCTAAGATCAAACATTGCTGTGAAAATACTTAATACCCAACCCCTGCTACAAATGGGATTAAATTTAAAAGGAATATTCAGATCCTCATTGGCTTATATGACTTCATGCATTAGTTCATTTCCCTTCCTGCCCGTTTTTCTGAGTTGATCCTTTTTCAAGTTAAGAACAAGGTTTAATAAAAAGGGGCCATTTAGCTATTTATCCATGCGCAGCCTGCTGCATTTTCTGTCTTTACTGGTGAGCCATTCCCTCATGTAACAGTAAATATTTTAATCACTAATCACCATTTCAGAATGCAACGGAATCCATCACTGTGAATGGAAAAATTATGCATCAGCGCACCAGGGATCAGTGGACCATTTGCCCCCTTGCCTGTAAATGACATCATATGGATAGGAAAGGGCCATTATGCAAATTACAAGAATTAAAAGAACATTAAACATGCAAATTTAAGTATTGAGCCACCAATAATTATTGCCCATGGCTAGCTGAAAACAAAATGCACAACTTATATAAACCCCTGAAGTACTTTTCAACCCCCTTCTGTGGCCAAGTCACAATCTAAATTTATAGCAGTGCTGTTTGAATCCGCCACAGAAAAACAGGTTAAATGTTACCAATTCATGCAGTATAATGTTAAGCCGGAGTGCATAACACAAAGAGGCAATGCACTCTCATGTTGTCTTTATCATCAGAAACACAATCAGCTTGTGAGGTTTTTTAAGTGCTGACAGCATATCCACTTCCCTGGAGGGATGGCTTTCCAAGGTATGTCAATATATCCAAGATGTGAACACAGAGAAAAAAGTTACTGTATGGTTGAGCAGTCTTCCAGATCACACATTGCTTGATTGGTGGATTCACTCGCTGTTTTCCCATTCTGTTTCCAATACCACGCTCCTCCTGCTGTGCTGCTTCATGCTTATCATACTATTGTTGTGTTGTCGTGTAGTAATTGTGCTTTAATGGAATCACTGTGATTTTCATGTTATTGGAAAGGAAGCTTTAAGTCAAGTCAATTTTGTTTGTATAGCCCACAACTTACAAATTTACCTCAGGGGGCTTTACAGCAACACAACACCCCCCCCCTTAGAACCCTGCATCAGATAAGGAGCAACTCCCTAAAAAAAAAAAAACAGGAAGAAAACAGGAAAAGAAACAGGAAGAAAAAAATAGGAAGAAAGCTCAGGGAGAGCAACAGAGGAGGGATCTCTCTCTCAAGATGGACAATGAGCAATGGATGTTGTGTTTACACAATTTACACAATACAACATTGAAAGAGGATAACAATTATAACGGAATTACAAAATTTATGAAGAATATAATGAGGAGGATGCCAAGCAGTGTCCAGATGCCACCAGAACAGCCCGGGACCTGAGCCACATGACCAACGTCACCATGTAGCCCTGACAGGAGGACAGACTGCACATGCACACAGACTCACATCACACCATTCACACACACGGGAGAAGAGACAATAAAAAAATATTAGTCCCACATCGAAGTGAGAGAAGGATATAACATTGAAACAGGATGTGGATTTATAGGATATAAAAAAATATGAGGAGGATACCAAACAGTGTCCAGGTGGTGACCACCGTCACCATGGAGACCTGAGAGGACAGACTACACATGCACACAGGGAAGGCTCACATCACACCATTTACACACACACAGGAGGAGAGAAAGGAGAAAACATCATCCAGAGAGAGAAAAGACAAGAGAGAAGAGAACAGTTGCAATAGTCAATAATCTATACTCTATAATCTCGTTGGCAGAACAGTGGTGGGTAAATTCATTGAGACAAAAACCGACCCACCATGCAGTACAGGTCGTGAAGTACTCAACCTAAAGGCACACTGTATGTTAAGGCAAAAAGATGAGTTTTAAGGCTGGATTTAAAGGACTCGGACTCTGATTATCTGACGTCAGCAGGCAGGTAATTCTTTTTTGGGGGGGGGGGGCTTTTTTCTCCCGAATTGTATCCGGCCAATCACCCCATTCTTCCGAGCCGTCCCGGTCACTGCTCCACCCCCTCTGCCGATCCGGGGAGGGATGCAGACTACCACGTGCCGCGTTATTATGAATCCCACGGCACTTCTAGGCAAGACACGCCCCGCGCAGCATTCAAGCGCTAGGATTGGCCAGGCGATCGTGCACGCGCGAGTGTTCCTTATGACAGCCCTGCCACAGCAGCAGAATCACCGCGACGCCCGGCCGGTAGTGTCTACAGGTTCGCTCGTTAGCGCCGATGTTTCGTTTCATCAACCAACTGAATCAGCCTAATATTGATAGATTTTGAAATAAATCATGGTCACATACCTTTCTTAATGTAAAACATGTTAACGTGGTTTATTGGATCAATATCGATCGACTGTGCCTTCATGAAGCCACCATTCATTTGTTCAATATATAACGCAAACCTGAGTTGCTTAGGTGATAAGGTATGATTACCTTGATATGATCCTACCTGCTTGACCATTCCCGATAATTATTAGGAACGCAGGCAATACACTGTTTCAGTACAATCTGTAATCAAAGTAAAATAACCCAAGAATCTGTTTACACCTCCCGGCACAGGGCTGGGTTTAGCAGTTTTGTTTTCCTATAAAAGGATGAAACGTAGAAACAAAGCTTTCTGCGTGTCGTTCTCGATGGTTGTTCTCAGATCTCCTTTCTTTCAAATACAAAAATACATAGGCCTACCATTTCCATTCCATTCAAACTCACGTTTCGTTCTAAACACAATGGGGGGGGGGGCGCCCGGCCAATCCTAGCGCTTGAATGCTACGCGGGGCGTGTCTTGCCCAGAAGTGCCGTGGGATTCATAATGACGCCTACACAGGGGCGTCAATTCACCAGAAGCCAAGGTATGGCAAAGTCAGATGACATCACATCTGACATCACGTGGCATCAAATCAAGTCCCTCAAATTCTCATTCCAGCTTAACCATGTGGCACTGTGCCGGTAGTTACTTACAACCATTTATTTCATTTATACAATCGCATCACCCTAATACAGTCAGAGCCTTGGCTGGATCACCTAGACATTCCTCATCGCCCGCAACGCAATTTGTATCCCCCGCCACAGGTGTAATGCCTTGGCCCTTCTACAGATTATAATATGGCAAGTATGTATTACTGTTTTTCATGTTTTCAAAGTGAAAATTGTTTCCACAAAATTAAAGATGGCTACTAAAAATAAAAATTGGTCACCGGTAAATGGACAAAACCCCACTGGAGAAAACCACACAGTCAACAGTTTATTTTCCCAAGATTATCAACGTTTCAAAATTGCGTTGGAATAAGGGCTGTGGTTATAAATCTATGCCACTGGGAAATCCAACCACGTAGTTTGACTTTCTGATCGGGGGGGGGGGCAGTTGCCAAAAATAGATGATATAGTGAGCGAAAATACATGGCCTGCATGAACACTCTATTGTGCTCCTCTACCTATTCTGTTACAATTAAGATGTCCAATAACGTGCACAGACTATGTTTTAACATTTTAACTACACTTTGTTTACATTAGGCATGCTAATGGCAATTATTATGGAAGTATTTTCCTTTTGCGGTTGCATCCGCAATTAGGCTACAGTGTTATTGTTTGCATTAAATAAAGAACAGTGTAATGTTAGTTTATTGCATCCTCTTGAACACTCTATTGTAACATTTTATAGGTGAATAATAGGGTACGTTTTACTTATCAACCTACATTAATTACATAAATAAAAACAAAAGGCCTACTTGTTAGGGTTTGTGGAAGACCCCAAGCGCACGACACCAGACAGAGATGGGGTTAGCCGAAAACTGGCGTACTTTATTCCTTACGCGTACAAGTAGTCAAACATAGGAAGGCAATGAGCGACAAGGAAAAAAACGGAAAGTCCAAGGGGAAAAAGGCTCGCGGGTAATCCAAACGGGAACACGGCAGGATACTTCCACGGGGAAACTTTGCAAGGGAAAATCATGAACCAAGGGCTGGGATGAGTTCGTAGAGAAAAGGACTGTGAGAGGAGAGTGACCGCTACTGCGGGTGCGGGGAGGTTACAACACAAACTGACAACGGGTACGTGGGAGGCCACCAAACTTAAGCCCAGCCCTGATGACTAAGCCCGGCCCTGACGAGCCGATTGGCTGCCGGCGCGGGGTGGGCAGGCCACGGCGCGGGGTGAGCGAGCCATAAAGGTACCCCCCCTCCACGGGAGCCACCAGGCGACTTGCCCGGCTTGTCAGGATGGGAACGATGGAACTCAGTGAGCAGCCCAGGGTCCAGGATGAGCTGGCGGGAGACCCAGCTGCGTTCCTCCGGACCGTAGCCCTCCCAGTCCACCAAATACTGGAACCCCCGTCCTCGGCGCCGGACGTCCAGCAGCCGGCGGACCTTCCACTGGGGGTGCCCATCCACGATCTCAGGGGGAGGCGGAGCCGGAGGCATCAGAGGACTGTGGGAGACAGGCTTAACCCGAGACACATGAAACACGGGATGGGTCTTCAAGGAAGCCGGAAGCTTAAGACTCACTGCCGCGGGGCTGAGAACCTTCCTGATCTCAAAGGGCCCGACAAACCGCGGGTTCAGCTTCTTCACGGTGGACTGAAGCTGGAGATCCTTCGAGGACAGCCACACCCTTTGGCCTGGTTGGTACGTAGGTGCTCGGGACCGGCGTCGGTTGGCTCCCCGACTGGCGCGCTCAGCTGCCCGGAGCAAAGCAGCTCTGGTCACCTCCCAGACGTGACGACACTGGTTCAGATGGGCCTGCACGGAGGGAACCGCGACTTCCAACTCCTGCGCAGCAAAGAGAGGCGGCTGGTAGCCCAGGGACACCTCAAAAGGTGAGAGGCCGGTGGCAGAGCTGACCAGGGAGTTGATGGCATACTCGACCCAGGGGAGGAACCGGCTCCAGGAGCTGGGCTTCTTGGCAGCCACGCACCAGAGGGCAGACTCCACGCTCTGGTTCATCCTCTCTGTCTGTCCGTTAGTCTGTGGGTGATAGCCAGAGGAGAGACTAACAGAGGCACCCAACCCCTTACAAAAGGCCCGCCATACCTGGGAGACAAACTGGGGCCCTCAGTCCGAGACGACGTCCAGGGGAAGGCTGTGGAGATGGAACACGTGGCTCTTCAGGAGGTCCGCCGTCTCAGAAGCCGATGGGAGTCTGGGGAGGGCCACCAGGTGCACTCCCTTACTGAAGCGGTCCACCACTGTCAGGATTACAGTGTTACCCTGGGAGGGAGGCAGTCCGGAGACAAAATCCAACGCCACATGGGACTAGGGCCGGCTTGGAGTTGGGAGGGGCTGCAGCAGACCCGCGGGTGCCCGGTGAGAGGCCTTGCTGCGAGCACAGACGGAGCAGGCCCCTACGAAGTCCCTGACGTCGTTCCTCATGGTGGGCCACCAGAAACGCCGAGCCAGAAAGGTGAAGGTGCGGTGGACACCCGGGTGGCAAGCAAACTGACTGGCATGGCCCCACTGGAGAACCCGGGGCCGGACTGTGTCCGGGACGAATAGGCGGCGTGGAGGGACGTGGCTCGGGGCGGGATGGGAGCGCAATGCCTGCCTGACCACGGTCTCGATGCCCCAGGTAACCACGCCAACCACCCTGGCCTCAGGAAGGATGGGAGTCGGCTCCTCTGTAGCTGGCTCCCTCCTCGGGTGTTGTCGGGACAGGGAGTCTGCCTTCGTGTTGCGGGACCCGGGGCGATAAGTCAGCGTGAAGTCAAACCGACTGAGGAAGCTGGCCCACCGTGCCTGCCGACCATTGAGGCGCTTGGTTGCCCGGATGAACGTCAAGTTCCTATGATCCGTCCAGATGAACGGCTGTTCCGCCCCCTCCAGCCAATGGCGCCACTCCTCCACAGCAGCCACCACTGCCAGCAGCTCCCGGTTCCCGACATCGTAGTTCTCCTCGGTGGGGAGGAACCGGCGAGAGAAGAAGGCGCATGGGTGGACCTTCTGGTCAGATGCTGACCGCTGGGAGAGGACAGCCCCCAACCTGGTGTCCGAAGCGTCCACCTCTACGATGAACTGCCTCTTGGGGTCGGGGTAGAGCAGGACCGGGGTGCTGGTGAACCTCTCCTTGAGGGACTGGAATGCAGAGCGGGCAGCCGGGGACCAGATGAACGGCTGGGAGGGGGAGGTCAGCCTGGTGAGAGGTTCTGCCACGCAGCTGTAGTTCCGGATGAACCTCCGATAGAAGTTCGCAAACCCGAGGAAGCTCTGTAATTCCTTCCGTGATGTGGGATCGGGCCAGTCCACCACAGCCTGGATCTTGCGGGGGTCGGCCCGGGTCTGTCCCCTCTCAACGACGAAGCCCAGGTAGTCAACGGAAGGGGAATGGAACCGGCACTTCTCTGCCTTGACGAAGAGCTGGTTCCGGAGGAGACGTTCGAGTACCCGGCGGACATGGTGGACATGTTCCTCGAGGGTCCTGGAGAAGATGAGGATGTCATCGAGGTACACCACCACAAACTCATCGAGCATGTCGCGGATAATGTCATTCATGAGAGCCTGGAATACCGCCGGGGCGTTGGTGAGGCCGAACGGCATGACCAGGTACTCATAATGACCCCGGGGCATCTTAAAGGCTGTCTTCCACTCGTCCCCCTTCCGGATCCGGACCAGATGATAGGCACACCGGAGGTCCAGCTTAGTGAAGACTGTAGCCTGGGTGAGGGGCTCAAGGGTGGAACTCATGAGAGGAAGGGGGTACTTGTTCTTGACGGTTATCTCATTGAGTTGGCGATAGTCAATGTAGGGTTGGAGGCCCCCATCCTTCTTCTTCACGAAAAAGAATCCAGCTGCCACCTGGGAGGACGAGGGCCGAATGAGCCCCGCTGCCAAGGACTCGGAGATGTACTCATCCATCGCAGCCTTCTCGGGGATGGTCAGACTGTACAGACGACTGCTGGGAAGGGGTGCCCCAGAGTGGAGGTCGATAGCACAGTCATAAATAAGGCCAATGAGGAGGAAGAGATTGGGCCCGGGTCTTGCTGAAAACCTCACCTAACTCATGGTACTCAGGGGGAACAGAGGAGAGGTCGGGAGGCGGGGTACTAGGGGCACGTCGGGGGGATGGGGCGGGAGCCGCCTGCATAGGTTCCTCCCCCGTCGTGGTCTGGGGCGCGGGGGGAGAAATGGCCACAGGGAAAGTGGGGCGAACAGGAGTAGGGATCCTGTTGGGAGTGCTGGACGACTGGGAAATGGACGGGGATCCATGTAGGGCTTGCTCGCGCCTCCTCTCCCGGAGGCGTCCGTCGATGCGGATGGCGAGCTTGATCAGGTCCTCGAGGGAGGTGGGCTCCTCCCGGGTGGCTAGCTGGTCCTTGACAGCCTCGCTGAGACCTCTCCGGAAGGTGACCCGATGTGAACGGTCGTTCCAGCCGCTCTCAGCTGCGGCCAGCCTAACTCCACCGAGTAGTCTGTGACACTGCCACTGCCCTGCTGGATACTGCTCAGCCGAGCACCAGGGTCCTGGCCACCGACTGGATGGTGGAAAACCTTCCATAGTTCCGCCTCAAAGTCCTCGTAGGTGAGGCAGAAATTGGCCTTCATGGACCAGGAAGTAGTGGCCCACTGAGCTGCTCGGCCTGTGAGCAGGTTGGTCACATAAGTGACCCAGGCAGCATCAGACGTGAACATGCTGGGTTGGTGCAGGAAGACCAGCTCACACTGCATGATGAACGTGGCACAGGTCTCAAAGTCGCCATCAAACGGTCGTGAGCTGGAGAGGCAGGGCTCCCGGGGAACTGGGTTGAGCCCCACAGGGTTAACTGGGGCAGCGGGCCCAGGGGGCGGGTTACCCACGACTCCAGGGGCAGGCTGGCCCGGCGGCTGGATGGTGAGAGCCGCCGTGATGGTTTGCAACTGCCGCAGGATCTCTGCTTGTTGGCTCACCAACGCCGCCTGCTGCCTCGTTAGGTTACCCACACAGGCCTGGAGGGGCGGGACCCGAGTCTGAAGATCTCTCACCGCGGCGGAGGCCGCCTCTAGCTGCTGGGTGTGGGAGTTAGTCAGTTGGATCTGTTCGATGAGAGCCGCTCGAAGCGGGCTGGCCGGTACGCTCTCTGTGTCGGCTGGGGTCGTCATGGTCAGTTCGTACTGTTAGTTTGTGGAAGACCCCAAGCGCACGACACCATACAGAGACGGGGTTAGCCGAAAACTGGCGGACTTTATTCCTTACGTGTACAACTAGTCAAACATAGGAAGGCAATGAGCGACAAGGAAAAAAACGGAAAGTCCAAGGGGGAAAAGGCTCGCGGGTAATCCAAAAGGGAACACGGCAGGATACTTCCACGGGGAAACTTTGCAAGGGAAAAACATAAACTAAGGGCTGGGATGAGTTCGTAGAGAAAAGGACCGTGTGAGGACAGTGGCCGCTACTGCGAGTGCGGGGAGGTTACAACACGAACTGACAACGGGTACGCGGGAGGCCACCAAACTTAAGCCCAGCCCTGATGACTAAGCCCGGCCCTGACGAGCCGATTGGCTGCCGGCGCGGGGTGGGCGGGCCACGGCGCGGGGTGAGCGAGCCATAACACTACTAAAGCTATCCAATTAATGGATTCTGCGAGTTTCTTAAAACATCGTAAACATAGCTTCCTATCAATATGGAACTGCCGTAGCCTATGATCCTATAATCATAAAGCAATACAAACAAGAAATGTTCTAATAAATCAAGGCAATAAAGCTTGGTCAAAAGCTATGTTGCTCTTTGCAAAGCCCATTCTCCTTCACCAACTAAAATGGCTAAGTCAATAATAAACAACATATTATTCTCAGTAATGATATGTATAATTAATAAATTATAATAACCAAATTAAAGATGTATATTTTCAGGATTATGGCTCACCCTGGGCTGTTTAAAAACTTTCAAGACAACGCAGATACAGTCTACAATCAGTGGCGCTGCAAGATGGGGGGGGGGCGCAGTTTCACTCGCTCCATTCATTTTCCCAAGACAGGAGAGAGATTCACGCATTGGAAATAAAAAACACAAAGAAACAAAAATTAAGACTTTTTCATCATTTAGTTTCCTTTTTTTACTGGTCCCTGGGGAAGCTTGGGTTCTATGAATAATCGTCCATTCAATTAGATTCAAAAAAAACTTTATTATTTCTCGCTGAGGGTAAACTAACCACTAACCACAAATATGGCCACGACCAACAGCTATGACAAAATTGGCTTACCACAGTAACCTGGCCTCTTTGAACACAATTTTGTGTACCTTATGTTTATAACATAGTATAAGCAAGAACCGGAATACATGAACTGTCAAACATTTGGCATTGACACATTTTAGAACTTACTTGCGAAAGAGTCAAAAACTTTCAATCTTATACAGAATACATGTTTTGGACGAGTTGCAGTTTACGCCTCTGGACGCTAGGGGGAAGTGACCCCACTTGCCCTAGCCAAACTACGCCCATGAGTCCAACAAAGACCCAGGTTATGATATCAAGAGCGAAATTCCTAGGTGGGAATACAGACATCAAAGCTTCTAAGAGTATTACATTTTAGGGTTATATCAGAAGTTCTAATGCAAGCATTTGTGCAGTATAACTCGATGCATTATAGTTATATACCACTGTATTTTTTCTTGCCCCATTTATTCAAATCGGTGAAGAATTATACCTCGCAGAGCGCTTACAAGCTCCATTAAATAGACCAAAACCACAGCATTGACCCAAACAACAGTCACATATTGAAATAATTTCAAATTTTTCATCTGGCGCCGTGAACTGAACCATATCATATCAGAAGAGTCGTCATGCTCTTGAAATGTGACACTTAACGGCACGAGTTCACTTACATCTTGAGACAGGCTTAGCTAACTAACAACACCCACAACCAGCATACAGAAGTAAAAATAAATCACAGAAAACCAAACCGACTAATTAGGCTACTTCTTACGCAGTGGTCCAAATCAGGCTAGTAGTAGCCTACACACTGCTAGCTAGGCACGGCGGCCATCAGAACAACACAGCAGTAAAATAATAAACCACTTTTCCATCTTACCTGTTCGCAGCGATTCCAATAAAGCAGTGAAACGTCACCCACCGAATAACTTGACATGGCAACGGTTCAATAACCCAGTCTTTGCCAAATGAACATGGCTGAACAGTTCACAAATCATCTTCGCCAACTGAACTTGATCAAGGCAACAGTTAAATTCCATAAATTTCCATAACGACGCATCCCCCGACTTATTTGGGATTTTAAGAAGCTCTCCCTTTGTGAGTTTTCGTTTAATTTCAAAGTCATCCATTGCGTATGCTAGTTATTAGCTAGCTACACGGTACACACGCTCCTCTTCCTCTCTCTTTCTCGCGCCCGCGTCAGTTAGCAACACATGTGACACACACGCAGAGAGAGGGAGAGAGAGGGAGAGAGAGAGAGAAAGACAGCTCCTCTCACTATTGAGTCAGTGACGACCGAAAGACAGGAGTTGAGCCGAGTGAGGTGCCGATTCACTCGATTTTATTCTACTTCGTGCAATGTATGATTTTGCTACGGTAATATGATCATTTAAAACACTGAGAAATGTGTAATTGAAATATAATGTAACGTGCATGGATAACTAGACACGTTGGCCGCCGGTTGACGAGTCTGACCCTTTAGTCGAGCGGTTAGTGATGTCTCCTGCGGTGCGGGCGATACGGGTTCGCTTCCCGGCCGCGGCAGTTCCTGTGGTTGCGTTGTCCCTCGAATTCGCTACGATATTATTTCACGCTGACCATGCAGCCAAGGTATGACAGCTGACACACCTTGCCATACCCAACTGACGCCCCTACGCCTACCTGCCTCCTCCGATACATGTGGAGTCGCCAGACTCTTCTTTTCACCTGACAGTGAGGAGTTTCACCAGGGTAACGAAGCGCATGGGAGGATCACGCTATTCCCCCCGGTCACCCCCCCCCCTGAACAGGTGCCCCGACCGACCAGAGGAGGCGCTAGTGCAGCGACCATGACACATATCCACATCCGGCTTCCCACCCACAGACACGGCCAATTGTGCCTGTAGGGAGGCTCGACCAAGCCAGAGGTAACACGGAGATTCGAACCAGCGATCCCTCGATTGGTAGGCAACGGAATAGACTGCTACGCTACCCGGATCCTGCTGGCAGGTTATTCCACAAGAACGGGGCCTGATAGAGAAGGCCCTGCCACTAGCTGACTTCTTTTTTAAATTTAGATACACAGGAGCCCTGTATTTTGAGAGCGGAGAACTCGAGATGGAATGCACAGTTTAAGGCGATCAGACAGGTATGATGGGGCAAGCCTATTTAGGATTTTATTAGTCAGCAGAAGCACATTGAAGTCTGATCTAACATGGATAGGAAGCCAATGAAGGTAGACGACAATTGGTGTAATATGGTCAAATTTTCTAGTTTTAGTATTGTAGCTGCAGCATTTTGAACCATCTGAAGACTTTTAGTACTAGCATGTGGCAGACCTGAAAACAGAACATTAAAATAATCAAGTCTGGATGAAACAAATGCATTTATTATAGTCTCTGCATCAGCCATAGATAGGAAAGACCAAATTTTAGCTATGTTACACGTGTGAAAAAAGGCAGTCTTGGTGATTTCTTTAATGTGCTTATCAAAGGAAAGGCTGGGATCAAACGTAACACACCAAGATTTGTGTCTGCCACACTTTGTGTAATCACAGAATTGTCGATTGTTACTGTTACTTAATCAAATTGGTGTCTGTGTCTAGCAGGGCCAATGACCAGCATCTCAGTTTTATCTGAATTTACAGGAAATTTAGTGACGTCTATTTTTCTACGGCAGCCAAGCAGGCCTCCTAATTAGTTATATGAGTATGATCATCAGCCCTTATAGGCACATACAGCTGAGTATCACCCACATAGCAATGGAAATGTATTCCATGACTGCATATGATTAGGCCAAGAGGTGAAATATAAAGAGCTATAAGTAGAGGGCCAAGAACTGAGCCCTGAGGTACGTCATATTTAACGTCAGAGAATTTTGATATATTATTATAGCAGACACAATGTGTTCTTCCAGATAAGTAGGACTTAAGCCAAGAGAGAGCTAAACCAGAGACACCAAAATTATAATTTATTCTGTCTAATCGTATACAGTGATCAGTGGTGTCGAAGGCTGCACTAAGGTCCAGTAGTAGAAGCACAGAAGTGGAATCGGAGTCCATAGCTAGAAGAAGATCGTTCATCACTCTGTCAGAGCAGTGTCAGTGGAATGAAAGGTCCTGAAAGCCAATTGAAAAGGTTCATATATATTATTTTCTTCTATATGGGTTGAAAATTGTTGATACATAACTCTCTCTAGTGCTTTAGAAAAGAATGGAAGATTAGAGACTGGTCGATAGTTATTAAGAGGCCCTGAATCAAGGTTTTTTTTTTTAAGTAGAGGTTTAAGTAGACCACAGCTGTTTTTAAACTGCTGGGAACAGTGCCAGTAGATATTGAAAAATTTCTCTCAAAATGTATTTGGCATGGACAGAAATCTAGATTAAAGATGAAGACTTTACAAATGCCAATAAGGGTGGGGGGGTTAAGCCTTTCCCAACTTTTTGTATTATAACTGGGCTTGCCATGCCCGGATAATATCAGGCTGGCTCAAACATTTTCTACATCAATGAGCACCTCCCCACCCCCACACACACACCCTGTGGATGCATGGTATTGTGCCCCGTTCTCTCTTTTCAGCCTTATTTCAACTGACATAGGTGCATTTCCAGCAGAGATTAAAAACAATCATGTCATGTTGAGCATGAAGCCCCAGGTCTGTACTAAACCTGAAAATGATAAGGTTGGTGCAAAAGATACTATTTGGTAATTCTCGCATTAGTGTCATTCATTTGGTGACCTCATTGCACAATATGATGACCAGTCTGTAACACAGACTTTGCCAATAAGGTAGAACTTCAGTCAATGACCTATTGACTGCCACAGCCTCTTCTCACTGTTGAATACCTCAGTTCTATTGGAAGGAGCTTGATGTACTGCACTGGCCTCTGGTTGTCGCCTTCTCCCTGCAGAAAGAAAGGAAGGACCCCAGGAAGGCTTCAAGAACCACCCCAGAGGCTGTATTGTATAATCTGTATTGGGAGATTAAAATCTGGACAGTGCAGTACTGGTTCAATACAAACAGTTTTTCCATGTCTCTGAAAGCAGCCTCACATTCCAGAGTCTATTTGACCTTCACAGCACTGAATTCGTTGGTCAAATTGCTAAGAACTGCAGGTTGGACTGCAGGGGTCAGGGCTGTCCTACAGTCAAACCAGGAAATGCATGAGGGCTCACTCATGGACTTTTTGAGCCCTTAATAAGTACATCCACAGAGCTGCAGACTTTGGCTGAGGGAATAACCCACATTTCATTGCATTGTGACATTTAAAACAGGGATAACGAGGGAATCTGAAAATATATAGCATGTAAACAAATGGTACATGAGACGTTGCTTTGGAAAGAACTGGCAAGAAGAGATGTACATGTAAATATTCTGAAAGGTGAAATATGTTTTGACCTTTCAGTTGTTTTGAAGCTACAAGCATTACTAAATTATATTCATGAACAGGAAACAAACAACAAGTTTGTTTCCTTTATTACCAGTACTCCGGCCACACCACAGCACTGAGACAACTCTTGTTAAGGTCTTTAATGATATCTGCTTAAACACAGACAGTGGCAGAATCTCAGTCCTGGTATTATTGGATCTCAGTGATGCATTTGACACAGTCGACTACAGCGTATTACTAGCCCGATTGGAAAACTGGGTGAGATTTTTTTGAACAGCACTAAACTGGGTTGAATCCTACTTAAAGGACAGGGACTACTTTGTGTCTATAGGTCAATCTAAGCATACAAATGACCTGTGGAGTTCCCCAAGGCCCCATTCTGGGGCTGCTTCTGTTTAACATCTATACAGTCCCACTAGTTCAGATTATGGAAAAAAAAACTTAATATGTTACCATAATTATGCAGATGTCACACAGATTTACATAACCATTTCACCAGGGACTAGAATTAGAATCAGAATCAGAATCATGTTTTTTGGCCATGTAGGTTTGCACAAACATGGGATTTGATTCCGGTTTCATGGTTATCTCAGTTTACTTAACATTGAATCATAACACTACAACACAACAATCTTTCTGAGAACAATCTGTATGATTCAAATCAGTCTAGCTTTAAGTGGGGTCACTCTACCGAGACTGCGCTCCTGTTGGTAATAGAATCACTGCATTTGGCTAGAGCTACTGGTCAGTCCTCGGCATTGTTGCTAGTAGATCTGTCAGCTGCCTTTGACACGGATAAACACCAAATCCTCCGCTCCACACTCACTGAGCTTGATGTCTCGGGATCTGCCCTCCACTGGTTCATGTCCTACCACTCAGGGAGATCTTTTAGAGTACCTTGGAGGGGAAAGCGTTCAAACCGCATGGCTTATCCGCAGGGGTACCTCAAGGGTCAGTGCTTGGCCCCCTTCTCTTCTCAATATACACCTCCTCACTTGGTGCAATCACCTGCTCCCATGGTTTCTCATACCATTGCTATGCTTACGATACCCAGTTCTTCCTATCATTCCCGCCAGATGACCTCACAGTCGCGGCATGGATATCATCGTGCCTTGCTGATATCTCTCCATGGATGAAAAGAACACCACCTTCAGCTTAACCTATCTAAGACTGAGCTCCTTGTCATCCCAGTCAGCCCATCCTTACAGCAACAGATCAATATCCAACTCAGATCAACTCAGCTCATGGCCACAAAGTCTGCCCGAAACCTGGATGTCATGATTAATGACTAATTAACCTTTAAGGTTCACATGGCCTTGATTGCTTGGTCATGCCGATTTGCCCTGTACAACATCAGGAAAATTAGACCCTACCTGTCTGAGCATGCAGCATAACTCCTGGTACAGGCTCTTGTAATATCACACTGCTGCAACTCCTTACTGGCAGGTCTCTCTGCATGCACTTTCAAACCCCTGCAAATGATCCAGAACATGGTGGTGTGTCTGGTCTTCAATCAACCCAAAACAGCACGTCACTCCGCTGTTCATATCCTTCCACTGGCTCACAGTTGCTGCTGACATCAAATTCAAAACCTTAATGCTCGCTTACAAAACAGCAACTACAACGGATCCCTTCTACCTGAACTCCCTCATTCAGGTCGACACTCAGTCCTGCTCACTACACCCTGCCAATGAAAGGTGCTTGGCACTTCCACCACGATGGGGCCCTAAGTCACTAGCCAGACTCTTCTCTTCTGTAGTTCCCTGGTGGTGGAACGAGTTACCAAAATCCATTCGATCTGTTGAGTCCTTCTCCATCTTTAAGAAGAAGCTAAAGACCCAGCTTTTTTACGAACACCTTAACACCTGATGGTATTAATATATATATATAATATATATAGTATATTTTTTTAAATTGCTTCTATGCACCCTATGCATTGCCTTTGTGCACTGCCTGTTGGCAGCTATGTCCTATCGGACTTGAACCAAGATTTTTGGCATTTACTTGTGTTGTCGCCTCCTTGCTTGTGTTGTAGTGCAGTGTCACAGTTACAAATGATGAAGATTTATTCTAAGGATGAAATTTATTGGTCGCAAATCACTCAAGATTAATTACCCATTTACATAGTATTGATGACCATGTATATGGTCAGTTGAGAGTGGAAAATAGCTTTTCTTGCATGAGAGAAAGAGGGAGGCATTTTTATATATAAGACATGTCAACAATGTAAAAACATTTTCAGCCTTGGTAGGAAGACAAACACAAGTTTCATATTCAAATTGGACAATGACCACTGGAATCAAGGCCACACTATATTTCTATTGCTTCTTTCCACTTGTTGGGAACAAGACATTATCAAACAACTCACTTTTCAAAGCAGATAAGTTGCTGACAGTTTATGTAAGATAAGGGTCAGAGGCAACAGTTGCAAAGCAACCAAAAAAAAACAAACAAACAAAAAAACCCACGGAGAAACAACAAAACAAGATGGGCTGTCAGAGGAGCAGCTCACAGGGAAAGAGGTAAATAGAGGTGACATTTGAAAGGGTAATAAGCTCAGCGCGCTGCTGCTGGGAGAAAACACTGAAGGCATTGCATGTTTTTACAGAATCTTTTTGTCACCCCCTCTCTGGGGGAAAGGTGTGATTGCCTTCCCACTATTGTTTCCTCATTCCATCATCCCCATCTCTCCATCGCTACTTCTTTAGCAGCCAGGATAAGCTAGGGGCTGAAAAGGTAATTTTCATCATGCAGCTCATGAATACTGAAACAGCCTCAAGTAGCTTTCATTTGGATGGTTCAAAGGTTGCAGGCAGTCATCTTCAGCTGAGGATTTCTGGGATATCAAGTTGCAGGAATTACCTGACAGATTGGAATAATTCATGTTTCATTTTTTAGCAAAACTAAAAAGGGTAGACATGCTATTTAATACAGGATAGACTGAGTAGATTTTAAAAGGTCATTTTATTTCACTGGAGATCTGAGCAAATTTCTTGAAATTGTCTTTCCCTGCAGAGTTGCTGAGGCAGCAAAACAAATTGTGAAATCCTCAGCTGCCTTGAGCTACTTTGTTCAAGAGGAAATGCTAAATGAGAAATAAGTCCTGCCCTGTAGCAGGGAGACTACTGGGGATATTTCCCCATAGAGCACCCACCCTAAAGGAGGAATCGTAATCATTTGCCAACACTTTTGCAGATTTGACCTTGTCTCCAGTCATGTTCTACTGGCTTCATTGTAATCTGGAATATATCATTGGCAGGAAGTCTCAAACGAATAATTATTCTAACCCATGAAGACAACTTGATGAGACTGACCTCTCCAGCTCTCCATATTTGCCACTGATAATTCTAGGATGGAAATCCCACATGGTAGATTCTCAATGCGCCCTGATTTTGAAAATTGATGGGGTGGCAATTTGATGTATAATTACCTCTGGAAATCATTAAGTATGCAGATTAGAAGGGTGAAATTAATATTTAATTGAATCCATGACCAAGGAGCCATTGCATTACAAGCCAGACATTTTTTGATGAAGGCTATTTTTGATGAATGCCAGCATAACTAAAACCTAAACTAAAACCTAAAGTAAAGGTGATACTACTCTATCACCAGAAATGAGACGTGTTAAAGTCAATCTAACAAAACTACTGAGGAAACTGTCATCAAGTCCAACTGTTGTGCTATTTCAATATGCCCAATTTATGTTTCTAGAAGTGTAAGAATGACGTGAATTTGTACCTTAAGTTGTCTGTTTATTTCCCCACTGAGACAGAAATGAAAGGTAAAGTACATCCCTTATGAATATCTAAATAGGAGACTGAATATGTACTGGGGCAAAGATGAGACCCTGCCTTAAACCCCCCCCCAAAAAAACAACAAAAAAAAACTTTGATTTCAGTGTATCCAATTTCCCCTCAGGGATGAATAAAATATTCTGATTCTGATCAACAGCTGTCAGTGAGACCAAATTAAATAATGCTCCCCATGGATTCCACTGTCCCACGGCTTTCATTTCCAACCCTCACTCTTGTTAGAAATCTATTTTAAGTGTGGATATGGAAAGATGCCACCGCACATATATTAAAACTATGACTTTCACAGTTTGGAAATGAATGCATTTTTCTGTGTGATAGTTTAATGTTTAATGACAGTAATCCAGCACACTTGTGGACCATCACAGCTCTGCTTTCAAGTAGTGTTCAACAGAAAACATTTCTCAAAGTGTGTGAAACATCAAAACATCAAGCATGAAAGAGACAAAGTACAGTAAATGAACATTTTACATTGGCACATGGAAAAAAATCAATTTTGGAGGCACTTTGAAACAGTCACCATCATTTATTTACAATATATTAAATTGTAATGCAAAATTATTACTTGTAACAAGTGGTCAATTCAATGATGAAAATAAATGTGCACTACTTTTTAAGGTAGCATGAATCATACAGATTTTTAAATATAAATATTAATGTATGCAGTAACAGCCGTCTGCTTTTTTGCTTTAATAGCAATAAGTTTACTGGGTGAGGTTTATCAGGGATAAGGTCAAAAACACTCTTCCAAATTTATTTCAAAACTTGTGTTGACTGCATAGAGAATGAGAAGCAAAGACGAAGGTCTATAAAAAAAGCATATAATCACACGTCACCCCTCATACAGAGTGTCAGCAAAAACCATACAGGCCCAATACAATGGAAAGACATTACAGACTTTGGGTACATTGCTAAAATATTTCAATGGTACTTCATAAATACTAGAGAGCTAGCCAAAGGGTTAAATCCAATACTTCGACAATTGAAGAAATGTGGGCTTTTCTTTTCCTGCTGATTATGAGGCAATACTGGGTGGCCCAGGAAGGAAAAACCCACCAAAGTTAACAGGCCTCGGACACTGAACGTAGTTTCACAGTATCAGCTCTGACATGTAGTGCGTCCAATTAAGTAACATCATCCAAAAAGCACATGAACAAACTGACTGAGGATACTGTCTGCTGACTGGCAATACGTTTTGTCAGAAACCAAACCAGGACAGTTGCCAAATGCTGAGAATATTAAAGTAAAGCACAACCAAATCCAAAAATTGGAGCAAGAATGTGAACAACAAACACAAGGACACAGTAAATACAGCTGAGTTAAAGACCTTTTACTCTTAAAGTACTGTAGCAAGCACCAAGTCAAATCAAGTTGGAGCAAAAACAGAAATTTGAGGTATGCTCAAATTTCAATGAATTTCATTTCCTTTATGGCAGTACCCACCAAACAACTTATTCCTCTCTTTTAAACAAAATATAAAAAGGGGGTAAAAATGATTTGCTCTTGGTAGAGAGCAGTTAGTGTTGAAAACCGAGGGAACAAAAACCAAGCCGGTGTGGTGCATGGCATCGCAGTGAATCCCAAGTGCAGAAGCTGAGAAGTCAGTCATAGAGAAACCTACTTAAATAAAATGGCACTTGTTCCAGAAAGAAGTGAAAATAGTAAGTATAAAAAGGCATTCACTACACAGTGTACACAAGTAATTGCATCCAAGGCTTTTGGTAATACATTGTATTACTGTGCACTGATCATGTATAATTGCAACCTCAAGTTCTTTGGCTCAGTTCAGACTATAATGAAAAGCAAGAATAAGGGGAGGGCTGCTAAAGCCAAGCAATTGCTTGAATGCAACCACCAGAAACAAGTCATCATTTGTGAAGCAGCAGTTTTAGGGGTGGGGGTTGGTGGTTGGATGCTGCTGAAAAGAACAAAGGTCTTGCAAACCTGGATCTGATACCATGCTCAAACCCGTGCATGGTGAGGCATAGCAAGCTCTGCGCAAGAATTAGTAACAGTAAGTTTTTATAATGCTAATGCATTGCTCTGGGGCCCAAAGTGATATTGACAGTTAAGTATTTGTATGTGCGATTATTGTGTTTGTGTCTGCTTGTGCACAACGGAGATCAACTTCTCATGCAAAAGAATATTATGAAAGCTGAATGAGTAATTTATGCTGTGCTCTCAGAAGGCTTATCCTCGCCATCGCTATCACTCAGGTAGCTGCTATATTTATATTTTGTGTGATGAGACCCTCGGGATGCCCCCAAGTTTTTTTGCGTTTCCTCCTCCTGGTCAGATCCATCAAAGCAGAAGCGTCGTTGGCTGGTGGGGCTGGAGGAGGGGGGGAAAGCTCATGTTACAATTGTAGACATGATAAGGGCACAACTTAACAGTTAGTAATGATATAGGTAAACCTGACACAAAATCCACTGTTAGACATAACCATGACTGCTCCATTATAATCCATGCCCATGCAATGTTACAGCACAGAAGTACACAAAATAATGTGTTATGATAGGTAATCATGGCATGAAGCTACATCTTATATATATTTCATGGCCGATGAAAAGACAGAACTTCACTCTCTCCAAACAGTGATTTTGTCTGAGTAGGTTGATGGCACACTAGACAGCCAAGATCCAACTTTATATCAAAGCCTAAACCAAATACAATAAAAATACACTACACGTTTTTGTATTGTGTTTTTGATAACCATACAAATACAGTAGGTGATTTATAAATTTTAGTTGAATCAAAACTTCATTAATGTTGGCTTTGCTGCAATATGAACTAAAACAAAATTGTTGGGTGAGGTCAGCAAAAATTCCTACTCAGTCCCTGATCTAAATACAAACTATCGAGAGCTTTCATGTTTTTTTTTGGCTGGACTGTAACAGCGGGGCCAGCCCTACACATGCGGTTGTCCGTGAGTGAACGAGCGAGTGATGGAGTTTCACCATTGGTCGGCCGACCAATGATGTCACTGGTAAACACGGAAGTGGGAGTTTCCCTACCGGCTGCTGTCCAGTACAGCCGCTGTTCACAGAACCGATGTCAAAACAGACGCTTTCTAAATGTAGTCGCGGTCACGCCATATACTAGGTTTTAACCTCAGTCAAGCTGCTGAAAAGTAAGAATACAGGGTTAGTTACTGTTAATCGGCATCTTAAAATTAACTCACTAGTTGTAAATTAGTAAATCAATGCCTAGATTCTAAAAATGCCTGCAGTCTTGGTGCTGGAGGGATACACCTGTGGTGGCCCCTCTAAGTTGACAACTTGTTACTTTAATAATTTTTATCTCTGAATTACAGAGATGTTTGGGTAAAAAACAGTAGCAGTTGGAGCTCAGCTTTGCTGTGCTCCCGGTCCTGGGTGCTGTGTATGCTGGCCGCCTACAGAGGAAAGCCAGCAACATCAGCAAAGATGCAACACACCCAGGTCACTGTCTGTTCGTTCCCTTCCCATCGGAGAAAAGATACCGCACCATCAAAACCCGGACTACCCCCCCCCCCCCACACACACACACACACACACTCACATCTGCCTATAGCTGCTGAGGACTAACTGGTACTAAAGCTGCTGCAATATGGACAACTATGTGCAATAATCCTATGCACTATTTTGAACTTTAAAAGCCGCTGCTATCTTTTATTGTCTTATCATCATTTTAGCTACCTCATTTTTTTTACTACCTCACTTATTTATACTAAATGTTATTCTTGTTTTTTTTTTTTTTTAATCGAACGAAATTTCATTGTGTGTACACAATGACAATAAAGTATCTTATCTTATCTTATCTTTCCAAATGCCAGGCTAATTTGTATGGTGATGAAACTCACAACATGCGCCTACCCATTAGATTGGATTAGAAGTCCCAGATATTACAGAAGTCAAATACCAAAATAAAAGTCATTTAACGGACATAATCCCAATTGCATTAGAGCTAATAAGCTCCATTACCAGCATTTAGCTGGAAAAAAAATGAACTTAGGTATCGAAAAAATGTCCATATCTGCAAGATGATAAGATGAAACCAACACACTGCAGTAAGACTGAAAGGGAGGCATTCATTAATTCTTTGAAAAGATTAAGTTATTTCTTTAGTGGTTAGAATCACACCATGCTTAAAACACACACCTCTAATAAGCCCATTTCAGGCACCACCTACTGCCTGCCTTAGTCACTGTTTGGCCGATACAAGTACTTCATCATCAGGCTGTTTACTTTTTTCTGCCTCTTCTTATCCTTCTTGCCTAATGGCTGTCCTTCATTGAGTAACCCAGGTTCTATCTCTCCTGGGCTGGAGGCCTGTCGACTTGGGGCCCTCTTCACACTGTTGGAGCTACGGTAGGAGACAGTTGAGGCACCAGAACTTGAGTTGGTGTCTGACTCAGATTTTGTATCTGAAGATGATGAAGAAGAGGATGAAGAGGAGGATTCATTCTTCTTCTTGGACCTCTTCTTAGACTTCTTGGCCTTCTTGGAACGGCTCCTACTGTGATGGTTATCACTAGAGTTGTCTGAATCGGAGCTGTAATTCCTCCTCTTTTTCTTGCTCTTCATGCTGCTGTGGTTACGGCTACTGCATCTACTCATGCTTCTGGAGGATTTCTTGCAGTCTACAATAGATGCAGAGCGTCTAAGACTGCTGCTTCTCCCACTCTTTACCCCCTGCATGCTCTTGCCATCAACCCCATCATCATTCTGGGCTTTTCCTCCCTCACCCTCAGAATCTTCCAGGCTGGTGCGCTTGAATTGAATGGGCTTAAAGTTCAGCACCTCATTGATGGCTTTCTCCAGGTCAGGGTCAAGATAGTTGCGATGACTAACTGGTTTGACATCGGACATATCCACTGGCTCACCATCGTCAGCCGGTGATCTAGCTTGTGGCGGTGGCATGGACATGCTACGTCCTGAATAAGGACAGTATGCTGGCTTGTTGCTGGAGGCTGAATTTTCCTGATAGTCAACATCAACACCAAACTCACTGAGGCGGCAGCTGCGGGCTAGTGACATACGAGAATCAACACGGCTTATGCTCCCAGGGCTGTGACTTCCAGACAGTCTACTTGGACATGTTACATTGGAGCTGTGTCCATACAATAACTCCCCAACCCTTCCCCCATCTAAACGGGAGAGGTCTTTATGGCACCCAAGTGTACTGGACCGACCTATGCTAATGGAAGACTTAGCATCATCTTCAGGACTTAACCTACGATGTGAGGAAGACCGACTTGGTGCCATGGGGAAAATGACAGATTCTTTGTCAAAGTCAGCCAAGCGGCTATCCATGCCTTTCCTGGCTTGGTTTGTGGCCTCTGTATAAGCCTGGGAAATAACTGTGCTTCTGTCATCCCCATCTTCCTCAGCCTGTGACTTTCTCCAGCGAGTGACTGAATGGGAGTCCATTTGAGGATCTGAGGCTTTAGATTTAGGCTTACGGAAGGGAGAGAGAGGCTCCTCTGACTCAGACGTCTCTTTGAGGGCAGTGAAAAGAGAGCTGCTGTCCCTTTTGCCTCCAATGGAGTCCTTAAGGACGGAACGTGTTCTGTAGCTAAGGGAACTGGTCACAGACACAGGCCTGTTCAGCTCACCCTCCTTGCCATCTTTTTTTGCCTCTTTCCATTCCTCACTCTCCTTACAATCTTTCCCTTCTTTTATATCTACATTCACAGCAAATCTAGAGAGGAGAAGGGGATATAGAGGAAAGTATGGAGAAATGACAACAAAGAGAGGGCAAAGGACAAAATACAAGATGACATTAAGACATAAGCACAGAGTATACATGGTAAAGGAAGAGTATGAATGATGACCGAGAAAAACACAAATGTGACATGGAGGTATGTCATCAGAAATGTGGAAGAGTTGAAATTCAACATAGAAAAACAATTGAAAATAATTAAGGAAAAGGATTTGGGAATAAACTTTCATAAAGGCTACAGCACTGATTAAAGAAAAATTACACAAAAAACAAAATCATGTGAGAGCTTGATCAGAATTGACTTGTTTTGGAGTGCCTTTTTATGGTTACAGTGCATGCCACATGGTCGCAACTGTCGCCGGTACGCTTCTAGCTGGCAACCTTGGTTGCATGTCATACTCTCTCCCACATCTCTTGTCTCCCACATCACAGTCACTGCCCCCCCCAAAAAAAGAATTGGCTTGTTTTAATACTTCCTGTGAAACATACAGAATTGTGCAAATCTAAGTCCAAACTTATACTGAGGACTACAGTGAACTATGGAGTGGTCAAAATTTAACATAAAAATATATACATTTTAAATAAGTAGGCTTGTCGCAGTGGTCAGCCTTACCTGTGCCATAAGGTTCTGTGATGAATATTGCTGTTATTTACTCCACACCATCAATACCATTTTGTAATGGTATTAAGATAAGTAAATAGTCGAATGAATGAATGAATAAGAGCTTGGGTTTATCAAATAATTACCAGACTATTTCTCATAATTTCTACTGACAAAATTACATCAGTAATAATGTTGAATATTTACATAAATGAAAAACATCTTAATCAACAATGAAAAGCAGGAATAAAGGAATCGGTGGGAATTTGGTGGACTGAGTCACGCAGCTGCAGCAAGGTAAGTAATGACATCCTTCAACTCAAGAAGACTTGCTGGACATGAAGACAAACACGATTAGGGTGCTACTTGTATTTAATCAATGTTCTGAACTAAGCTACACACTGTTTGTTGGGGAAAGCAGGCTAAGCTAATTTCTCTTAAATGAATTTTCAATCTAGTTTGTCACTTTTCTTTCTACTGGTGCCAGCTGGAGGAGCTGCCTGTATGTAACTAGGCTTACGCACACCAGCAGTTTACCCCCACTCTGGAAATGATATAACAACCTCAAGACATTGTTAATTCTGAACTACCATGTTATTAAATGTGCATGTATGAACTGCCTGCACAACGTACGGTCCAAATTTGCAGCACTTTTTTGAATTTGTAGCATGTTGTGTTTTCAACTGCAAGCTACTTTTAATTTGACTTGCCTTGAATTCTATGTTACATTTTTTTATTTGAAAAAAGTTCAAGTCCTTGTGAATTGTGGTGATATATCAAATTCTGAATAATAAGTTGAAAGTTCTATTTTCCCACGTACAGCTATATGCAGTAGTACAGAGCGTCTTCACCTCATTATCCGTTTTGCCTTTGTTATTTTACCTTTTTTTAAGCCATACTCAACTCCACTGAGGACCTGTATGGTCCTAATTAAAGCCGTCACCTGCCAGGCACATCTATTAGTCTGGAGGGGAGGCACAGGTAGACTCTACCAGCTGGCCTGAGCATGTTGCTAAACTTACCAGGGTGGTGGTTCCTTTTTAGAAAAACACTATCCTGTCATCAAGTGACAGTAAAACAAAATAGCTAGAGTGCATTCAAGTAAAATCACCCCTTTAACTCAACCAAGGAACCCTGTTTTTATGTCTTAATGTCCTTTGGGTTGAACTATAAACCTTATCATGTGGTTGGGTTTAAATCCTAAAAGCAGCCAAACGTCCAACTTAACTGCGACCTAAACGTTCTTGAATAGACACTGAAAGGACCATAAACCATACTGTACTACTAACCTGGAGTTCTTGAGACTGCTGTCATCTGAGAGGTTCTTTGCACAACTCTTGTTTTTGGACAGCCAAAACTTCGTCCCATCCACACGGTCCTCTGAGTCTGTGTCTGAGTCCCCCTCACTGGGTAAGGACAAAAAGAGCAAATTAAAGGAAGCATGGGAAAATTACAACGTCAACAGCAGTTATAAAACAAGGATCATTGGAGTATTAGACATGGACAGACAGGAGGAAAGCAAAGAGTGAATTGCAAGAGACTGGAGTCAGCTTAGGAGGCAGAAAACAAGCGGACAGCACTGAGCAGGATTATTTGTTGTATTGAGCAAGACAGGAACAAGAACATATTTTGTAGTTTGAGGATCGAAGTGTTGGTGCCAGTTTGTAACATAGGAAAGAGCTGATTTTAATTTGGGTAAAAAGACAATGTGGGCACATGCAGCCAACTGGAAGGGCTTTCAGAAACCAACATCCAGCGAGTGTATGCATGAGAATCATACACCCATCCACACACTACATGACATCACAGTATTACTCTGGACTGTTATATGTTTTATTACTACTACGATAGCCAACTAACCACATCGGTATGCACCGAGACATACACTCACCGGCCACTTTATTAGGCACACCCGTCCAAATGCTCATTAACGCAAATTTCTAATCAGCCAATCACATGGCAGCAACTCAATGCATTTAGGCATGTAGACATGGTCAAGACGATCTGCTGCAGTTCAAACCGAGCATCAGAATGGGGAAGAAAGGTGATTTAAGTGACTTTGAACGTGGCATGGTTGTTGGTGCCAGACGGGCTGGTCTGAGTATTTCAGAAACTGCTGATCAACTGGGATTTTCACGCACAACCATCTCTAGGGTTTACAGAGAATGGTCCGAAAAAGAGAAAATATCCAGTGAGCGGCAGTTCTGTGGGCGAAAATGCCTTGTTGATGCCAGAGGTCAGAGGAGAATGGCCAGACTGGTTCGAGCTGATAGAAAGGCAACAGTAACTCAAATAACCACTCATTACAACCGAGGCATGCAGAAGAGCATCTCTGAACGCACAACACGTCGAACCTTGAGGCCGATGGGCTACAGCAGCAGAAGACCACACTGGGTGCCACTCCTGTCAGCTAAGAACAGGAAACTGAGGCTACAATTCGCACAGGCTCACCAAAATTGGACAATAGAAGATTGGAAAAACGTTGCCTGGTCTGATGAGTCTCGATTTCTGCTGCGACATTCGGATGGTAGGGTCAGAATTTGGCGTCAACAACATGAAAGCATGGATCCATCCTGCCTTGTATCAACGGTTCAGGCTGGTGGTGGTGGTGTAATGGTGTGGGGGATATTTTCTTGGCACACTTTGGGCCCCTTAGTACCAATTGAGCATCATGTCAACGCCACGGCCTACCTGAGTATTGTTGCTGACCATGTCCATCCCTTTATGACCACAGTGTTCCCATCTTCTGATGGCTACTTCCAGCAGGATAACGCACCATGTCATAAAGCTCGAATCATCTCAGACTGGTTTCTTGACCATGACAATGAGTTCACTGTACTCAAATGGCCTCCACAGTCACCAGATCTCAATCCAATAGAGCACCTTTGGGACGTGGTGGACCGGGAGATTCGCATCATGGATGTGTAGCCGACAAATCTGCAGCAACTGCGTGATGCTATCATGTCAATATGGACCAAACTCTCTGAGGAATGTTTCCAGTACCTTGTTGAATCCATGCCACGAAGGATTAAGGCAGTTCTGAAGGCAAAAGGGGGTCCAACCCGGTACTAGCAAGGTGTACCTAATAAAGTGGCCAGTGAGTGTATATCCAGGGCTTACACACATTAATTTAATAACAGCTAAACCAACTTCAGCAGTAACTAGCCCAAAAATAAAACGAAAAGGCCAACAGAACAGAACGAACGTGGGTGGATTTTATATTTCATACTTTACTTCACAACACACATGTTAACTAGCATGCTTGCCCCCCCCCCCCCCATCCATCCATCCATACAGAATTTCCATTCTTGACAGACTAGTTGGGTAAATAGTTGGACACTGTACTGTTTTATCTCTGTATTACCAGTACACACAGACAAAGCCACTGGAAGGCATAAGGAAATGTGGAGGAACTGTCATAAAATGTGACATGGATAGAAAGAGCATAAGTGCCAGTAGAGACAAGTGCCCCTGTACTGCTAGGATATGGAGTTGTTACTGCTAAATAGCTCTTCAGAGATACATATAAATGAGGGGAAAAATGTCTGCATTTGTTTCGGGAGCCACCTCATCTTAGGGTGGAAGTGGGATGAAAGGTTTTCATCTCCAAGACCCGTTTTAATTCTTCACAAGGCCAATTGTGACCTATGTATAAAATCTCTAACAGACTGTGACAAATGCTCCCAAGAACTGCAAAGGAGGGATACTCAACAATGACTTGACCTGTAAAGTACAAGGGCATACCTTGTTCCCTTTAACGGTGAACAATGATCTTGGACGGTGACGCCGGGATTGCATTTGGTCAGACAAGAAGAAAGGGTTAAAAGGAGGACTTGAGAGGACAGATGAGGGCACCCTCAATGGAAGCAAGTGACTCTGTAAGCCTTGCCTGCATTATTAAGACAATCTGAGGAAATATTGGTGATCACTGTAATGATGATAGAACAACCAAGCTTCCATATATAAACGTGTCAGATAGGTAAACATCAGCCAACAACGCTGCAGGAAAAGTGCAAAGAATAGCTAGCTGACCATGAAACCTTCAAGTGCACCCCCCCCATGATAACAAGATATTCTATTTTTTTTATAAATTTATTTCTGATTTTTCCCTTTTTCTCCCAATTTAGTGGCCACTCAATCCCTATTTTAGTTCAAACACCCACCCTCGTACTGTATGTGTTCGCCAACTGCATCTCTCTGGCCGGCAGTCTCGAAGGAGACGCCTCCCCACTTCTGTGACAAGGCGAATACAGGCCGAACCACTGCTTTTTCCGACACACACAGAGACGCATTCATGTGACGAACACAAGCCGACTCCGCCCCCCTCCCGAAGACAGCGTTGCCAATTATTGCTGCTTCATCGAGTCCGGCCGGCTATAGTCGGTTCTGATGAGACCGAGGCGCAAACCCCGGTCCCCAGTGGGCAACTGCATCGACACAAAGCCGATGCTTAGTGACCACTGATATTCTATTCAATAAAAATAGAATATCAGGGGTCCTACACCACCGCAGACCCCCGATATTCTATTTTTATATTGTATTTTTATACATATTTTTATAGTGCTTTTCCAGAGCCAAAGGAAACTACAGCTAAACTAAAGCATAGTAGCACATAAACCAAAAACAGAAGTGGGCAACAAAAGAATCTGACATTAACCATAAAAACAAAACAAAAATATAACAACAAATGGGCAATTAGATGACAAATTAAAAACACAGCCACAAGCTACAACCCCAGAGTTCAGGCCCTAATGGGAACTGGAAACTTGTGAGAGAACATTTGTATAGCACTATCTGGAAACAAGTTTTTTTGGGGGGGGGGGATTTTCCCCCATTTTTCTTCCTAATTGTATCCGGCCAATTACCCCACTCTTCCGAGCCGTCCCGGTCTCTGCTCCACCCCCTCTGCTGATCCGGGGAGGGCTGCAGACTACCACATGCCTCCTCTGGTACATGTGGAGTCGCCAGCTGCTTCTTTTCACCTGACTGTGACGAGTTTCACCAGGGGGACGTAGCGCGTGGGAGGATCACGCTATTCCCCCCAGTTCCCCCTGCCCCCGAAGAGGCGCCCCAACTGACCAGAGGAGGCGCTAGTGCAGCGACCAGGACACATACCCACATACGGCTTCCCACCTGCAGACACGGCCAATTGTGTTTGTATGGACCCCTGACCAAGCCGGAGGTAACACGGAGATTCGAACCGGCGATCCCCATGTTGGTAGGCAACGGAATAAACCGCTACACCACTGCAGCATCCGGACCCCCCCGCCATGGAAACAAGTTTTTGTAGTAAAAAGGGCTATGATTGTTTTTGTAGTTTTGTCAGCCAAGCATGTCAATATACTGTAAATGCTCTGCATGTATAACCTTTTACAAGTACGGTATCATTGAGTGATTTATGGTTAAGTACTGATTTCCGTTCATTTCAGTGACTGCCTAGAAGGTAGGAAACAAACATTCAAATATTCTCAACACTATGGTATGCTTCCGAACATGGTAAAGAGAAATGTAGTAATTTCAGTGCGGTATGAAAATCAACTTGCAGAAACTTGAAACTTGCTAAATTTGATAAATAATCTATCACAGTGAGGAACCAGGAATAATGCATAAACACTGGTATGGTACCTTAAGATACTTAAGCTCTAAGCATTTCATGTCCACAGCACAATATCAAAAACCAACACTACAGTACATTCACACGTTATGGAGCAAATGGACTTGTCAATGTGGAATAAATTGGTATCCAAAAAGTAAAAAAACAAAACAAAAAAGCCCCCCCCCCAAAAAAAAACAAAAACAAAAAAAACAAAAAACAACTCTGTATTATGGGATTTTGGATTTTCAAAGTTTAATAACTTTGTGGGAAAATAAAAAGATACAGACCTGCTGCTCTCTGAATTCTCCTAAAATTGTATATATTTGCATTTAAAATGAGTTTTAGATCACTTGCATACAAAAAAAAAAAAGTTATGGTAACATCTACCTAAAACGACCATGGACGGTCAACATGACTGTCTCGTAACTTGCGCATGATCGTGCGCGTCATGTCACGATTTATGACGTGTGTTGGTCGCATCACTTCCTTCGCAAAGTTCATGGCTCTGTCCTAGAAACACACTAGCATTCTCCAGGGCAGAGTAATAGTCTAAACTTGATTTTTGATTTTTGCCAACATGTCTGGTTACAGACGCCGTTACAGACGCATCATGGCTACCACCAAGACGTTGCAGTATTTACAGGCGTTGGACAGCGGCCATTTTAAATTGTTTGAAAAATAGTATTAACGTTGTTAAAACGTTAATTTTAGTGTCAGTTAGTTTCAAAACAGACATACTAACATATGTAATGCATTAATATCTCAATTGGGTATTTCTCTTGACAGAATATAGAGTTTAAAAACTGGCGGCCAAAATGACTGCCCACGGTCGTTCTAGTAGTTTTCAAGTCTCGGTCCTTGTTTGGGACTGTTTTAATATTAATTTTCAGTTCTTTCTTTCTTTTTTTTTTACATTTCACGTTTTATAGGCCTTGTTACGTTTGTTAGATTAGCAATATGGGTTTTATACTTTTTTTTTCTGGTAATATTTTCACTTTTTCAATATTACTATTCAAGTTCAACCATGTCTCTCTGGAGTTTAAATTGCTTAAAACTAGTATTACAGTTGTTAAAATGTTAATTTTGGTGCCAGTCGTTTCTTAACAGACATACTAACATGTTGTAACGTGCACGGATAAATAGACTCGTTAGCCCTTGGGTAACGGATCGGACCCTTTAGTCGACTGGTTAACGTTGTCGCCCGTGGTGCGGAAGATCCAGGTTCATGTCCAGGCTGCAGCGGTCTCGGCTGCAGCGGTCCCTGGGACCCCCCCCAAATTTGCTACAATATGCAATGCATTAATATCTCAATTGGGTATTTATCTTGACAGAATATAGAGTTTAAAAACTGGTGGTCATTTAGACGGCCCATGGTCATTTTAGGTAGGAGTGAAATCCCGGTCGTTCTAGTGTGCAACTTCTAAATTAACTGCGAGGTCTTCATGTGCGACTTCGGCCAAGTACATCCTGGCGGGTTAAACTGGCGGAGACGTCTCTGATTATCCCTGTTTCCAGTGTGCCAGCTGAGTAAGGATTCTCTCCAAACCAGAATAAAATTAGCCTCAAGATCGTATCTTCAAGAGGGCAATGTTATGATGCAGATGTGTATGAGGCAGATGTGTATGGGCCGGTGTGTATAGGGCAGATGGGTATAGCGCAGATGTGTATGGCAAGCTGCTCCAAGGAATTGGATAGTTTACATTTCATGGCAGCTGCAGATTATTTTGAGTAGGGACTGGAAGGTACTGTAAGTAAGCTGAAGTATTGTGTTCATTCTTTAACTGCTGTGTTAATAATTAATAATTGAACTAATCATTTCAATGTTCATAGGCCTATCATTTGACTGAAAATGTGTAATTTGAAAAATATATCACATGTGATGATAAAATAAAAAAGTTAACAAAAATATGTTTGGCTGGCATGTGACTGGCATGGGACTGGGCTTGCCAGAGATTAACTTCAACATCAAGTGTACCATTTCATGCATTCATGAGCAAGACAGTTATTTTTTCAGCCTTTAACATGTTTGCATGTTTAGGCAAGTGTCATTTAAAGATTGAGTAAGAACACACCCTTCCTTTTCTACTATCAAGAGGTTGTCGGGACAGAGCTATAGATGCAGTCGCATCTAGCCAAGGAAAAGGGCCAGTGAACAACCACGCATGTCCCGGAAAGAGCGGCAGCTCACAACGATATGTTGTTCAAACAACACTTCAAGTCCAGCAGGATCCTTTTTTAACATCATTATGGAATAAACAAAGCAGGATAAACCAGGTACACCTTGGAAAATGTGAAAGAAAATGATACCGCAAAGAACACTCACTACTTCCACTAGTCCTTTACAGCCGCTCTAAACAGTTAACACATAACTAACTTAAGAAGTTCTTTCATGCTTAGGTTGGAGAAACACATTGTCAATGTTGTTAGTGCAAATTGAGCATGTGACGTCATGCAATTAAAGTGGAGTAAATTAGGGTTATTAGGGAATTGCTAAAAACTGGATGATGCAGTATCACTAAGCCTTCCCAAAATTAAACACCAGTCTTTTTCCTAGGACAGTAAATACCATAGTACTGTACACAACAGCTAGGACAAGCGTGCAGTTTCTCACTAAACCCTCAGCTACTCTTGTATGTTTGAAGACTGTTAAATACTGCATCATTTCCAGAGTGATGAACAACATCAGACAATTCCAGTGTGTTTTAAAAACAAATTGAAAAATTAGTTCAGGTTTCTCACATTCTGTTCTTTCTTTTCTGATACTTAGTCACCATGTCTTGTAAGCTGGTCATGATGATGGATATAGAGGGACAGAAAAAAGACAATAACAGGAAGAAAGAAAACAAAAACATTAGATGAGAATCAGAAATAAAACACATGGATAAGACACTAAATAGTAAATGTTTCAGAAGTTGTAGATGTCTTGGGTGGGTGCTGAGATGACATCAGGTGTTGGACTACGTATATGAACTTGTCTCTCACACACAACATATGACAAAAATGGGCACAGTATAAAAAGACTGTTCACGTGAACAGCACATTATCTCAGAAAATTGGATTTGTTTGAAACCGGGGTGAACAATGCATTTGGCCCAGTCTGATAATTTGTTTGTTCGGCTGTAAGTCACATGCAAAATCCACCACTAATGCAATGTTGATAGAGCTGAAGTACATGATGCATGTCCACAGTCAATGTAGGCATGGTAAAAATATCATTGATTCACTATTCACTTGGTTGGTTCACATTGGTTCACTATTTTAGGGGATAACATATTTATGGTTGCATTGTTTTTGTTTTTTTCCCCCTTTTTCTCCCCAGTTGTATCGGGCCACTCTTCCGAGCCTCCCGGTTGCTACCCCCTCTGCCGATCCGGGGAGGGCTGCAGACTACCACATTCCTCCTCCAATACATGTGGAGTCACCAGCCGCTTCTTTTCACCTGACTGTGAGGAATTTCACCAGGGGGATGTAGCACATGGGAGGATACGCTATTCCCCCCAGTTCCCCCTCCCCCGGAACAGGCGCCCCAACCAACTAGAGAAGGCGTTAGTGCAGCAACTAGGACACATACCCACATCCGGCTTCCCACCCACAGACATGGCCAATTGTGTCTGCAGGGACGCCCGACCAAGCTGAAGGTAACATGGGGATTCGAACTTGCGATCCCTGTGTTGGTAGGCAATGGAATAGACCACCACGTCACCCAGACGCACGATTGCATTGTTTTAACTGGAAAAAAGCACTTTTATGTTTTATGTTTTAGGGGGAGAATGACTTAGCATGTTATCTTACCCTAGTTACAGTCTAACATGCAGGAAGTGGGGAAAAGGCCTCAGCTTCTATTCAAATGAAACCTGACTCAAAGCGCTGTCTGTTGTTGCAAACTCTCCCTACAGGACTGTGCTCAGAAACAAAGAAGACTCTGCAGGCATCAGAGTCAGCAAATAAGTATTCTTATATGCATATAACCGAGTCTGGGGACAATTCCCTTCTGATTGCTTTATCCAAGGATCTCAAACCATCATTCCTTACCCTCCTTTTTTCTGCCTGCTTTTATTCTGTTCTACATCTATTACCTTTCTTAGGCTGTTGCATAATGTTGACAATTGTTGTACGATGTGAAGCCTGATCCTGCAAGCTGGGAGGAGCTTTGCTGTAAATTTATTTGTACCTGTTGATTAGGTCTTCGTTGTCATCACTCTCCAGCTCATCCTCGATGGCTGCCTGAAGATCACCAATCCTCTTGAAGGCTAGTTTGAGGTCTGCCTGCAGGCTCTGGTTAGCAGCCTCTAAACTTTCAATGTCCATTTCCTGTTCAGCAGAAAACAAATGGAAGAAGCCCGTTCAGGCTGACCTGTTCCAAGTCTGAATTAATGTTAAGGAATGTTGTGCTGCCATGCAAACATAAATAAACTTCAGCTCCAGATGGAGTTTCAAATGGCAGCTATTTATAGTCAACACACACTTGCTGTGTAGCAATTACAATTATACACTGAACCATTATACTGCAAGTTACTTAAAACCATCAACTCAAGACTGTATTCTACAAATGCCAATAACATGTGTATCTGTTTCCCACTAGGGATATGCTGGTTTCAAATATCCAACGTACGATTACCAGGGCCAAACATATGTCAGTAAACATTATTACCCTGATCAGGGTTACCGGCAGGGTTATGTGACAGCAAATTTGATTATGTCCAGCCCAGAAGCAAACTGTACACTGTATTTACTACATATATAGACAAAATAACTGAATTTAACAACTTCAGCCACAAACTAGCACTGAGAAGTTTAGCAGCATATCTAATTTCAGTGCTGCGAATTCAAATGTTACTGTTTAATGAAACTAATCATATTAAATTTGCTCTCAATTTGCTGCAAAATAAAGGTAATACTGTCAGCATTTTAAACCTATGCTCATAAATACTCGTGCATACTGGGCATCATGAACTTGATTCTTGAGTAGGGTAGGTCTTAAGAAAATTAGGCCACCTAATGGCTTTATAGGCTGTATTAGTCGCAGTTCGGGTTGGGAATTATCCTGATAATATATGCCAGACATTTTGAAAATGGCCCAGTATCACATCACACTGTGGTAATCATCACAATATGATTTTTATCAACATTTCTCCAAGCTTACACATCTCTTGTTCTCATTGTAGGGTTAGTCTACCTATAGCCTAATAGCCTATGACAGCAGCATATCGGATCTTTTAAATCTGCAACAAACAATAAGCACAGTTATTCTCTATTTCAGCAATATATTGACCAAAGATTCAATCCAGGAGCCCAAGTCTATAGTATAGGCTACCTTTTATTCTAGCCTACAAAGCAGGCTAAATTTACGAGTTGCGGGGGATCAAAGCATTTTCAAAAAAGGATCTTTGAAATAATAAGTCGCAGATCAGCTGACATCTGTTTTCCAATCTTGGGTTCAGTTGCGGTTAGGTTCATTTAAGCTACAAGCAGGTTCGGATGGCTCCAGAATCGACACGCGCATCACTAGCGCAAACTGACCTGGCTGATAAAAATGACCGAAATTCCATAATGTCAAAATTGCAGTGATTGCTAATCAATAATTATTACACAGGTCCATACCAATTCATGTTTTTTGCGGCTGGCCTCTGCTTCCCTCTTGGCCAGTTCACCCATCTCCTCCTTATTGTCCCTGATCTGCCTCTGGAGACGTTTGTTATGTTCCTTCTCACGGTTCTCGCTGGTGCTGCGCTGGTCGCGTTCCTCTGTCAGCTTCTCCAGGTTTTCCTTGAGCCGGGCTACAAGGCCCTGGGGAGCCACAGAGAGGGGCGATTGAGGCTCCAAATCAAGAAGTGCAGATGGTGCACTGATAGATCATAAATAGCTTTGTAAATTCTATATTCATTAATGTTCTATTTCTGTATACATGAGGCGCTGCATAACACACACTACTTTAAAAACATACACTGAAGTATATAACTTTATTCAAAAGGGTAATCCTATTAGTATACAACCTATCCATCCTCAGCACTGATGAAAAACTGTCAGTAGCCTAGTTCCTCCATTAACCGATGACCTTCTCCATGTTTCAGAAGCTGAATGGGTATTGTAGGTTGCCTCCTCATATTAATGGAACTCTGCTATCTTCAGCTCTGATGATTTATACTTCTATGGCAACATGAAATGTTAAGATGTGTGTGTATGTGTGTGTGTGTGTGTGTGTGTGTGTGTGTGTGTGTGTGTGTAAGAAGTAAAGACAAAGCCTTTGAAAACCGTAATAGCAGATCTTTGTAAAGCAATGAACATTTCACATTAGAGAAGAGACACACTGTCGTTGTACTTGCAATAAATTTTATTAGCGATACCACAGAAAGTTGAATCAGTTTATCTGGACATGTTTACTGAAAGAAACATTTCATCACTCATCTAAGTGACTTCTTCAGTCTCGGATTTTTGGTTTCGACTGTATTGTTTATAAGGGTCGGGATACCTGCAGTCAGTTGAGACTGAAGAAGTCACTTAGATGAGTGATGAAATGTTTCTCTCAATAAACGTTGTGTCCAGATGAACTGATTCATCGTTCTGTGATTTTCTTACCTGGATTATTGCACATGCATCAATATACTTATTAGAGATACAACATTTCAGTTCTTAGACGTTCATCAGGCAAAGCAGAGGAACAAAGAACATACCAGACAGATATAGCCTTAATGATGTTCCAGATGATGCTATGCTATTAACCCTAGATGTGGCCAGCCTGCACATCAACATACCACATGAAGGTGGTCTTGAGGACCTTACCTTTTTTTTTACAGAATCGGGACAACACAACTAATCCCCCTAATGAGTTCATCCTTGAGTTGGCGGCTGTCGCTGTGAAAAATAATTACTCTTGTTTTGATCTCCCCATGCTGAGGCAAACAAAGACCTGGCTGACGACCTGTATGTCTTCTACTGCAGATTTGAGAGGGACGAATTCACACCCCTCATCTGCTCCAGCCCAACGACAACAGCCCCCATCACACCTCTGGCAACCTCCTACTCTCCCCCCCGGTACTCAGGCTGCACTCAAGACATGTGTAGAGGATGTGAGCCGGCTTTTCCAGAGACAGAAGACCAGGAAAGCACTGGGTTCAATCCGGTGCTTTCCTGATGTAGTGGTTGACGTAGTAGTTGATGTGTGAGTAGGGGGAGATGGTGTGTCTCCCTACTGTCTTAAAGCTTGTACTGACTAATTGGCTCAAATCTTTATGCAGATCTTCAACAGATCCCTGGACCTGTGTGAAGTCCCCTCCTGCTTCAATGCTCCACCATCATCCCGATCCCCAAGAAACCCTCCATCACAGGACTGAATGACCACAGGGCTGTCGTTCTGACATCTGTGGTCATGAAGTCCTTCGAACGACTGGTGTTCACCCACCTGAAGAACGTCACAGGACACCTGCTGGACTCCCTGCAGTTTGCCTAATGAGCAAACAGGTCAGTGGATGATGCAGTCAACATGGGACTGCACTACATCCTGGAAAATCTTGACTGCCCAGCGACATACTATGCAAGGAACCTGTTTGTGGACTTCAGCTCGGCATTCAACACCATCATTACAGAAATTCTCTCCTCCACACTCCCTCATCTCACTGTATCCTCTGCTATCTGTCAGTGGATGACCAGCTTCCTGACAGGCAGGAAACAGCAGTTGGGGCTGGGGGAAGTCACTTCTGGTATAAGAACAGTCAGCACTGGTGCTCCCAAGGGATGTGTCCTCTTCCCCACTGCTCTTTTCCCTCTACACCAATGGCTGCACCTCCAAGGACCCAGCTGTTTAACTCTTGCAGTTTGCAGATGACACTATGGTCATCGGACTCATCCAGGATGGCGATGGGTCAGCATATCGGTGGGAGGTTGAGCGGCTGGTGCTCTTTTGCAGTCAGAACAACTTGGAGTTGAACATGCTCAAGACCGTGGAGATGACGATGGACTTTAGGAAACACCGCTCAGCACTGCTCCCCCTCACAATATCCAACAGCCCTGTGTAAACTGTGGAGACCTTCAAGTTCCTGGGAACTACCATTTCCAAAGACTTGAAGTGGGAGACCAGCATCAACTCCATCTTCAAAAAGGCCCAGCAGAGGATGTTCTTTCTGCGGCAATTGAGGAAATTTGGTCTGCCACAGGAGCTGTTGAGCCAGTTCTACACCGCAGTCATTGAATCTCTCCTGTGCATATCCATCACGGTCTGGTTCGGAGCAGCAACAAAACAGGATAGGAACTGACGGCAGTGAAGAGTAAGGACAGCAGAAAAAAATCATTGGAGTGCTCCTGCCCACCCTGCAGGACTTGTACACCTCTAGAGCCCGGAAACAGGTGGGCAGAATCAGCATAGACTCCCAAAATCCAGGACACAGTCCGTTTGAACTCCTACCCTCTGGCAAGCGCTACAGAGCAGTGTGCACCAAAACCACCAGACACAGGAACAATTTTTTCCCCACAGGACATCTCTCTCATTAGCAATAATGGATGGATTAGTGCAATAATGGACACTTATTACGTAAATATGACACTTTGTAAATAGCCCCCTCTGGTCAAGATGTCTTACCTACACACCTACGATTTACACTACCTCTTTTTAAACCAGATGTGCAATACAAATGTACAACCGTAAATATACATACAACTGCTGTATACTGGTTACAAACTGTTATTGTTATAATTATAACGTAAGTATATAATATACTATATAATTATATAACATATAGATAAATATACATTACATATTTTAGTATATAATATACAAGTATCTAATATAAGCATACATTTTAAAGTTATATTAGTATATATAAGAAATATAATACATAAGCACAATAAGTTATTAATTATTCAGCCATAACAAAACTCTGATTGTGCATACACACTTAATATTCTATTTATTATTCCATTTATTTCTTTGTTTTTCTTTTTTGATTGTGAGTGATATATGCAAGGACAAGAAGCTGCTGTAAACCGGAGTCAAATTCCTCGTGTGCACAAGCACACTTGGCCAATAAAGTTGATTCTGATTTTAAATCTGATTCTGACGACTACACATTTTAGTCATCCACACACAGGCGAACGGTTCCGTATCAAAAGTGTGATCACCTGCTCTTCCACTCATGTGGTTTACATGTTGCGTTGTCCTTGTGATTTATCGTATGTAAGTAAAACCACTAGCCATTAAAGCAACGCATCAGTGAACACAAGTGCAATACGCAGAAATGACCATGATTATCCTGTTCCTGCGCACCTTAATGATATAAAGCATGCCATCTCTTCCTTACGATTTTATGTTATGTATAGAGAAGGTAAAGGTGCCACCTAGAGGTGATGACCACGACCTGTTACTGAAGAGACATGAAGCTTTGCGGATCTTCACTTTGCAGACATTGGGCTATATTTTAATGATCTAAGCACATGGTCTAAAGCGCATAGTGCAAGTGCATTTAGGGCATGTCCAAATCCACTTTTGTTAGTTTAACGGCAGATAATCTGAGTGCAAAGTAAGGTGCATGGGTTCAATGGGGTTGTACTTAGTCTCTCAATTAATCATAGGTGTGTTTTGGGCTTAACATGAAATAAACCAATTAGTGGTATCTCTCATTCCCTTTAAAAGCCAGGTACACTTGCACCTTGGTGGACTGCTATTATAACAGTGGATTTGCCAATTAGTAGAAAAGAACACTTCTCTCCAAAGGAAAGTGAAAGCATGAAAGTAAAAGCATGAGCAGAACGGTTAGTCTGACTAACCATTATGACATGTTTTTGTTAAATGTAACACGTCGTGCACCTGCCTATGTAGGCACATGTTACTATCTGAATAATTCACCCTTAAAATAACAGTAAAATACTGCACCATTGACTTAAGACCAGGTTTTTGTTGGTCAAGCCCGCAATTGCTTTCCGTTGCCTAAAGATAGCAATGCGCCTGACCACACCTCATTTTAAGACAGCACAAACAGGCTCTAACCAGAGTAGAAAAAGAAGTGGGAGGCCGCGTTGCACAACTGAGCAAGAAGATAAGTACATTAGAGTCTCTAGTTTGAGAAACAGACGCCTCACAGGTCCCCAACTGGCATCTTCATTAAATAGTACCTGTTAGAGCCTGTTTGTGCTGTCCTCTGAAGGGAGTAGTACACACCGGTGTAGGAAATCTTCAATTTCTTAGCAATTTCTCGCATGGAATAGCCTTCATTTCTAAGAACAAGAATAGACTGTCGAGTTTCAGATGAAAGTTCTCTTTTTCTGGCCATTTTGAGCGTTTAATTGACCCCACAAATGTGATGCTCCAGAAACTCAATCTGCTCAAAGAAGTGCCCATCCAACCAATCCAACTTGTGGGAGCTGCTTCTGGAAGCGTGGGGTGCAATTTCTCCAGATTACCTCAACAAATTAACAGCTAGAATGCCAAAGGTCTGCAATGCTGTAATTGCTGCAAATGGAGGATTCTTTGACGAAAGCAAAGTTTGATGTAAAAAAAATCTTATTTCAAATACAAATCATTATTTCTAACCTTGTCAATGTCTTGACTCTATTTTCTATTCATTTCACAACATATGGTGGTGAATAAGTGTGACTTTTCATGGAAAACACGAAATTGTTTGGGTGATCCCAAACTTTTGAACGGTAGTGTACATATACACATAGGCTATAGCCTATATATAATATTCTTTTTTTTAAATTTTATTTTAAATGAACTATGTACAAACGTCCGCGCTCCCGACGGGAGACACTTGAGTATGGCCAGAGCGCATTACGCATCAGTGCGCCTCGCTGTGCCAAGCACAGCACCGGTCACTGTCATAGCAGACTGGTCAGTTAAGTAATGATTAATGAACGAATGTGGCGAAGACCACATCGCCGTTGACATAATAGACTTCATCGCCACACCAGCATAGAGAGCCACCGAAGCAGCTGTGCCCCTCGTGGAGTGCGCTTTAAACCTGGGTACTTCTCTACCAGCCCCCACATAGGCTTGGGAGATCCCGGAGCAAATCCAATGAGAAAGCCTCTGGCTAGACAGCGCCTCTCCTTTCCTGCCTGTCGCCCCGTAGCAGACAAGGACCTGTTTAGTCTTTCTGAAAGGACCACTGCGCTCCAGGTAAACCCGTAGCGCACGAACTGGGCAGAGGAGATGGAGCCTACTCTCCTCCTCCGAAGAGGGAGAGGGATAAAAGGCCGACAACACCAATGGCACCCGCTGGTAACGCGCGGTGACATGTTTCGGACGAAATGACGGATTCGGGTAGACTATCACCTTTGAACTGTCCGTGGCAAATTCGATGCCCTCCGTGGAGAGCGCGCACAGTTCGCTGACCATACCCAAAGACACCAGGGCCAGCAGGAGCGCCACCTTGGCCGACAGCCACTTAACGTCAGCCGATTCCAAAGGCTCGAATGGCGCAGAACACATGGCGTAGAACACAACGCCGACAGAACCAGGGATAAATCCCAAGTGGCCGTGCGGTCGTTCCGAACACCCTGCCTGTTCCTCACCCCCTTGAGGAACGCCACCATACGGGGTGAGAGAAGACAGTGTCGCCACCCAGCCTAGGCATAAAGGCTGAGATCGCTGCCAAGTACCCCTTGATCGTTTCGTAGGCTAAATTGTCAGTCGATCTCTTGTATTCCAAGAACCCCGCAACGTGGGCCAAGGATGCAGACAGAGGTTCCACGCCCTCTCCCACGCACCACCTAGCAAAAACTCTCCACTTGGAGTCGTAATGCGCCGATGTGCTCGGAGCGTGCGCGGCTTGTATAGTGGCCACCGTGGTCTCATCAAAGCCCTCCTCTCTCAGCCTGGCCCTCTCAGAAGCCAGGTCGCCAGTTGGAACCCCGCTAGAAGGGGCTCCTGTTGGATAATCCCGTCTGCCTGCGTCAGAGCGTCCAGCCACATCGGGGGGAGGAACTGTGGCGCGCGCACCATGGAAACCATGTTCGGAAACCACGGCGCGCCTGGGTTGTTGGGAGCCACCAGGATCACCAACGCGCCCGTGCATCTGATCCGTTCCACCACCGCCGGTATCAGACCCAGAGGGGGAAAAGCATAGAGCAGCTCGCGTGGCCACGGCTCGATGCCCAGCGCATTCACTCCAGAGCGAATACCATCGTGCGCATTTGGCATTCCTCTTGGATGCAAACAAGTCAACCTGCGCCACTCCGAACCTCGCCCAGATCATCTCCACGATAAGAGGATTGAGGGACCAGTTGTCCCAGCTGGGACCGCCGCGCGACATGACGTCCGCTGCCTCGTTCTGGCTGCCAGGCACATGAACTGCCCGAATGGACTGCGCATTCTGATGCACCCAACTCCACAGGTCGTAGGCTAACGCACGGCACGCAGCCGTCCGCGTCCCGCCCTGCCTGTTGAAATACGCCACCGTAGTGGTACTGTCCGACCTGACCAGAATGTGTCGATGTCGTAGGAGAGGAGCGAAATGACGCACCGCCAACAGCACTGCCTCCAGCTCCAGCGCGTTGATGTGCGCATTGTGACTCACGGGCCATACTCCTCTGATTGTGCCGTGGCCACAGATCACACTCCAACCTCCCAGGGATGCGTCCGTGAATAGAATCACCTCCTCCGATCTGGGTCCGAGGGGAACCCCAACCCTGGATCTGCAGGCCTCTGCCCAGTGATCCAGGTCCAAGCTCACCCCCTCTGGGACCACTAACCTGTGCCGTTGGCGCAGCCGGCGGAACCGGCCCTCTCGAATAAGCCAACACTGGAGTCTCCTCATAAAAAGCAGACCCAGAGGCACCACCTGGTGAGCAGAGGACATGATGCCCAGGAGCCGACGCAGTTGACCTACTGTCACCGACCGGCCCGGGGCAAAACTGGCAAGAAGGTCCTCTAACCCCTGCCACCGCTCCTCCGAGACGGAAGCCAGAATCCTCCCTGAGTCCAACGCTAATCCCAGATAGGTGGTTTCGCGTGACGGCCAGGGAGCGCTCTTCTTCCAGTTTACCGTGAGACCCAGGTCTGACAGGTGCGAGACCAGGCGACTCGTGCGTTCCATAGCCAGCCGGTGATCTGGGGTTATCAGAAGCAGATCGTCCAAGTAGTAGGCTATAACGTAACCCTGGGAGAATAGCGGAGTGAGAGCCGCCTTGACGCACATCGAAAAGACCCGTGGGGCCAAACTGTAGCCGAACGGGAGGACTTTGTACTCGTAACAGGTTCCCTGAAACGCGAACCTGAGATATTTCCAGTGGTGACCCACTATCGGGACATGGAAATATGCGTCCTTGAGGTCCACAGATGTGAACCAGGCTCCGCTCGATATCATGGCTAGGAGCTGGGGGACCGTCAGCATGTGGAATGATTCTTTGCGCACCCAAGTATTGAACCACTTCAGATCTAGAATCGGCCGCATGCCCCCCGATTTCTTGGGCACGAGGAAATATCTCGAATAAACCCCTATTTCCTCTGTGCCTCTCTCCACCACCTGTATCGCGTCTTTGGACAGCATCTCCAATATTTCCTGCCGCAACACCTCTGCTTCGGCAGGTGAATGGATCAGCATCTGACATATGCCCGTGTAAGGGGGAGGACCCTGCTCGAACCGAATCTCGTGCCCATGCCTGACCGTCCGGAGGATCCACTCTGGTACACCCGGCAGCGCCTGCCAGCGTGCGTAATGGGGAGACAGAGGGCGCGTGACGCGTTGTGTCTGGCTGTCGAGAAATAGGCTGTATCGCTGCCATTCCAGTCCAACCTCCGAGCTCTCCACGGAAGTGTTTAGAGGCTCCCACGGCGGACCGCGTCCCATATGGGGAGCGAGTATGTGCAGGATTTTGCCCAACAGAAGGTGGGAGCGCGGAAAAATCAGCATCAGCATGTGCGCACCCAGCACCCTCTCCGACTGGCCACAGACAGCGAGTCATGCGCTCCGGTAACCCTGCTTTACGCACGGGAAAACCCAGTGCGTAACTCTGGATGCCTGTCTGATGGGATAAACTAATTTCATTCCCATCTGACAGCTCATGATTATCCGAGACAGGCATAGATACAGAGTTCAACAACCCATAACCTTGTGTACGGTTTGAAACAGAACTGATCTCAGCGGTATAATTCACATAGCCTACACCCTGTGAAGCTAGTGAACCCGTTGCCATATCTGGAACATCTTCGTTTCTTCTGACTTGCTTGCAGAGTCCGGTGGCATGGGACACAACATTACTCACTACACCATGTGCGTGTGGAATAAAAGTAGCATCGACATCACCAACATTATATGACAGACCATCCACCGTAGAATAATCTACAGACGAGGAACACGAAGGATAAAATGCAGAACTGAAATCTTTATTCATCAACATGTTCCCCTCATTGCATGGTAAAACCTTGCCACCAGTGGCCATAACATCAATACCTGCCATGTTCGAACAGGGGATGTGGGGGTCTGTCGCGCACCGTCAGCGGCAGCGCGGATCTCCCGAGCTGGCACCCCTGGTCCGGTGCTCGTACTTCCGCTTCACGTCGGGCTGAGGACCACCCGCGCCGCCTCCACCAGCGTGGTGGGACTGACTGTGAGCCCCAGGGGCTGGCGCGGGGCCAGCCGACTGTCTCTTGTCGGCGTTCTTGCGGTGCTTTGAGGCTCGACCTCGCCCCCCCTGCGGCTGGGGCTTCGGAGAGCCTTGAGCGCGTGCCGGAGGCTGCGCGGGATCCTTCTCTTTGAAGGTCTTAGCCAGCAGCTCCGCGTTGGCCAGGTCGTGACGGATCTTTTCCAGTGCTGGCTCATCCACACCGAAAAGGACGTCCGTGTTGATGGGGAGCTTGCGGATCATCTTAACAACCCCGTCCTCCAAGCGACAGTCCTTTGTCCAGAACTCGCGCCTCAGCAGGACTGAGGAGGACAGAGCCGCACCCAGGTTCACCGCGGCATCACGGAGGAACGTGCCGATGATCTGAGAAGCCCTCCAAGCCTCGTCCAGGCGTGAGGCATCGGTGTCATCATCCCCCTGGCTCTCACTGTCCACCGCCTGCGCCAGATGACCAGCTGCCAGACCAGCTGTGGAGATGGCCGCTGCGGAGCGGAGAACACTGAACCAGATTTGGCGCGCGTGGTCATCCATGGACACTATGTCTGGCGAGGGATGTTTGATCTTCATCGCCACCTCCTTGCTCTCCGGTTCGCGTAGCTTACCAGGGTAAAGCCGGGGAAAAAGAAATTTCTCCACAGTGGGGGGCGACATAGAAGCAGGAGACCAGCCGGCAACCGTCAGGTAGCTCTTGGTGTTCACTTTAACAGTTGAGCGCACCTTCTCTGGTTCCGGCTATGTGGCTTTGATGGACTCCGTGATGGGGGGGAAGGGCGGAATGTGCTTCGGGTCTTTGCGCACCTCCACCGAGGCAGAGAACGCCTGATCCATTCCAGGCGTCACCGAGGCATGGACTGGGGCAACCCTTGTGGTCCCCGTCGAAGCCAAGGCCCTCTCGAGGAAAAAAGGGAAAAAGTCATCGAACTTTGCCTCCTCCTCGGACCCTTCCTCAGGGACTTGGTAGGAGCAAGATCCGCCATCTTGAGTAGCAGCCTGCGGAACTGCCGGTGGGCACATGTGGTCCTGGCTCCCAGGTAGCACAGCAGAAACCAACGAGCCCGGCCAGGGAGGGATCTCGATCCCACCGGCACCAACCTGAGTGGAAAAGGCATGTGAAACCCAGCTCGTCCGTCGACTGAGCGGCCATGAAGCGCACACCATGCATGGTGGCGCCTCTAGGCTAGCTGCAGTCTCCCGAACATGAGCCATGCTAGGATGGTCGCTGCAAAAAGGATGGAAATCGCCAGCGTCCTTCTTCCTGTGGCAACAACTATAAAACTCGGCGAAAAGAACATCGACGTCGACGTTAACACCAGCCATAGTGACGGAGAAAACCGCACTATTGTCCAAATGGAGAAAATAGCTAAGCTAGCTAGCAATGAAGAAAAACCCCGCAACAGAGCTCAGCGCGACACGTCTTCCCTTGAAGGAGGCTCTAGTCGAACTGACGAGTGATGTGGTGACGCATGTCAAGCGCAGTTGTGGGCGGGGCTTAGGGGATGCTGTCGCATGAGCGGTGAATTTCAGAGCCTAGCGTCGCCAGAGGCGAGGTCAGAGGGCAATATGTAAATATAGCACTACGGAGTAGCGATAATAGAACAGTGAAATTATGATAGTGTTACCCTAAGATCTACCATTAGCCCAATATTATTACTGTCATTATGAGACGATGATTGGCCTCACCTGAGGAGGTGTTGGCTATATCTGCCTGGAATGTTCTTTGTTCCTCTGCTTTACCTGATGAAGGTCTAAGGACCGAAACATTGGTATCTCTATTAAAGTTTATTGCAAGTATAAGGACAGTGTGCAGGAGTACTCTCTTCTCTTGCCTGTGGATATTTCTACCTGTCTATAAGAAACTGAAGGTGTCCATGAGCCTTTACAGTCAAGACTTCAGGGTATTAAAAATAGAGCAAAATATCAAAAAACTGTATATTTATTATGTTTATCAATGAGGGTTGAGGGGATGAGAAAAAAAACACCTGCTTGGAAAAAAAATGCACATCTAATGATGAAAATGAACCCTGCCAGACTGAGCAGTCACTATCAGTAGGCAAGCTGTGCATTTCCTGGGAATGTGCAGATGGAATGTGCAGATGTGCAGAAGTCGAATGATGCAAAATTACAGGATAAAGCAAAGCAGAGATTTTAGAAGATAGAACATTTTCATACTGCAGAAACTAGAACAATATCCAAAAGATAATAATACTTAAGACCCTCTAAGATATGAAAGTCTGACCTTAGGCTGTGCAGTTCCCCCACCCAGAAACCCACTCAAACAACACCGATTTCCACAACTGTATATACACATTAAAGGCGGCAAGAACATCCATTCTTCAACATCTACTTCTAACACTACCTGCTGCTTGCTCTCACCTCCAGGCGTTTGACCTGAGTCTTTTCAAACTCCAGCTTAGTCTCCAGCTCTCGAATTTTTGCCTCCTGCCGACTTACAAGGGACTTCTCCACCATTGACTGCTCCTGGAAATCCAGCTGGCTCTGCAGGGCCTGCATCTAAAGAACGCACGTGCACAGGTATACATGCACACACACAGTAACAATCATGCACACAAACACACACACGTGTTAGCATGTGCTACTGAGGCATAGTGTCAAGCAGTAGCAACTTGAAATCTCAACGAGACACAGTGTCATAGACCTGAAACACTACTGTTTCTGGGTCCAAGCAAGTAAGTTCTTGGCGAATTTGTGTTTGGTAGACTTAGACCATGTCCCCACTGGAGTCCTGTAAAAAAGAGATTCCTGTATTTTTTTTTTTTTTTACCCAAAATGAAAAGGACATGCTTTGAATGCTCTGACCTCTTTTCAGAACCTAGAACTGAGTGCTCCATCTGGTTTTGATGCTGTGGAAACCAGTTATAGTGATCGTATCCGTCTAGGCCAATGAGATCACTATAACTGGCAATTACGCAGTTGTTGTTGTTTTTCGGGTTTTTCCCCATTTCTGTCCCCAACTGTACTTGGCCAACGAACCCACTCTTCCGAGCTGTCTCAGTTGCTGCTCCACCCCTTCTGCCGATCCGGGGAGGGCTTCAGACTATCACTTGCCTCTTCCGATATATATGTGGCGTCGCAAGCCACTTCTTTTCACCTGACAGTGAGGAGTTTCACCAGGGGGACGTAGCGCATGGGAGGATCACGCTATTCCCCCCAGTTCCCCCTCCCCCCCGAACAGGCGCCTCGACCGACCAGAGGACGTGCTAGTGCAGCGACCAGGACACATACCCACATCCAGCTTCCCACCCACAGACATGGCCAACTGTGTCTGTACGGACGCCTGACCAACCCTGAGGTAAGTAACATGGGGATCCCCATGTTGGTAGGCAACGGAATAGACTGCTCCACTACCCGGACGCCCTAAGCTGTTTCTTCCCCACCCCTGGATGACCATCAAGTTGACGTGTGTACACTTATTAAATGAAATTAATTTAGTTTAATGAACCAGTCAGCTTCTATATTTTAATGAATGTAACTGAGTGAAAGACAGTAGCCTACTGTCTAACTGTACTGTAACAAAGTATCAGCTGCTTCAAAAAGGAATTTAAAATTGACTATAGGTTACAGCAACACTGCTTAGCATTGCTTCAAGGCTTTTTTTCACCTAAAATAAAAAAAAAAAAACAGTTTTACTACTTACCGCAAGTACAAACGACCCATCCAGATAGTTTCTCTGTGATTGCTGGGATTTGGAGTTGTCCACGGCAGAGCCGTCTCCCTTTACCCCAATACAGGGAATTGAATTGTTGAAGTGATTGGTTTGTGGAGCTCAGAGCACCAAAGAAAAAACATTTAGAAAAATAAACAGCAATGTCTCCTTCCAGAAACAATGACATAGCTACTACTGAAAACCCACAGTTTTGTTGAGAACTATTTTCCGCTGAAGAAGACCTGCCAATTGTCTATCTGCCCAGCTTCTGATGGCATTTATCTGCATTTCTTACATGAATACCACCAATTTCCCAAGGTCATGGTATGGGTACAGGTTCAGCAGTTATCGGCAGCCGTAGGTTAGCTGCAGCAGTACCTACCACTTCTGCCTGAGCTCTCGCTGTCTCTGTGTCCATTTGCTGTAATTCTTTGTCTTTGTACTCTGGTTCAAATAAGTAAACTTTTGCAAAATAAGCTTCAGTTTATTCCTCAAAGTCTGCCAGTACTTTTTTGCAGAAATTTGTAGCATCCCAAGGTCATCAAGCCACACTAGCTCAGCCCAACACAATACCGTTTGTTTACATCCAGGTCCTCTTTGGGGGCACACGTCTTGGTACAGCAAGAACTAGCATGATTGCTTCTAGGCATATAGACAAAGTTTGCAGATGTTCTTCTGCAGAAAATAGTTCTCATAATTTTCACGAGGTCTGTGGATTATTGTGGATAACCATGTCATTTGTTTCTAGAAAGAGAAGTGGCTGTTTGATTTTTTCAAATGCAATTTTTTGCTGATTTGAGTGCCAGAAACTTATTTCTATTTTATCTTTATGTTTTCGGATGAAGAGGGACAGCTCTACCTCAGACAACTCCAAACCTTGCCAAATCACACCGAAAACTCTGGTTGGACAGGTTGCACTCGGGGTAGATGGGAAAGAGCTATTTTACATTTTGGGTTAAGTGACCCTTTAAAGCTAAGGTAGGCAAATGATTCTGAGAATTTTTTGTATTTCACATTTAGGTTGTATTTGCTGAAAATTTATTTTACCTCTTGACAGATATTAATCAATGAAATGCTCTTCGAAAAATAGTCCAACCTCTGTGATGACCCTAGGCCATGTAGCCTGAATCTTAAAGGCCCAATCTGTGCTTTATTTGACCATTAACAATTGAATTTACAAATCAATAATTTTCCATCAACAACTGAAGAGTTTGTGAGCAGACTGAAAATAAGCACGTCACATCTTTCTCAGTGGATTGTTATTGAATACATCCATGTCACTCGCAGCATCACACAGGCAGAAGTTCTTTGCCTACCTTCTCCTGGATCTCCTGCTTCTCCTTTAGGCCCTCCTCCAGCTGGCCTTGAAGATCACTAATCTGGGCCAGGTGCTGTGCAGACTACACCACACATAAACACAACGGGGAAGAACTCAGGTAAAAAGTTTAACTGCATTGTCTTAAGCAGCAAGACAGGTGGATGTTGAAAACTGTCTTTTTTACCATCTTGAGAAAAATTATTTGACAAGGAATTGACAGAGAACTTGTTTAATCTTGTTTTCAAGTATGACTTTGGACTCTACGTAAGGTCAGACACCAGACCCTCACCAAAAGGCACATCTATAATCTCATTTCATTGTCAATGTTGGTAATTTTTCTTCAACTGATGAAGCACAAGAAACTGTGGAGGCCAAAATGTCAACATTCTATTCGTGGTGGAGAAAAAACTTTCCAGCACTTTAAGTTGCACTTAGCGATCATCTGCACATATTGCCATATCAATACTAATGTGGGGTTTCAAAAGATGCAAAATACTCTGACCCTTTATCCTCTGACCTAAGGCTGTATATGGACATTTCTACAAACCAACATATGTTGTTTAATGATGGCATTTGCATGTGTTTTACTGTAGGAGTTTTCAGCATGAGACAGAAAGATTGAGAGACCTGGGCCACAGCAGATTTGTGTTTCTTCATCAGTTCATTGAGGTCCTCCTGATCTTCCTCCATCCGAGACTGTAAGTCATTTTTCTCCCTCTGCAGGCGGCTGACTTGCTCCTCCAGCTACGCGAAACAAGACAAAGGGAAAGAGAAGTGCATATGATTACCAAATAAGAATGTGAATACAGCAGTTTAAGTTGCATTTAAAAATATCTAAAACATTATAATAGTAATAATGTTTTAGATATTTTTAACTAAAACATTATTATTTATATTTTATTATATATTATGTATTTATTATTTTACTATATTATATTTTGTATATTTATTACATAATTATTACATAATTATGCAAATGATGATCGCGGTCAGGTCAAATAATCGCGATTAGGCGATTATGTAATAATTGCGACAGCCCTACGTAACAGCTCTTCTTAGTGGTTTCTGCCAGCCATAGTATCTATTGATCAAAAGGTCCCAGCCATTACCTTCTCTCCAGTTGAAAGTGTGAATGTGTCATAGCGGATGAGGGGTGAGAATGAGGTTGTAGTGAATGGAGAGATAATCCTATTTTGGTAATAAGTGGTACAACACAAGAGGGAGAGAGAGGAAGGGCGGGAGAGATCATTAATGCAGTACTATGGATTAAGAAAATTATGAATAATGTGGCTATGCAAAAACCAACCCATTAGCAAATAGCAAGTACGTAAAGAGATGGGAAAGCAGCAATGACACCAAGAATCCATCTTATTAGGATTGTCAAAGCAGATAGTGAATGCATAATGGAGCATGTCTAATGAGTAAAACTCACTGAAAGAAAATACTTGTTTTACCAGCAAAGAAAGGGATTAGCAGACAAGTGACTTTTTTTTTCTTCATTATTGACAATATCAGTGCTAAAGAGATTGCAGTATGCTGCGGAAGCTTAACATATCCATATCCATCCATTATCCAAAGCACTTATCCTGCCCTCAGGTTCGCGGGGATATCCATATGCCAAATTTCCATGAGAGGAGAGCCACTGAAATCTTGTTAATCTGGTTCAAATTGCAGCTTTAGATGTCACCTCGTCTCCTTTATATTAGACCATTTAGCCATTGAACTGTTTCCTAATGTTAACAGACACAATGAAGTTCCACACAATTTTACCCTCGAAAGTCACAATACGGCCAATCCAATTTCTTTAATTTTCAGAAATAGTCTAAACGGCTCTAGGCTGAGTAACTATCCACAGAAAGTAAACATACAGAAAAAGCATGAGACACATTGACAAACAAACAAACACACAAACAAACAAGTGTGGCGCCACCCTTGGGTCAATCTGTATGATTGTGAAAATGCCATAACCCAGTGGACTGATGCATTTTTCACCCAATTTTTCCATAATCCATTTGATCGTTTGAAAGTTACTGAATGCTACACATTGACAGTTAATACAATTAACCATGTGGCAAATGTTTATTCAGACAGGTAATAGTGATCAAGTTTGAGAGGAAATAGTGTTGAATTTATCTGGCAAAAAAAAGAAAAAATAATTAAGATCTTTTCACACGATCATGTTCTTATACACCAAATGAGAATATCTGAGCAAATCTCTGCATGTCCTGTAAGAGATTATACAAGCAAAAATTAATGACTTCCCAGATATATTATGACACTACAAATGCCATTCTTGTTGGTGTAAGTGATATTTTCTCTATGATACCCAGTGGGTCATTGATTCTGCCCCGTCAATTTTCAAAATTACATGTCTAGCCCCTTGGAGCACTTAACTCTTTTTTTTATTGAGATTTTCCTTTTTTTCTCCCACAAAAAATATACAATAAAAAAAAGATGCAATACAATCAATACGATATGATGCCATGAGAATACTGCTAAAAAGACCTAGATGGTGTAGTGCAAGTGAAATGTTTGTGGCTGCAGGAGTCAGTATCTTTCAGGCTCTTCTAAGAAATCTTATGTATAGATTTATTTGCCAGCTCAATGACTCTGATAATGTAATCATCAAGAGTTTGACTAATATAAGATTCAGTGCCACACGCTACCAATCCCGGCTGTGGGACCACTGGTATAGCTGCCTTCTTTTAACACACTGACTTGTTCCATTTATGTAATTTTATTGTGTTTACTCTGTGTATTGTCTAGGGTTTGTCTTTTACCTATTTGTCTTCGTCTACTATGGACCCTGAGTCTGCAATTAAGTTTGAATTTAATTGAATTGAATACAAACAACATCAGACCTCAATTCCTCCCTCCCCCCTCCAAAATGTCCACAATGAAAAAAAAAAAGAAGAAAAAAAACCCTGAAAATTTGTAAGTACAAGAGGTAGACATACTAGCAGGGCCAGCAAACGCCTAGAACCATCTGGACCAAAAGAGGCAGACAGCACGACCACCCCCAAAGCCCAACCCCATAGGCACCCACAGAGACGAACCCAGCCCATCCCCATGGATGCCCCCAAAACCTGGCCGCAGAGAACAGCTGCACCCCCCATCCCCAACAACCCGAGCCATCTCAAGCACAGCCAGCAGCCCCAGGGAGCACCCCAGACCCCCGCACACCCCTGCAGTGGAGCGTCAAGTCTGATCATGGACATCATAACGAAGAGAAGTTCTATTCTGTAAAAAGGTTACAAAGCCTCCCCAGCAAAGGAGCATTTAACTCTTAACAACTGAACACTTAACTGGAGACTAGTTTTTATCAAAACCACTTGAGAAAGGTGTGTGTCATCAATGAATGATTACCTGTCCAGCATGATGCTGGTGAATGCTGCATCCGTGTTTTAGTTCATCTTAATGCAGCCTAGCTCTGTGCGGACTTCGGAAGTATCATGAGCACTAGTGCTTACACTGGTCGCTAGTTGCTTGCTGCCGGTTGCTAGCAGTCATCAACAGTCATCAACAGGGCAGCACCTCATTAAAGCTGTGCTGCAGACACCAGTTTAGTTGAGTCCAACTACCCATCAAGTTTGTCATCTCTGTCAGGCGGTAGGCTGGAGGGGATTATATGTTTGGTCGTGCGCGCACGTGTGAGAGTGTGTGTGTGTGTGTGGGGGGGTTGTGTGTGTGTGTGTGTGTGTGTGTGTGTGTGTGCGTGCGTGCGTGCGTGCGTGCGTGCGTGCGTGTGTGTGTGCGTGCGTGTGTGTCTGTCCACGGCTGATCTCAAAAACTACTGGACATATCAGCCTAAACATTTTTTGCACAGGTAGGACTGTATGATGAAGAGCCTCCCATGGTCGCGGTGATTAAAAACCTTTGAAAAACCTACTCTCGCCATCGCCGCTGCCTCTCCTCATTCACTCTCTAGCTCACTCGACCAACGCTGCTCTCCGTCGCTGCCTGCTCTCAGTCAACCGTGCTCATGCACAACTCACATGAGTTGAGTCAGATCAGGCAACGACTGTCAAAACCAAAACATGACAAAACCGTTATGGATTCAGGTATGAGTCTTGAAAGTAAACGAGAAGTGGATCATATTTTGCGAGCCAGCAAATCACCTACTGCTGATCTCAGCACAGGAGAACTGGAGGATCACTGGATGAACCAAAAATAATTCACCATAGTCCAATGTTAAAACTTTAAAAATACAACTTCAAGAGTAGCATTTATCACAACACAGAGGACTGAATATCAGGGGCCAACAAGAATAATATGTAAGACATGTGGTCCAGAGGCGTGAGCAGTTATTACTTTGGGAGAAATTAGGGTTCCCAAATAACGTGTCTCTTTTAGCTTATAACAGTTAGAACAATGAAGAAATAAGCTAAAAGAGCACGAGAAAGAGACCAAGAGAATAAACAAGAAAAAAAGCAAAGGTAGAAAAGAAGTAATGCTGTATTCACATGGAATCTGCTAAATGGCAGACGGCAAACCAGAAGCGGCTACTGTGGATGAGAGCAAGATGTTAAAATCAGAGGACACTGGCAAATTATGGTGACAACGGCAGAGGGCACTGCCATCCAAAGTTAGAATATTTTAACTTTTTGCCGTCCTCCGCAATGGAATTTGCAACCGGACGTGACGTAGCACATCACAAAACAGAAAAGATGTCGGAGTGGGACAATGTAATTTTATAGGTATATGAATTGACAAAATTACTGTGTATAATTACACTCACTGGCCACTTTATTAGGTACACCTTGCTAGTACCGGGTTGGACCCCCTTTTGCATTCAGAACTGCCTTAATCCTTCGTGGCATAGATTCAACAAGGTACTGGAAACATTCCTCAGAGAGTTTGGTCCATATTGACATGATAGCATCCTGCAGTTGCTGCAGATTTGTCGGCTGCACATCCATGATGCGAATCTCCCGGTCCACCACGTCCCAAAGGTGCTCTATTGGATTGAGATCTGGTGACTGTGGAGGCCATTTGAGTACAGTGAACTCATTGTCATGGTCAAGAAACCAGTCTGAGATGATTCGAGCGTTATGACATGGCGCGTTATCCTGCTGGAAGTAGCCATCAGAAGATGGGAACACTTTGGTCATAAAGGGATGGACATGGTCAGCAACAATACTCAGGTAGGCTGTGGCGTTGACATGATGCTCAATTGGTACTAAGGGGCCCAAAGTGTGCCAAGAAAATATCCCCCACACCATTACACCACCACCACCAGCCCGAACCGTTGATACAAGGCAGGATGGATCCATGCTTTCATGTTGTTGACGCCAAATTCTGACCCTACCATCCGAATGTCGCAGCAGAAATCGAGACTCATCAGACCAGGCAACGTTTTTCCAATCTTCTATTGTCCAATTTTGGTGAGCCTGTGCGAATTGTAGCCTCAGTTTCCTGTTCTTAGCTGACAGGAGTGGCACCCGGTGTGGTCTTCTGCTGCTGTAGCCCATCTGCCTCAAGGTTCGACATGTTGTGCGTTCAGAGATGCTCTTCTGCATGCCTCGGTTGTAATGAGTGGTTATTTGAGTTACTGTTGCCTTTCTATCAGCTCGAACCAGTCTGGCCATTCTCCTCTGACCTCTGGCATCAACAAGGCATTTTTGCCCACAGAACTGCCGCTCACTGGATATTTTCTCTTTTTCGGACCATTCTCTGTAAACCCTAGAGATGGTTGTGCGTGAAAATCCCAGTAGATCAGCAGTTTCTGAAATACTCAGACCAGCCCGTCTGGCACCAACAACCATGCCACGTTCAAAGTCACTTAAATCACCTTTCTTCCCCATTCTGATGCTCGGTTTGAACTGCAGCAGATCGTCTTGACCATGTCTACATGCCTAAATGCATTGAGTTGCTGCCATGTGATTGGCTGATTAGAAATTTGCGTTAATGAGCATTTGGACAGGTGTGCCTAATAAAGTGGCCGGTGAGTGTAAATAAAGCAAACAAAAAAACACATTTGTAAGATGTCATTTTTTTTCAGCAAACAATACAACATCACCATAGCAACCCATGTAGTTGTTTATTTATTTATTACTGCCCTCTCGTTCCATCACATAATTTGTGGTTTTTCCCGTTCAGTTTTGCCAACTGCTCTTTACAATCTCACGGTTTTCATTTGAATGAACGCCATGTAAGTTGGAGCAGCTTTTACACATGGAAAGAAGAGGCAGAAAAGTGAGAAAAACATAAACATAAGTAAAGTCAAACAGGAGATAGAGCGGGGGGGGGGATACTAAACAGATGCTTAAGTATCATCAGGAGGAGATGGTCCTGATGCCTCTGCCACCATCAACCATTTCACCCCCACCAGCTGCAAACAACAGGCAAAGAAGATGTGTTCCTGACCAGAGGAAAGGTCCACCCAGACTCACCGCCCTATCCAGTGCTGCAACCTGGCCCATCAGATGCAGTCTACCTTGACCTGAGGCAACTACAAACAAGCAAAGAGGAAGATGATGATGAGGCAATGACTAACTATCAACCGGGATGGGAGGACAGTCCCATGTCAGTACACACCAGGGCAGGAGTTCACCGCAAGCAGTCTCTGCCGCCACAGCCACCCTAAAGACAGCTGTAGCCGCATCAGCGATGTCAGCGCCTCCAACACCAGGACAAATACTGCAGTCTACTGATAAAGACAAGGCTCCGAAGGACAAAGATGGCACAACGTGCACACTGATTCCCATGATTGAAGTCCCCAACCCAGTACTAGGCAAAAACGCAGCCAAAACCCTGATGTGGGTCTTTAGGCCATGGTCACTGGCAGAAATGCAACAAGTCGCAGAAGACCTGCCTAACATCAATATAATGGGAGGAGAAGAATATGTGAGGGTACTAAGAGACAAACATCACCCCACATCATCTGAACTGAGAAGGCTGCTGCAATCCCAGATCTGGTTGAGTGGAAACAGGTGCAAGGAAATTATTTGCGAATGTGTATGGAGAGTTATGTAACTGCATCTTAATCCCTGTGTACATAATCAGACTTGTAAATATGTAAAATCATCTCTAAATGCATACTGACATTTGTGAATGTGTACAGGAATCTGCAAATGTGTATTCAGAATCCTTGTGGCTGAAAGGTCTGTGGTCCCTATCTTACACCCAGCACAAAGTACAGTTCAACTGTCTTTGCTGGTTTCCAACTGACACAGTTGTCATTTTCCCTCCCCAGCACCCACACTGTTTAAATAGCAAATGTACTCGCACCCATCTAACGCCCATGGGTGTGTTGGTCTTAAAATGAGGTGTGGTCAGGTGCATTATTGGCGCATTGTTATCATCAGGCAGTGGAAAAGGATTGCACCATTGACCAACAAAAGTCTGGTCTAAAGTCAATGGCGCATTATTCAGATAGTAAAAAGTGCCTACATAGGCGGGTGACCAACGCTCGTACACGCTGTTTGTTATACACAGGGATGCGCAGCAGCACACAAATATGCAAAAGACTACAACTAAAAATATGACAATGTGAAAAATTATTATTGTGTTTATCACGATAATTAAAAAAAACAAATGTTAAAATGGAACCCGAGCTTTGGTGCATTCCTGCTGCTCCCACAGACGGTCTGCTCGTGCACTTTCGCTTTGCACCAGAGCAGATCTGTTCCTTCAACAGAAAACTGTTCATTTCTCCGACCTGCCGAATCCCGTCATTTAAATAGCAATATGCCAAGATGCAAGCACTTTTAAAGGGAATGGGAGATGACACTGACTGGTTTAATTCATGTTACGCCCAAAACATGCCTATGATTAATTAAAAGACTCAGTACAACCCCTTTGTGCCTTGCGTCTTACTTTGTGGCCAGATTATGTGCCATTTAACTACCAGAAGTGGATTTGGAAACAACCTAAATGCACTTGCGCCATGTACTTTAGACCATGCATTATAGATCATTTAAAAGGGCCCAAAGCATTTTGCTCCGGCAGCTTGAAATACAGACAAGTCATCAGCAGGCGGGCTTCTCAACTGGCTGTCTTTTTACATGTGACTTTTGCTACACTCCTGCCGTGGCAGATCTGCAAACATGTATGGAGATTTCTAACTTCAGGGTTTTGATTGCCCTGAGCTCACAGGCTCACACCAGACATTCTTACACTTAACCTGAAAAAAACATATGCAGCGCTATTAAGAGGCTAGGGGAAGCCTAGCTTCCCCAGAATTATCATTGGAAAAAATGAAACTTAAATCCTAAATATCATCTCTATCTCTCCTCTCTCTCTCTCTCTCTCTCTCTCTCTAGATATACGATATTGTAACGACCACAGATGACTAGACTCGCTAGCTTGGCTAACAGGTCGGACCCTTTAGTTGACTGCTTAATGTAGTCACCCGTGGTGCGGGAGATCCGGGTTTGCGTCCCGGCTGCGGCGGTTCCCGGCTGCCCCCCAAGTTCATTACAATATGGGCTTCCTCCGGGGGCTCCGGTTTCCTCCCACAATCCAAAGACATGTAAGTCAGGTGAACTGGCCGTACTAAATTGTCCCTAGGTATGAATGTGTGTGTGTGTGTGTGTGTGTGGGCCCTGTGATGGCCTGGCGGCCTGTCCAGGGTGTCTCCCTGTCTGCCACCCAATGACTGCTGGAATAGGCTCCAGCATCCCCACAACCCTGAGAGCAGGATAAGTGGTTCAGATAATGGATGGATGGATGGAGATATAATCACGACAGTTATTTAACTTCCCTGACATCATTCCAGTTCAGTTTAGCTAACATTTTTCACTGAGCTACGTAAAGAAATTTAGTATGCAGGAGTGATGCCATGACTACAAAAAAAAAAAAAAAACTCACATAATATGGGGTCAAAGGAGCAGGCTAAAATGTCAATCGAGGTGTAGTATATAAACTGACCTACATTGACCATAAGTTGCAAGACTTCTGGACCTTAATAGACTGGTGATCAGACTGGTCCTTTGCAACCTGTTCTCATTCCCAGGTCGTCAAATACCGATGCTTTGTCATGCCCCTCGGCGTCTGATACCAACGTATAAGGCACATAAAAAAGCATATAAATGTTGATTTATTTGGGATATTTTAGCAAGTATTGTAGAAACGCGTTTTTGGGTTGTGTTCAATGTCGGAAATGTTGCATTCCAACACATTTCTAGACAGACCTGAAAGAGTCTTTGTAACAACTAACTAAAGTTCATATGCATTCACTGAATGAAGATTATGAAAATAAAATGCACATTTCTCACTATAGATGTTACCAAAACACATTTCAATGCCGAAACTATATCAAATATTGCATTTTCCACTGAGAATAAAAGGAATAAAAGAATAAAAAGAAAAGCCCTGTGACTGCTGGGATAGGCTCCAGCATCTCCGCGACCCTGAGTAAGGATAAGTGGTTTGGATAATGACTGAATGAATGAATAAAAGGAATGCCAGCCTTTTTTTAAATCTTCACAGACAGAAACTTAGTCAAGTGACGTGGATGCAGGCTCCGCCAACACTGGCTATAGGCTGAAATGTTGATATGAAACATATTTTTGGTTCATAAATGTCAAGAACTTAATCTATCTGTGGTTTGCAGAAATGGAAAATGCCAACATTTTACTGTGGCAACTGGGTTGATGAGGAGAATACTTGCGGGCAAATTTCTCTCACACATCTCTTGTCATAAACACTTTCACATGTCAAAAAAATCAAACTGGAAATCCCAGGAATATGGTCGTTATCTTACATTAAGTGTTTTCCTTTCCATTGACGCCCATTATAAGAAAAACCTTAAAGTACCCTTCCAAATGCGTTGTAAAGTTTAAAACATTCTGAGATGACTAATATATTGTTTAACATGGGTTTCCGACATAAAAAGTAAAAGAAAAACACTGAAAAGGGGCTGTAAGCACAGCTTCTCTTTCTCCTTCATTGAGAAATTCAGTATCTATGAATATGCAAATATCACAGGCCTGGCGCCCCATCCACCACCTCTGCGTGACAGGTCAAAGACTGATGAGCATCAAGATGGCTAGCGTTAGAGCAAACATCGCAGAGATTCAGCCATGTATGTTTGAGCCTCAGTCAGACCCAGACTCACACTGTTGTGCACCAAAATTGGCGACTAAAATACATATCGGAATGGTATGTGTACTTTATGATGTTTGTTAGCTTATAAGACGCAGTGGCTGACACAGCGGTGATTATGAAACATACAATAATATCTGCTACAATGTTGGTGTGCTCACATTGTCACATTGTTATCACGTAATTACATACCAGAGGTCTAATCAAAGTTTGCAGAAAGATATATATATATATTCCGTCTGGCTGAGAGTTTCATATTACTTGTAATATCTGTTTATCTTGACAGCCAACCAAGTTTGCCTGGGAACTGACTCATTGGCAGTAGTGTAAAATTCAAAAGGACTGAGACATTGGGGCAAGACGACCCACACCAGAGGGGGAATCCCCCGCCGCAGACGGCTCCTGAAGCTGCTGGGAGGCACGGTGGCCCAGTGGTTTGCTCAAGTGCTAACTGGTAAGCTAATTGGTAGAGCGCAGTAAAGGTCACATAGCAGATCGGTAAGAGGATGGCATCAGGTCATCTTCTTACAATATTCCTGCACTGCCTAGGTAAGGATACCAAAAGGGTACTCACCACCTGTTTGGCTTTGGAAATGTCCTCCATCTGAACATGCAGGTCTTCAATCTCCACCTCCATGGATTTACGGGCCTTGACTGCTGCTGCACTCGTGAACTCAGACTCCTCCAACTGAAAAGTGTAGAGACAACAGGGAAGGAGAACATATTGTTTGAGGAAGAAATCCATATAATTTTCTTTGAATTTAATTTGATTATCCAACAAAGCCAAACACGCAGCCATATAATTAAGTGTAGTTACCATGTCTACATGTACAAGTCAATTGAAATAAAGATGGTAATCTGAAAGTATATAATGATGACAGTGAAAAGTGAAGCACGAACCGATGTAGGGTTTTTCCTTTAGCCCCTTTTTAGCCATGGCATGCTGTACAGTGTCACGATGAGTTGTGTTTCCATTATACATGTGTAGTGGGAGAGTCCTGTGCCCACACATGTCATGTTGTGCTCTTTAGGAAGTATTAATTTTGGCAATAATAATCTTGTTTTGGTCACTCATTTTACCTTAGTTTTACTCAAGTTTTAGTCAATGGGACTTAATTTCAAAGTTAGTCTTGTTTTACTAACACATGTTTTAGTCACAACTTAGTCAGAAGGCTTTATGTTGTCATTAGGATATTGATAATGTGCTTTCTCCCAAATAGCTATTATATATTAGCAGTTAAATCAAGATTGAATTATGCTTATTTTGACTCTGATCATGGGCAAGAGGCATGCCAACAGCATTACTATTGTCCTGCTCTTTTTCTGACAATTTACACAATCACTTTTAAAATGATGGCAACCTAACCTTAACCATAAACATGATCCAAACTTAAAACCAAACTTAGATCTTAATCCTGAACATGACCATTCATCGGTGGAATTTGTCGGAATATGGGTGGAGAAAAAAATAACGTGATCAACTCAATATAGAATATGATCATCTCTCATCTAATGACAAGGATACACTAACACAGTTCAGATTTTGCTGAATGGTAATGGTGCCTGCCTGGACCCCTTGTTACATTGATGAGCCAAAATATTATGACCACCTGCCTAATATGCGTTTGGTCATCCATGTGCCAGCAAAACAGCACCGCCCCACCAAGGCATGGACTCTACAAGACAATTGTGGTATCTGGCACCATCTTCAGTGGTCACTCGGGGTCAAGTATGACCGTCCTCCTTCTGGGTCCTCAAGTGAGCATAGAGGCTGATCCTGGAGCCACATAATGGGGGGACACCTGCGCATGACAGATTTTTATGTGGAATGGCTGATGCGCCTGCAGCCACCACACGGTCCTTGGCAGGGGGTGGCCAGAGTCCAATGGTATGGAGAATCAAGTTGATTGGGGACCACCCTCCATTGCAGCCTTCACCCACCTTCACTGCCATTGTGACCTGAAGAAATCTTCCACCAGTTCTGCTGTTAAGGTCTTTGTTGGATCACACTTCATCTGGAACCTCCCCCTTGACCTATCCAACTTGGGTGATCCTACCAGGAGCCAAGCTCCAGATGGCGCAGCTCTTGTGATCATTCGTACACACAAGCTTCTCCACCACAGCAAGGTGGCGATCCAGGAGAAGTATCTGGTACCAAAACAGGGAATACCTTTGCCCTGAAGGGGTGTACCTGGTCTGCAACAATGTTTAAGTAGGTGACACATGTCAAATTGACGCCCACATGAATGGCCAGACCCAGGGTTTCCCAGAAGAACATTGCCCCCAGAGCATTACACTCCCTCAACCGGCTTGCCATCTTCCCACAGTGCATCCTGATGCCATCACTTCCCCATGGCCATCCATGTGAACTAAACGAAAACAGGACTCATCGGACCAGGTGACCTTCTTCCACTGCTCCAAGGTCCAGTTTTGATGGTTTCTATGCCCATTCTAGGTGCTTTCGATGGTGGACAGGGGTCATCATGGGGACTCTGACTGGTCTGCAGGTATGCAGACTCATATGCCGCAGGGTGCAATGCACTGTGTGCTGTGACATATTGCTTCCGTAACCATCATTAAAATTTTCTGTGATTTGTACCACAGCAGAACGTCTGTCGGTTCGGACCAGACAGGATAGCCTTTGTTGCCCATGCGCATCAATGAGGCTTGGGTACCCAACACCCTGCTGCCAGTTTGACCCTCCTCGGCCATTTCAGAGATGCTCTGACCCAGTCATCTGGACGTAACAATTTAGCCCTTGTAAAAGTCGCTCAGATCTTTACACCTGCCTATTTCTGCTGCATCCAACACATTGACTATGAGAACTGATTCTTCGCTTACCATCTAATCTACCCAGACCTTAACATGTGCCCTTGTTTGGAGATAACCAATGTCATTCAGGTCACCTGTGAGTGGTCATAATGTTTTCGCTCATCAGTGTATGTTTGGAATTTGTCTGTCCTTAAAGCTCTGATGTTTTCTAGTAGTCATATTTTATCGAGGGAAATTAAAGAGATTTCATCAAAGTTTTTGCTTTCAAGAATCTACTCATTAATGTTATTGTTTCATCATCACCATGAAATAAAGGGTCATCGGCAAAAATGTATTGTCATTATTTTCATTGGAAAAAAAAAATTGACATTGTGTTTTGGTCCTGCTTGTGAGCAGGACCAAAGTCTGACAGTGCTTGCTCTTAACCAAGCTGTGTCAATGTCACAATGTGTCGACATTCAGGTGACAGGAGAAGAGAATGTACTCATATTTAAGAGGCTGCTCCATTCAGGATGCTGTAGCTTTACTGTGAGCTGCTGCCAATTTTGATTTGTTCATCTGCCTCCATTTCGTTGACTAACTTCATGTCTCATTTATATATAGAAAAATACCCGCTTAACAGAAACACCGCAAGTAATGCAAGTTCCATGCAGAAAAGCACACCTGTTCTATGGAAAATGACTGGAACCGTGCTTGCAGTACATGCATTGATCATGGTTGCTCGTGACATGGCAAGCCATGGGTAAATGGTGCCAAATGGAAAAAAACCCTATGGGGATGCGTCTGTATGGGGAAGAAGCCAGGAGCAGTCAAAGTGGTGATTGAGATATCCCTATGATAAATTACCACCTCTCCCTTTAATTCTGCATTGGAAGTAAACAGAGGGTTCTCCATGATGAACTTGTGCACAACTAACACCATGCTACTGGCTTGACATACAATGACCTAAAAAGGCTAGTTTTTATTTTAGATTGTTGAACTCATACCCAGCATGAGAATGTTAATTCTCTTGCTAGTGCCAATATCAGCATACTCCGTTTATGTTCCTACTATTGAGGGAGCCGTCAGTCACATAAGGCTGATGTACAGCAATGACCAGATCTGCTTAAATTTATTTCAAGTCTATTTACTTTATGTTCAGTGAGACAGTGAGGCATGTAAGAGGCTGTAGTACCTGGTTCTTGAGCTGGGCAATCTCCCTCTTGCTGGGTGCGTTGCTTTTCATGTGGTCTAACATGATCTGGGCATCAGCCAAAAGGACTTTAGTTCTCTTCAAATCCTTCCTCAATCTCTTCTCAGTCTCAATGTCAGTGTGTCTCACCTGGGAAACAGATTTTGAGAAGATAAATGCCAGTCCAACTTTATAACCCCTTGCAGTTCCTTTAACAGTGTGTCTTTGAATACCACAGACAGTCTGGATTTAAATAAGAATTGGAGCCACTATTCATCAATGATAATTTCAACAAGGCACAGGGTCACTGTAAGACTTGACTCAGTAGACTAATAGGAAAATTAGTGCAGAGTAAATATATAAGGAGGAAACAGATGGTATCATGTTTTTAGTTGTGCTCATTAACATCAATATTCAGGAGGATGCCAGGGTATTTTGTCACACTGTTAAGTTTAAGCACTTTAGGTGCAGCAGACTATGTTAAATCTTAACATTGAGTTTCAAGATTCCAGCCCAAGCATTGCCTTCAACTTGGCTAGGTGTCACAAGGAACACCACTGGCCATATTTCAAGGTGCGGAGTTGGTGGGAGGCAATTTGAGACTCCTACTGGTGGTAAGATACTCATACAACTAATGGTGTGAGTCAGTAGCTCTGATGGAAACCGAAAGTTTGTTCCACCATTTTGGAGCCAGGTGAGTGAAAGAAAGAGAGAAAGTTTGGACCTGGAACTGGCCACATTTGTAGAGGGCACAAATGATACACTACTAGAGACAGAACACAGAAGTCTAGCAGGAGTGCACATATTAATATGGATTTGCAGTTAAATCGGCACGGTTCTTAAAGCTGTCCGGAATGCCAGTAACAAGGTTTTGAACTTTATCAGAAGAGCAACAGGCAGCCATTGCAAAGACACAAGTGCTCCTCAAGGCAGGTTTAAAAATCAAGTGTACAGCTTCATCCTGGAAGCTTTGTAGTGGTTGGATTGGTCAGGTTGGGAGACCAGCCAGAAGTGCTTAGCATGTTCTCATAGGTACGATCTGATTTTTCAGATGTTATCTGAAGCAAAGTGGTAGGAGTGGGAGACAGCTGTAATGTGGTCAGAGAATGAAAGTTTGTTATCAATTGCCAGGACAGGATTATTGATGAACTGAATGTGATTGTTATGTCCCTGGGGATAAAGGAATTGGAAAGGATGACCAGTAGCTTTGTTTTAGGTTAGCCATTTATCAAGTAGAAATACCAAATATTTGCTGGTTACAGTGTCATAAATGCTAAGCTTTGCTTTCCTTCCTCCCTCCAGTTCATACCTTTAATGAATGAATACATAGGTAATTTTTCAGCTGTTGGTCAGACTAAGTAACTGATTTAAGACATCCTTTTAGGTTCTAGGAACTTGTGATTGAGATTTGTCAAATGTTTGACATTTTGCAGATTAAATTAATAGATTAATCTATAATGAAAATATTCAGTAGTTGCAGCAAATAATAAAAAACAATTATATAAAATATTTGTATTATATAAAATATTTACATAAATATCATGTAATTATATAAAATATTATAATTATATAAAATTATATACATATTTTATTTTATATAATTATGTATATAAAATATTTTTATTATCAATATAATTATATAAAATTATATAAAATATTTATATAAAATATTTGCAGCTAGTTGCAGTTGTTATAGTTACAAATCAATGAGATTGGTGCTCAAGAGAAAGTTGAGCAGTTATGTTTGCTGCTTCTAGAGTAACATTTATCCCTGTTTGCCAGCCAGGTATCGAACCCTGCAGGGATCTGTCTCTCCTGCGTCTCTCCTCTGTCCTCCTCTCAGTTTTCCTTGTCTAAATAAATGAAAATGAAAAAACTAAGGTAAATGGTGTACCCACGTTCCTTAGAAATAATTGTGAAGCAACGCTTCTCCTGTAAATATTTAGCTGAACAGTCCTCGTGCCCATAGAGCCTGAGCCTGAAACCCGACTGAATCCCCTGCAGGTTCAGCTGGAAGTTTGTGTCCAACTCCCAACTCCTTCAATGTTGCTTGACAAGGGAAAAGGGTTTTGTTTTATGATTTCTAGACTTGTTTCTAAGAAACTCATGGATGTTAATTATTTGGTAAAGCCTTTTATTCAAGTTTTTTTTTCTTCATTTTACTATTGAAGAAACAACAAGATAGCATTACAAAGGTAAGTCATACATTTCAATTTGCTCATTGAGGTCTTGCCAGGCCTCGATTATGTCAGGGGTGTCATCAATGAATGTCGACCAAATGGAATTTGTGGGTGACTGGATCAGTCTTTAATCAGTGAAAGCCATAAACCCCATGACATAGAACCAGAGCACCGAATTTTCACACTAACTGGTCTGCTGACAGTAAACTACCATCACAAGCAGGTCATCAAGGTAGTCAGTGATTGTTTGTACATGATTCTTGTTGTCTTTATAAACATCTTTGACAGACTATTCAAATCTAACTCACCAGTATCTCTATCATAAATAAAATGACAGAAAGACATAACAATCACTCCTAAATTTGTAAGAATACATTTTCTATGACAAACAATTCTACCTTGCACCTGATACAAAAGCACTTCACAGAGCACACCTCACTGGGTAAAAAAGCATGTTTAAAGTGGTATTCACACACACTGAAATCTGTCCAAACTGCACGCACAACGCTCCTGAAAACCATTTCCAGCCACCTGGCACTGCTCACCCATCACACATCTTGGCAAGAAGTCACTGGTAAACTAGCTCTCCTGCTGGGCTATCACATCCCGCCATCCCCCACACTTTGCTTACTTGGTTCCACTTCTGTAATGAACTCATGTACACAAATAAAGAAATAAATAATACTTCTGATAGCCTTAACCATCAGCAAGAAACCTTTCCTCATGAACTGGAAATCAAGGAATGTAATCACTACTACATACTGGAACAGCATACTCACAGACGACATTTCGATGGAAACACTGTCAAAAATCAAATCACTGAATTTGAGTGGATTTGGACACTGTATTACCTCTCTTTATTCCTGAATCTATTTATTTACTCACCTGTTGCCTGACCATAACCACAACAAACAAACATACATGCACACACGCACATACCCATGTTGCACCCCAGTTCCAGTATACCATATAACTCCACACACACACACACACACACACACACACGTAAACCCTCTACACACACAAAAACACACACACACAGGTAAACCCTCTACACACACAAAAAAAAACACACACACACACACACACACACACACACACACACACACACACACACACACACATACAGGTAAACCCTCCACACACACACACACACACACACACACACACAGGTAAACCCTCCACACACACAGCATGCGAACCAACTCCCCACTCTTGTACACATCACAACACTGCGATCAATAAATATTTTAAGCATACACACACTCAGTAACACACATATTCCATATTGAAAGATACCCAACCCCGGTCATAGTAGGCCACTTAACTGCTTTACATGTTTTAAACACAACATTACCTCGTCCTGAACAGACAGAAGCTTAGCCTCCAGCTCCCTCCTCTCTTTCAGCACCTTCTGTTTCTCATCATATTCCTCTTCTAGCTGGACCTCCATCTGCTTCAACTGGACTCACACACACACACGCACGCACGCACGCACACGCACGCACACACACACACACACACACACACACACACACACACACACACACACACACACAAACCACACAAACACAGAAGTAGGCAAATGTATCTCTGATAAGGAATTAATTAGTGTGAATATGCCTGTTGACCTTGGGAAATAATTAATAAATTATTTTCAAATGCACCTTTCAACATTTCCCATCCATCTCATTAGTTCTACTGAACTAAATTGTTACTGTAAATTACTCAATTGTATTTGACCCGATGAACCTTTATGCAATTCTGTTTTTACATATACAGTTAAACACAAAAGTATATGGTCCATCTACTAAGCATGTGTGAGCAATTATTATGCAAACATGTATCACAATGTATAAAATTAATCTTATAACCAAAAATGTAATGTACAATGCTGCAAGCCTCTATAACCAGTAACTATATATGAAAACGGGTAGAAAAAAAATCATATCAGATGGAAATAAGTCTATCAGTCAGAGAGAGTTGAACCAGTTCATCTGGACACAACATTTATTGAGAGAAATGTTTCATTACTCACCTCTTCAGTCTCAACTGACTGCAGATATCCCCACCCTTATACTCCAATCACAGCATTGTAAGATGGTGGCAGATGTACTCTTAGCCCCCCTGGTTCAGGGATGGTCGCTCCCTCTTAACATAGATGGCCTCTTTGACTCCCTGTTCAAACTAGCATTCCTCCCTAACAAAGATGTGCACATCCTCATCCTTGAAAGAGTGGCCACTGGCCTGTAGATGGGTGTAGACTGTGGAGTCCTGGCCTGACATGTTAGCTCTCCTGTGTTGTGCCATACTCTTGGCCAGCGTCTGTTTAGTTTCCCTGATGTACAAGTCATGGCAATCCTCCTGGCACTTAACAGCGTACACTATATTGCTCTGTTTGTGCCGGGGGAACCCATCCTTGGGGTGGACCAATTTCTGGTGCAGCTTATTTTGGGGTTTGAAAGCAACTGAGATGCAGTGTTTGGAAAATATGCATCTCAACCTTTTCAACACTCCCACCACATACAGAATCACCACTGGTTCATGCTTAGACAGTTGTTGTCCTTCTCTTCTCTTCTCTTCGATTGGCTGGTGCACTGTTTGGGCATCTTCCTGGCTTCGACAAACGCCCAGTTAAGATAACCACACTAAATTCAGGGCCTGTTTAATGGGGATTTCTCCCCTACCCAGGCCGCTGTGTCGGTGGGGACGTTGTCAGCTTGGTGGTACAGCGTCCTGATGATTTCTAGTTTGTGCTCCAGTGGATGATGAGAGTCGAACCTTAAGTGCTGATCAGTATGTGTTGGTTTGCAGTAAACATCAACAATCAAATGTCCTCCATCACCAATTGCAATTTCACAATCTAAGAAGGCTACCCTGTCATTTTTCACATCTTCTCTCGCGAACTTGATGTGGTTGTCCACAGATTTATTGTGGTCAGTGAAATGTGATACATCCTAAAATTTAATTTTAACCCAAGAGTCGTCCATAAATCTGATCCAATGGCTAGGTGGTGTCCCTGGATAGGACATCAGAGTCCTCTTTTCCACTTCTTCCATATACAAGTTGGCCACTACAGGTGAGACTGGGGGAACCATAGCACACCCATGCCTCTGCCTATAGTAGTACTGCCCCCCTGTATGTGAAGTACGTATACTGAAGACACAGATTCAGGAGCAGACACACTTGGTCAGTGTTCAGGGTGGTCCTATTGCCAAGGGTGGGGTCATCCTATAATATCATATGGACTACCTCTACTGCTTCATCAATAGGAATGCATGTGAAAAGAGACTTAACATCATAAGAGACCATTGTTTCATTCCCCTCCATAATGACATCCTTCACCTCATCCACAAAATCCATAGTGTTCTGAATGTGATGTTCATTACTGCCTACCAACGGGTTAAGAATAGTAGATTCAAGAAATTTAGAGATGTTATAGGTCACTGTGTTAATCATACAAACAATAGGCTGTAATGGCACATCCTGTTTATGTATCTTAGGTAAACCATGGTGTAGCTTACCCTGGGTATAATCTATGGTACAAAATTCTGTCCATAGCATTGTTCTGTTCTAACAGCTTCGGACAATCTATCACCTTTTTCTTATCAGAAATGCCTGGATCTCGTTTCAGGGGTTCACAAGTATTCAAGTCACTAAGTAACTTCATAACTTTCTCATGTTAGTCTGTCTGGTTTAATACACCAATGCATCTACCTTTGTCTGCTGGAAGGATGATGATGTTTTGTCCTTACTCAGAGTTACAGGAGCTTTCCGCTCATCTCTACTGATGTTGGACGGTGGCGCCTTGGCATTGCTGAGGCAGGCTGAAACTTTCGTCTGCAGTTGCTCCACTTCCGGGTCCATCATGTTGTTTTTATGGATCACTGATTCTGTGGCTGTGATCAATTCTACTAACGGGATTTGCCTCGGTGTGACAACAAAATTCAGCCCCTTCGCAAGGATGTCTTTCTCCGCCTGGGTGAGTTGTCTTGTCGGACATATTCTTTACCCACTTGTCCCACTGTCTTGTGTCAGGCATCCATCTCTGTCTGCTGTTGAGGTCGCCACCCGTTGTCTGCTGATGTCTCTGGTGTGAAGTAAGTAGGTTGAATTTCTTTTGCTGCCTGGTTTTTGACTTTCCGTGTTGTGCTGGATGAGCCTTCTCTGTGAACTCAATCACACGTTGGAAGGTGGTCTCATCTAGAAATGATGTGAGTCTCTGTTGGATATGTTCCTCTTTGGCTTTCAAAGCATTGACAGTAAAATTAGTTTGTCTCATCCGTTCATTCAACAGCTGGCTCTGTGCCTTCTGGAGGATCTGGTTAGCTCAGTGGCCCTTGACCGAAGGTTTAATATGCAGGCTTTGTAGGTTCTTAGGTGTAATCCCAGTCTGTCTGCACCTGAGGCTGAGTCTCAGGTGGTTCCTGTAGTCTGCTATCTTACATGCCGTTTGCTTGTACTCACGTACAAGTTTAAGGCAATCCTCACCGAAATCACAGAAAGGTGATTCACCTTTCTGTGATTTCCTTACCTGGTTTATTGAGCATGCATCAAGACAAGTCTATCAATGTAGACTTGAAGACCAACATGATAATATGCCATACATTTCCATACCTTCTTGCTACAGGACTGTCTGATTTCCTCCACCTCATCATCTTTGCCCTCAATATCCTTGGAGTGTGTTTGGCGAAGACGCTCCATCTCCATCTCCAAACGCAACTTGGCCTGAAAGACAACCAGACACTGAATGTACTCCATTCACTGTGTTTCAGAAAGATTGTGAAATTATTTAAATAACTTCAGATCTTATGCAACTTTAGGCTTACAAAAGACTGTCATACCATGTGGTCTATGTTAAACCTATGAGCACCTTCTTCCCTTTGTACATAAAAAGCTCAAGGGTACAATTGAGCTGAACTCAAGCTATAAATGGCTATGAAATTGAAAATCAAAAATAAATTTAGGTTGGGAGTGAGTAACTAGAAATGACATTGCAAGGATTCCAAACTGGAAGCGGAGATATTTTGTATGTCAAATTACACCAGCTGTATTCTGGGGTGGGTGTCCTAATAGTGGCATATCTTAATGTCATATGACATACTTAACCAGATATCTTGAGATACATCGTAAAGAATGTCACGAGTGTTTCCCAGAGGGTTGTAGAGGGGCAGGAGTACAAAGTTTCACCACAAGACACTCAATCAAGGACAAACTAATCCATGTGCCCAATCACTGTTTTGGTTTGTATTGTGTAGTATACACCCCCCACAAAAAAAGGGTGAAAAAAAAATCATGCATTTGAATTTGTGTTGAATTTGAATGTGCAATATGTAATCAGAATCAGAATACTTTATTCATCCCTGAGGGGAAATTGGGTAAATGTATTCATATCCAAACTCTGACAGACTGCATTGACATGAATCAGACCTGGTTCAGCTGCATTATCATGGAAGACCACATGCAGTACAGAAACCTCAACATTATGTTAAATTGATAACCCTACGATGACATTACCAACCTTCTCAATATCATATGGGCTTATCCGATAAGAACCAGGAACTGCTGGATTTCATGCCTTGGCAGCCTGTATCAATTAATTGCCTCATTCAAGTAATGGAGAACACCAGGCTATAGTCTGAGAATTCATTGTTAATGACATGGTTTTGCACAAGTGGCACCTCTCGTTTAACTATAGAGGGCTGGATTTGTACCTGGTAATTGTTTTCGCCTTGTTATCAAATAAAAAAATAAAGGTCAAGATGCAAACATGCCTAAAAATGAAGAGTTAACAAAGACTGAATATATTCTATTGCCCCTCAAAAAAGCAAACAAATAAATATTGCTCTTCTTTGGCTTTGCAAACCTTTAATTATTCATACAAGCTTCATAAGGACTATTTCATAGTTTGGGCAATTATGTGCTCAAATTAAAACAATCAAGATAAATAATGTAAATTTTAATACGTTGACAAAGAAGCACTATTAGTGTGCTGATGTAGCGATGGCTACTCTGATCTGCAGCCCGTTAAGCTATTACTTAATAAATATTACTGAACTAAGCCATTAAGACACCATTAGGAGTCGACTGACACGTACGACATGTCTGACCATGTCCGCAGCTTACCAGATACTTTACCAACTACACGGGCTATGAGTACTCTGGGAAACACTAATAAAAGTTTACAATAAACTTATAAATTAGGGCTGGGTATCTTTTCGAATTTATGGGTACCAGTGCCAATACTGGTACAAGGAATTTGATAACAGTACCATAACAATACTTTTCCCAGTAGCTTAAAGGAAGTTGTGACAGGCTTGTCACAGTAGTTGATGTAACCCCTGGAATAAGATCCCATGGTCAATACCAGTGTTATTTGCTCCATGCTGTCAATAATGTTTTGTAATGAAAACCAAAAAGCTTCTATTCACAGCTTTAATGGCAACCAGTGATTATCATATTTCTGAGAAATTACCTAGTTTCCAACCTCTCTCCCAGTTTTCCCAGGAGAACGAGATGGTTAACATTAACAGTTGAGGGAAGTATGGGCTGTTTTTGAGTTTACAGTTGGGCTTACTGTAGAATTATAAGACTATTTCTTTAAAAAGACAAAAATGCATCGTTAGTAATATTCAAATTTACAAAACTGAAAAGTGGCTTGATCAACAATGAAAAACAGGGATAAAGGAATTTGTGTGAAAGAATGAGTCACGGAGCTGCAGCCATGTTAAACTCAAAACATGCTGAAGATAGAAAAAAGAATTAAAACTATTAAAGTACTCGTTTTCTTGAATTAACTTTCTGAATTCTGCCATACTCTGTTAAGAAGCCAGGCAAGAGCTAATTCCTCTAATCTGAAATGTAGATCTATAGCTGTCTGCCACTTTCTATGGAACCAGGGTCATTCCTGCAAGCAAAAGATAACGCACACCTTGGAAATGATAGAATTAACCTTGAACATTGTTAATTCATAAATGTAGAGATTTTGCATGCACATGTGATTTTTTTTTTTTTTTGCTGCATGGTGGGCATTGGACCACACGCTGCTTTTCATGTTACTCGGCAGGGATAATGCTTTTCATCTTATTTGTCTCGTTCTACCACACAAATTGATTTACTCATGCTTTTGATTTGTAAATATTGGAACGCATTACTGATGCTTTTTTGTTTGTGTAGTACGAATTAAAAGAAATAGTCCTTCAATGAACTACAGCGTAAGTAACCTAGAACATAGGTAACTTACAATCCACACTAGATGTAACCAATAATGTTAATAGTCAGGGTTCCCAGGAATCCCGGGGGAGACATATCATCCTCACTACTTGGCATTCAAGCTCTCAATATAAGCTTTTACTTATTTATTTATTTTTTTTCATAATAACATGATATCGACGGTGTGGAGCTGCCATCTAAAAGAAGACTGGTGTTGACCAACGGACCTTATGCACCATGACAAGCCTACTTGGAAGTGTTACTAGATTTTGCAATATATTTTTGTTGCAAATATTGCTGGGGGAAAATCAGCAGCGACTCATGATGAGAAACCAAACCAGACTGTCTCATCTTTGGGATTCTCCAACAGACTCTTTCCTGCTCTGGGTCTGTAGTGAGTAACGGCTCGCATATGTGCAGCGAGCCAATCTGAGGTACTGCAATGTAGCACCAAATACTTATACAGATTTCGGTACTTGGTAGTACTAACGTAATTCTGTCACTATCCATAAAGTACTGGTACCCAGACCTATTTTCCATATTGCAAGCAGCACTAGGCCACTTTTTTGTAACCAACCCTAGATTAGTCAAAATACTGTTTTGTTTTAATAGATAACTGTATAATATGTCCATTTTATTTGTATAGCCCAATATCACAAATTACAAATTTGCCTCAATATATCGATATAAATTTTTATTTATTTTCCGTATTACACATATCTTGAATAAGATGGATTTGCAAATTATGGAAAGATAGTTCAAAACTATGCTCTAATTTTTAGAATTTTGCAGGTACTTGAGAAAATGTTGGTTAAGAAAAATTATTAACACTACGGTAACAAGTAAAAAGTATTAACAATTAGCTTCGGAGAAGATTTCCCTTCTTCTGAGAGGAGCTAATGATGCCAATAGAATTCCAACAATTGGGCAAACTAGGCTAAACTCACCATTCAAAGTACCTTCAAACTGCATACACAGACATAGAAAAAAAAAAGGTATCTGCAAGTTTCTCTGACTCTGTAAGTGGGACACACTTTTGTGACCTGAGGCCATATAATCCATTTCATACATGCAATATTTCTGGTTATACAACAGATCCGGTCGAACAATTTATTAATTTCTAGTTGGACAAGAAATATTCCATGAGTCAGGACATCCTAGAATGACCCCACTTGGACTCTTCACTGCGAATAATCACTCGCTCAACTTTTACAACATCAACATTTCAATCATTATTGGAAATCAAGAGTGAACAAAATGGCCGGTGACAATTTTTTTAACATTACGTTGGACATAGTTTATGAGTGTGATGAGGAGGAGAGGGAGTAAATGAGGAAGAGCAGTCATGCGTTAACAGCTGCAGCATCCAGGGGAATAAACAGATTAATATTTACAAGAAGCCTCTCTCGCTCAACGCGGCTACAGCGTATTTCATGCTTGGCAACGCTGAATGCCATCCGCACCACTCGGAACTATTTTTTCTTTTGGGGCAGACAATGAATTAACCACCATCATAATAAACGGGGGGGAAAAACAACATTCTTCTGTCTTCAAACTCAATTAGTTGGTAGTAGAACTGCTGTATGAAAGCAATAAGACATTGGTGTTCGTGGGGTTGGTAAAGGATAGCCTCACGGCTGTGATTCTCAATCATAACAGGAGAGACTGTTTTTATGAATTCCTGGCAAGCTGCCTTATAGGACACCTAATGTTTTTGTCTGACAAGAACCACATGCTTCAGCTTTACCTGCTCCAGCATTTGGATGGTGCCTGCCTGCTCATCCAGCTCCTCCTCCTGGTCTTTGACCTTTGCCTCCATGTCTCGGAGCTGCTTCCTGACCTTGGCCAGGGAAGCCTCATCTTTGGATTCCTGAGAGTTTAGGTCCTGCAACTCAGCCTCTAGCTGCTCCAGCTTCAGGTTGACTGCGCACCTCTCAAGGTCCTTGTCCTGTAGTAGTTGGTTTTATATATACATATGGGGGGGGGGTGAAAAATTCTATATGAAAACGAGACACCTGCCATTGTCAAACTGCAACAGATGAATTACAGAAAGAAATATAGAAGTTGTGGAATTATTCAAGACTGAGCACACAGGCACAGGTGCACATCCAAGCATACGCAAATACTTCCAGCTTTTTTTAAGACCAGGTATTATGCCACTGGGTGCACAGGCAGAGCCATACAAGCCATTTCAAAATCTAGCTAGTTGTGACATCACATTAGGAGGTGACTGATCAAATCCAGCCAATCAGTTTACACACTCACAGCCTCAAAAAACGACTGTGTGAACTGACTGGATTTGATCTATTACCTCCTAATGTGATCTCACAACTAGCTAGATTTTGAAATGGCTTGTATGGCTCGTTGCCTGTGTACCAGTGGCATAATACCCGGTTGAATCAGTTCATCTGGACACAACGTTTATTCACGTTTCATCACTCATCTAAGTTACCTCTTCAGTCTCAACTGACTGCAGGTGTCCCCACCCTTATAAACAATACAATGGCATAACGACAGCAAACAACTATCAGTTTCATATGCAAATATGCCTGACCATTAACTAGAGTTACAATGGCCATGTGTACTATTCACAGAGTATTGGGGAATGTTCGCTTGCTTACTTACTTACTTAGAATGTTTGCAATCACAGCATTGTAAGATGGTGACAGATGTACTCTTAGGCCCCACTCACACACATTAAACAGGCCCTGGTTAAGTGTGGTTATCCTAACTGGGCATTTGTCAAAACCAGGAAGATGCCCAAACAGTGCACCAGCCGATCGAAGAGAGGAGAATGACAACAGCTGCCGAAGCGTAAACCGGTGGTGATTCTGTCTGTGGTGGGAGTGTCAGAACAGTTGAGTGTATTTTCCAAACACCACATCTCAGTTGCTTTCAAACCCCAAAACAAGCTGCACCAGAAGTTTGTCCACCCCAAGGATCAGGTCCCCCAGCACGAACAGAGCAATCTAGTGTATGCTGTTAAGTGCCGGGAGGATTGCCGTGACTTATACATCGGGGAAACTAAACAGACGCTGGCCAAGAGTATGGCACAACACAGGAGAGCTAACATGTCAGGCCAGGACTCCACAGTCTACACCCATCTACAGGCCAGTGGCCACTCCAAGGATGAGGATGTGCACATCCTTGATAGGGAGGAACGCTGGTTTGAACGGGGAGTCAAAAAGGCCATCTATGTGAAGAGGGAACGACCATCCCTGAACGGGGGGGTACATCTGTCACCATCTTACAATGCTGTGATTGCAAATATTCCCCAATCCTCTGTGAATAGTACACATGGGCACTGTAACTCCAGTTAATGTGCACAGTAATTTGCATATGAAACCGATCGTTGTTTTCTGTCATAATGCCACTGTATTGTTTATAAGGGTGGGATACCTGCAGTCAGTTGAGACTGAAGAGGTCACTTAGATGAGTGATGAAACATTTCTCTCTAAATAAACGTTGTGTCCCGATGAACTGATTCAACTTTATGTGGTGCTGAGTAGGTAGTATAATATACATATTAAAAGTGAAGGTGTGTCAAATACACATTACATTTACCTCAAGCTGTTGTCGCAAGCTAAAGACTTCTCCAGTCAACATGTCTTTCTCCCTGGCCAGCTTCTCCTTTTGGCACCGCTCTCTCTGAACTTCCTCCTGCACCGTGCTCTGTTCACTGTCAAACCTACACACACACACACACAAACACACACAGTATAACACAGTTAAGTCACAAATGAGTAGATTGTTGCTCAGGACAGACAAACCACTGCCCTCTTTTAAGTAGATAACAGTTAAACGGTCCCTTGCAGGGAGGCAAATATAGTGGAGGCTCAGCAGCACCACAGATGAGTAAAGTATGATGCAATGAACATGCCTGGACATACAGACAGTACACCTTCATAACATGGCGTTGCCCTCACAACAGACTCAGTAAGTGTACCACAAGGATGCCGGCCTTCACTGACACCAGTGAGTGGTCCCCACAGTTCAAACTCCCAAATGACATTTTCCAACAGGATGTGGTGACTGGCCAGGCTACTGCACCAAGATGAATCCTTTGTCATGTTTGTCAAACCATTCCTGGATAATCTCAGCAATGTGACATGGGGCATTATCCTGGTGAAAAAAATCCATTCATGGATGCATACAATGCTGCCATGGACACGAGCACCTGGATAACAATCATGTCCAGATGTCCAGTGGCATTCATTTATCACTCCATTTTTATCAAGGACCAAAGTGTGCCATAGAAGCACACCCTGTACCATCAAAACACCACACCAGTCTGCAGTGTTGACATGGAGCACAATAGTCTTCTGTCTTAACACCCTGGTCCTCTCAGTAAAGGGAAACAGCAGGAGCATGTGGAGGAGGTACTATCTGGAGTCTCCTGACATGGTCTTTGCCTACAGCCCTGTAAAAGCCATAACTACCCATTTGTTCTAGCTTGGAATCCTGTACTTTCACATCTTCATCAGATCCATGTGAGGCTCTCCATAACACATCTGGACACCAGCAAACACTGTTATCCTCTCTCTCTATCTCTCACTCACACACACACACACACACACACACACACACACACACACACACACACACACACACACCTAATAACCATGTCAACCCTGTTTACCTGTACATTTTACAGGGCGTAGCCAGAACAGTATGGCAAGCTGTTGCAGCGTTTAATAGTTTTTTCCAGTATCACAAATTCAATTGTCACAAGTTCAAATATTCATGTTTGATAACAGAAATTGAAATACAAGTAGTTGTATTTCAATTTTAACTAATTAAAATATAAATTTTTACATAAAAAGGTTTTCCTAGTTTGATTACCACACATTGATATCAGAAATTCAAACCCTGAAATCACAAATTAGATTATAAAAAGTGAGAATCATAACCCTTATCCCCTATTTATTTCAGTGAACGTAAAATGTCAATTATTGATATCAGGAATGGAATTTTAATTGGTGAAAATGCTAAAAGTTGATTTCAGAAATGCCTTTTGAATATTGAATATTATTGAAAGCCACTTTGTCAATTACATTCTTGTTCCAAAAAAAAAAAAACAATTTCTGTTAATTTGCGTTCTAACTAATTAAACTGCCAACTCTCCACCAAACAATCCTGAAAATCTTACCACCATGTCTCTAATGAACAAACTATCAAAAAACTATATTTGTGCATGGGAATTCACTATTACTCACTTTTGGTCTTCTTCACAAGATGGTATTTCTTCTTCTGCTGCTGTGTTCACAGCGGCAAATTAAGCGTTATTTATTTATTTATTTATTTTAACCTTAGTCAGAGATGGTACTTTTTGGTGCTGACCTTTTTCAAGAATGTTTTGGTGAAAAACTAATATATTTCACAATAGCACTAATGTGTTTTCAGCAGATAAAGAAATAGAGAAAGAAATTTAAGAATCTATATTCCTCCCCCAAATATTCTTAAAATCCCTAAAATTACAGACTAAGAACTTTTCAAGAAGATTTCAGCAATAAGGAAACAATCTAACCACTGAGGATGGATAAGTCAGTGCATCCTTAGTGCCGGGCCCAAGCCTGGATAAATGGGGAGGGTTGTGTCAGGAAGGGCATCCGACGTAAAATCTTTGCCAAATCAAATATGCAGATCATAAATCAGATTTCCATACTGGATCAGCCGAGGCCCGGGTTACCAATGTCCGCCATCGGTACTGTTGGACAGCAGGGTGCCGATGGAAACTATGCTACTGTTGGGCGAAGGAGGAGGAGCAGGGCAAGGCATGTCCAGAGAAAGCAGGAGAAGAGGAAGGGTGGAATTCTGTAGGTGAGAGTCGTAACTTTGAATGTTGGCACTATGACTGGTAAAGGAAGAGAGAAAGCTGGCTAATATGATGGAGAGAAGGACGTGTGTGCAAGAGATCAGGTGGAAGGGGAGTAAGGCCAGGAGCATCAGATGTGGGTTCAAACTCGTCTACCATGGTGCGAATGGGAGGAGAAATGGGGTAGGGGAAATTCTGAAGGAAGAGTATGTTGGAGGTGAGGAGAGTGTCAGACATAGTGATGAGTATGAAGCTGGAAATTGAAGGTGCGATGATGAATGTTATCAGCGCATATGCCCTGCAAGTTGGTTGTGAGATAGAGGAGAAAGAAGAATTCTGGAGTGAGTTGCATGAAGTGGTGCAGAATGTACACAAGGAGGAGAGAGTGGTGATTGGAGCAGACTTCAATGGGCATGTTGGTGAAGGGAATAGAGGTGATGACAAGGTGATGGGCAGGTATGGTGTCAAGGAGAGGAATGTGGAAGGACAGATGGTGGTGGATTTTGTGAAAATGGACGAAATCGCTGTGGTCAATACATATTTCAAGAAGAGTGAGGGACACGGTGACATATAAGAGTGGAAGAAGGTGCACACAGGTGGACAATATCTTATGCAGGAGGCGCGATCTGAAAGGGATTGGAGACTGCAAGGTAGTGACAGGGGAGTACGTAGCTAGGCAGCATCGGGTGGTGGTCTGTAAGATGACTTTGGAGATCAAGAAGAGTAAGAGAGTGAAGGCAGAGCCAAGGATTAAATGGTAGACCAAATCAAGGATCAAAGGGAGGAAGTTGAAGAAGACTGTTGTGTGGAGTTCAGGGAGGAGTTAAGACAGGTACTGGATGGTAGTGAAGAGTTGCTGGATGGCTGGGCAACTACTGCAGATATAGAGAGGGAGACAACTAGGAAGGTACTTGGTGTGTCATCTGGACAGAGGAAGGAAGATAAGGAGGACTGGTGGTGGAATGAGGAAGTACAGCAAAGTATACAGAGGAAGAGGTTGGCAAAGAAGAAGTGGGATAGTCAGAGAGATGAAGAAAGTAGACAGGAGTACAAGGAGATGCGGCGTAAAGCAAAGAGAGAGGTGGTGAGGGCAAAGGAAAAGGCATATGGTGAGTTGTATGAGAGGTTGGACACTAAGTAAAGAGAAAGGATGATGATTAGCAAGCAGCAGTATGGTTTCATGCCAGGAAGAGCACTACAGATGTGATGTTTTCTTTGAGAATGTTGATTGAGAAGTATAGAGAAGGCCAGAAGGAGTTACACTGTGTCTTTGTAGATTTATAGAAAGCATACGACAGGGTGCCGAGAGAGGAGGTGTGGTTTTGTATGAGGAAGTTAGGAGTGGCAGAGAAGTATGTAGGAGTGGTGCAGGATATGTTTGAGAGCAGTGTGACAGTGATGAGGTGTGCAGTTGGAATGACAGATGGGTTCAAGGTGGAGGTGGGATTACATCTAGGATTGGCTCTGAGCCCTTTCTTGTTTGCAATGGTGATGGACAGTTGATGGAAAAGATCAGGCAGGAGTCTCCATGAACTATGATGTTCGCAGATGAAATTGTGACCTGTAGTGAGCAAGTTGAGCCTGGAGAGGTGGAGGTATGCACTGGAGAGAAGAGGAATGAAAGTCAGTAGAAGCAAGACGGAATACCTATGCATGAACAAGAGGGAGGACAGTGGAGTGGTGAGGATGCAAGGAGTAGCGGTGATAAGACAGATAAGTTTGAACACTTGGGGTCAACTGTTCAAAGTAACGGGGAGTGCAGAAGAGAGGTGAAGAAGAGAGTGCGGGAAGAGTGTAATGGATGGAGAAGAGTGTCAGCAGTGATTTGTGACAGAAGGGTACCAGCAAGAGTTAAAGGGAAGGTTTACAAGATGGTAGTGAGACCAGCTATGTTGCATGGTTTTGAGATAGTGGCACCGACGAAAAGACAGGAGGCAGAGGTGAAGATACTAAGATTTTCATTGGGAGTAACGAAGGACAGGATTAGGAACGATTAGAGGGACAGCTCAGGTTGGACCGTTTTGAGACAAAGCAAGAGAGGCAAGATTGAGATGGCTTGTACATGTGCGGAGGAGAGATGGTGGGTATATTAAGAGAAGGATGCTCAACATGGAGCTGCCAGGCAAGACGAAAAGAGGAAGGCCAAAGAGGAGGTTTATAGATGTGGTGAGAGAGGACATGCAGGTGGCTGGTGTTACAGAGGAAGATGCAGAGGACAGGAAGAGATGGTAACGGCTGATCCACTGTGGTGACCCCCAACAGGAGCAGCCAAAAGTGGTAGTATTAGTAGTTGTTGCTCAGCAATAAGGAAACAGAGTGAAACTTGGGTACAAATTGCAAAATGTAGCAGCTGTTTGTCTTAGACCAAACACAGGGAGCTCATTACTCCAGTGCTGTCCTCTGTTTGGTTAATTGCTATTCACTGTACTTGTTGCTCTTTTACGGCTTTCTTAGATAGACTGCCTTTTTCTTTCATGTGTTCTTCCGTCTTTATCCTGGCTATTCCATGTGTTTTCATGTGTTTAATTTTTAATGTCCTATTGTGAAGCAGTTTTTAACTGTGGCTTCATCATTCCATGAACTGAAAAAAAAACCAAGAAGCAGCCAGAGGGCTATTTTGGACAACTATTAAACTAACAACTATTAAAATAACAATTATTAAACTAAAAAAGCTATCAAACTAAAACTTGGGTTTCACTGTTATGTTGAGAAGCTGTATGGAAACTTTTGGTGGAATTGCCAGTGTTTTTCAATAGTTTTCAATAGTAACACAAGTCTTGTCTTCTGAGTGACCTCTACAGTGCATGTATGAATATATGGTTTTATGTGCACTGACTTTCTCTGCTTCTTTTCCAGGTCATGGTTACGGCTCTGTTGACCCTCCAGGTGGAGCTTAGTGTCTTGCAGCTCAGCAGTCAGCCTTTGGCACTTCTTTTTCAGTTGCTGGGTCATGCGCTGGGACTCTTCATTATCTGCCTGCAAGTCACCAATCTACAGAGGCAAAGACATAGGGGAAATCATATGTGTAATGTAAAAAATGGATGCCTGCATTAAATAGACAAAATCAATCTATATATGCCAACCATGGCCTCTCTATGCATGACTTCTCTAGGTTCTGTCTTAAATCTTGAAAATACCCTCTTATGCCTTAAATTTAACCTTAAAAATTAACCTTAAAATTGAGATGCAGGGGCTCAAGGATTATTCATATGCTGAGGTGGACCCCCCCCCCCCATTTTTCTCCCCAATTGTATCCATCCAATTATTTCACTCTTCCGAGCTGCCCCAGTTGCAGCTCCACCCCCTCTGCCGATCCGGGGAGGGCTGCAGACTACCACATGCCTCCTCCGATACATGTAGAGTCGCCAGCTACCGCTTCTTTTCATCTGACAATGATGAGTGTCACCAGGGGGACGTAGTGCATTGGAGGATCACGCTATTCACCCCAGTTCCCCCTCCCCCCTGAACAGGCGCCCTGACTGACCAGAGGAGGTGCTAGTGCAGCAACCAGGACACATACACACATCCAGGTTCCCACCTGCAGACACGGCCAATTGTGTTGTAGGGACGCCCAACCAAGCTGGAGGTAACACGGGCATTCGAACCACCGATCCCCATGTTGGTAGGCAATGAAATAGACCGCTACGCTACCCAGACGCCCTGAGGTGGATGTCTTGGGTCAAGATGAAACGATCTATATAGATTGTTGCCCATTTCTGGCTCACTAGGTTTTCGCTCACTTTGAATTTGTTTTTTGTTTTTTTCTCCTACTGGGCCATTTTTCTGATTCAAATGGAACCTGATGTGGGCATTCTAGATACCCTCTTCTGTAAAACTTAAAAGAGATTTTTGATTGGTGACATTCCATGTCCCGAGGACCAGTCTGTGATGCCAGAGGTCAGCATGCCCTGGTCCCCACCTTTGCCTGACACCTGGCTTGCATTGCACCCTACCCCAATGCTTATCCCCGCAGGTGGTGGGTCCACGGGGTGGTGGCTCCATGTTGCTTTTTCGAGCTGGGCCTGGTCAGGCCCCACGGGCCAAGACCTGGCCACAAGATGCTCGGCGGTGAGCTCCCTTCCCAGGTCTGGCTCCAGGAGGAGGCCCCAGTTTACCCTTTCCGGGCAAGGTGCTGTAGCTCTGCTGTTGTAATTTCATTGGGTTTCTTGGGAATCGCTCTTAGACTGGCCCCTTCCCTGGGACCAATTTGCCTTGGGATATCCTACCAGGAGCTATTGCCCCTGACAACACAGCTCCCAGGATCACTGAGACACCCAAACCCCTCCACCATGTTAAGGTGATGATTCTCGCAGGGGAGACCGATTGGACCGGAGGGTGTGCTCCAATTGGGGCATCACACTGCTCAGCCTCCCTGGGGAAGTCTACTCTAGGGTGCTGGAAAGGAGGCTCCGACCGATTGTCAAACCTCGGCTCCAGGAGGAACAATGGGGATTCCGTCCTGGCCGTGGAACAACGGACCAACTCTTTACCGTTGCGGAAGTGCTGAGGGAGGCATGGGAGTTTGACCATCCAGTCTACATATGTTTTGTGGACTTGGAGAAGGCTCACAACCGTGTACCCCGGGGCACTCTGTGGGGGCACTGCGGGAGTATGGGTACTGGGGCAGTTGCTACAAGCCATCCGGTCCTTGTATAGCCAAAGTGAGAGCTGTGTCCACATTCTTGGCACAAAGTCAAACATGTTGTCAGTGGGTGTCGCACTCCACCAAGGTTGTTCCTTGTCTCCGACTCTGTGTTATTCATGGACAGGATCTCAAGGTGCAGCCAAGTTGAGGAGTGTGTCCGCTTTGGGAACCTCAGGAAGCATCTCTGCTCTTTGCAGATGATGTGGTTTTGTTGGCTTCATCAGAATGCAAACTCCAGCGCACACTGGGGCGGTTTGGAGCTGAGTGTGAAATGGCCGGGATGACAGTCAGCACCTCCAAATCTGAGGCCATGGTTCTCTACCGGAAAATGGTGGATTGCGCCCTCCAGGTTGGGGATGAGTTGTTGCCTCAAGTGAAGGAGTTTGAGTATCTCGGGGTCTTGTTCACGAGTTAGGGTAGGAAGGAGCGAAAGATTGACAGGCGGATTGCTGTAACATAAGCAGTAATGCGGACATTGTACCGGACCATTGCGGTGAAGAGGGAGCTGAGCCGGAAAGCAAAGCTCTCAATTTACGAGTCAAACTTCGTTCCAACCCTCACCCTATGGTCATGAGCTTTGGGTAGTGACTGAAAGGGTGAGATTGCGGATACAAGGGGCTGAAATGAGTTTCCTCTGTAGGGTGTCTGGGTTCAGCCTTAGAGATAGGGTGAGGAGCTTGGACATCTGGAGGGAACTCAGAGTAGAGCTGCTGCTCCTTTGCGTTAAAAGGAGCCAGTTGAGGTGGTTCGGGCATCTGATCAGGATGCCTCCTTCATGCCTTTCTTTGGAGGTTTTCTGGGCATGTCCAACTGGGAGGAGACCCTGGGCTAGACCCAGAACTCGCTGGCGGGACCACATGTCCAATCTGGCCTTGGAATGTCTTGGGATCCCCCAGAAGGAGCTGGAGGGTGTTGCTGAGGAGAGGGACGTCTGGAGTGCCCTACTTAGCTTGCTACCACCACGACTCGACCTCGGAGAAGCGATTGATGATGAGATGAGATAAGATAGGATAATTGATCTCAAAAAGCTGGGATGGCAGCTGGTGCAGCTGCAAACTGCCCCAGTGCATGCTGGAGGTCACATTCTGATGAAGCCAACAAAACCACATCATCTGCGAAGAGCAGAGATGCAATTCTGAGGTTCCCAAAATGGACACACTCTCCACCATGGCTGTGCCTTGAGATCCTGTCCATGACTATCACAAACAGAATCGAAGACAAGGGACAACCTTGGCAGAGTCCGACACCCACCGAAAATGTGTGGGTGTTGAATGATCTTATATTCTTTATCTTAATATTATTTATCATATGAATTATCCTAATAATAATAATATATATGTTAATATTAATTATCTTAATTATATTACAAATTATCTCAACTTTTTAATATTTTGATGCCTGAATTTCATGTTTGATTGAATAAAAATATACTTTTGTTTTTCTGAAGTTAGCAGAGGCACTCTATAATTAAGCAGAGGTGTTGTGCTGTGCTGTGGCACTTTATAACTACTCAGTCTACCTTTGGTCGCCATCCCAGGCCTCTGGTCCAGCTACAGAGATGCAACTGGGATTGCCAAAATCAAGCAAAATCAAATAAAAGTGAATTTTGTTTCAACTAATTTTTATTTTATTTCAGTTTGTTTTGCAGCATTTCAGTTGTTCCACATTAGATTTTTTTTATTTTATTCAAAAAAATTATAATGAATGTTGGTTAAAATATACCATTATAACTAAGCAACCAACCAACAAAACTATTCTCAAAATGTTAGTCCACTTCTAAGTGTGCAAAGCAAATCGCAGAGAGTTGCAGTATGGTCTGTACTACAGAGCCAAGACACAATATTCCCTCTCAACGTTATTTCATTCAACATATTTACATGCAAACAAATAACCCAGTCATAAGTCACTGAGGGCATTAATCCAACTCCAATCAATTATATGTAAGTAGCTTTATCGGGTTATCGGAATAAGGTTGAACTCATGGAAATCATAACTCAATTAGAGCACCTATATTTTTGCATAAATCTTTTATTTAATAACAGGCCACCTCAACTGGCTCCTTTTAACGCAGTTGTTGAAATCTGGTTAGTTCAAAAATGCATTTCAAAACTGTAAAATATTGTTTTAACGGTTATCTCCCAGTAAGCAGGTAATTAGTTTCCATCCCAACATTCTTGCTGACTCAGTAACACCCATTCTCTAAAACAAAACTAATGCTCAAGTCAAAGAATCACTGAAAGTTGGTGGGGCGTCACTCGTATGTGAATTGTGAGCTTCCATCACAACAGAATCTATGTAAGATTCAATCTTTCTTCAAGCTCTGTTTTCTTTAAACTAGTAACTAGTAAAAGGCAGAAAAGAACAAATCTTAAATGTATTGAAATATTCAAATAAAAATGAGATGCATGAAGAAACAACTAAATTCACTGTCCTCTGCACTGAAATCAAACTGAATAGTGGGGTGCATGGAATTCCTGCCCTTCTCTATATCATTTGCTGTAAAACTGGTTAAGGTGCTGTGTTGACTTACCCTCCTCTCTAACTGCCGTTTGTTCTGTTGCTCCACCTCCAGCTTGTCGTCAAACTCCTGCTGGAGCCTCTTCTTGGTGAACTCGATCTCCCTGATCGCTCGCTCGTACTTCAACCTCCACTCTCCTCCTGTGGGACCAGTAGTCAGAACATCCATACGATATCATCAGTTAACTGCTCTACATAACCAAATTGTCTTGCTTTTAGTTCAATAACTAATTTTTGGTTGTTTTTCATGTACAACCAAGTTGAAACTGTGTTCATCCTTATTACAGCTTCGAGGTGTCAAAAAAAAAAAGAAGACTCAAATGGATCATCGGAAATATTCACATTGGAATTTGGACAGCTTCAAGGTAGCTGCACTTCCTGTGGGATACTGCCTGAGCTCCAACCCATACATTTTATGGACTGCCTAACTGTCTGGTTAAAAGATTGTATCCTAAATGTGGGAATTGACATTGTTTGGACATTTTGTGTCACATTTGTTGCATCACTGGTGCCAGAGAATGAGCACCTCAAAAACCTTGGTCCATAAAAAGTGTAAAAATCAGAAACACTGTCTGAGAACATGGTTTGTGAAACAACAAATTTGCTCTGACACATTAAACATCTCACTTACTCCCTACTCTTCTATATGTGTAACTTGTTTATTATGACAAGTTTCCTTAATTTTGCTTCCATTTACCCTACAGATTGACCAAACAATATCCAGAACTACAAAAATATTGAATTCATATCAATTCTATCAAAATCACTAACAACATATGAGAGGTTGGTTTGCACACAAGGAATATGGTTTGGCTAGTATTGCAATGACTGCATGCCAGCCACTGCCTAGATTTTATGGGCACAAAGGTGTTATGAATATAGATTATCTCCACCATTATTCTGCATTATCATTGCATAGCACTCACAACTTTGTATTGATCAGAAAAACAGGTGCAATCTACAAATCAGCAAAATGCTTGGGAAAACCACATCTGCAGTGTGATGGCAGGTGTGTGAGACTAAAGGCAAATTAACCACCCCAACCCCACCCCTCCCCACAACATCTGTGCCACATTCTTTTGTAGGCTCTTTATTCAAATGTAATTCTTGACATCATGTATTTCTTTTCTCTGGTTACATCATTTATTAGAAGTTATCATTGCAGTTTCAGCATCTTAACTGGAGAAAAGACAATGGATCTTAGGAAAAGTTTAGTCTTTCCTTGAGATCATATGTATGTGAGCTCATCTTTCTTATGCATCCATCCATCTATTATTCAAACTGCTTATCCTGCTCTCAGGGTCGCGGGATGCTGGAGCCTAAAATTTACTTTTAATTAAACTGTCACTTTAGCTCCATTATTATTATTATTATTATTATTATTATTGTCACCATTAGGCAAACACATTGTCAAACCTTGCACTTTTTCCATCTATCTGCAACAGCATGAACTGCAATAAAAAGATACCTACCTCTAAGTCTTGAATTATCAGTGTCTATGGCAACATATTAAGGTTATGTTAAAATATAGTCGCTTACAATTAGGTGTGTATGCATGTGCATGAACATGTGTATCTGACCTGTGTCATCATCGTCTACCTCTCCGTTGAGTTCGGACGCTCTGATGAGTCTCGCCTCCATCACTTCCATTTCCATTGACTCCATCTGTTTATTCATGTTGTCATACTTGGCCTGCCGCAGTTAGAAAAAGTGGGGGAGAAAGACTTTTGTTTCATATTTCTGCAACAACATACAACAACTTACAGACAGAAAACTAAACATGTAATTGCATGTCTTTCATAGTTAACAATTGGCTGAGATAATATCTAATGTCTCATCCATGACAGAAATTTTAGCTTCACTGACAGCTGTCTTGATGCATGCTCAATAATCCAGGTAAGTAAATCACAGAAAGTTGAATCAGTTCATCTGGACACAATGTTTACTGGGAGAAACGTTTCATCACTCATCTAATGCCCCTTTTCCACTACATGGTACCAGCTCAACTTGACTCGACTCGAGTGTCGTTTTCCATTACCGTAACAGCACCCCCTCAGTGTAGCTGGTCTGCGTTGATTTTGGTACCCACTCCAGTTTTTTTTTTTTTTTTTTTTTTTTTACCTCAACAAAGGTGGTACCAGAAAAGCGGTAAGTTACAAAATGCCAGTACTTTCCAGTAATGGAAAACAAAAAAGTCGAGTCAAGTTGAGCCGATACCATATAGTGGAAAAGGGGCATAAGTGACCTCATCAGTCTCTTCTGACTGCAGGTATCCCCACCCTTATAAAAAATACAGTGTTATAACAACTGAAACCAACGATCAGTTTCATATGCAAATTACTATGACCATTAACTAGAGTTTCAATGGCCACGTGAACTATTCACAGAGGGTTGGAGAATAGTTGCAATCAGAGCATTGTAAGACGGTGACAGATGTACTCTTAGGCATCTATGTGAAGAAGGAACGGCCATCCCTGAATCAAGGGGGAGTCTAGGAAAACAGAGTAGCATGTGCATGGTTGAACGGATGGGGTACAAGTAGCTCCAGGGAAGCTGTGCCTAAACTGTGTTATAATAATGATCCAGAAGATTAATCCGTGTGAAAGCAAGACGATAAGCTTGAAGCTGTAAAAGATCTGAGAGCTCTGACACGTTTGTTATAAGTGCAGACAAACAAATCAACTATGCCTCCGAAGGCCAGAGACCCAGAGAACCAAGAACAACACGGAGTGTATGTGTGATGTGTGATGAGTGTATGTGTGATGTGTGTATGGTTGATGTGTGATGAGTGTGTTTGATGAGTGTATGTGTGATGTGTGACGAGTGTATGGTTGATGTGTGATGAGTGTATGTGTGATGAGTGTATGGTTGATGAGTGATGAGTGTATGTATTATGAGTGTATATGTGATGAGTGTATGTGTGATGAGTGTATGGTTGATGAGTGATGAGTGTATGTATTATGAGTGCATATGTGATGAGTGTATGTGTGATGAGTGTACGTGTGATGTGTGATGAGTGTATGTGTGATGAGTGGATGTGTGATGTGTGTATGTGTGATGAATGCATGTGTGATGAGTGCATGTGTGATGAGTGTATGTGTGATGGGTGATGAGTGTATGTGTGATGAGTGTATGTGTGATATGTGATGTGATATGTGATGAGTGTATGTGTCATGAATGTATGTGTGATGAGTGTATGTGTGATGTGTGATGAGTGCATGTGTGATGAGTGTATGTGTGATGAATGTATGTGTGATGAGTGTATGTGTGATGAGTGTATGTGTGATGAGTGTATGTGTGATGAGTGTATGTGTGATGAATATATATGTGATGAATGTATGTGTGATGAGTGGATGTGTGATGTGTAATGAGTGAATGTGTGATAAGTGTATGTGGGGAGGCAGTATAGTAGGTCAGGGAAGAATGAGGGTGAGAGCTAAAAGCATGGGGTGTATATAGGAGAAGAGGTGGGGACAAAAGGAGAGGAAGGGGAGAAAGTTTAGAAGAGGTGAAGAGTGGGGAGGGCTGTGGGATTTAGTCAGGTGGGGAAGTAGAGAAAGAAGGAAAACCCAAAAGCCAGTATGAGTGTTAAAATAAAAGGCCTTTCTACTATAATGGAATGAATGAACAAACGAACGAATAAATGGATGGATGGATGGATATATGAAGATGATTAGGGAAAATAGGATGCACCCCTCCCTTTTTCTTCTTTTTTTTTTTTTATTGTATTTATTTTTGGAATGGGGGTGGTAGGAGCTGTACATTACATTACATTACATTACATTGGATATCTCTACATGTACAGGGATATCTCCCTAAGAATAGCAATATTAAGATCTGCAGGATTAGGCAGTGGGTGAAGAAGAGGAGTCTATTGTCTATTGTTAGATGTCTCCTCAACGCCTCTATTTCTGTTTGCAAAAAAAAAAAATCTTTATGAACTTTTTCAAGATACCAATATAACTGAGTTTACACTGGCATATATATGGTCCTCACTTGACAAGCTATTTTTTTAATACTCATATGGAATGATAGTAAATCTAGGAAAGGTAAATTTAAATTCTTCATCCGTTTTAACTAATAAAATCCATGGTTTACAGTATGGTGCAAAAACATACGGTTTGGCACACTTAAAATTCTTTCTTCTGATGTTGTTTTCCTACAAGAACTACTTTTTTTTTTAAAGGGCAAATTGAATATTTGGAGAGAGACTGGGTGGGAGAAGCTTATGCTGCCACCTACTGCAGAAACAGTAGGGGAGCAGGAATTCTGCTCAACAGAAATATACCCTTTTCGCTGATAGCACTGCACAAAGATCAAGATGGCTGTTTTCTTATTTTAACTTTTACTTTATATCTACACCATACTCAACAGCACTGTCGGCTGTGGAATCCTTCAGGTTCCCGGGTTCTACAATCTCCCTGGACCTGAAGTGGGAGTCAAACATCAACACAGTCATCAATAAGGCCCAGCAATGGATGTAGTTCCTGTGCCAACTCAGGAACTACAACCTGCTTCAGGAGCTGCTGATCCAGTTTTACACTGCAGTCATTCAACCTGTTCTCTGCACTTCCATCACTGTCTGGTTTGGATCGGCCATCAAACAGGAAAGGAAACGACTACAACGGACAGTCAGGTCTGCAGAAAAGATATCGGTGCTGACCTACCAACCATCCAGGACCTGTTATTACACTGTCTTGTAATGGGAGAATGGAGCCACTCCGTGCCCTGAACGCCTGTGCAATATGTAACTTGGGTTGCATGGGTAGGATCTCCCATAAGCAAATTTTTTGTTTTTCCTAGGATGGCGAAGTCAATGTGCCAACAAAATGATTTTGAAGCTGTTATTTTAAGGTCGCCAGGTACTGGTGGCCTGTGCATGGTGTTTCCCCACCTGCCACCCAATGACTGCCAGGATAGGGTCCAGCATCCCCGTGACCCTGAGAGCAGGATAAGCGGTTTGGGTAATGGATGGATGGATGTTTTAAGGTAAAAAGGTCGCATAATGTTGCTTTAAGTGGTGTGTGTCATGGTGACGGCAGCTGTTGAAAAGCCTAAAAGCCTTAAATTATCTTAAATTGAATGTCCAATACAGTTTATATTCATCTGGTCCTTTCTGTCCTACATTATGTAAATTAAACAGTGTCACCAACAAGAAGCATTAACATTTCTTTAATTTACTTTTAATGTGCAGAAGAAACTACATTAGCAGAGCAGCTAGCATCTAGGGAGGAATTTGACATTACAATGTTACAGGTTAAATGACTGAATATGGGTCACTTTCCCACTGAGGATTACGTTAAAAAATACAGCTGCACTGCCAGCTGCATTTTGTTCCCCACATTGTTACGAGAGATAAATGAGTCTTGCTGAGCACAATTTTATTTACATAAATGGTTAGCGTAGATATTAAGAACAGAAGAGTGTGTTTTTAAAATTGATTAAAGTAAAATTAAAGGCTTTTAGGACACTACGTGTGTTCTGTTCGTGTTTTCAACAGCTGCCGTCACTAAAGTCGCCAGTTAAAACAATCACACGTTAAACCAAAACTCAGGGATAGTGGGACTCTTTCCTTCTCTAAATACCATAAATTCTTCTTATTTAACATGGCGTAATGTACGAAATGATTGTTCAAACTAAACAAATTATTTTGGAACCACAGCGCCCCCAGCTGTATATCTGCTGTAGATGCCGCTGCTTTATTACTGCACAGTGCTAAAACCACAAATTAACAAGTCTACAATTATTGGTTTTGACAGTCGACTACTCAACTATTCTGTGAAACCCCTAATTTGCACTCAAGAAAGCCCGGATGGATGGACGGATGGATGGATGGACGGATTTCCTGTTGAATTTTATTCAACATTTTGGAACAAACTGGCTCCTTATTTATTCAAATGACAGGATACATGTCAAATAACTTAGTCCTCCCTAAATCTATGTATCAAACTATAATCAAGTGTTTCCCTCACAGACTTTACTTGGGCGGGCCGCCCACGTATATTATTGGCCGCAAACGTATATTTGGTGACCCATTTCAGCATTATTATTTTTTTTTTAAAATTGTATCTGTCCAAGAGAACGACACCATCTGCAATCGATTAACTACTGGACAATCTCTCCTCGCACTACCCCCTCATACCTGTTCATTTTGCTATCGCAAGACGGGTCTACTGACAATCTGGCACATGCTCCGCAGAGAAATAGACAGAGATTTTCTCTGGTATTACATTATAAGCTTAGAAGACGTAGACACGGTGGATATTTTACAAGCATTGACCAGGTACAGCAGCTCCTTTTCTGCTTAATGTGTAATTGTTCTCTCACTTTGGTAGCAGCTTCGAATTCTATGAAAGAAAGCAGCAACTATGCTGCGTTGGTAGCTACAAGACTCCAGAGTGTATTCAGCACATGTAACTTGACCATTGTGCAACATGCAGAAAAGTTATCTCCGGGCTATGGCAGTTAGAAAGACACAGTTAAGATCTTAGTTAAAGTTAGACTACTAATTTTTCATGCATTTACTCAACAGGGTAAGCGAATTTTATCTTTCAGCACTAAACAGTATATCCATCCATTATCCAAACCGCTTATCCTGCTCTCAGGGTCGCGGGAATGCTGGAGCGTATCTCAGCAGTCATTGGGCGGCAGGCGGGGGGGACACCCTGGACAGGCCACCAGGCCATCACACAGGGCCAACACACACACACACACACACACACACACACACACACACACACACACACACACACACACACACACATTCATACCTAGGGACAATTTAGTATGGCTGATTCACCTGACCTACATGTCTTTGGACTGTGGGAGGAAACCGGAGCACCCGGAGGAAACCCACGCAGACACGGGGAGAGCATGCAAACTCCACACAGAGTACGACCAAGACAACCCCCAAGGTTGGACGACCCTGGGGCTTGAACCCAGAATCTTCTTGCTGTGAGGCAACCGTGCTAACCATTGCGCCACTGTGCCGCCCTGCACTAAATATATTTTACATCTAATTTCTGTTAATTAGTTAATTTAAAGCCAAATGTCTGTTTTTCAGGTCAAGACTGATCTGAGAGGGGAGCACCTGGCTGTATGTCTACCAATATGGATAAATGGACACTAGAGGCGTTCCCCATATGCACAGGTATTGGCGCTCTTAGAAAATCCTAGAAAGATTAAGTGTGCTGACAAACAGTGCCATCTTTGTAAACACTAAATAGGGTTTTATTCTTCTTTTTTTTCTACTTTGTCTTACACCTCCCAAGATGGGGGTACTCATAAGAGAAGAATTGTATTCAAGTTATATATGCTGTACTATATGTATGTTTATTTAAACATATTTCATTTAAGTTGATTGGATATGAAGATACTGAGGTTGAGCTTGTTTGTTTGATGTGTGGAGTAAATACATGTTACGTTTGGCTTTGTTTTAGTTGATTTTGTTTTGTCTTCCTGTCTTGTTTTGCTTTGTTAATGCTGTAGGTCTTTGGTTTGTTAATGTGGGAAGTGGATATTGTATATACTGAGAAATCTAAACAAAATCTTAACAGAAAACCAGATAATATCAAAGATTTCACCAATGCTCCAGCAGCACAGTATGGATTATTTAAACAGTACACTGTAATAAGTACACACCATGTCCATCATGGTGCTTTTACAACATCTTTAGTATTTAGAAATAGTTTTACTATCAATGTGGGCTGGATTGATGTCATTTATAAAGACATTTATGTAAATGTGTGTAAAAGATGTGACAGTCCAGCGGTCCGTGCAGTGGACTAGGTGCTCAGGAGTTAATAGTTTGAATCACAGTATGATCAGTAATCCTCTTGTACTAATAACAACAATAATAATGTATTTTATTTGTGGGTGCCTTTCAGAGCACTCAAGGACACCTTACAGAACACAATAAACAAACAAGCAGCACTGTATCTCACAGCATAAAATCAAAACAAAGCAGGGTAGACAATAAAAAGTTAATACAACAGATACGTTTCAAATAATTATCTGCACAAAACTCAATGACGCGTGGATCAGACTGAATATGCCAGTTTGAAAAGGTACATTTTGAGATGGGATTTGAAGGTTGAAAGACAGTCAGTGTTGCAAATGTCTTGTGGGGGAGAATTCCATAGGCGGGGGGGGGGGGTGACTGAAGGCTCTAGAAGGCTCTAGACCCCATGGTAGTCAAGCAGGCCAATGGTGTAGTGAGTTGGAGAGCAGAAGAGGATCTGAAAGTGTGGGAGGGCGTGTGGATATGAAGGAGTTCAGAAAGATATTAAGGAGCTAGGTTATTAAGGGCCTTAAAGGTGAGAAGCAGGATCTTGAAGTCAGTACGGTATTTAACAGGGAGCCAATCGAGTTGCTATAGAACAGGAGTGATATGATCTGTGGAAGGAGTTCTGCTAATGATAATGGCAGCTGAATTCTGGACCAACTGAAGTTTATGAAAACACTTGAGGGGAAGACCAAAGAACATAGAATTGCAGTAGTCAATACAGGATGTAACCAGGGTGTGAATGAGTACGGTGGTGCTGTTAGGTGTAAGTGACAGGCGAAAACGATTAAAATTGCATAGGTGAAAAGTATGCAGACCGAGTAACATTGTTGATGTGAGCTTCAAAAGATAATGTGCTGTCCAAGATGACACCCAGACTCTTAACCTGAGGCGATGGAGGAACTATAGAACTGTCAATAGTTAGAGAAAAAACTATCAGGTTTAGCCAAAGTAGATTTAGTACCTACTAGGAGGACCTCAGTTTTATAACTAAGTTTGAGGAAGTGGTATGAAAACCAGGATTTAATTTCTAGTAAGCAGTCAGAAAGGGAAGTGGGTGGAAGAGTGGAGGTAGGCTTGGTGGATAGATAAAGCTGGGTGTCATCCGTGTAGCAGTGAAATTGAATGCCAAATTTCCTGAAAATGTGGCCAAGAGGTAATAGGTAAATAACAAATAGGAGGGGTCCCAATACAGAGCCCTCGGGAACACCAGTAGTAACAGGAAAGGACTGTGATCTCAAATTTTTAAGTTGGACAAACTGAGTGCGGCCAGACAAATATGATCTAAACCAATCAAGGAGGGAGCTAGTTATTCCAATGGAAGCTAATCTCTCTAGGAGAATGTTATGTGAGATGGTATCAAAGGCTGCACTCAGATCGAGAAGGACAAGAATGGTTAAGAGCCCAGAGTCAGCTAATGATCAAAGATCATTAGTGATTTGTGCCATACCCCATTGTGCCATATCCCAGAACTTTTTGAGGTCCACAGGCTCTTTTAAAGAGGTTCTGAAATTAGGCACACATGCTGCTATAATATTTGACAATTCTTTTGATATCATCTGTTTTGTTATTTTACTCATGAATCCCAGGAGTAATATCTGTCCTCTAATCAGCGACTCTGATCAGGACCAACTTCTTTACAGGAAGTTTTACTGCACAGGGCATTGCCAAAAACCTGAACAAGTAGTAAAATGTCTAATTTACATTCAATAAGGAGGAAGTATCTTCAGGAACCTATATAAAATAGAGAGTCCAATTCCAATAAGGCACAGAGTGTCCAGGTTTTAAGATTTCAATTTCTGACAGACTGTTACCCATAGGCTACATGCACGGTTTGGCAAAACTAGGCTTGTCTAGTCTCCGTATTTGTGCGTGTGTCTCTACCTGGAGGTCCTTCATTTCCTTCTCCAGTCGTAATCTCTCACAGGTCTCTGTCTCCAATAGCTGGGAGGCAGACTCTCCCGTGTTTCTCTCATCAGCAAGCTCTGATGAGAGCTCTGTAATCTGATGTATCACACAAATACAAACAAATATGTTTCAATTAAGAGTTAATGTCATTACAGATGCATAATTTACATCTAAAACTTATTTCATTTAAAATATGAGTAAGGCATATGCATGGTGACAAACAATTTTCCAATTTGACTTGTGTCTGCATGCAAGTGTGTATAGAGCATGTGTGTCCTCTACCCGTCGCTCAAGACGATCACTGTTGAGTCTCAGCTCATTCCTCTCCTTCTCCAACTTCTCCACCTTTTGCTTCAGCTGCTGGATCTCCTCCTGAGCATGATTAGAATGAGGGAGGAAGTAAAAAAGAGATGGCAAGAGAACATCCCGTAAGCAGGTTATTCAGGGGTGCAGCAGATGTTATGCATTAACCAGTATACAGAATAAAAGTAGTTTCTCCAGTGGGTTCAGGTAACTTTGACTTCCATAATTAATAATTTCAATAGCTTCCAGTGTTGTGTGTTTCTGCATATGTATGTGTGTAAAATTGTATGTGTGTCCCTGGATTTATACGAATACAAATACAAGCATATTGTGTGTGCTTGTGTGTAAGCATAGGCCTAATATAACTCTGTCCTTATCTGGACGTGTCTTACCACAACTTTACCATAATTTCAGAATTATTTTTGAGTAATTCACCCTGTATGCCTTTGATTGTTGTCTTGTGAAATAATCATGCCATATTCTTTGCACAGGTCTTATATAATTCTTACCATACCTTTTCAGTTATTTTCCACCAGAGTTCGTAAAATTATGCTAGTGTACATACTGTACTTCTGTGATCTCCAACTGGACAGTTCATAACAATTTCAATATGAAACAACTTCATACATTTCTGACTAAGCGCTACATGCTGTTATTTTCCATTTGTGGGCCAATATCCCTTTCTATTGCATTTTTTTATGCGCTCCTCCACTTCTTCAGCTGTGACTCAACAGCTGTTGACAACAGACATGGAGTTTAGTACCCAATTATGTTTTCCTAAACTCTGTTTCTGTCTAATCTACTACTAAAGATGCCATTACCAGTTTACTACATATTTTCATTTGTTAGCTAAGGCTGTGTAAAGCTAAAAAAATTAGAACTGATTTGAGATACTATGGGATGAAAGTAGTTCATGTAGGTGTCATTACCCATAATGCCATTTAAGGGTTCTCATCTCTTGTTTTTGTGTAAATTCATAACTGACTGCTTTTATTGGTCTTGTCTCTCCATCTAACTATGAAAATTGATATCAAGCCTCATAACTATGTATACATAACAGAAGTGGATTAATCTTGCTTTAATTATGTTGAAGTTCTTCAAAATAAAAAGTTAGCCAAGAGGTAAAAGGTAAATAATAAATAGGAGGGGGCCCTGGAGAACACTGGTAGTAACAGGAAAGGACTGTGAGAGCTCAAATTTTTAAGTTGGACAAACTGAGTGTGGCTAGAGAGATATGATCTGAACCAGGCAAGAGAGGTGCCAATGATTCCACTGGAAGCAAATATCTCTAGGAGGATGTTATGTGAGACGGTATCAAAGGCTAGACTCAGTTCAAGAAGGACAAGTATGGCTAAGAGCCCAGAGTCATCTGCCATCAACAGATCATTGGTGATTTTCACCAAGGCTGTCTCCATATTGTGAAAGGAGCAAAAACCAGACAAATTGTTTAAACAGATTATTGTCAGTCAAGTGAGCATGTACCTGAGCTGCAACTGTTTTTTTTAAAGTATTTTAGAGAGAAATGGTAAATTTGAAGCTGGGTGAAAATGTTTCAAATTGTTTGGGTCTACGCCATGTTTCTTGAGTATTGGAGTTACTGCAGCTGTTTTGAGAGCTGAGGAAACAAGACCAGAAGTAAGGGAGGAATGTATGATACAGTTATTAAAGAGGACAGAGAAGGCAGACAGACATACTAAATGAGTAGTAAAGGGGTCAAACTGGCAGACAGATGATTTGGACTGAAAAATGACATCAGATATTTCAGCAACAGTTGGGAGTTTAAAACTAGATATTGAAGAAAAGAGGGGAACATAGAAGGGCGAATAAGGTGAACTGTATGTAGCACTGTTTGAAGAGGTCAATGCTGGTGAATATTTTCCAGTTTGGCATTAAAAAAAAAGGTCATGAAGGTGTTACTTTGAGCAATATAATACAGGTGAGGTGCTATATTGTCCGGTGGCCATAAAATATTGTTTATTGTGGATTAAAATGACTCTTCTGTTCCCTTCGCCTGATCTAATTAAATTTGCATAATAGGAAACTTTAGCACTGGAAAGAGCCTCATTATAATGAAGTATGTGGTTGTCGTACATGTCTTTATGAACAGTAAGGCCAGTTTTCACACAAAGGTATTCCAGGTGATGGCCTTTAGCTTTAAAATGGCATAATCCTGGTGTAAACCAAGGGGCAGAGTGAGTTAAGTAAACAAACCGGGTTTTTAAAGGAGCAAGATTGTTTAAAAGACTGTAAAGTCCATTGTCGTAATGAGAGACCAGTTCGTCTGGGGTGGATAATTGTCTTTGCTGGGGAGGTTTTATCAATTCTACTAGAAAGAGCAAATAAATCAATAATCTTAATGTTCCAAAATGAGACGGAACGTAAAAAATTTGTTTTGGATAATATTACGTTAACACTGAAAGACACCAACTTGTGGTCGAAAATGGGCGAATCAGATGCAGTACAATTAAGGAGTTACACCAGAGCAGCAAATCAGATCAAAAATGTGTCTTTTGAAGTGTGTAGGAAAATCAATATATTGCTGTAATCCAAAACTCTCCAGGCATGATATAATATCCCTTGTGAGATTATTGTTGATATTATCCTTGTGCATTTTAAAATCACCTAGCAATATTACATTAGGGGACAATGAACATAAGAAGGTTAGAAAAACAAAGTTCATTTAAGCAATCATTATTGGGTTTGGGTGGTTGATAAACAGTAGCTGATAAAGGATAGTAGGAATTGGCCCATTCATTTGTAGGGCAACTGACTCAAATGAAACATGCGTAGGCCCAGCTATAGAAGACACTTTCCACTATAAAGTATCGCAAGACCCTCCCCCCTCCATCAGTGGCATTCGATTTGCAGGTGTACACATACCCAGGAGGAATAGTTTGATTAAGCAGTGAAAAGAAAAGAAAGAAGAAAGAAAGCCACTTTATTTTTGTCATCGTACAGGTTACAACAAAATTTGTTCTTTGCATTTAACCCATCCTATTGCATGGGAGCAGTGGGCAGCTGCAGCACCCGTGGACCAACTCCAGTTCTTTTTCCATTGTCTTGCTCAGGGGCACAGACAGGAGTATTAACCCTAACATGCATGACTTTTTGATGATGGGAGGAAACCGGAGCACCTGGAGGAAACCCACACAGACACGGGGAGAATATGCAAACTCCACACAGAAAGGACCTGGGATGACCTGGGGTCGAACCCTGGACCTTTTTGTTGTGAGGCTAACCACTGGGCCACCGTGCTGCCCCAAGTCATTTGGTTGCTGCCACATCTCAGCCAAGCACAAGAAATCAAAATTACAATCATTCAGTAGATCATAACGTGGAAGTCTCTTGTTGGTTAGTGAGTGGATATTAAATAACCCGATGGTGAGACTGTTTTTGCCGCATTTGACACTAGCCGACCTGGCTAGGTTAGCTAGTGCACTGTGGTCAACAGTCCATCCAGACTTTCTTGAGGGATGAGGAATGGAAGACCAGAAGGAACGTATGAATTCTTCCGTGATTGCTTAGTTGTCCCTTTTAGGCCTATTTTGGTATTTACTCCTTTTAATTATGATTGCCTGGCCCAGGTTTGGTAGTGACCAGTGGTATGTAAAAGTTTGCTACTCCGCTCCTTTTTCAATTTCAAGTACGAAAATCTGAGTGACAACTGAATCTGTATATACTGTGATTTTTAAATGTATTGTGAATGTTTAATTAGTTGCCATTACATGTTGAGATGGAGGTATGTACTAAAATAGATGTGCAGGCACTTGTACTCACGTCTTTGCCACGAATCTGCTCCTCAGTGAGCTGCACCTCAATGAGAGGCCTGACAACAGTGAAGAGCTTCCACCACGGCCAGTGCTTTACTCCACGGTTCTTCTTAATGTTCTTCTGGATGCAGCGAATGGCCAGGTCCTGAATCTGTTAAAGATATTAATAACGGGATTATGAGGAAAAAGTCAATGAATAGTGCACCATGTACCAGCTTTTCACTCGATCTTCATCCATCCATCCCTGCAAGCTCATAATAATAGCATCAATACTGACAAACATATCAATGATTTAGGTTTCTTACCTTTGAACAAATTAGCATATTGTGCTTGGATCCCATTCATTGCCAAATATGTCTATATCTGTCATCTTCTTTTTGAATCAAGGTCAACATGTTCATTAAGAAGATGAATGAAAACACATATTATAGAGCACCCTGTTATTGGCAGCAGCACTACATGATTGTGATACAATGGTGTGATGACCATCATCTCACTGTAAACACTAAGAAAACAGAAGCAATGATTTTTCATCCAGGACATCCACAGGATCATTCTCCACTACTGATTCATAAAGCTTGTACTACCCAGGCTCATTCTTACAAATACTTGGGTGTATATATTGACCCTACTGTCTTGGAATATCCATGTGAATTCTGTATGTACTAGGATCCAACAGTGTCTCTACTTTTTCCACAGACCAAGGGTGTTTGGGGTTGGAGGGTAATGATGTTATTTATCATGCTGTGATAGAGAGTATATTACGTTATGGAATTTCAGCTTGGTTTGGCATCATATCAGTTAAGTTAAAATCACAAACAGACTGGTCCACACAGGAATGAAAGTGATAGGGGTGAGGGAGCATCCTTACCTCCAAATGCTCTTTGAGAATACAACAGTTAAACAGGCTAGAAAAATTATCACTGACCCCGCTCATGTCCTGTATTCAGAATATGAACTGTTCCCATCAGGTAAACGCTACAGGATTCTAATTAAATACAGGAAAATATACCTGAACAGGTATAACAGCTCTTTCATCCCTCTATCAGAGCATCTCCTAAACTCAGGACATAAGGAAGGTGTGAAATGAGGGGTGGCGTTGCATGTATTTGAATGCATTTTATGTCTGCACATGTCTGTGCTATGCACTTTGTCTGTTACTGCAGTATAATGCATGCATTTTTATGTGGCAGCCTTTATGTCCAAGAAAAATTTAGAAATCTTGAATTACTTCTACTGATGCTCAAAAGGAGGGTCAATGCATAGAAGAAGAAAGAGCAGGAATGTTCACCACCTGTTTAGATCTGGTACCAACAGAAAGCAGCATCAGCCTCATTGTGAACAGAAGGTTTACACTAACACACAAAGTCTCTCTCGCTCTCTCTCTCTCACTCACACACACACACACTCACACACACACACACACACTCACACACACACACACACACACACACACACACACACACACACACACACACACACACACACACACACACACACACACACACACAGCTGCATCTGTCTGAGCCCTCTTCTTTCCAGTCAGGTGGGACTGAGTTCTGTCCTTAGGCAAGGATTTAATTAGTTAGTCTGCCTATTTGTTGGCTGGCAGTGAAGTTCCCTGCACACTCTCAACTGCTCCCTATGTAGATCAGAGAGATACGGAGAAGACAGCACAAAAGACATAGCAGAGAGGGACACTGTGTGGTTAAAAACAAGGTATAGGATCTGTTCTATCTTTTTATTCCCTTGTGACAAGACAGTTTCTGTCTTTCTACACCTTTCATTTCTTATTTCTTATCCCCCTCCACCTCATCACAGTTTCTTCAGACTGATTTGAACACTGCTCCCCAAAAGGCAAAGGCTGAGACAGGAAAGGAGGATTTCAAGTTGATGAAGGGGCTCCCTCAGAGTTGGCAAACACAAACGAAATGCTTTAATGTTTGGTAGAAGAAATAGAAGAAAGAGGCTACTTTTCAAGGTTCTTTCTGAGTCAGGTGTGCATTCAGTTCTGCACAGGAATTGACATTACAATGCAACTCAGCTCATAGCTCTTGTAGAAGGTACATAGATGGAAATTGTTCAAGAAAAAGGGTATTGAGGTAGGCTGATTTTAAGTGGGGACATTTTTTGTATGGTACACTAGTAACATTAGTGGGCATCAATGGTGCTTTAATCTTTTCACAAACCCCTCAACAGGCAGTTGATAACGTCAAACAATGTTGAGACAACAATTTCCTCATTTAAGGAGCTCTTTGGGGGTGTACATTTGACAGGTTTGCTGTCAAATGTACACCCCCAAAGTTCCTCGTCACAGTTTTACTGCTAATATGTTCAACCAGGAGCCTCAGAATTGACCAATAACAGGGCTAATCTACTCTGTATTGAGAAAAAAGATGTGACAGCAGTGCTTATTTGCAAATCATGAGGTTCTGGAACCAGGGGATGCTGAGCCAGCATCCAATGTATTTTATTCTTATTTCTATTTCTTATTTTATCTTCTATTCATTTCTATTTTCTTATTTCTATTTTGTATCTTGTTATTTTTTTCTGTCTGTAATAGGACCCAATTTCCCCTCGCAGACTAATAAAGTATTGTGATTTTGAACAGACTTTCTGGGCAGGACAGCAGTGGCAGGAGGCGTTGAGGGGGAAACTCATGTTGAATGAATCTGCAGAAACTGTTATTATTCATGCCTTGCCTTTATAATGCAAAATAATTTTTTTTAACTTCAAAACCTATGAAAATCCATGTCAACTAATAAATAAGCAACATAACTGAAAGCAAAAGAGTCAAATAATGGCAGTGGAGGTAGTTAGAGGCAATCAATTTAAAACTCCTATGCATTTTCCCACTGAGATGCAATGCACAACGATCCCGAAATGACAACATGTCTTTACAGATACCTTAAAAGACATACTTTAAATGTCTTTAAAAGGTGTATGTATGAACACTCCTCTTGGCCTGCTTTCAATTTCTATCCCAATGAGCAGAATTTTGATCCTACACCTTGCCTGCCCCACAAAAACTCAAATATCACCAGCTCTGATAAGGTTATTTGGTCATTCTTCTAAGACCATATCAAAAAAGACAAGAGGTCTGAATCGTAGTGTGTACAAGAATAGTGGGGTGGAAACAACCAACTTTCACCCTGTCGAGCCTCACATGTGCACGCTAGCCATTCAAACACCAACACATACACACAAGCTTCATCACATTTTGGGACAGGAACATGCAGACAACTGAGAATTAAATCACATTCATGTACACAATGTGCACACTGGCACGCAGCTCCAGGCACTAACTAGCTTAATGACATGGGGCCTCATTCATCAATCGTTCATACGTACAAATGTGTTCTTACAAACCCATGGGATTTTTTTTTTAGCTCTCAAGATTGTCTGAGAGTCAGAAACAAAGCCTGATGGTTATTTGTAATTGCTTATATTAACATCTATTGTCTACCTCCTGCAACAAGCAATCACCCAGGCTTGAAAAGACATCAGTGTTAGCCAACTGGTGTCTAAATCCAGGGGTTAGCCTGGCTCTGCGTTGGTCTCTGAGACAAACTTTGGGTCTAAAAAACCCTCTTTCTTTTTTTTTCCTACCTTTTTCTCCCCAATTGTACTTGGCCAATTACCCTACTCTTCTGAGCCATCCCAGTCGCTGCTCCACCCCCTCTACCGATCCGGGGAGGGCAGCAGACTACCACATGCCTCCTCCAATACATGTGGAGTCGGCAGCCGCTTCTTTTCACCTGACAGTGAGGAGTTTCACCAGGGGGATGTAGCGCATGGGAGGCTCACAATATCCCCCCCAAACAGGAGAGGAGGCGCTAGTGCAGCGACCCGGACACATACCCACATCCGGCTTCCCACCTGCAGACAGGGCAAATTGTGTCTGTAGGGACACCCGACCAAGCCAGAGTAACACGAGGATTCAAACTGGCAATCCCTGTGTTGGTAGGCTAGGCAACGGAATAGACCAGTACGCTACCTGGACGCCTTCAAAGCAGTTTTCTAATCTACCCATTATTTTCTACAAAATTCCATAGGTGGACAAAGAACAAATCTGTACGGACGAATGTTTGATGAATAAGGCCCACTGTGAATTACATAAATGACCAGGGATAAACAAATTTTGCTTTCCCAAGAAAACAAAAAATATTTGTGTTATCTTTAGAAAACAGAGCTGAATATATTTGCAACACCACGGGCTTTTACATCTTCTATAAATGACATCTTCTATCTAAGGATCTTCTCATTGTGTCATTGGTGCCTTGTGTGTTTTCTTAGCACTAGTTGACAACATGTTACTGGTGGAGGGTTGTAAGTTTTTGTAAAATGGAAATGACAGTTTCTAAGTATTATTACCCACAGGCTACACGATGGAATGCGATAAACAACTTGAAATACATCTCACATAATGTACTAAACTGTTTGTCTGAGAAAAGAAATCATACTGAACGTTGATTCCTGAAGATTTAATATTAATATAAATAGATTAAAACTCAACTCCACAACCAAACTGTCATAAGCTCACAATCAATTTTTTTTCACACAATAAAGCAACAATATTGTCACACTGTACAGTGCTGCTCAAAACCATTATTATTATTATAACGGAGAAAAATGCTCTGATGTCCTGGAGATGTGCTGAAGTGATGGCTGCTATGCGGTGCTCTTACCTTCCTCTTTTTGAATGCCTGTCTGGCTAAGTATCCACGACAAGCAGCCTGGAACAGTGTGATGTTCCTCCTCGTCTGCACATCTCGCTGCTCTTCCAACTTGGGCAAGGTCCCTGCTCGGAAGAAAACCTAGGAACAGTTGGACAGAAGGTAAAAGTTAGTGACAGATGAACGCCGAGCATCACATAGTATCTCCGTTTGTGCATGTTTTAGGTTTCCTATATGTTTATATATGAACATCCTATGTAAGAGATGTAAATTAAAAAAAAAATCCTTTGCCAATCACATCCATGGTTTCTCCACCTACATAGGCACTCTTGTTTCTGTGTGGGTGTTTTAAGAAAAATCATTTAAAAAGTACCGATGATAACATAAAAGTAGACAAAAGTGAGTAGTGAAGGAGAGAATGGGGAGATAGTTCAAGACTGCAGGGGAATAATCAAGAATTTGGTGACAGAAAAGGGAAAAACAATACTCTGAAATATACAATATGTTGCAATGTTAAGAGAAGCCAATTAGGTTTTGTCATCTAATACTTCTAGTCTGTAGAGGTTTTACATTTCAGTGATACTATTTATTTAAAGCTGTACACCATCATTTTGATCTTGTGTATAATTGTGAGCTTGACGTTTAGTTTTTTTTTTTGTTTTCTTCTCCTTTTTCTCCCCAATTGCACCCAGCCAATTACCCCACTCTTCCAAGCTGTCCTGGTCTCTGCTCCACCTCCTCTGCTGATGCGGGGAGGGCTGCAGACTACCACATGCCTCATCCGATACATGTGGAGTCACCAGCCACTTCTTTTCACCTGACAGTGAGGAGTTTCACCAGGGGGACGTAGCGCGTGGGAGGATCACGCTATTCCCCCCAGTCCCCCCCCCCCAAACAGGCACCCCAGCCGACCAGAGGAGGCCACCAGGACACATACCCACATCCGGCTTCCCACCCGCAGACACGGCCAATTGTGTAAGAACCTTGCCTTATGTGGTACGTGAATTTCTTGAGCTGGCAGGGAAAGTACATCCTCTGCTGGGCCTTTTTGATGATTGAGTCTATGTTGGATGCCCACCTTAGGTCCTGGGAGATTGTGGAACCCAGAAATCTGTATGTTTTCACCGTAGACACCATGCTGTTGAGTATGGTGGGGGGGGGGTAGTGTTGGGAGACTCCTCCTGAAGTCCTCTATCATCTCCACTGTTTTGAGCATGTTCAGCACCAGGTTGTTATGGCCGCACCAGAGGGCCAGCTGTTCAACCTTCCATCTATACGCAGACTCGTCCTGAATAAGGCCAATGATGGTTGTGTCGTCCACAAACTTCAGTTTAACAGACGGGTCACCTGAGGTGCAGTCATTTGTGTAGAGGGAGAAGAGTAGAGGAGAGAGCACACATCCCTGGGACGCAGGAGTACTAATTGTCTGGGTGTTGGATGTCATTTACCCCAGCCTCACCAGCTGCTTCCTGTCTGTCAGGAAGTTTCTAAACCACTGGCAGACAGGGGCTGGTACAGTGAGCCAGGTGAGTTTGGAGTGGAGGATATCTGGGATGATGGTGTTGGACGCTGAGCTGAAGTGCACAAACAGGACCCTTGCGTATATCCCCGAGGAGTCGAGATGTTGGAAGATGTAGTGCAATCCCATATTGACTTCATCATCCACTGACCTGTTTACTCGGTAGGCAAACTGCAGGGGGTCGAGCAGGGAGCCTGTCCAACACCAGTATCCACAGACATTAGGGCAATGGTCCTGTATTCATTTAATCTTGTGATTGTTTTTTTTTAATATACTTTATTAATCCCTGTGGGAAATTCTCGTCTGCATTTAACCCATCCTAGCTGTGTAGCTAGGAGCAGGGGGCATCCACCATGAAGCACCCGGGGACCAACTCCAGTTCGTCTTGCCATGCCTCCGTCAGGGGCACAGACAGGAGTATTAACCTTAACATGCATGTCTTTTTGATGGTGGGGGAAACTGGAGCACCTGGGGAAAACACACTGCAGACACGGAAAGAACATGCAAGCTCCACACAGAGGATGACCTGGGATGACCCCTGAGGTTGGACAACCCCAGTAATCGAACCCAGGACCTTCTTGCTGTGAGGCAACAGTGCTAATCACTGGGCCACAGTGCCGCCCAAAAAAACAAAAACAAAAAAAAAATGCAGTGGTGCTTGAAAGTTTGTGAACCCTTTAGAATTTTCCATATTTCTTCATAAATACAACCTAAAACATCATCATAAAAGTAGATAAAGAGAACCCAATTAAACAAATGAGACAAAAGTATTATACTTGGTCATTCATTTATTGAGGAAAATGATTCAATATTACATATCTGTGAGTGGCAAAAGTATGTGAACCTCTAGGATTAGCAGTTAATTTGAAGGTGAACTTAGAGTCAGGTGTTTTGAATCAATGAGCTGACAATCAGGTATGAGTGGGCACCCTGTTTTATTTAAAGAACAGGGATCTATCACAGTCTGATCTTCACAACACGTTTGTGGAAGTGCATCATGGCAAGAACAAAGGAGATCTCTGAGGACCTCAGAAAAAGTGTTGTTGATGATCATCAGGCTGGAAAAGGTTAAAAAACCATCTTTAAAGAGTCTGGACTCCACCAATCCACAGTCAGACAGATTGTGTGCAAATGGAGGAAATTCAAGACCATTGTTACCCTCTCCAGGAGTGGTCGACCATCAAAGATCACTACAAGAGCAAGGCGTGTAATAGTCGGCCAGGTCACAAAGGCACCCAGGGTAACTTCTAAGCAACTAAAGGCCTCTCTCATATTGGCTAATGTTAATGTTCATGAGTCCACCATCAGGAGAACACTGAACAACAATGGTGTGCATGGCAGGGTTGCAAGGAGAAAGCGACTGCTCTCCAAAAAGAACAATGCTGCCTGTCTGCAGTTTGTTAAAGATCACGTGCAAAAGCCAAAAGGCTATTGGGAAAATGTTCTGTGGACGGATGAGACCAAAATAGAACTTTTTGGTTTAAATGAGAAGCGTTATGCTTGGAGAAAGGAAAACACTGCATTCCAGCATAAGAACCTTATCCCATCTGTGAAACATGGTGGTGGTAGCATCATGGTTTGGGCCTGTTTTGCTGCATCTGGGCCAGGACGGCTTGCCATCATTGACGGAACAATGAATTCTGAATTATACCAGCGAATTCTTAAGGAAAATGTCAGGACATCTGTCCATGAACTGAATCTCAAGAGAACATGGGTCATGTAGCAAGACAATGACCCTAAGCACACAAGCCCTTCTGCCAAAGAATGGTTAAAGAAGAATAAAGTTAATGTTTAAGAATGGTCAAGTCAAAGTCCTGACCTTAATCTAATCGAAATGTTGTGGAAGGACCTGAAGCGAGCAGTTCATGTGGGCTAAAATTCCTCCATGCCGATGTGCAAAACTGATCAACAGTTACCAGAAACGTTTAGCTGCAGTTGCATGGGGGGGGGGGGGGTCACACCAGATACTGAAAGCAAAGGTTCACATACTTTTGCCACTCACAGATATGTATTACTGGATCATTTTCCTCAATGAATAAATAACCAAGTATAATATTTTTGTCTCATTTGTTTAATTGAGTTCACTTTATCTACTTTTAGGACTTGTGTGAAATTATGATGATGTTTTAGGTCATATTTATGCAGAAACATAGAAAATTCTAATGGGTTCACAAACTTTCAAGCACCACTGTATGGTGGTATTAAAATACGGGGGCTGATACAGGGTTTCTTAGGGACCGGGACAATGGTGGAATAATGGTCATTTAATCCTGTGATACGGAGTTTCTTGGGGACTGGGATGATAGTGGAACTCTTGAAGCAGGAGGAGACTTCACACAGCTCCAGTGATCTGTTGAAGATCAGTGTGAAAATGGGGTCCAGCTGGTCAGCACAGACTTTAAGACAAGAGGGTGACACACGATCCAGGCAAAGTGCCTTCCTGATCCTCTGTCTCTGGAAGAGCTGGTGCATGTCCTGAACACAGATCCTTAGTACAGGTGGGGGTTCGTGGGGAGGGGAGAGTGGCTAGCAGGGAGTGCAGTTGGTTGTGTATTGTGGCTGGAGAGGATGTAGGGTGTGAAAGTTTGCTTTTCGAACCTGCAGTAAAGCCCATTTAGGTCGTCAGCCAATTGGGGGATGGTCTCCTGTAGTTGGTAATGTAGTTGGTAATGTAATGACCCAGACTGAGAATGGGTCGTTGGCAGAAAACCTGTTTTTCAACTTTTCAGAGTAGCACCTTTTTGTCACTCTGATCTCCTTCGTGAGTGCATTTCTGGCTTTGTTATACCGGATCCTATCTCCAGTCCTGTAAGCTTCCTCTTTAGCCTGACGAAGCTGCATAAGTTTTGCTCTGAACCAGGGCTTATTGTTGTTAAATGTACAGAAGGTTTTGGTGGTCACATGTCCTCAAAAAGCTGATATAAGATGTCACAGTGTCAGTAAATTCATCCTGGTCTGTAGATCCAGCCTCAAAAACATTCCAGTCAGTGCAGTCAAGGAAGCCTGGAGCTCCAGTTTTGACTCATTTGACTAATCAGACTAATGGGGTTATGGTAATGAGGTTATGTTGAGATTTTTTGAGGTGCCAGGATTATGCTATTGAGGTTTTGGCTGTTCCTTCCATATTTGGGTTTTAGTATAGATCTGACCCTGACCTGATCTGATCCTGTTTACTGCATTTAAATATTGATTTTAGAATTTGCACAATTAATTACAATGCATTGCTGCTACTTGGTGTTGACATAATGTGATTATTCCTGTTTTGACAATATAATGTTGATATTAAATGTCTGATACAGGCTATGCTACCTAGCTACCTCTGTTACCCTGTTGATGTGACGTTGATGCATGATGTCTCTTTTTGCCTTTGCCATTATCTACGCCGTAATTTACCCCACGAAGATCGATAAAGGTTATCTTATCTTATCACTGGTCCATGTCCTAACAGTTTTAACCACAGGCTTTACAGATTTTAGTTTCTGCCTGTAGGTTGGGATAAGATGAATCACACTGTGATCACAGTCCCAGGGCTGCACGGGGGACAGAGCAATAGGCGTCCTTTAATATTGTGTAGCAATGATCCAAAGTGTTTTTGTCTCTGGTGGGACATTTAACATGCTGTTTGTATTTTGGCAATTTGTGGCTGAGGTTTGCTCTGTTAAAATCCCCAAGGATAATGAGTAGGGAGTCTGGATATTTGTGCTCCATGTTTGTAATTTGATCAGCCAGGTGTTTTAACGCCTCTTTAACACAGGCCTGGGGTGGATATAGACATCGACCAGAATAAATGGTGAAAATTCCCATGGTGAATAGAATGTTTTACAGTCAATGAAAAAGGTCTCAAGAAATGGAAACGGATGATCCGCTGTGGTGACTCCCAACAAGACCAGCCGAAAGTAGTAGTAGTAAAAAGGTCTCTAAGTGAGGGCTGCATGATTTCTTCAACACTGTGACATCCGTACACCAACCTTCGTTTATGTAGAAGCATATGCCGCCACCCCCTTTTTTTCCTGATAGCTCCGTATCTCGGTCTGCCCAGAGGAGTTTTAACTGCTGCAGATGTGAAGTGTACCGTCCGTGATAAGCTCACTAAGCCAGGTTTCAGTGAGACACAGGGCGGAAGATCTGGAATGGAAAAGTCCAAGTTTTTTTTTCCATTTAGCAGTAGCAGTTCATCCATCATGAGAGAGCGGACATTCGCCAGGTGGATTGACAGGAGCGTGGTTCCAAATTCCACTGTTGCAGTTTAACGAGCACTCCAGCTCACTTCCTCCTTCGGCATATTCGTCATAGTCTGCACAGGGCTGTACCAATCAAGACCTTGGAAAGACTTTCATTAAAATGTTCAATTAAAGTCAGTAAAAAAGTCTATTCAGTTTGTCCAGTCAACAGTTTGAGACTTAAAAGTTCTTCCTTGCTGGGCGTCCGGGTGGCGTGGCGGTGTATTCCATTGCCTACCAATAAACGGAGATCGCCAGATCGAGTCTCCATGTTGCCTTCGGCTTGGTCGGACGTCCCTACAAACACAGTTGGCCGTGTCTGCGGATGGGAAGCTGGATGTGTGTATGTGTCCTGGTCGCTGCACTAGCACCTCCTCTGGTCAGTCGGGCGCCTGTTCGGGGGAGAGGGGGAACTGGGGGGAATAGCATGATCCTCCCACGCGCTACATCCCCCTGGTGAAACTCCTCACTGTCAGGTGAAAGAAGCGGCTGGCGACACCACATGTATCAGAGGAGACATGTGGTAGTCTGCAGCCCTCCCTGGATCGGCAGGGGGCAGAGGAGCAGCGACCGAGACAGCTCAGAAGAGTGGAATAATTGGCCAAGTGCAATTGGGGAGAAAAAGGGGGGGGGAATCCCCCCACCAAAAAAAAAAGTTCTTCCTTGCTGTATGTGATCAGTGAGTGGGCGCTGGAAACAAAACCAATAAACACAAACAGAAAAAGTACAAGAGAGCACAGAGCCAAGGCTACCGTCCACGCCATCTTGATGACATACACAGGACATTCTGAGCGCTAATTAACAATCCTTCAGCCTGTCTCTACTTATGATTCATAATACATACCAAGATGTACTGCCTGAAACAAAGACGTTTTTGTTCATGTTTTTATGTTTTGAGGACTTTAACTGCAAAAATCTTACCTCTTCAAACTCTGCTCACGCCGTACTAGCTGTGAGCTATGAGCTAGGGGAGTAGATTAGTAGAATAGGCGTGGGTAGTAAATTTAAGTAATCTGTGAAACTGAGAATGTGTTGCTGGGTGAATATTACATTGTGGGCTGCAAAGAGTACGTTAAAAACCAGGAGTGTGCCTCAGTGCTGACAGATTCATAGTGTTATGGAGGAGAGTATGCTCGGGGGGGGGGGGTGAATAGCTGCCTCGGAGGAGATGTAGGGCTTGATTTGCCACGTGATTAATTTCAGTTTTCATAAATGTTCTAGCAACAAAAAAAGGAGAAAAAAAACAAGTAAAGTCTACAACAAACATTTAACACTCGGATTCTGAAAATACGGTAGCTGGCCTTTTTATTTGGCTATCTTTTGTTTTCCCTGGAAGATTCAGTCACCTTGGTCATTTGTAATACTGATGTAGGTTATGCAGTTGTGGGTTTTGGTGTGTAAGGGAGGACTGTATTTGAGCATACATTCTTTTTTTTTCTTTTGTGTCTCACAACTTGTGTATTTATGTATCTTATCCACACACCTTGCTCAATCCCATGTGGTAGCTTCTCTTATCCAGTTCCAAGGACTCCAACAACTCCTCCACGGCCTACAAAAAAAAAAAAAGTGACGTCAACAGATACACAAAAATACAAACACCGTCACCTTTCTCACATAACATGACATGTTCATAAAAAAAGAGAGCTGCACCATGGCAACAAACATCTTCCCCTCTACCACTAGCAAACATGCACGTCCACTATAGTTATAAAAATCATATAATTATAACCTTCCCTTCTACCCCGTAAGGGACGTCAAAGCACTATACAAGTCAGACAGAAAGGCCATTTCCACCAAGAGCTTCTAGAAAAAAACAATTTCAGGTATTTTTTTTTTAGGTCAGCTTTAGGTAAGTCTAACTCTTCTTAGACTAAAGTTATTAAGTATATATTTATCAGTTCAGGTTACTTTTAAATTCCCATAGTTTGACCCTCGTGACAATGTGAGTAAGACCAGAATGTGGCAAGACAAACACTAAAAAGGCAAAAAGCCATATAGCGAAGGGCATTTGTTTAGTTTTTCCTTCAACAAGGTAAATGCAACTTGTCCTTCCTTGACCTTTGCAAAATATTTGAGTTTTAAATGGAGACTGTAATATTAACAGAACAAGTAGTGGTCATTTCTGCAAGTTTCTTTAGAAAAGACATCCCCTTATTGCCAGACAATGAGCCATTCTGCAATAACACCAAGGTGTAGATGTGTTTTCCCTTCCTCTTCCAACCTGCTTTTATATATCAGTGATCACATAAGCATCTTCTACACCTTCAGCTGTAAAAGCTCACCTGACTCATCTGATTACCCACATGCACTTACTTACAGCACTAATGTGGAGAAGATTACTTCAGTTAAATAAATAAATAAATGGGGCTGTAGTACTTGAAGGTAACTCGCATTCTGTTTTGACAATGAGTGTGGGACTTGAAGCAAAAGGGACACACCACTCCAAAAATATTTGTTAGCAAGTGTATCTAAAAACATATGCTGGGGGCATTCTGTAACCACAACGTAGTCTTTCTCTTCAGAAGCAAATAGGTCTGGGGCGTCTGGGTGGTGTTGCAGTCTATTCCACTGCCTACCAACACGGGGATCTTCGGTTCAAATCCCCGTTACCGCCGGCTTGGTCGGGTGTCCCTACAGACACAATTGGCCGTGTCAGCGGTGGGAAGCCGGGTGTGGGTATGTGTGCTGGTCGCTGCACTGGCGCCTCCTCTGGTCGGTCGGGGTGCCTGTTCAGGGGGGCTGGGGGGAATAGCGTGATCCTCCCATGTGCTACGTCCCCCTGGTGAAACTCCTCACTGTCAGGTGAAAAGAAGCGGCTGGTGACTCTACATGTTTCGGAGGAGGCATGTGGTAGTCTGCAGCCCTGCCCGGATTGGCAGAGGGGGTGAAGCAGAGACCGGGACAGCTCGAAGAGCAGCGTAATTCGCCGGGTACAATTGGCAGGAAATGACAGAAGGAGAAACTTTACAGGACAAAGTCAGCCAACAAATATCCCCTTTCTGTAACTCCCTATCTAAAGGAAAATTCTTCTGTAATTTTCCTCCAATTAATACACCTTGGTATTTCTTCCATCTTAACCCACCTCTCTCCTCTGGTTCAGCCTCTCCCTTTCTCATGAGACAACAGAGGACTCCTTTCTTGTTGTGAATGAGTTTTCCCTAAGTTAATTTCCAAGGAGATTTGTGAGCTACAGTAGCTTCAGTGAATCATTCATTCATTCATCTTCAGCTGCTTCTCTGGGGTAGGGTCACGGTGGCAGCAAGCTAAGTAGGGCACTCCAGACGTCCCTCTCCCTAGCAACGCCCTCCAGATCCTCCTGGGGGATCCCAAGGTGTTCTCAGGCCATATTGGACATGTAGTCCCTCCAGCAAATTCTGGGTCTACCCCGGAGTCTCCTCCCACTTGGCTGTGCCCGGTAAACCTCCAAAGGAAGGTGCCCAGGAGGCATCCTAATCAGATGCCCGAACCACCTCAACTGGCTCCTTTTGACACGAAGAAGCAGCAGTTCTAATCCGACCTCCCTCCGGACGGCCGAACTCATCACCCTATGTCTAAGGCTGAGCCCAGACACCCTACGGAGGAAACTCATTTCAACCGCTTGTATCCATGATCTCAACCTTTCAGTCACTACCCAAAGCTCATGACCATAGGTGAGAGTTGGAACGAAGACTGACTGATAAATTGAGAGCTTTGCCTTCCGGCTCAGCTCCCTCTTCACCACAACAGTCTGGTACAACGTCGCATTACTGCTGATGCAGCACCAAACCACCTGTCAATCTCCCGCTCCATCCTACCCTCACTCGTGAACAAGACCCCAAGATACTTGCAATTCTTCACTTGAGGCAACAACTCATCCCCGACCTGGAGGGAGCAATCTACCATTTTCCAGTAGAGAACCACGTCCTCAGATTTGGAGATGCTGACTCTCATCCCAGCCATTCCACACTCAGCTGCAAACCGCCCCAGTGCACGCTGGAGGTCACATTCTGATGGAGTCAACAAATCCACATCTGCGAAGAGCAGAGATGCAATTCTGAGGTTCCTAAAACTGACACACTCCTCACCTTGGCTGCGCCTTGAGATCGTGTTCATGAATATCACAAACAGAATCGGAGACAAGGAACGACCTTGGCGGAGTCCGACACCCACTGAAAACATGTTTGACTTTATGCTGAAAATACGGACACAACTCTCACTTTGGTTATACAAGGACCGGATGGCTTGTAGCAACTTCCCCGGTACCCCATACTCCCGCAGTACCCCCCACAGAGTGCCCCGGGGTACACGGTCGTAAGCCTTTTCCAAGTCCACAAAACACATGTAGACTGGCTGGTCAAACTCCCATGCCCCCCTCAGCACTTCCGCAAAGGTAAAGAGTTGGTCCGTTGTTTCATGGCCAGGAAGGAATCCGCATTGTTCCTCCTGGATCCGAGGTTCGACAATCAGTCGGAGCCTCCTTCCCAGCACCCGTCATCGACTTGCCCAAAGAGGCTGAGCAATGTGATGCCCCGATAATTGGAGCACACACTCCCAATGATTTTAAATATCGGCGATACAAATATTATTGATCAATTTAAAGACAACATGAAATGAAAATGGACTGTTTTACCTAATACGCTCAATTCCTCAATGATATTGTGCACCTATTCAACAACTTGTGCCCAAAACAAAAAAAATCTTAACTCCCTCAAAAAAAAACAAGATTGTGCACACAATATTGCAACAAATAACACCATTAAAAGTATCTATCTATGTTTTACACGATCCAATCAAACCCCTAAGGATCATATCAATCCCTTCCTACAGTTTGTCCCACCCTGTTTTACTTGACAATACTTCACATTACAGAAGCAAGATATGTATTGAATGCCATTTCACATACTCTTTCACTAAAGACTTAAATTTCTTCTCATATCTAATCAGTTAAATGGCCTGTTGTGGATATTCTTATCCTCCTCCTCCTGCTACTACTTTCGGCTGTTCCCTTTAGGGGTCTCCACAGTGAATCATCCATTTCCATTTCTTCTGTCCTCTGCATCTTCCTCTGTCACACCAGCCACCTGCATGTGCTCCCTCACCAGTCACCACATCCACAAACCTCCTCTTCGGCCTTCCTCTTTTCCTGTTCCCTGGCAGCTCCATATTCAGCATCCTTCTCCCAATATACCCAGCATCTCTCCTCCATACATGTCTAAGCCATCTCAATCTTGCCTCGCTTGCTTTTCTCAAAACCATCCAACATGAGCTGTCCCTCTAATGTACTCGTTCCTAATTTTGTCCTTCATCACGCCAAATGAAAATCTTAGCATCTTCAACTCTGCCACCTCCAGCTCTGCCTCCTATTTTTGCGCAAATGCCACCATCTCAAAACCATACAACATAGTTGGTCTCACGACCATCTTGTAAACCTTCCCAATTAACACTTGTTGGTACCCTTCTGTCACAAATCACTCCTGATACTCTTCTCCACCCATTCCACCCTGCCTGCACTCTGTTCTTTACCTCTCTTCTGCACTCCCCGTTATTTTGAACAGTTGACCCCAAGTATTTAAACTCATCCACCTTCGTCACCTCTTCTGCTTGCATCCTCAACATTCCACTGTCCTTCCTCTTGTTCACGCATATGTATTCCGTCTTGCTCCTACTGACTTTCATTCCTCTTCTCTCCACTGCATACCGCCACCTCTCCAGGCTCTCCTCAACCTGCACCCTACTCTCGCTACAGATCACAATGTCATCCACAAACATCATAGTCCACGGAGACTTCTGCCTGATCTGCTGCGTCAACCTGTCCATCAACATTGCAAAAACAAGAAAGGGTTCAGAGCCGATCCTTGATGTAATCCCACCTCCACCTTTAACCCATCTGTCATTGCAACTGCACACCTCACCACTGTCACACTTCCCTCATACATATCCTGCACCACTCCTACATACTTCTCTGCAACTCCCGCCTTCCTCATACAATACCACAACTCCTCTCTCGGCACCCTGTCATATGCTTTCTCTAAATCCACAAGAACACAATGTAACTCCTTCTGGCCTTCTCTATACTTCTCAATCAACATTCTCAAAGCAAACATCGCATCTGTCGTGCTCTTTCGTGAAACCATACTGCTGCTCGCTAAGTCACCTCTACTCTTAACCTAGCTTCTATTACGCTTTCCCATATCTTCATGCTGTGGCTGATGAACTTTATACCTCTGTAGTTACTACAGCTCTGCACTTCACCCTTATTCTTGAAAATGGGTACCAGTTTGCTTCTTCTCCACTCCTCAGGCATCCTCTCACTTTCTAAGATTGTGTTAACTCTGTTGTTCTCCCTGAGGTTTCTTCCTATTTTTTCTCCCTGTTAAAGGGTTGGTTTTTTTAGGGAGTTGTTCCTTATCCGATGAGAGGGTCTAAGGACAGGATGTTGTGTTGCTGTTAAGCCCACTGAGGCAAATTTGTAATTTGTGATACTGGGCTATACAAATAAAATTGATTTGATTTTGATTTAAATAATCTAGGTAAAAACTCCACTGCCATCTCGCCTAAACACCGCCATGCCTCCACAGGTATGTCATCTGGACCAACTGCCTTTCCACTCTTCATCCTCTTCATAGCTGCCCCCGCTTCCCACTTGATAATCCACCATACTTCCTGTTTCACTATCCCCACATCATGCAACCTTCTCTCTCTCATTTTCTTCATTTATCAGCCACTCAAAGTAATCCTTCCACCTTCTCAGTACACTCTCCTTGCTTGTCAGCACATTTCCATCTCTATCCTTGATCGCCCTTACCTTATCGCACATTCTTCCCAGCTCGGTCCCTCTGTCTAGCCAATCGATATAAGTCCTTTTCTCCTTCCTCTGTGTCCAGCCTCATATAACCCACCATACGCCATTTCTTTTGCCTTCGCCACTTCTCTCTTCGCTTTACGCCACATCTTCTTGTACTCCTGTCTACTTTCTTCATCTCTCTGACTATCCCACTTCTTCTTTTTAACCTCTTCCTTTGTATACTTTGCTGTACTTCCTCATTCCACCACCAAGTCTCCTTGTCTTCCTTCCTCTGTCCTGATGACACATCAAGTAACTTCCTAGCTGTCTTCTGGGTTTTTCAATAACAACACCGTAGTCTAACTTGAAAGACATTATTATTTATCGACGTAACTTCATTCACATGTTTACAGGAGACACTGTCAGAATACTTGCAGTTCACCTAAAGCCTCGTTCTCAACTCATAGACGACCATACCTCTGTGCTGGCTCCATCCGACAGGCACACAAATGACAACAAGCAAACCTCCATTTGTTCCTATCATCACATCTCCCTCTCTTAAAAGTATTCTATTTTTATGAACATAACTCCTTTTTTCAACTTATTAAAATCAGCCTTAGCTCTTAACTAACTTAATGTATCCCCATTAGTACAAGTTACTCTTATCTTAGTCTGTTTAACTCAAGTGTGCAACTATAGTAAATCTTAACGAGAAATTATGACATAATAACTTTACAACTAAGCAAATGTCTTTAAAACTGTTCAGTGAGTCTCTCAGGTGGCTTCACATGTCTTGTGGATCTTCTGATGGTGTGTTCTTGAACTTGAGCTGGATTCTCAAGTGTGTGTTGAGGTTGTCTGGCAGCATCAGTCCTCTAATCTGATGTGACTAGTCCCATAAGAAGATTCCGTCTCAGGATCCCATCATTTTTTGTCTGAATGGTGTATGACCTTGGTTGGATTTCACTAAGAATGGTTGCTTTCTGTGCCCATGTGTTTGTTTTGTCTTTGAACCTCACCTGGTCACCAGTATAAAGTTCTGAGAGGTTCTGTGTTCCTCTGTCAAAATAGAACTTCTGCTTTGATTTTGCTGTTCTTTGAACCTCTTCACCTTCTCCCCCTCCTTTGTTTTCAGCAGGTTCTCCTGGATGGGTAGGTTTGATCTCAGGCGATGTCCCATAAGGAGTTGTGCTGGTGACATACCACACTCAAGCAGTGTTGTGTGGTCTACCAGCAGACTCTGGTAGAAATCCATTCCATTGTCCTGTGCCTTGTGCATCAGCCTCTTCACTGCCTGAACTGATTTTTCCACTAAACCAGCAGTGGCTAACCATGTGCCATGGAGAGCCATATGTATGCAGGTTTTCATTCCAACCCGACTCCATACCAGGGGATTTCACTGATACAATCTTCCTCTTTGGTTGAAGGGTTGCTAATCAGTGAAATCACCTGGTGTGGAGTCTGGCTGGAATTAAAACCTGTATACACATGGCTCTCCATGGCACATGGTTAGCCACCCCTGCACTAAACCATTGGATTGTGTGTAGTGAGGACTTGATGTTGTGTGCACAAAGTTCCATTCTTCTGCCAAGAGTCAGAAACTCGCACTGGAAAATTGTAGTCTATTGTCTGTGAAGACCTTGCCTGGCACACCATTTCTAGAGAATATGGCTTTCATTGATGTTATCATTGCTTCTGCAGTTGTAGTGTGCAGTCTACAGACCTCTGGATACAGGGAGTAGTAGTCTGTAAACACAATGTAGTCTTTCCCTTCAGAAGCAAATAGTTCTGTGCCTACCTTCTGATATGGTCTGTCTGGCACTGGGCGTGGCTTTAGTGGCTCAGCAGGATTGCTTGCTTGATATTTCAGGCATGTCGTGCAGTTTGACACCTCATTTGTCACATCTTGATTGATCTGCAGCCAGTACATCACCTCACATGCGCTTCTCTTGTATTTTTCAATCCCAAGATGTCCTCCATGGATCTTCTTGAGCATTTCTTGTCTCAGACTCTTTGGGATGACTATTTTACTTCCACCACTGACAGTTCCGCTCTGCGGTTCCAGTACTCTGAGATGTCAGGTGAGCAATCTTGCTTCATGTGGGGCCATCCATCTATGATGGTTTTGCTCAGTCTTCTTAGAGTTTAATCTCTGTTTGTCTTGGTTTTTATGAGCTCCATCTTCCCATCTGCTATGGGTAGTGCACGTGTGATCATATTCACATAAGCGTTCACATCATCATTTATCTTGGTATTCACTGGTTCTTTTGGGTCAATAGCTCTAGACGTGTCGGCTGTGTACATCAGCTTACCCGGGGTGTACATCACATTCAGCGTGTAGCGTTGCAGCCAGATCATCATTTTTTGGATTCTAAGTGGACAGTCATTGAGTGGCTTTTGGAACAACACAATCAGTGGCTTATGGTCAGTTTCAACACTGATTGCCTGTCCTGACACGGACTGGTGGAATCTTTCACAGGCATATGTTATGCTGAGTAATTCTTTTTCAATTTGTGTGTATCACGTCTCCGCGTCTGTCAATGAGTGTGATGCATATGCGATTGGTTGCCAGTCATCATACTTCTGCAGGAGTACAGCTCCAAGCCCACTCTCTGGTGCATCTGATGAAATCTTGATGGGTCTTGCCAGGTCATAAAACCTCAGAACTGGTTCTTCTGTGAGCAACATCTTCAGGTCACTCCATGACTTCTCCTGCTCATGATTCCATTCCCATTCAATCCTTTTTTTCAGTTAGCCATCTCAGGGGCGCCATCTTTTCTGAGAAATTGGGTATGAACTTTACCATGTAATTTAACATTTCATTAAACCTCTGTATGTCCTTTTTGCATTGTGGCCTTGGCATGTTTTCAATTGCTAACACTTTTTCTGGGATCCAGTATGATACCTTCCCTGTTCAGGATGTCTCCCACAAATGTCAGTTCTTTCACTCCAAGCTGGCATTTCTCTCTATTCAGCTTCCAGTTTTCTTTTCTTGTTGCTTCCAGGTCATTTTTCAGTCTCTCATCATGTTCAGCTTTTGTGCTTCCCCATACTATGATGTCATCCATTGTTGTGTCCACTCCTTCCAGGTGCTCATAAATCATGTGGATTGTCTTGTGATACACCTCAGGTGCTGAAGCGATGCCAAATGGCAATCTAAGGAATCTATATCTACCAAACTGACTGTTGACTGTGCACAATTTAGAACTTGTGTTGTCCAGCTTCAGTTGCCAAAATCCTGATGATGCATCTAGCTTGCTGAAGTACTTTGCATTCACAAACTGTGCCATTATTTCTTCTCTTGTAGGAAGTTTGAAGTGTTCTCTCCTTACTGCTCTGTTCTGATTTCATGGATCCATGCAGACTCTGAGCTTTCCATTCTTTTTGTCCACGATGACAAGGGAACTCGCCCACTCAGTCGGCTCATCAATCTTTTCTATCACTTTCAGGCTTTCCACCATGTCCAAATGACACCTTACGGCATGGATGAATGACTGGTGGCACACTTTTATCCATCCTGATTGTGTGTTCCCCAGGAAGGCAGCCGAGACCCTTGAATAGGTCATTATATTCTTTCATGAGTTCATCATAGTCTGTTTCTCCTTCACATTCTATAACGTACATTCTCTTTACTAGGTTCAGTCTCACACAGGCAGATAAACCTAGTATGGCCTGCACATCCTCCAGCACCACTATGAATGCAAGTGTATACTCTCTGTCCTTGTGTGTCACTTTCACCATGCATTTTCCTTTCACAGGTATTGCTGCTCCTGAGTATTCTCTTACTTTCACTTTTGTGTCATATAGTTTAGGTCTAGGTGTAATTTTCTTGAACTCAGTCTCCGATATCACATTGGCTTGAGCTCCAGTATCCAGTGTCATTGCATTGTGTATATCATTCATTTTCAGTGTCATTATCCAGTTCTTTTTTCACTTATATTTTCTGTCACTACATCCACATAGAATTCCTCCATGTCACTCTCATCCACTGTGTGGACTTTGCTTTGTAGGATTTGATTCCTACAGCACAGGGCATAATGATTGTTTTTGTTGCAGTTGTTACATGTTTTGCCATATGCTGGACTTTTTTTTTTTTTAGAATGCTTCATGCCACATTGACCACATGTCTTTCCTGGTCCGTCTCTGTTCATTGGTTTCGTTCCCTTTTTCACCTCGGGAGCAGTGTTCTTCTTTTTTACTGCTCTGTGTGCATAATTTCTCACTGCACCCACACTGCAGCTTTTACTGAACAGCTCTTTTGCTTGCATTTTCACAGTTTCTGCTGCTCTACACAGTGTTATTGCTCTTTCCAGGTCCAAATCATGCTCCCTCGATAGCCTCTCCCTTAGACTATTATTTGGAATCCCGCACACAACTCTGTCCTTTATCAATGAGTCTGTCAGCCCTCCAAAGTCGCACGTCTTGCTTCTGTTCCTCAGCTCAATCACATATTGATCAATTGTCTCTCCCATTTTCTGTACATGCGTGAAAAAATCTGTGCCTCTCAAATGTCACGTTCCTTTTAGGTATACAGTAAGCCTCAAACTTTGCAGTTATTTTATTCAGCTTCATCTTGTCCTCATCAGCATCAAAAGTGAAGTCATTATAAACCTCCAGTGCTTCATCACCCACAACATGCAAAAACACCCACACTTTAATTTTGTCACTTTTCTCGTCAGAGCCGACTGCAGCTAGGTACAGCTCAAAACATTGCCTAAATCTTCTCCAATTTTCAGCCACATTACCTGTCAGCTGAAGGTTGGGTGGTGGGTGTAATACTTCCATTTTAACTTCGTTAGGTCCTCTTTCTCCCACTGTAAAGAGGCTAACGATATCCTCTGCTGACTCGTTGATGTATATCGGGCTAATTCGCTGGGTGGCTAACACCGCTAGCATGATCCAACAATGTGGCTAGTCTTTGCTAACTCTGAAGTTCGTCTTTTCTCTTCAAGTCCATCTTCTGACACCATGTTTTGTTTGTACTGTGGGTTCTTCAACGACATCGTAGTCTAACTTGAAAGAGATTATTCTTATTGACGTAACTTTCATTCACATGTTTACAGGACACACTGTCAGAATATGTGCAGTTCACCTAAAGCCTCGTTCTCAACTCACGCACACAAACGACCACCTCTGCGCATGCTTCATCTGACAGGCACACAAATGACAACAAGCAAACCTCCGTTTGTTCCTATCATTACATCTCTCACTATTTCTGCAGTGGTTGCCCAGCCATCCGGCAACTCTTCACTATCACCCAGTGCCTGTCTTAACTCCTCCCTGAAGTCCACACAACAATCTTCCTTCTTCATGTTCTGACAGTAAACTTACTAAGTACATCAGTCAGACCGTCTCTGAGCTTCTAAACAGTGGTTAAAAGAAAACCAATTTATACCGCTTCTCGTCCTTTTTTCTTTCTTCTTTTGTTTAAAAATAAATTTAAGCACACGGGCTACTCAAAATTCAGATGCTCTCTTAATCTCAACTCTTTGTCTTCACTCAAATGCTTTGTTTACTGGCTGAACTCAACATAGAGATGAACACACATCACATGCTGAGGGATGTTCCTTAACTGTTCACCATCAGATACAGAAGATTATGAAAGACAGTGGTAGAGAGAAGGGTAGGGGGTGGTGATAAATTGGAGCAAAGAGAGAACCCCTCCCATTGCCAGTGATTTATAAGTAGCGTATGCCATCGGCCTTTTGGATACACTACAAAATGTCTCTTGGAGCATGAGAAAGACAGGAGACAGGAGTCGGGGAGAGTAGAGGAGGGAATGGAAGGTGTTCACATGGTTGGTTTGTGGTGGGGAGGGGGCAAGAGAACACGAGCCAGAGAAAGAAGTAGAAAGCATCCTGCTAATTACCCTCCTCTCATCGGTGACAATGTAGTTGCGGCTGTGCTTCTTGGTCAGGTTTGGTGCAAGTACATCAAAGCGTCGACGGAATTCAGAGAACACCATGTGGTCAGGATACCCTGAAGACAAGGGAGATGGGAGGTTTGAAGGCAAAAGAGAGAAGAGGAGCAATGAATAACAGACCCAGGCTATGTCAAGTTTTACTGTTTGTTGAGTTCCAAGCAAATGTCAACTGTCAATACATATTTTCAAGGGAGCACAGCAGAAAATAACTTCAAAGGACAGCAGAGCAAAAAACACAAAGTTCTGAATGTCAGGTTGTACCACAGAGCTAGCACAACAACTGACAAGGGTTCTCATGCGTATAAAAGAAATAGATGGGGACAATAGCTATGGACAGGGGTTTTGGGTATGGATAAAGAGCTCAAGAATGTAAAAGCAAACTGTCTTTATGCATGATCAAGGTAAGGAACTCACAGAAAGTTGAATTAGTTCATCTGGGCAGAAATGTTGTGTCCAGATGAACCGATTCAACTTTCTGTGATACAAACAAATCGTTTTTATGGCACATGCAGAAGGTCACAAGAACCCATTAAGATTAATTTTGCATTTAAAGGCACTATTGTACTCAAAAGCCTTGCACAATAAAATCATACTTAACAAATTTACTTACATAGTCTAAAATATATTAGATGACTTAGCTGAGAGTTTCAAACCAGAGAATACTTCTGTATCGTCTATATTATTTCCAAGACCTAGATGTACTTGAGCATGAAACCATCCACTCAACATAATTCCACTGAATGTCAACAGTTGAGCTTTACATAATTTCAAGTTCAGCTAAATAATGTGCTGCTGACATTTTGCCAATCTGCTGCATTCTTCAAGGGTTGATAAACATAGTCTCTACCTAACAACTATAAGAACTGCCTAAAAAAAAAACTCTTACGCAAACATACAAAGTTTCAATCTAGTGTCTTTATGCATGCGCAATAATCCAGTGAGGAAATCACAGAAAGTTGAATCAGTTCATCTGGATGTTTATTGAGAACACCAAACCCCAAAACAAGCTGTGCCAGAAATTGGTCCACCCCAAGGATCAGGTCCCCCCGGCACAAACAGAGCAATATAGTGTATGCTGTTAAGTGCCAGGAGGATTGCTTCAGACTTGTACATCAGGGAAACCAAACAGATGCTGGCCAAGAGGATGGCACAACACAGGAGAGCTAACACGTCAGGCCAGGACTCCACAGTCCACACCCATCTACAGGCCAGTGGCCACTCTTTCAAGGACGAGGATGTGCACATCCTTGATAGGGAGGAACGCTGGTTTGAACAGGGAGTCAAAGAAGTCATCTATGTGAAGAGGGAACGACCATCCCCGAACTGGGGGTGCCCTAAGAGTACATCTGTCATCATCTTATATGAAACTGATCATTGGTTTCAGTCATTATGCAACTGTGCTGCTTATAAGAGTGGGGATACCTGCAGTCAGTTGAGACTGAAGAAGTCACTCAGATGAGTGATGAAGCTTTTCACTCAGTAACCGTTGTGTCCAGATGAACTGATTCAACTTTGACTTCATGCATGCTCCACAATCCAGGTAGGAAAATCAAAGAAGGTTGAATTAGTTCATCTGGATACAGCGTTTATTGACAGACATCTGTCAATAAATGCTGTATCCAGATGAACTAATTCAACCTTCTTTGATTCAACTTTGTTTATATCAATCAAGTCATTTATATGTGAGTGTATGGAGGGAAAAAAAAAAGGAACTCGGGGTTCAAAAAAGTCTCAATAGTTACCTTGTCTGTAGATTCGCAATGCATCTAGTAGTTTGGAGCCACGGAGCTGGGCCCTGAGCAGGCCTGCATCAAGCGTCATGAGGCCAGCATCAGAACTTTCTCCATGGGCGACACGGGGATCACCTCCTGCACCCACTGCCTCTGCTTTGGGCAGCAGGCAATGAACAAAGTGTATCCTGGACCGACGCACTGTGTCAATCAGAGCATCCTAAAACAGACACAGCAAAGTCAATCAAAGATTAGCTTTAAAATCTTTCTGCAGATGGCTCCAACAAAGCAGGGGGACGAAACAGTTCACCATTACAATAGATTTTCAATCAACGCTTAAACTTTTACGTGTCTATTAGGTTTTGTTTTTTGTTTCATAGATCATTCTTTCTATCTTTCGGTATCGCTTCCCTCCTACAAAAGTAGACCAAATCAAAACAATTCATACGCTGTACCATCCCAGCACTCTCTTCCGAAACATACCACTTGCAGTTTGATCTGGATGCAGAGGCTCTTCTTTTTAACAGCAGCCATGCCTGTGGTGAAGGTCTTTCTCATGCTGGTGGCACGTCGTAAGGCTAGCTGAGAGCCGCCCTCCAGACCTGCGACGGAGCCTGAAAGCACTGTAGCCCCAGCTACTCTGCCCATGAACAGCCCGCTTATGTTCTTCCTGCAGTGTTGATTGTGGGTGCAGCATTGGGTTGGTAGAGCCGTGTAGATAGCGGAGCATCAGAAAAAATTAAATAGAACAGCATGGTGGGAAAGAAAGTGGGCATAACAGTGTACATAGAAATGGGTTAGATAGCGACAGAATAAATATATATATATGGTGAAGGGAGAAATTTAGAGATTGAGGAGCAGTAGAGTTCAACAAAGGGGTCAGAAAAAAAATATGGGGCAAGGGGGATGGCAATGGAAAGAAAGGGGAATTAAAAGAAATTATATTGGTGCATCTTAATTGTATAGGCCCATGTTTTTTTGTATATTAATGACAGCCAAGCACCTGCTGTTTCTCATAAGAATTTTAGACAGTAATTGTTACTCTATTTTATCAAGTTCATATAGCAAGTCTGAATGCACAATTGGCATATTGTATTATATCGACCTATTAACTGCTCCTTGCGTTGTCTTGTGGTCTCCTCAAAGCATTGTTTTCACTTATACAAAATTCATTTGAAACATCAAGCTTTTGACTATAATTGACAACTGTTAGTTGGTATTGTATAAAGTGATAACTGGATTATGGGCTAAAGTCCCCTGCTTATTTAGCTCTGCACATGATACACTTACTGATAGAACATACAGTGCATCCTGAAAGTATTCACACCCCTTCACTTTCCCCACATTTTGTTATGTTACAGCCTTATTCCAAAATGGATTAAATTCCTTTTTTTCTCATCAATCTACATACAATACCCCATAATGACAAAGCGAAAAAGGTTTTGTAGAAATTTCTGCAAATTTATTAAAAATAAAAAACTGAAATATTGCATGTACGTAAGTATTCACACCCTTTACTCAGTACTTGGTTGAGGCACCCTTGGCAGCAATTACAGCCTCAAGTCTTCTTGGGTATGAAGCTACAAGCTTGGCACACCTATATTTGGGGTACTTCTCCCATTCTTCTCTGCAGATCCTCTCGAGCTCTGTAAGGTTAGATGGGGAGCGTCACTGCACAGCTATTTTCAGGACTTTCCAGAGATGTTCAATGGGGTTCAAGTCTGGGCTCTGGCTGGGCCACTCAAGGACATTCACAGACTTGTCCCGAAGCCACTTCTTCGTTGTCTTGGCTGTGTGCTTAGGGTCGTTGTCGTGTTGAAAGGTAAACCTTTGCCCCAGTCTGAGGTCCTGAGCGCTCTGGAGCAGGTTTTCGTCAAGGATCTCTCTGTACTTTGCTCCATTCATCTTTCCCTCGATCCTGACTAGTCTCCCAGTTCCTGCTGCTGAAAAACATCCCCACAGCATGATGCTGCTACCACCATGCTTCACTGTAGGGATGGTATTAGCAAGGTGATGAGAGCTGCCTGGTTTCCTCCAGACGTGACGTTTGGCATTCAGCCCAAACAGTTCAATCTTGATTTCATCAGACGAGAGAATCTTGTTTCTCATGGTCTGAAAGTCCTTTAGGTGCTTTCTGGCAAACTCCAAGCGGGCTGTCATGTGCCTTTTACTGAGCAGAGGCTTCCATCTGGCCACTCTACCATACAGGTCTGATTGGTGGAGGGTTGCAGAGATGGTTGTCCTTCTGGAAGGTTCTTCCATCTCCACAGAGGAATGCTGGAGTTCTGTCAGAGTGACCATCGGGTTCTTGGTCACCTCCCTGGCCAAGGCCCTTCTCCCTCGATTGCTCAGTTTGGCTGGGCGGCCAGCTCAAGGAAGAGTCCTGGTGGATCCAAATGTCTTCCATTTACGAATGATGGAGACCACTGTGCTCTTTGGGACCGCCAAAGCTGTAGAAATTTTTTTGTACCCTTCCCCAGATCTGTGCCTCGATACAATCCTATCTCGGAGGTCCACCGACAATTCCTTTGACTTCATGGCTTGGTTTCTGCTCTGACATGCACTGTCAACAGAGGGACCTTATATAGACAGGTGTGTGCCTTTCCAAATCATGTCCAATCAATTCAATTTACTACGGGTGGACTCCAATCAAGATGTAGAAACATCTCAAGGATGATCAGTGGAAACAGGATGAACCTGAGCTCAATTTTGAGTGTCATAGCAAAGGGTGTGAATACTTATGTACATGCAATATTTCAGTTTTTTATTTTTAATACATGTGCAAAAATTTCTACAAAACCTTTTTCACTTTGTCATTATGGGGTATTGTGTGTAGATTGATGAGAAAAAAAAAGGAATTTAATCCATTTTGGAATAAGGCTGTAACACAACAGAATGTGGGGAAAGTGAAGGGGTGTGAATACTTTCCGGATGCACTGTATATGATGTGCTAATTTCTTTTTAACAATCTAATGAATGGGTGTACTTTTTAAAAAAATTTAAATCAATATTGTGCATGCACACACCTATGTAAAATTAACTGAAGGGGCAGTCTAGTCCATTTAATGTCAGTGTGTAATCCTACTTTTGGGAGTCTTGCAGCAGCATGGCAGCATTTTGCGAGGCAGGGTTGTGCTTGGCGTGGCTCAGCCAGCCCTGAGTATCATACTCCACCCAGTCTGTTCCACAGCTGTGGCCCAGCAGGAAGTAATTGGCCTTCTCCCCCTTCAGCAGCAAACCGGGACCTAAAAGTAAAAACTGGGGTTAAGTATCTATAATCAATATAGACTACATGGCTGTATGCTTGAGTTTTTGCACCTGTTAGCAATGGGTGTGGCTGAAATAGCCTACACTGATGAGCCAAAACACTATGACAGTGACTCACAAGTAAACTGAATAATGTTGATCATCTCCAGACAAGGGCACATGTCCTAGGTCTGGGTAGGTTAGACGGTAAGCAAACAATCAATTCTTGTAGTCAACGTGTTGGATGCAGAAGTGGGCAGGATTAAAGACCAGAGCGACTTTTACAAGGGCTAAATTGTTATGGCCAGATGACTGTGTCAGAGCAAGGCTTGTGGGGGGCTCCTGGTCAGCAGGGCGAGTACCTACTGACAGTGGTTCGAGGAGGGACAAATCACAGCCAGCGACAGGGTGTTTGGTGCCCAAGGCTCATTGATGTGCGAGTGCAACAAAGGCTATCCCATCTGATCCGAACCAACAGAAGCTCTACTGTGGCACAAGTCACAGCTAATTTTAATGATGGTTACAGGAGGAATATGTCACAGCACACTGCATCACACCCTGCTGCGTATGGGACTACCTAGCCGTGGACCAGTCAGTGCCCATGATGACCCCTTTCCACTGGCGAAAGTGCCTACAATGGGCACGTGAGCATCAGACCTGGACCATGGAGAAGTGGAGGAAGGTAGCCAGGTCTGATGAATCATGTTTTCTTTTACATCATGTGGACAGCCGGCTCCGTGTGTGTCTTTTACCTGGGGAAGAGATGGCACCAGGATGCACTATAGGAAGAAAGCAAACCGGCGGAGGCAGTGTGATGCAATGTTGTTGCTCTCCCTGAGGTTTCTTATTTTTTCTCCCTGGGTTTTTTTTAGGGAGTTGTTGCATATCTGATGTGAGGGTCTAAGGACAAGTTGTATTGCTGTAAAGCCCCCTGAGGCAAATTGTAAATTGTGATATTGGGCTATTTAAATTAAGAAAAAACTTTTTTTTTTTAAATTGAATGTTCTGCTGAGAAACCTTGGGTCCTGGCATTCATGTGGCTATTACTTTAACACGTGCCCTTCATGGCAACAGTATTCCCTGATGGCAGTGGCCTCTTTCAGCAGAATAATGTGCCCTGCCACACTACAAAAATTGTTCAGGAATGGTTTGAGGAACATGACAAAGAATAAGTTTAAGGTGTTGCCTTGGCCTCCAAATTCCCTAGATCTTAATCCGATCGAGCATCTGTGGGATGTGATGGGGGAAAAAAAAGTCCGATCTATGTAGGCCCCACCTCACAACTTACAAGACTTAAAGATCTGCTGGTAACGTCTTGGTGCCAGATACCAGAGGACACCTTCAGAGGTCTTGTGGAGTCCATGCCTCCATGGGTCAGAGCTGTTTTGATAGCACGAGGGGGACCTACACAATATTAGGCAGGTGGTTTTAATGTTTTGGCTGATCAGTGTGTGTGTGTGTGTGTGTGTGTGTGTGTGTGTGTGTGTGTGTGTGTGTGTGTGTGTGTGTGTGTGTGTGTGTGTGTTTTACCAGCTATTTTAAATTGTTAAATAATACAAATAATTAAATATTTCTTAACATTCATTTTCACAAAAATAGTTGAATCTAATTTCCATCCATCTATCCATCGTCTTAACATCACATCTTTTGTTACTAGAAAATCAAGCAGTTATGAATGATTAAGTTGTAAAGTCACAGGATGTTAAATATCATGTTCGGCCAACAGCGACGTTGATGGTAGCAAGTGCTGGTTGACAACACTGCTGCAATAGTGGCTCACAAGTCAGCAACATAATCAATTTGTCAGTCTGTTTGATTTGTTGAGTGATAACCGATTTTTATGCATGTGGTTAGCCTGGCATGCACTGAAATGATTAAATCTATTAGAACAGTTAACATGGAAACCCATTCGGCCGTGTTAATGTGCAAAGCCTGTGTACTGTTCAGAGGCTCTGATTCATTCCCACATGGTAATAATGGAAATGGCAATGTTAGGTGCAGGAAAATAACTTTGTAGTTTCTGGTGACCATTCCACTGCTGTCGACAATCCATTATCTGCATACCGACTAAGGTCGGTCACTGGTCTGCTTAATGTCAATAGTCTCAAATGGGCTCATGTCAAATCTTTTTGTAATACATGTGTGAATAAGTTAATCATTGTAAATCACGTTTCGGTAGCCTTACGCATACGAAATAGATAGCGATTGTATAGAAAACGGCTTGTAACAGATGTCTGAAATTCAGATTTGACCAGAAATGTAAAGCACTTTGAGTGGCTGTTGAATCGGATGTACTCCAATAGCTATGGTGTCCAAGCCGGTGATACCTGTTGTGTTTAGAGTGGTGGATACACATTACATTACACCATATATATACGTTATGGGTAATGTGAAAAAACGGTTAATGTGCAAACTACCCGGTTAATGTGCAAATTAGCCAACGGGGCGGTTAATGTGCACATTACCCGCCAGACCGGGTTATCTGCACACTACCCGCTTGGGCAGTTAATGTGGATAGAACGAACCACATTATCCACATTAACCGGGTAGTCTGCACACCACCCGTTTGGATGGTTAATGTGGATGGAAAGAACCTGCAACTCATCTTTTTACGATATTTTGATATTTAAATCAGCAATAGGCCTTTAGCCTAATGACTCATGAAGTGAGGCCATCTGAGGAATCACAAGTTGTGGTATATGAAAGAACAGACGTTGGCGATATCATTCTGTCTTTAGTGTAACGTTTTCCCCCACTTGTATAACTAGGCTATTAGCATCAAAGAACACAAAAATGAGCCCTCCTCCTCGCTCTCTATCTGATCCCTGATGTGAATGAATAGCCTACAAATTTGACAAGGGTGAAAAGACATATCAGTCTCGGCCATCTCCCATCAGGCTGCTATAGCCTACTCTCACTGGAGACATGCGTCATTCAACCAATCCGAAATGGCAATCACTCCGTGGACAGACTGGTAAATAAAACTTTATGGAAGAGGGGTACTGGCGGGGAAAAAATACTAAGACTAGATGATATAAAAACAGAACAAAATTCGTCTTATAAGCCCAGTATGTAGCAGCAGAAGTAGCGAAAAAATATGTCAAAATGCAATTCCTGTCTGCCAATCAGGCAAGAAAAATGAATGAAGGGGCGATACCTTTCAGATGCACTTTTACACAACCACCAAAAAAGACAAAAATGTGCCCGATCCCCTCCCTCGCCTGGCTAATATCCTACTAGTAGCCTACATATTTCATCGATCATATCCTAATCTAACCGAGAATATGGGAGGGAGCAAACAGATTGTCGATAGACTAGCTGTGCTGTGCAAGTAGCCTAAAGCAACCATGTGCACACGCATCTGCGCATCCGCGCGCGCGTGCACACGCACACACACACACACACACACACACACATTAACCATCCAAACGGGTGGTGTGCAGACTACCCAGTTAATGTGGATAATGTGGTTCGTTCTCTCCACATTAACAGGCCAAGCGGGTAGTGTGCAGACTACCCGGTTAATGTGCAGATAACCCGTTCTGGCAGGTAATGTGCACATTAACCGCCCCTTTGGGTAATCTGCACATTAACCGGGTAGTTTGCACATTAACCGTTTTTCCACATTACCCGTAACATATACACAAGGATTGACTTATACTGGAGAAATAAGAGGTGATAAGGTGCAATGGTGCAGATAATATATCACAGATGCTGAAATTGATGTTAGCAGGTTACTTACATACATGCCTGAGGTATATGGACATGTCAGAGTGTACCAGTATATGTACAATGAACAATATAGTATATACAAAATAGTTGCATTTATTGACAGCATTAAGCATTCATTTGAATGACAGCCCAAGGAAAGAAACTGTTTCTATATCTGGTTGTCTTGGGGTACAGTGCTCTGTTGTGCCTGCCAGAGGGGAGGAGTTGGAACATGTTGTGACCAGGGTGTGATGGGTCTGCAGTGATGTTGCCTGCCCGTTTCCTGACTCTGGAGGTGTAAGTCCAGAATGGAGGGCAGGTTGGCACCAATGATATACTCTGCAGACCTAACTGTCCGTTGTAGTCTGTCCATGTCCTGTTTGGTGGCTGAACCAAACCAAACAGTGATGGATGTGCAGAGGACAGACTGGATCACTGCAGTGTAGAACTGAATCAGTAGTTCCTGGGGCAGGTTGCATTTCTTGAGCTGGAGGTGAAAGTACATCCTCTGCTGGGCCTTTTTGATGATTGTGTCTATGTCGGATGCCCACCTTAGGTCCTGGGAGATTATGGAACCCAGAAATCTAGGTTTTCACCATAGACACCGTGCTGTTGAGTATGGTGAGGGGGAGCAGTGTTGGGGGACTCCTCCTGAAGTCCACTGTCATCTCCACTGTTTTGAGCATGTTCAGCTCCAGGTTGTTATGATGGCACCAGAGGGTCAGCTGTTCAACCTCCCATCTATATGCAAAGTCATCACCATCCTGGATAAGGCCAAAGCGTAATCGTCATTGTGTCATCTGCAAACTTCAGGAGTTTAACAGACGGGTCACCTGAGGTGCAATCATTTGTGTAGAGGGAGAAGAGTAGAGGGGAGAGCAAACATCCCTGGGGCGCGCCAGTGCTGATTGTCCGGGTGCTGGATATTACTTTCCTCAGCCTCCCCAGCTGCCTCCTGTCTGTCAGGAAGATTTTAATCCACTGGCAGATGGGGGCTGGTACAGTGAGCCAGACGAGTTTGGAGTGGAGGATATCTGGGACGATGGTGTTGAACGCTGAGGTGAAGTGCACAAACAGGACCCTTGCGTGTGTCCCTGGGGAGTCGAGGTGTTGAAAGATGTAGTGCTGTTGTCCAAGTTGACTTCATCCTCCACTAACCTGCTTGCTTGGTAGGCAAACTGCAGGGGGTTGAGCAGGGGGCCTGTGATTTCTTTCAGTTGGGCCAACACCAGTCTCTTGAAGGATTTCATGACCAGGGACGTTAGGGCAATGGGCTTGTAGTCATTTAATCCTGCGATACGGAGTTTCTTGGGGACTGGGATGATAGTGGAACTCTTGAAGCAGGAGGGGACTTCACACAGCTCCAGTTATCTGTTGAAGATCAGTGTGAAAATGGGGGCCAGCTGGTCAGCACAGACTTTAAGACAGGAGGGTGATACGCCATCCGGGCCTGGTGCCTTCCTGGTCTTCTGTCTCTGGAAGAGCTGGTGAACATCCTGAACACAGATCCTGAGTACGGGTGGGGGTTCGGTGGGGAGGGGAGAGGGGCTGGCAAGGAGTACAGTTGGTTGTGTATTGTGGTTGGAGGGGGTGAGGGGTGTGAAAGTTTGCTTTTCAAACCTACAGTAAAACCCATTTAGGTTGTCAGCTTGTTGATGGTTCCCTGCAGTGTGGGGGGATGGTCTCCTCCATCCATCCATTATCTGAACCGCTTATCCAGCACCTTTTTGTCACTCTGATCTCCTTTGTGAGTGTATTTCTGGCTTTGTTATACCGGATCCTATCTCCACTCCTGTAGGCTTCCTCTTTGGCCTGATGAAGCTGCTTGAGTTTTGCTGTGAACCAGAGCTTATTGTTGTTGAAGGTAAAGAAGGTTTTGGTGGGCACACACATGTCCTCACAAAAGCTGATGTAAGATGTCACAGTGTCAGTAAGTTCTTCCAGGTCTGTAGATCCAGCCTCATAAACACTCCAATCAGTGCAGTTGAGGCAGGCCTGGAGCTCCAGTTTTGACTCACTGGTCCATTTCCTCACAGTTTTAACCACAGGCTTTGACGATTTTAGTTTTTGCCTGTAGGTTGGGATAAGATGTATCAGGCAGTGATCAGAGAGTCCCAGGGCTGCACAGGGGACAGAGTGATAGGCGTCCTTTAATATTGTGTAGCAATGATTCAGAGTGTTTTTGTCTCTGATGAGACATTTGACATGCTGTCTGTATTTTGGCAGTTCGTGGCTAAGGTTTGCTCTGTTAAAATCCCCAAGGATAATGAGTAGGGAGTCTGGAGATTTGTGCTCCATGTTTGAAATTTGATCAGCCAGGTGTTTTAACGTCTCTTTAACACAGACCTGGGGTGGGATATAGACACCGACCAGAATAAATGTTGGAAACTCCCGCAGTGAATAGAATGGTTTACAGTCAGTGAAAAGGAGCTTTACGTGAGGGATGCATGATTTCTTCAACACTGTGACATCCGTACACCAACCTTCATTTATGTAGAAGCATATGCTGCCACCCCGTTTTTGTTTTTTTGTTTTTTTCGCGATAGCTCCGTTTCGCAGTCCACCCGGAGGAGTTTTAGCTGCGGCAGATGAAGTATACTGTCCATGATAAGCTCACTAAGCCAGGTTTCAGTGAGACACAGGGCGGCAGATCTGGAAAAGTCCCAAGTTTTTACCATTAAGGAGTAGCAGTTCATCCATCATGTTGGCCAGAGAGCAGACATTCGCCAGGTGGATTGACGGGAGCACAGTTTAATGAGCACTCCGGCTCACTTCCCCCTTCGGCGTCTTTGTCGTAGTCTACACAGGGCTGTACCGATCAAGACCTCGGCAAGACTTTCATTAAAATGTTCAGTTAAAGTCAGTAAAAAAGTCCTTTCAGTTTGTCCAGTGGACAGTTGGAGACTTAAAAGCTCTTCCCTGCTGTATGTGATCAGTGAGTGGGCACTGGAAACTAAACAAATAAATAAATACAGAAAAAGTACAAGAGAGCACAGAACCAAGACTACCGTACACGGCGCCATCTTGATGACAAAAAAAAAACATCATTTCACCATTTTATGACCGAATATTGCTTTTTCACAGGCATTGGGAAACACCTTTCATTTGTCTAGTAACAGTGAGGCAAACCCTAGCCTTAAAGGGGAACATACACATTCTGTTCCGAATTTGCAGACGACATCGTTTTCGCCTGACAGGTATGAGAATATGAGTAGACTTGTTCCGCAATGAGTCATCTTTCAACTTAAAGAAACTTTCACTTGTGTTGAATGTAAATCAATCGTAACAGTAAATGAATAGTGACTTTGAAATAACACAATGACTACATGTTGTAGTCATTGTGTTATGAAATCCACCACAGTTGAGTCAAAACCAAAATGCATCAAAACACAGTGTGACATCTGTGCCGTCAACAGTTCTGCAACTCTCCTGCATTGGTTTTTTATGAGACAGTCACATTTTGTGGTGAAAATAATAAGAGCTACAGATTACTCTTTTGAAAATCTGCAATTTATGGTACAGCAAAATGAACTTTTCTTGCATATATTTTCCTTTTCATTTAAAATGAAAACGTTCATTTTCACAATTTACTGGTGGGGGATTCATAGGCAGACCGCTCACAAATGGCTATGGTAGAGGAAGTACTGAAAAATAATTATGACGCAAAGAGGCAGAGAAAGTTTATAAGCTGGTTTGATGTTTTCCCATGGCTCGGTCATGAAAAACAAGAGGGAATCACGTTCTGCACCCCTTGTCAGGAGTTTCCCAGCAAGGAAGATCATATTGTCTGCTATTCTAATTTGTATGCTGTTGAATTCAATAAATCACAATAATTGTAAAAGTAGAACCATAAATTGTAGTTTGGGTTTTTTTTTTTTTTTTTTTTTAAGAACCATATTTTCTATTTTGGACAAGCATGTTCAATGATCCAACAAGGCAAGTAAACTTTTCATGTTTCATCTTTTTGGCATTAACAAAAAGTTAATGCCAAAGTCCTAATTTACGTGCAATGCTATATATATTCAAATGATTATTTTAACCAAAATCGCTGTGGCAACCCCTAAGAGGAGCAGCCAAAAGTAGTAGTAGTAGTAGTTGTAGTAGATTTCGATTAAATAAAGGCACATTTAGTTATTCCATTTTGAAAAATAGAGCTCTGCAACAATAAATAACGCATTAACCATTTGTCACCTTTGGTCCTCCATAGCTACTGCAGGCAGCAGGACATCGAGGCCATTTGTATCGCTGTGTCTAGGACGAAAGGCAGGAAATGATCATATAAATGAGTGACTGTGTTTACCTTTGTTTTCTCCCTGTGTGGGACCATAGTAGTTAAACAGTCTCTCCAGCAATGTTTCCTCTGATCCTGATGGCGAAACGGCTTCCTCCTCCATCAGCCACAGTAGACCCCGTGCTTCATCTGTCCTGGCAAGGGTACGCACCTGGTCCCACACACACAAAGATATGCTCTGAACAAAGATAGAAACACGTCACCCAAGTTCTGGTCCAGTATTTTATAATTTAAAGCAGTGATCCCAGAGGTAGTGTTGTCCTCACATCTGCCAAACCCAGATTTGTCAGTCAGATTAACAAATAGTGAAGTAAGATTCATCATTCTCTGGAATGATGAATCTTACTTCACTATCACTATCAAAGCGAAATCTAAGTAAAGCACACTTCTCCAGAGTCCAATGGCAGTGTGGTTTACACCACCTCCAGCCGACGCTTGGCATCACGCATGGTAATCTTAGACTTGTGTGCGGCTGCTCGGCCATAGAAACCCATTTCATGAAGCTCCCAACCAACAGTCCATGTGCTAACGTTGCTTCCAGAGACAGTTTGGAAATCGGTAGTGAGTGTTGCAACTGAGGAGAGATGATTTTTACAGTTCGCCACTTGACAGTCCCGTTCTGTCTTGTGTGTTCTACCGCTTCACAGCTGAGCTATTTTTGCTCCAAGATGCTTCCACTTCACAATAACAGACTTACAGTTGACTGGGGCAGATCTAGCAGGGCAGAAATTTGACCAACTGACTTGTTGGAAAGGTTGCATCCTATGACAGTGCCACGTTGAAAGTCACTGAGCTCTTCAGCATGACCCATTCTACTGCCAATGTTTTTCTATAGAGATCACATGGCCGTATGCTTGATTTTATGCACCTGTTAGCAATGGGTGTGGCGGAAATCGTAAATCCACTAATTAGAAGGGGTGTCCACATACTTTTGGCCATGTAGTGAAGTTGTGTGGCTGGGATTATCAGGTAAATTGTTTGCACAGCATGCATAACATCTGGTTTTCCTTTTCTTGGTTTATGTATCTCTCCTTGGTATGCTGTGGCTGATTCATTGTTTTTATAATGCTCAAATTCTGCTCATTCTAATGTGTTTTCTACTATACTGGTATGAACACTTACACAAATGTGCTAATCATCACAACCCCACAAAATGTATCCTTTGAATTAAAGCAGTTTTAATGTCGCTTTCTGGGGTATTTTTATGACATGCAGAGTTTTGCAGATGATTTGAATGAAATTAATTTTCAGCAAGAAGGCGACTGATTGGTGAATTAGAAGAGAAAAAAACATTTGACCTGATAGAAAAATTGCCATCAGTATCTCCACAGACTTTGATTAATGGCAGTACAAGTGCATATTATAATAACTGTATTATATGGGAAAATATCATCTCAAAGCTTTGCTGAACAACTAATCTACCTATCTATGATCACAAATGGGAAATTTGCTCTCCCTAAAGAGTATACATAATGATGAGCATTGTGACTAAAACTGTTACCATAACTGAAATTTTTATATCACAGGATGATGATTTTTATCATGACATTTACAGAAGTACTTTTATTGTCAATCAGGAATCAGAATCAGAAACACTTTGTCATTTCATTTCATGCACCTGTGCACATGAAATGAAACAAAGTACTGTTTCCCCCCAGACCACAGCAGCGCAACACGAAGACAATAACACATCCAAACTACAAGAACACATATATCCAAACTACAAAAAAACTACAAAAACATATACCCCACATATCAAAAATAAATTTAAAAAAATCACTGTCCAAGAGAGTGAACGCCAAGATGACTGTCAAGTTTAATATTGCTCCCAAATGAAAGATGGATAAATCACAGTTAACCGCTCTTAAAACACATTTTTTAAATTCCAGTTTATTGTATTTCCTGAATCTGTAATAGGGCAGTCACGACTGCTGCATTTTAGTAGTCATCAACTACTCCCAAAAAGTAGTCAAGTAGGCGATTAATTGAGGGATATATATATATATTTCCCCCAATAACAACAATCAATTCTTGTCAAAAAAGTCTCAAATACAACCAGTAAAGGGTTAATTAATGTAGGCGGGACCAACCTGGGGGTAGATGAAATAGAGTCCTCAACTGGCTTTGAGATGCTGTTTACAAAGGAGCTGCAAAATGATTGGACTAAACCCCCAGCAAGGTTGTCCTAGCAGGAGGTAATGTTTGACTGCAGCTATTTCTTGCAGGTGTGACCATTGTTCTGGTGACTTTCAACCGAATGTGTCCATGGTTGTCATGGTGACAGCAGCTGCTGAAAAGCCTAAAAGCCTCTTGAATTGAATGTTTAATACAGTATATATTGGTCTGGTCCTTTTTTATCCTACATTATGCAAATTAAATGGTGTCGCCAACAAGAAGCATTCACATTTCTTGAAGTTACTTTTAATGTGGGGGAAAACATAGATTAGCAGAGTGGCTGGCGTCTAATGAGGAATTTGACATTAAAACATTACAGGTTAAATGATTCGATATGGGTTACTTTCTGATTGATGATAATGCTATAAAATGGAGCTGCACAGTCAGCTGCAGTTTGTTTCCCACATTGTAAGAAATGTTACGAGTCTTGCTGTGCACAATTTAACTTACATAAATGGTTAGCGTAGATATTAAACATGGATGAGTGTGTATTTGAAATTGATTAAAGTAAAATTAAAGGCTTTTAGGAGGACACTACGTGTTCTGTTCATGTTTTCAACAGCTGCTGTCACAAAAGTCTCCAGTTAACACGACCACTCATTAAACCAAAACATGGGGACAGCGGGACTCTTTCCTTCTTTAAATACCTTAAATTCTGTTTATTTAACGTGGGATAAAGTAAATGATTGTTCCAACAAATCTATGTTGGAACCACAGCGCCCCCAGATGCAAATTTGCTGTAGATGCATGGCCACTGCACAGTACAAAAACCACAAATGAACAAGTAGTCTTACAACTATGTACATTGTTGGCTAGTGGTTTTGATAGTCAACCAGTCGACTATTCTGTGAAACCCCTAATCTGTACATGACAGGGCTGTTTTTAAATCTCTTGGCAAATGTTTCAAGTAAGTCTCAGGTCTTTTGTGGCAAGTCTCAAGTCTATCATGGCAAGTCTCAAGTTTCCATTATTGATGGCAATATAATCATCTCCATCTCTGCAGAAATCCCAACCAATCATACATCTTGCAGAATAGTGTTTAGTAGATTGATGATGTGATATGAGGGCCCCAAAAGCAAAGGGCCACACTAAATGCAGGTCTCAGCTCACCCACAACTAATGGGCTAAGGAGGGTTATTATTCTAACCTTCTTGTTATTATCAAAGAACAACAGTTCAAATTAATATAATTATATATAACTAAAACTGAAAATTGTCTAAAAAAATTAAAGGCAGATTAATTCCGTTCTCCATGATTGATGGGTTTTCTAATCTGTCTTGTCCTATGATTGGTCCACTGTATCTCAATATATTCGACCATGGTGAAAGTGCATCAGTTTCTTTTTTCACACTGATTTAAGTTGGTCAATCAAATATCAATCAGTAAGAAATATCACTACATAATGTGCATTTAGCCAACAATTTAACCCAAACTAGAGAAGGCAGCCCAGGGCCAGGAATAAGCAATAAAAGTCTGTACATTGATATTGGTAATGCAGGGCAAGAAGCATAGTGGTGCAGGCTAGAGGGTGCGAGCAAAGCCTAGTAGGATGAGCTATGATAAGTAAACATACAAAGTCTGTTTTGTGCTTACTTCAGATTAACAAAACTATCTAAGCACTACCGCTGCTGATTGTTCTTTGGTTGTAGCGCAAATGGGCAGAGGTTATACTTTCAGGTACAGTATACAAGTGATAATCCATCATAAATAAGCTATATTTCAAAATTTTTAAAAATAGCTCAATCAACACCGAAAAGTAGGAACGCTCACTAAGGTTGTGTGCTGGAGTCGTGAATGCAGGCACATACCAACAATCCATCAATCCACACATACTGAACACAAAGAAAAAAACTATAAAGCAACTTGTGTTATTCAATTAATTTTCTGAATTGAGCAACGCTTTTTGTTTCATAGGTCTATGGCCTGCAAAACATTGGAAAAGTAGGCTATTTCTCTAATCTGGTTTTTACAGCCACACTCTGCTTTCTCCCCGGAGCCAGCAGGAGTTGCCTCGGCTCAGCCAAGAACTTTGTCTCAAGATTTAACCACCATTTATTTGGAATAATTTACACCAGAGTTATTTATTGTTTGTTTAGTTCATTATGAAACAGCCACCAGCTTTGCATGAACTTTGGTGCGATGTGCACGAGGCATAACTGACCACAAAGTAGGCTAAAGTGGACATAATAGGGATGTATTTAAAATGCATTATTTTCAGAATAAAATTGCTCCATGGTTTACCGGTTCAAATGATTTCAAGTCTGGGCTTTCAAGTTTCCAGTCCCACAGCAATCCAGTCGCAAGTAAATCTGAGTCTCACAGCAGACGAGTCCAAGTCGATTCGCAACTCCCAATTTTTGTGACTGGAACCTGTCTCAAGTCTCAAGCCTACAGCTCTGGTACATGATTACTGCAACTGTGGGGGTCCAGCATGTTAGACTATTACAATATGAGGCAAGTACAAAGGACACACCAGTGTTGGCCAACTATGCCACTTCAGCCCCCTACACTACCATCTACACACCCTTATCCTTTTTTTCAATGTCAGTAAGCAGAGAGAGTTTATCTCTCTACCACTCTACCATTTTGATGTATACAATGCTAATATATCCTACTGTGCTGAAAACCCTCTCAAATGCTCAGCTGGGTAGCTATTGCTGAGTGAGCACAAGCTACCCAGCACCAAGTACATGCTTTAGAATTGTTGGGTTAGCTTTATTATTGAGCAATCATCACAAAGAAAACATGCAATGTGACAGACAGACACAGAACTGAGGTTTCTGCTGCTTACCAGGGTTTGAGTTGAGGGTTGGTCAACGACTGCTACAGTCAATGAGGTACTGGATTCTATGTCATCTAAAGCAAGCTCTATGTTTTCCTATACACAGAGGGATAAACGGTTGGGTTAGTCATCTACATTTGACTAGACAGTAGAGAAAGTTAGACCAAAGGTATATTTACAGTTCATTATGAAATTATTAATAGTGACACTGTAGATTGGGTTATGTGAGTTAATTTGTCTTAAATTTGGTGACATTATTTAAAATTCTGACAATCATACCTTGAATTTGAAGAGAAGTACAATAAAAAAGAAAAGAGAAAGGGGTTGGAATTCTAAGACAATCAAATGGATTTAATCTGTGTGTATCCTGCAGAGGTTTACTGTACTTGGGCAATTCTTCAGAATGAGAGTATAAGCAGTGTGTCGTCTGTAAATGCAGAGTGCATTTAAGTCTGTGCCAATGTCCATGTGGTTTGCCATATCAACACAAGAGCACCTCTTTGTATCGCTCGAGTTCCTGGACAAAGCTTCGCTCATGGAAGAGGGTCTGCAGCCTCTCCTGAGTGTAGTTATGACAGAGCTCCTCAAAGGTGGCCGCTCGTTGGCGCTGTGCCATGCGGGGGTTCTGGAAACCTGGTGTATCTACAATCAGCAGTGAACACAGGGAGTGCTGAGTGGACTTTAGAGCCCTGGAGCACATAAGAAAATGAACAGTGGAGATAGGAAAAAAAAAGACAAGGACAGAAACATTAGATATACATTCAGCGAGAAAATAAGAATGATTACACGACAAACAGAGACATTAAAAATAATCATTAATTGAATGGGTGAGTGGTTGACATTGAAAAGTCAGATTGGTACTGAAATACTCAGAAACCCTACTACCAAATAACAGTGGACTTAAAAAGCTGTAAGAGGAATGAGATGGACAGAGGTGCAGTGTTAGGGAACAGACCTGTTAACAAGGGAGATGACGAGGGTGAAGAGCTCTGAGTAGAGACCTGATGCCATGGCCTCCAGACATTCCAGGGCTGTGATCTTCAGACCTGAGAGCAGGGGGAGAGGATGGGAAAGAATGATACAGATGAGAGAGAAGAAGGGTAAGCGAGAAGGAAATGTCATTAGGAATGACAGACACAATGAGACAGAGAGAAAGAGACCAAGTTTGGAGGTTGTCAATCAACAGCTACACCAAGTTAAACAATGGTTTAAATACCTTAAACGTTCATGAGAACCACTGAACAAATGAACAACAAAATGATGCACTTCAAAATAATCTATAATGTTCTCTAGCTATAGTCAACCTCATTTTCTCATGCTGACAGGGTCTATTAAAGGCTGTGGTTGGAGACTAGAGGTTGACGTTCACCTGGGCCGTCACTTCTGTCGGCTTCCTCGGGGCCTCCTCTGAATGAAGTGGAGTGCTGAAGTCCTTTGGTGTGATGTTTGAAGATGGAAGAGGAAAGTTCCTCCAGGGTACAGCCCAACAGGTAGGCAGCCTTCTGGGCCCACTCATGGCGAGCAAACTGCTTTCTCCCAGCTAAGGAGGGTGTGGGATAGGGAGGCGAGAAGGACACATAAGCCTCTTTCATAAAAAAAAAGAAAAAAATCCAAAATCCTGTTATGTTCCTTGGTTTCAAATACTGGAACTGTTGATAAGCCCCTCTTTCACTCCCCCAAGTTGATTACAGCTTTTATTTGGAAAGTTTCCTTTCACATGGCATTCAGGTCCATCTAACCCTGGCTTGTATAAGCAAAACTTGTAAGCATGTGTATACTTCTGTGTTATATCATCTGATGGTACTTTAAGGCCTTCAAAGTAATGCCATGACCTCTCTAAAACCCAATCTAAGGCCTTGCTCAGACTGCCCGCCCAGATCCGTTTTTTGGCATATCCAGATTCTATCCACACTAATTTTAGAAAGTCTGGACAGCAAAAAAACCCATGAAATGCAACTTTTGAAAATCGGATCTAAACTACATTTAGTGGTGGTTTGAAATGTGATTCCAATCGGGTTTCTACAGATGTGTCTCAGTACGGAAGCTCTGGCCACCCAAATCGGATTTCAAACTGTCTCTTGCACAGTGCACCTCTTGTTGCGCAGTGAAGTCTGCCATGACTGCAGCAAGAACATGGCGGCGTACACCAGTCTCCTCCATCACTGAGTTTGTCTGGTGGGATAGAGGAGTTCTGCACCGCGACATGACAGCACAGTTGTTTGGATGGCGAGATGATGAATCTCCACTTCTCATACTTCTGCAGTGGCAAACCGCATCATTAGCGTATGTAGTTACTCACGGCTGTGACATTACCACAGTAACCCATACAGATGGTTGGTGATGTTTGGACACACAAATCCCATCTGATCACTTGCAAATAAAGGTACGGACAGTCTGTCTTAAAGATCTGATTTGAGAAACAAATCCGATTTGCCAGCAGTATGAGCAAGACCTAACATGCATTAGAAGGCATATACAGTATAAGGATACAAGCCATATTAGACAAATTATGGATTTTTTTAAGACATTAGTTGCAACTGCATTCAGCAAACACAAGTTAACAAAACAGCCTTGAGACACAAGAATGAAAGCAAACCGGGTAATAACCCTCAGCACTGATTGTAACCCTGCATTTTCATGCATGTTCATGTAAGGAGCACATTTCAGACTGATCTTGAGGAACTCAAAGACTCCCCATTGGAATCAACCAATGGGACATGACTATCTGCATAAGCACCCACTCAAACAGCATGTAGACAGCCAAAACACACAGACAAAGACAATCAGAGGACTCTCTGATATCCATGGGGTGGGCTGGGTGAATAAATTTAGGGTGAGAACTAAAAAGAAAAAAAATTAACTAGAGAAGTTCAAATGATAAAGCTCTACTTGTAAAGGCTTTTTGGAAACCGAAAGTGTGATATGAGCAGGCATCAGAAAAAGCACTTTGAATCGACAACAAAGTTCTGATCCCTATGATGTTCTTCTCAGAAGGGGGCATGAGGGTGTTGGGGAAGAACTGTCATGAGAACTACAGAAGAGCGTACATAAGAAGAAAAAAGATAATTGGAGGCTCTGGAAGACAAGGGGGCTGGAGAAACAATAAAAATGCTAATGACTTCTGGTCAGGATGGAATGAAAAAGGCATTTCAACAACATATACGAACAAGAAACTCGGGCTGCACTGACACCAAAGCCAACATAAGAGTCCACACCAGAGGACAATCAAAGGGCTTTCCATAGGTTAGGTCAACCCATACTGGATCTGATACTGTGAGGTTGCTCATGCAAGCTGCAGTCAAAGATGGTGCATCTGAACTATTTTAGGAAAGAGTGAATTAAGATAATTTTTGTTATCTATCCATCCATTCATTATCCAAACCGCTTATCCTGCTCTCAGGGTTGCGGGATGCTGGAGCCTATCCCAGCAGTCAATTTTTGTTATTTGATGTCAAAATGGTTATTGCTCTATTTAATTAAAAAAAACCTAATGTTTTTGAATTGGTGGCTGGTGCAGTGACCTGTTTTTAGACATTGTTGATGAAGTTACACAGTTTGTATGCATTTGGTTCTCTTTTGGTTCTCCTTGCCTGCTATGTCCTGTTGCTTTTTGTTGTCCATCAGTGACATGTCACTTCTGCCTTGGTGTTTGTATGTTTTGTTTGTGTGAGTTTTATATATACTGGCTGCAAACTAATTTCCCTGTAAGGGACATAAAGATACTTTGACTTTGTATACACACGTTGGTCCTCAGTATCAGTAAGTCAACAAAAAATATCCATTCTTACGTTTACTTTGTAAAAGAATGGCTATCAGTGCAACCCTAGAAGAATGGATTTCAAAATCCAAAGCAAGAATGAAAAACACTGACTGGTTTTCTGTTATGTTACCTTTTCCTGCCTCTGCATGGGGTAATGCATGGGATAAGGCGCAGCATGCAATTGCACAAGTGGAGAAAGAGGGTTAGCAGCAAAACAATTTATGTCATATATTACTACTACTTTCATTAAGTGAAATTCACTGGGTAAACAGACATTGGCAGTCTATTTCTATGCTTTGGAAATACAAACTGAACAGCCATTGTTACATACAGAAGTAAATGCACTACAAGACAGGGCAACAGGGCACATGCTCTCTGGTCACTGCTGTAGAGAAGCTAGCTGAATGCTTTCCATTTATTTCCACAAATGTACTCTTATAAGTCACATGTTTAAGTGTCTCTAAAAGCACTGTTGGACTGACAGCTCAAAATACAGTCGGGGTGACAGACTCACATGTACAGAGAGGGCTCAAGAACTTGGCTACACACACAAGCTACACACGAAGACACACAAAGCTGTTCACCTGCACTCGCGGTAAGGAATAACTGTTTTGATGGTAAATATCAAGGTGTGTTTTTTATGTTACCTAACATCCTCTCCACAATGTGTATAATGTTATAATGTTATGTTACCTAGCATCCTCTCTATAATGTATATAATATTATCATGTTATGTTACCTAGCATCCCCTCTACAATGTGTATAATGTTATAATGTTATGTTACCTAGCATCCTCTCTATAATGTATATAATATTATCATGTTATGTTACCTAGCATCCCCTCTACAATGTGTATAATGTTATAATGTTATGTTACCTAGCATCCTCTCTACAATGTGTATATGCTATGTTACCTAGCATCATCTCTACAATGTATATGTTATAATGTTGTTACTTAGCATCCTCTCTACAATGTGTATAATGTTATAAGGTTATGTTACCTAGCATCCTCTCTACAATGTGTATAATGTTATGTCACCTAGCATCCTCTCTATAATGTATATAATATTATAATGTTACATTACCTAGCATCCTCTCTACAATGTGTATGTTACGTTATGTTACCTAGCATCCTCTCTATAATTCATATAATATTATAATGTTATGTTACCTAGCATCCTCTCTACAATGTATATAATGTTATGTTACCTAGCATCCTCTCTGCAATGTATATATGTAATGTTGTTACCTAGCATCCTCTCTACAATGTATATGTTGTTACCGAGCATCCTCTCTACAATGTGTATCATGTTATGTTACCTAGCATAATCTCTATACAATGTACACTACCGTTCAAAAGTTTGGGATCACCCAAACAATTTTGTGTTTTCCATGAAAAGTCACACTTATTCACCACCATATGTTGTGAAATGAATAGAAAATAGAGTCAAGACATTGACAAGGTTAGAAATAATGATTTGTATTTGAAATAAGATTTTTTTTACATCAAACTTTGCTCTCGTCAAAGAATCCTCCATTTGCAGCAATTACAGCATTGCAGACCTTTGGCATTCTAGCTGTTAATTTGTTGAGGTAATCTGGAGAAATTGCACCCCACGCTTCCAGAAGCAGCTCCCACAAGTTGGATTGGTTGGATGGGCACTTCTTTGAGCAGATTGAGTTTCTGGAGCATCACATTTGTGGGGTCAATTAAACGCTCAAAATGGCCAGAAAAAGAGAACTTTCATCTGAAACTCGACAGTCTATTCTTGTTCTTAGAAATGAAGGCTATTCCATGCGAGAAATTGCTAAGAAATTGAAGATTTCCTACACCGGTGTGTACTACTCCCTTCAGAGGACAGCACAAACAGGCTCTAACCAGAGTAGAAAAAGAAGTGGGAGGCCGCGTTGCACAACTGAGCAAGAAGATAAGTACATTAGAGTCTCTAGTTTGAGAAACAGACGCCTCACAGGTCCCCAACTGGCATCTTCATTAAATAGTACCTGTTAGAGCCTGTTTGTGCTGTCCTCTGAAGGGAGTAGTACACACCAGTGTAGGAAATCTTCAATTTCTTAGCAATTTCTCGCATGGAATAGCCTTCATTTCTAAGAACAAGAATAGACTGTCGAGTTTCAGATGAAAGTTCTCTTTTTCTGGCCATTTTGAGCGTTTAATTGACCCCACAAATGTGATGCTCCAGAAACTCAATCTGCTCAAAGAAGTGCCCATCCAACCAATCCAACTTGTGGGAGCTGCTTCTGGAAGCGTGGGGTGCAATTTCTCCAGATTACCTCAACAAATTAACAGCTAGAATGCCAAAGGTCTGCAATGCTGTAATTGCTGCAAATGGAGGATTCTTTGACGAAAGCAAAGTTTGATGTAAAAAAAATCTTATTTCAAATACAAATCATTATTTCTAACCTTGTCAATGTCTTGACTCTATTTTCTATTCATTTCACAACATATGGTGGTGAATAAGTGTGACTTTTCATGGAAAACACAAAATTGTTTGGGTGATCCCAAACTTTTGAACGGTAGTGTATGTTATGATGTTGTTACCTAGCATCCTCTCTACAATGTGTATATGTTATGTTACCTAGCATTATCTCTACAATGTATATGTTATAATGTTATGTTACTTAGCATCCGCTCTACAATGTGTATAATGTTGTGTTACCTAGCATCCTCTCTACAATGTATATGTTACCTAGCATCCTCTCTACAATCTATATAATGTATATAATCTTATGTTACCTAGCATCCTCTCTACAATGTGACTGACAGTTTCTTTGTTTCTTCGAAACCATTTATCTCATCTTAACCGAATTAGAAAACAGAATGTAAAATGCAAGGTGGACACATCTAGTAGATTATCCTTCTGTTCCAATTACGACTGACATGCAACTGTTTGTGTTGAGTCAAAGATCAAGCCTGACACCTACTGGTGATTCAGAACGTGGTCCAAAGTTTCTATCTCAGACAAACTACTTCCTGCAGACTAAAGCTTCTCATTCTGTCTTAAGCTATACTGAGGATTTCAAATTAATTTCTGAACGAAACTATTCATTCAGTTAGATTTGGATTCTGTAAGGGTTTAACAAGTCAGGGGAGATAAATGGTTAGCTGTGCAAAGCTTCTCTTTGTCAGAGAAGTCAAAATAATATCTTCTGCCACATGAATCAAACTCATCCCAACTCAGCTTCCTGCGAGAGCAGCATGTATGTGGTCTGGTCCACATGCACTCATCAAGAAGACTACCGTTTTCTCAGCTACTGCACGCACACGCACACGCACGCACGCACGCACGCACGCACGCACGCACGCACGCACGCACACACACACACACACACACACACACACACACACCTTTTCTTATAAATTTATTTCTGATTTTTCCCTTTTTCTCCCAATTTAGTGGCCAATCAATCCCTATTTTAGTTCAAACACCCACCCTCGTACTGTATGCGCTCGCCAACTGCATTTCTCCGGCCGGCAGTCTCGAAGGAGATGCCTCGCCACTTTCGTGACAAGGCGATTCCAGGCCGAATCACTGCTTTTTCCGACACACACAGAGACGCATTCACGTGATGAACACAAGCCGACTCCGCCCCCCTCCCGAAGACAGCGTTGCCAATTATTGCTGCTTCGTCGAGTCCGGCCATAGTCGGATCTGACGAGACCAGGGTGCGAACCCCGGTCCCCAGTGGGCAACGGCATTGTCACAAAGCCGATGCTTAGACCACTACACCACCGCGGACCCCCTACACACACACCTTTTGATTGCAGGTAAGAACATCAGTGATTTTATTAAGACTGATAAAACGTGACCAATCGGCCTTCATTAAAAGAAATGTCTGCCGTGCATGTAACTCTCCGGATCCCTCAACTTAGAGCTTCAAGAGTTTTCTCTGGTATCCTCAAAACATCAACATTTTTATAACATGCCTAATTAAAAACTAGTTGAATAAACTCCCATCTAGTGACTCTGAACTGTTATTCTATTACAGGGCTTGAAGAAAGAGAGCCAGATGGATTTTTAAATCATCTCTGTACTTCTTTTGGCCATGTTGCTCCAATGGAATAGTGAAGATGTGGCCATATATATATATATATATATATATATATATATATATATATATATAAATGTTTTATTTTATGTTGGCGTCAACATTCTTCAATTGGCAAAAAAAATAATCAGTCTTTGAGTGATATTTATGGGGAGGCAAGTGAACACTGATATTTTAGAAAAAACAAAGGACTACTAAGGAAGGGAGAATGGGAGCTGAGGTATACCATACCTCTTGAGGTATACTTGCTGAAATCATTGAGGCAGCACCATGTGTCCATCTTGTAAAAGGCATAACTGGTACAATTATTCAAATTGTACAAGAACAATCTCTTTGAAAACAAATACTCTGAAATATATATGTGACATACAGCTGACAGTTCATAAAACAAATGAAGTCATGGTTGGTTTAACATCCTTATTTAAAAACCATTAAGAGGCTGCTCCTCAGCAGAATTAAGATTCAAGATTGTTGCTTGGTGGCATTTACCTTTAGTGGCCCCTGCAGCCCCAAGGTGGTAGATAGCCCCCAGAATGAGCCAGAGGGCCTTCTGCTCTTCAACAGAGATGCCTAGCACTTTCATGGCTGCCTGCAGCTTGATGAAATGCTGGGAGCCTCGCTGCTTGTCCTCAGGCTGGGAGGAAGGGATAAAAGAGGGGCCAAGAGCATAACTTTCATGAATGGGCATGTGTTTGCTTTATTTCAATGCACACTCGCACTCAAAATTTATATTTCAGACATGCTGCGCTCTTTTGTTACAATAGTTACATAAGGGAGATGCATGATAGATTAATTTTCTTTGCAGGCTTGCATATTGCCATTATTGCCATTATATCATGTAGTGTGATTACCTTGGACTGAGGTAGGATCCCAAAAGCACTGTTCTCAGCAAAGTGGTTTAAGTGTAGCTCCGTTCTGAGGATGCAGACATGGGGGAGAGTGAGTGAAAAAAGATTTGACAGAGAATGAATGGGCAAAATGACATAAGATGACAGGCTACTCCACCTCAACAATGAAGAAAAACTGGGTTATAATAGCATTCAGCCATCTATGGCAGCTTAACCAAAATCTACTTGACAACTGTACAGGACAAAATGTATACAACATGTCCACTTGAGAAGCTGAGAACCTTTGAAATCCTTAACATGGAGTATTGATATTACTTGGGCCCATTTTGCAACATGTAAGAAATGTTTTCACACATATCACAGCACTTTTTTCATCTCATAAAATGAGATTTCACAACTCATACAACTTCAGTTTGGTTGGTTTTAAAAATAAACCTGAGTGGTCCTCACTAAGGGTGAGTCCTATATTGTGAATATGATCAAAGTAAAATACAAATCCTTTAGGGTGTGTTCAAACTAGAGCTTTTGGTGCAGACCCGAGTCCGCTTGAGCCATTAGTTTATTTCATATTGTTGATGTGAAAGCTGTTTTCTGAACTTGGGTGCACACCAAGCGACCGTACTTGAGACCTCCAGAAAACAGGGGTGTGGGGTACAGTTCAGCTGAACTCCAGTGCAGCTCACATTTGGTGTGAAAGCTATCCAAACTCCAGTGCGGTTCAGGAATCTAAATTCCCAAAGTAAATGACAAGTAATTAACATGCAATTTTAAAAAAACGCTAACAATCTTAAAAATAGTGACTAGAGGACATCTAAGTGGTAATTCATGCTTGTCACATCTAAATATTATTTGCAAAATAATTGCAGATAGCCACACAGTTCTTTTCAATCGGCTTTCAGGGCCTGTCACACCAGTGAAACCACTCTGACCAGAGTGGTAAATGATCTTCTAGTTGCGATGGACTCTGGTTCCACCTCTGTGCTTCTACTACTGGACCTCAGTTCAGCCTTTGACACCACTGATCACTGTATACATGAGACAGAATTTTTCTTAATTTTGGTGTCTCTGGCCTAGCTAGCTTTTGGCTTAAGTACTACTTATCTGGAAGAACACTGTCTACTACAATAATAATAATACATTGAAATTTTATGAAGTTAAATATGGCATACCTCATGGCTCGGTTCTTGGCCCACTACTTTTCTCTCTTTATATTTCACCTCTTAGCCAAATTATACGCAGTCATGGAACAAATTTCCATTGTGTGCTGATGATAGTCAGCTGTATGTGCCTATAAGGGCTGATGGTCATACTCAAATGATGAATTTAGAGGTCTGCTTGGCTATTGAATGTCGCTGAATTTCCTGCTTTTAAATTTGGATAAAACTGAGATGCTGGTTGTTGACCCTGCTAGACACAGACACCAATTTGATCAAGTAACAGTAACATTTGACAAGTCTGTGATTTCACAAAATGTGGCAGCCAAAAATCTTGGTGTTACATTTGATCCCAGCCTTTCCTTTGATAAGCACATTAAAGAAATCAAAAAGGCTGCCTTTTTTCAATCAAGTAACATCGCTAAAATTTGAGCTTTCCTGTCCATGGCTGATGCAGAGACTCCAATGCATGCATTTATTTCATCCAAACTTGATTACTGTGACGTTCTGTTTTCAGGTCCGCCACATGGTAGTACAAAAAGCCTTCAGATGGTTCAAAATGCTGCAGCTAGAATCTTAAGTAAAACTAGAAAATTTGACCATATTACACCAATTCTTGTCTCCCTTCATTGGCTTCCTATCTATGTGAGATCCGACTCCAAGATGCTTCTGCTGACTTATAAAATCCTAAATGGGCTTGCCCAATCATACCTGTCTCAAAATACAGGGCTCCTGTGTGTACCCAAATTTAAAAAGAAGTCAGCTGGTGGCAGGGCCCTTTCCTATCTGGCCCCGTTCTTGATGAATAACCTGCCTGCTGCCATCAGACAGAGTCTGTTGAGTCCTTTAAATCTCAACTTAAAAGTCTTTTTTTTTTTGCCTTGACCTACAATGAGTTCCCTTTAAATTGAGGACTTCGTGACCTGTACTGCATGGTGGGTCTGTTTCAATGAATTTACTAAGCACTGTTCTGCTGACGAGATTATAGAGTACAGATTATTGACTATTACAAATTGTTCTCTTCTCTCACATGTCTTTTCTCTCTATTTGAAAGAATGTCCAGAAGCGGGGCAGGCTAAGCTAACTGCTAGCCCATGCAGACCAGCAGTACCAACAGTCATCCTGGCTGGCGTTCTTTCCCTTGGACAGTGATATTTTTTTTTTTTACTTTGGATATGTGTGTTATTTTAGATAAATATGTTAGTTAATATGTGTGTTATTGAAGTTCTTGTAGTTTTTGGATATGTGTTTTTGTCTTTGTGTTGCACTGCTGTGAGCTGGGGGAAATGACTTTTCATTTAATTTCATGTACGGAAGTACATTAAATGACAAATAAAAGTGTTCCTGATTCCTGAGTCTCCCCCCATGTGCACGTGTAGTCTGTCCTCCCAGATCTCCATGGTCAAGTCAAGTCAATTTTATTTGTATAGCCCATTATCACAAATTACAAATTTGCCTCAGTGGGCATGGTGATGGTGGTCACCAACTGGACAATGCTTGGCATCTTCCTCATTACATTCTTTACATATCTTATAAATCCACATAATTTTCTTAACCTGTTTCAATGCTGTATTCTTTTCCTTCACCGATGTGTGACTAATGTCTTTCCTCATCTCTTCTGCCATATGAATGGTGTGATGTGAGTCTCCCCTGTGTGCATGTGTAGTTTGTCCTCCCACCAGCTCTACATGGTGATGGTGGTCATGTTGCTCAGGTCCTAGGCTGTCCTGTCCTATCCTCTTCATCATATTCTTCATATATCTTATAATTCCATTATAACTCTATTATCCTCTATCGGTGTTGTATTCTGTAAATTGTGTTTTGGTCTGTACACACAACATCCATTGCACATTGTCCATCTTGGGAGAGAGCTCCCTCCTCTGTTGCTCTCCCTGAGGTTTCTTCTTATTTTTTCTCCCTGTTAGAGGTTTCTTAGGGGGTTGTTCCTTATCCAATGCAAGGGTCTAAGGAGAAGGATGCTGTGTTGCTGTAAAGCCCCCTGAGGCAAAGTTGTAATTTGTGATATTAGGCTATACAAATAAAATTGACTTGACTGTTCGCTCACCTTGAGGGTATTCGTATATGCTCAACCAAAGCTGCAAATTCACTTCGCATTGCTGCCTGTCACCACAAAAACCTCCTTATCTGAGCAGCTCACATCACTCTCAGACAGTGGGATGCATTTATGGCATAGTGAAAATGCTGAACACGGTTATTCTGGTGCTGACACCATATTAAAGAAAAGATGAATAAAAAATAAATAAATATAGTGTGGCTTTCCATTTTGCATCATTGCAGAGCAACATTGGTAAATGAAAGTTGCCCATTCCTCATGTGTTGATGACGTAAACGGGCCAGGGTTGGCAACAAAATGATGTAGTATGAAAAGAGACCAGCAGGGGCGGGGGGGGTCGCACTGGAGTTCGGACCAGCAAAACAGACCCAAGTGTGAAGACAGCTCAGTTTCAGAGCGCTATGAATCATTACTTCATCCAGTGCAATTTCCACTGGTAGAGGCCGGGGTAAACCGGTGGTTAAATATCTCATGGGACAGGCCATGCATTCTGAACGCAGTCTAGTAACCTATTTTCCTTTCATTTTCCTTTCTGTACACACATACATACACACTACAGCATAGGGATTCTTTTGGCTCTGGAGCCAAATGTCAGTCCTGGAGTGATTCCAGCTGTTCTAGTATAATATGTAATATTGTAATACCAACAAAATACACAAAGAACATGAACAACCAATGCTTTTGTTAAAACTGAACTGCAGAGTTGGCAAAAACTCATGTTATGTTAGTGTTTTTGTTTTGGTATGGGAACCCACTTTGCTCAGTAGTGCTACTAGTGGCAAAAAAACTCAGCTCATCATTAATCATGTTAATTTTAATCATGATAATTTTAATCATGTTAATTTTAATCATGTGAAAGCGTTGCTTAAATGTGTCACCTGAGAGCAGCGTCAGCTCCGGCCATCATGTAGTAGAAGATGTTAAAGGTGGACTCGGCCTCTGGGCGTTTGGTCACCCTCAGCTTCTCCAGCAGCATGGTCTGTGGTAGAGGTGGGACAGGGCTTACTGTGGACCTGTCTGCACTGTTATCAGCTCCAGTAAATGAGCTGATGTGTGTTCACATGGATTCACATGCATGTATTTGTGCCTTAAGCATGCACCAGTGCACGTGTGTGTGTGTGTGTGTGTGTGTGTGTGTGTGTGTGTGTGTGTGTGTGTGTGTGTGTGTGTGTGTGTTCGGGACGCAACGATACTGATACTGAATGGGATATTAATTAAGCCAACACCAGGTTAAAATGGAGTATTGCTATCAAAGATATCGCCAAGGGTGAAAATCAAGCCAAAAACTATGTTGTAAATAAAACTGATGGAAAAGCTCAGTTACTACTCAGTTATTCTGCACACTGACCCCAAACTAATGGTGTAAATTATCCCTATTCAGCAAAAGTAATGGATTGAATGAGGCCAAAATGTAAAGATCCATAATGGGAATTGGTATTGGCAGTGAAAAAGTGCCATCAGTGCATCCCTAGTGTGCGTGCGTGTATGCACATGTTTGTGTGTGTGCACACCTTTTTTTCCAGATATATCTGAGGACCAAATTGGGTTTTTAACCAAAAGAGTGAGGATATTTTTACACAGTGAAGATTATGACCGGTCCTCACTTCCTCATGAGTGTATTTGGGGTCAGGACATTGGTTTAGGGCTATGGTTGAAATTAGGATAAGGGTTAGGCTTGAGCGGTGGTTCCCAAACTTTTTCAGTCAGTTCCACTTGGGGAAATAGAAATACTTTGCCCCCCCCCCCAATCTAGCTTGATAGAATCAACTGTGATCAATACTTTTTCAAAAAAGAAAAAAAAAGCCATTTCTGTCAAAAAATTATTATGCAACGATAGTCAACTATAAGTCGTACTACTTTATTGTATTGAAAATGAAATAATACTTACATGTTGAAATAACGGATTGGGAAAAAAACTGTAACATTTATGCAGTCCTGACTGAATTCATATTAATGTGAGGTGTCTATTAGAAAAGCAATTTGGTTCCATGTGAACATCTTAAGCATCTTCTTGTGCACCCAGTATCGCCTGCATGTCCCAGGGGGCCTGGCCCACAGTCCAGGAACCCCTAACATACCACAGGGTAATACAGGGTAACACAGGGTAAGAGCCCAGGTTAGAAATGTTGTACAGACAGTTAAGATTAGGGGCTAGGGAATGAATGTAGTCAATAACAATCCTCACAAGTACAGAAAAGGTTTGTGTGTGTATGTGTGTGTGTGTGTGGGGGGGGGTACCTGAATAGAGGCAGAGGCAACCTGTCCAGCCTGATCAAAGTCCAGAGAAACAATGTGGGAGAAGCGACTGGCATTAGTGTTCATGGAAGTGGCACTGTTCCCAAAAGCCTCCAGGATAGTGTACACTGCCTGCCATTTCTCCGCTGGGGGAGGAAAGGTGGGAGAGGAGGACATCGCAGCTTCAGTTCTGACAACTAGTACTACGTTTGATTAGTTGAGGTTTTTAACGTATATTACTTATTATTCCGGAAAAAAAAATGTCTTTAAGAATGACTACTGATTGTTCCACCGCACTCACACTACATCAAATGTATACCCCTAGATGAAAAAATAATGATAAAATCTGACTATAATGACAAATTCTAAATGCACGCGTCCGGGTGGCGTGGTGGTCTATTCCATTGCCTAACAACACAGGGATTGGCGGTTTGAACCCCCGTGTTACCTCCGGCTTGGTCAGGCGTCCCTACAGACACAACTGGCCGTGTCTGCGGGTGGGAGGCCAGATGTGGGTATGTGTCCTGGTCGCTGCACTAGCACCTTCTCTGGTCGGTCAGGGCGCCTGTTCAGGGGGGAGGGGGAACTGGGGGGAATAGCGTGATCCTCTCACGCGCTATGTCCCCCTTGTGAAACTCCTCACTGTCAGGTGTAAAGACACGGCTGGCAACTCCACATGTATCGGAAGAGGTATGTGGTAGTCTGCAGCCCTCCCCAGATCGGCAGAGGGGGTGGACCAGCGACCGGGACAGCTCGGGAGAGTGGGGTAATTGGCCAGGTACAATTGGGGAGAAAAAGGGGGGAAAAAATCCAAAAAATTAAATATAAAAAAATCTAAATGCACATGATAAGCTGCACCCAACAGTCTAGCTTGTCTTGACCCTTACAGATATTCAGTGCTGGATGTCCCAACACATTCGTCAGTTAAATGATGCAAGTCTGAAAATGTTAACAGATTCAGTAAAAAAAATATATATACAGGTATATTTATCCTGTGAAGATCTGAACAAAGTTGATAATGCCTTCATGTCTTCTCAGTTAGAGTATTGTCATTTATTGCATCATAAAGCTAAAGTTCATTACATCAACTCTAATTGGTAAACGATGCAGCTGCAAAGCAAATACCTGGACCAAAGAAATGTGAGCACGTCACACCCATTTTAGTTGCCCCTCACCGGCTTCTTGTTGGTTTTAAAACTAATTTTAAGATTTGGTTGTTCACTTTAAAAAAAAGTCTTTCATAATCTGGCTCCTCACTACATGACTGGGCTGCAGGCGTTATGTGTGCAGGGCAGCACATGAAACCCTCAGAAGCAGTTTCAGTGGTTGGATCCCAATCCAGATCCGTGACCAAGGTGACCGGGACTGTGCAGGATAGCCTACCTGAGGCATTTAGGTCAGTCAACTCAGTCTCTTCTTTTTAATGTCTTGTAAAAACAAAACCACAGTTCAATGTTGCAGTTGTAGCATGAGTTGGTTGTTGTTTTGTGTAGTTTTTTGAGCTCCTTTCTTTTATTTCTCTTTTATTGATGTTTTTCCACTTTGTTGTATTTCATCTTTTATTAGCACTTGGGTGTTTTATTGGCTTATTTGTATTTATCACTTGTCTACTTTTTTCATTTCACTGTATAGCATTTTATGATTATGTTTCAGAAAGGTGCTAAGTAAATAAAGCTCATTATTAATCATTATTATTATTAATTTTATCGTTGATTGGCTGACTGATGCTTCCATGTTGCCCTATTACAGGGCGGCAGGAGAATTCAAAAAGCTTAGGTGATTATTCCTTTCCTTTGCAAGGCTTAATTAAACTCAACTCATTAAGACATTGGTGTAAACAGGCAATGACACACTGACTAGCATTTGTTACCCCCATCCTGATAGCAAGATGTAACATGGCAGTCATACATTGCTAATCAAATATCAATATTAGTAATAACAGTAAGACATCCAGGCAGTAGTGTTTCTTAACGGTTAGCTATGATGCTCACGTTATTTCTAATTCAATTTGAATACTTTAAGGGGAAACCTTGTTATCAAAACTTAGCTACACAAAGTACAGTAGCTCTTAATGTACGCATCAAATAAAAATACATTTTATATCAAGGTTTTTTTAAAATCAAGAAATATTAGTCATTTGAACCAAAAAATGTTTATGCCATCTTTAATAATCAGTTGTTTTATTTATTTTAAAGTGAACATTTCAACAATCCAGTTTTCTTGTGGTTTTTGGCCCTTTTGTGTGACCTGATGTCCGAAGTGTCAGGTTCCATGTTGCTCTCCTCTAACCACTCCATTCCACCAAGAGGCTCACCTGAGAAGATCTTGCCAGTGCTACCAGCGATAGAGACCAAGTACTGCACCAGGTGCTGACAGTTGGTGGTCTTGCCGCTGCCAGACTTGCCAAGCAACACAATGGACTGGTCTTGACGAGTGGTCAGCAAGTTGCGGTAGGCAGACTGGGCCACAGCATAGATATGAGGAGCCATGTCCTCACGCCGGCAGCCTTTGAACATGTGCATCACCTGAGCAGTGAGAGACGGGTTGAGCAGAGAGAGAGAGACAGTGGAGGAGAAGGGAGAGAAGTAAAGAATGGGAAATAAAAAAAATAACGGGCACAAAGGGATAAGAGAAAAATACACACACATACATACATACATACATACATACAAGTACAAGTCGTAAACTATTAAATTTAAAGGTAACTAGTTGTAGGTTAATGCAAAAAGATCAGTTTTAAGTTTGGATTTGAAGGACTCAACAGACTCTGGTTGTCTGACGGCCGCAGGCAGGTTATTCCACAGGAACAGGGCCCGATAGGAAAAGGCCCTGCCACCAACTGACTTCTTTTTAACTTTGGGTACACACAGGAGCCCTGTATTTTGAGAGTGAAGAGCTCGAGATTGAATGTACGGTTTAAGGAGATCAGACAAGTAAGATGGGGCAAGCCCATTTAGGATTTTAGAAATCAGCAGAAGCCCCTTGTATTCTGATCTAACATGGACAGGAAGCCAATGAAGGGAAGCAAGAATTGGTGTAATATGGTCAAATTTCCTAGATTTAGTTAGGATTCTAGCTGCAGCATTTTGAACCATATGAAGACTTTTAGTACTAGCACATGGCAGACCTGAAAACAGAACATTACAGTATATATATATATATATATATATATATATATATATATATATATATATATATATATATATATATATATATATATATCAGTAGTGTGGAGCTGCTTGAAGAAACAAGCACAAGATCCATGCTGGCACAAGGTGTACCTTACATCATCATGTACATCATAATGACACCAAATGAGCTGTGCGTCTGTATCTACTTGTGGGCTTGTGTGTGTATGACTGAGGTCTTGGAGCTAATAAATGTTACTCCCAAAAAGTTCAATCAGTTCATGTGGACACAACATTTAGTGGGAGAAAAGTTTCATCACTCATCTAAGTGACTTCGTCAGTCTCAGCGGACTGCAGGTATCCCCACATTTATAAACAGCACAAGCTGCATAATGACCACAACTGGCACAGTTGTGTCACCACCGAAACCAGCGATCGGTTTCATACACAAATAGGTGTGACCATTAATTAGAGTTAAAATGGCCACGTGTACTATAGTTGCCAACTTTTCCACTTCCTCCATAGACAAGTTGGCTGCTGAAACAGCCAACTTGTCTATGGAGGAAGTGGAAAAAAGGGCTCTGATGTCCTATCCAGGGACACCACCTAACAATTGGTTCAGATTTGTGGGCGACACCTGGGTTAAAATTAAATCTCGGGATATACCATATTTCACCGTCCACAATAACTCTGTGGACAACCACATCAAGTTCACCAGAGAGGATGTGAAAAATGACAGGTTAGCCTTCTTAGACTGAAATTGCAGTTGGTGATGAGAGACATTTGATTGCTGATGTTTACCATGTTGATGTTTCAGTAGTGATACAACTGTGCCGGTTTCAGTTGTTATGCAACTGTGCTGTTTATAAGGGTGGGGATACCTGCAGTCAGCTGAGACTGACGAAGTCACTTAGATGAGCGATGAAATGTTTCTCCCACTAAATGTTGAATCTAGATGAACTGATTCAACTTTCTGAGATTTCCTTACCTGGAGCATGCGTCAAGACATAATAAATGTTATTATCATGAATGGACAGATGCTGCAGGATTCGAGAGTCACCTCTAAAATGCATCCATGACCATATCTCCTCTTTCAATTGTCAAGTCTTTCAGTATTTAATAGCAGTGTATGCTGTTTGTCAGTGTGCCTGTATAAGAGGCAAGTCTTTTATTGAGTGATTTAGTGTCACACAGCAAGTATTAAACCACCATTTGGTTCTAAGTTCTCAGGCACAGACTTCCCAAATGCCTTATTAGCATGGCTTGCTTATGTGTACATGAATGTGTATGTCAGGAGCTATGGTTGTCAGGGTGCCCAGCTGTGTTGTCCTACCTTCTCTGAGTACATAGAAGGTGTGCTGAGGGGGTTGATCACCACCATGCTGGGTCCAGCATAGGTATGGATGAGGTTGCCTCCATAGCGCTGTCTCAGGGAATGCATGACACTGGACTCATTTAGGTAGAGCAACGAGGCCAAGTCTTCAGAGCGGTCATATGATGGAGGGTTGGCCTACGCAGTAAAAAAAAAAAACACATGAGACCAGCTGGGTCTAATGGCATATTCCCCAAGATTCAGTTGATGTCCTGATCAGGCAGCATAACTGAAATTACATTGACTGTACTTAATTCAAAGGAAGGATTAAACAATGAGAAAGTGTCTTAACATTTTAAATTTTTTATCTGTGTGACCAAAGTAGAAGACCTGGAGATCCAATCTAATCTTCTGTATTTCTTAATCATCCCAGCATCATGCTCATGAGGAACAAGCAGAGGGGTTCACATCACTTTACTGATACCAACAAGCTTCCCAAGTCAGCATTTAACGTGCTATTAGTAAACAATAACCTTTTCTCCAGATAATTGGCAGCTTAATTTAGCAAGGGAAAACCCCAAGTCTGTGAGCTGAAATTTATCAGCTGTGGCTGGGACTTCGGATGTCTTTTTTTCTTTTTTTTAACTTTTTATTGATTTTTGAACCAGTGTTGCATACAAAAAATTGTTATACAAAATGTCCAATTGAACTGGTTTCATACATATATAAACAGAACTTATTATAGTGGGGTATACAAACAGTAGAAAAAAAAGCAGCAACAAGAACAGTAATCAATCCCTATTCCAATTAATTCTTACCCAATCTTCATATACCCATGAGCCCAGTAATTCCTCCCACCCACTTGTTACAAGAGAAAAACACCAAGTGAAAGGCAAATAGGTACACTCATTAAACCTATTAACCAAAAAACATTTCCCACCCAAATTCTTCCCACTGGCTATTAAAAAAAAAACAACAAAACAAACAAACAAACAAACAAAAAACTAAGAGGGAGAAAAATAAATTAATTTCACACACACACACAAGCACGCAAAAAAAAGTGGGAGGGGGGGCATCTAGTTGTCATCTGGTTGAATGGTAGCCATCTTCAAATACTTGATCAAGGCTTCCAGGTCACGTCAAAGGATTGTATGTGTGTGTGTGTGGGGGGGGGGCATGTTTCCAATTAAATAAAATGAGGTGAATAGCTAAAACAGTTGTAAAGGCCAAGATGCACTCTTTTATCAAAGACAAATTGGGTGCTGTAGATGGTGGGACTCCAAATAGGGCTTTAAGAGGTTCAGGCTTAAGGTTCATACCTTAAACCTGAACACAACATTTTTAACACACTTGGGACTTACTGTCCCCCAATTGTGTTAAAAATTTGACACCAGAAATCTGTCAGTTTTGGACAGAACTAAAACATGTGAGTATGGTTTGCGGGTGATTGTTTGCACCTATTATAAGTATCATTGATAGCTGGGTAGATTTTTGCTAGTCGGGCATTGGTGTAGTGTACTCTGAAAAGAATCTTACTCTGGAGTAGACCATGCCTAGCACACATAGAGGCTGAGTGGACCAGATCGAGAATATGGTCCCACTGGTTGTCATGTATTGACACACCAATTTCCTGTTCCCAAATTTCCTTCAGATGTGCTGCTGGATCAGGGTTAAGGGAGTCAATGGAGCCATAAATTATGGAAATGGAGCGTTTCTGTGCAGGGTCCAGAGTAAGAAGGAAGTCAATAGTGGATACAGGAGGGTGATTAGGGAAATGGGGGTAATTGGTTTTAAGTAAAAGTTTAACTTGAAGGAAGTGAAAGAAGTGGGATTTAGGCAGGTCAAACCTGTCTGAGAGCTCTGTGAAATCAATGACGATTCCTTCCTTATAAAAATCTTTGATATTAAGTAAGCTCTTGTCACGCCAAATGCGAAAAATGGGGTCGGAGGAAGAAGGTGGGACTAAATGGTTTTTGAAGACTGGGGCTAAAGTAGACGGTTTGTCCAGTTTGAAATGCTTACGGAATCGTATCCATATCTTAATTGAGTTGGTAACGACTGGATTTTGGGAAATACTATGAATTTTAAGGGGGAGTTGTGCAGTAGTGACAGACTGGAGGGAGAGCTTTGAAGACAGTAGCTCCATTTGGGCCCATAGGGGACGTGTCTCAGCCCTGTTATCAATCCAACAGTGTAATTTGCCAATACTGCATGCCCAGTAATACTAAATAAAATTGGGCAGTGCCAGACCACCTGACTTTCTGGGGAGTTGTAAAATGGATTTTTTAATGTGTGGCAGTTTATTAGCCCATAGGAATGAGGACACCATCTGATCTAGTTGATGAAAGAAAGACTTTTTCATAAAAATTGGAATGTGTTGAAATAGGTATAAGAATTTGGGGAGGATTGGCACCTTTATAAGGTTGACACAGCCAATTAAGGACAAGTGGAGAGGGACCAGCGAATTATGCCATGTTTACATTTATCAATAAGGGTTTGAAAGTTTTTGGTGAAAAGGTCATTGGTTATAAACACTCCCAAGAATTTAAAGCCTTCAGGGACTACTCTGAATGGGAGGACAGACTCTGGTATTTTCTTGGCCAAAACATTGATGAGGAGGAGTTCACTTTTCTGGAAATTTAACTTATATCCGGAGTACTTGCCAAATTGAATTAAAATGTCTTTGACAACTGGGAGGGATGAAACTGGGTTGGAGGCATATAAAAGCAGATCGTCTGTGTATAAGGACAGTTTGTAAGTGATACTCATCCTGGTGATGCCCTGAAATCTCCTCTCCTCTCAAAGCCAAATGGCTAGGAGTTCGATGGCAATATCAAATACGAGGGGAGAGAGAGGGCACCCCTCTCTGGTGCCATGGTGGACAGCGAAGGGGGAGACCTCACGACATTGGTGAGAACACAAGCAACAGGAGCTTCATAGAGTAGTCTAATCCATGTTATACAGTCGGAGCTAAAAACCAAACCTTTCTAAGACATAATAAAGCAGGGGTCCCCAATTACTTTTCATAGCGGGCCACTTTTAAAACCACGGGCCACTCAACCTCCAGCAGCATGTTGTTCGTTAGTTTGTTTTGGTGTCGATACGTTGCAGGTATTATAATTTAAACAGAGATTTTTCATCTATTTTTCGATATATTACTAGTCTTACTTTTACTAAGAAATTAAATCAACCCGTCACGGGCCGGACGTGGCCCACGGGCCGCCTATTGGGGACCCCTGTAATAAATGTATCTCGACTCAACCCTGTTGAACACTTTTTTCCGCATCTAAAGATATTAACACCTCAGGAGTGTCAGGGTTAGGGGAGCCAATTATATTGAGCAGCCTTCTGGTGTTATAAGAGGAGCTCCTTCCTACCATAAAACCCGTTTAGTCTGTTGAAATCAAATTTGCTAGGGCCTGTTGTAAACATGAAGCTAAAACCTTTGCTAGAATCTTTTGGTCTACATTTAAGAGAGATATGGGCCTGTAACTGTTACATTCAAGAGGGTTTTAATCCTTTTTTAGTAAGAGACAGATGGTGGCTTCAAATAAACTCAAAGGTGATCAGCCATCAGTGAAGGATTCATTGTAAACATCCGCTAAAAGCGGAGAGATTAAATTTAAATATGCTTTATAAAACTCTACTATGTACCCATCTGGGGCTGGGGATTTACCATTTTACAGCAGTCTGACTATCTCCTTTACTTCATCGGCTGAAATCAGAACTCCCAGCTCATTGGTGAAATTGACACTAATTCTCGGAAACGTGATCAGCTCCAGCAGGTTGTGGCCATTCCAGACTTCAGGTGAGTATTCAGAGGAATAAAGGTCAAAATAACATTTTTGAAAAACATTATTCACCATTTTTGGGTCAGAGACAATAATCCCCAGTGGTGATTTCATCCTGGGGATCAGTCTTGAGAGAGCTGCTGTCCTGGCCTAGTAAGCAAGAAGTTTACCTGTCTTTTCTCCCATTTCGAAGTAGTGTTGTCTTGATTGTAGTAATTGTCTTTCAATCTTGGCGGTTGGTGGCTGGGATTTCTAATAAAGGTGCACTGACAAGGGTGCCCAAATTTTGATACATACCACATTCACTGTTTTATTGTATTGTTATATTGTAAAACACCTTGTAACATTGTTTTGAAAGGTGCTGTATAAATAAAACGTATTATTATTATTATTATTGTTTGCAATCTGTAAAATCCACCGAGTCAATAGCAATTATGATTCAAAGTGTGCTAGATAAATGTCAAGTTTAAGTTGATATCCTGCAGAGGTTGTTAATTTCTCTTCACTCTGAATTTCAGCAAAACACTAAATCCAGTCACTGTCCATTCTTTTCTAGGTCCAGAAAACGGTACAAATAATAGTTGTTTTGTGGAAGGAAACAGATTTTCAAAGTCCTCTCAGAGCTCTCCATGTCAGACCAGGCCAGGTACCACAGCTAAGTGACAGCTGACACCAGTTGCAGCTGCAGCTGTTAACTTCTGACTGGGCACGTGCTGGAAGCCTGGCAGCTGTCTGGGCTCCAACAGGCTTCCAGGACATCCCATCTTTTTTAAATTATTTTCTAGCAAATTTTTTTATTCAAACTTTCTCCTTCATTCTGCTCCTTCAACATGTCATTCCCTATTTAATGTCCAAATCTGATCCTGAGTATACCAAACATCTGTAATGACCAAGGCTAACTGTGAACGCTTACGCAATATACTCAAAAAGTTCCTACATTTCCAACACTATGTGTGTATTACCAATTCAATACCATAGACAAAAACATTACATATACAGGCATAAACAACAGCCATAATGAGATGTTTTTGAAAGTGAACAATGAACAACTATAATTAATACTCAGCATTTCCACCATATGAAAACCATTAAAATTCTGCTGCCATTTCCTCAAAATGATTTTGGTTGTCTTGTTTAGCCTATAAAAAATACAGCTAAATAACCAAAATTGACAGTACTATTGACAATTGTTAGTGCTGGCTCTGCCTCTGCCTGTCAATGCTGATAGATGTGCTGGCACACCTAAATCCAACAGATCTATTATTAATGTTATTATTAATGTTATTATCTACAGCTGTGTTTATCCTGCTATGCTAACATCACAGAGTACCAAGACCAGTCGGCCATGTTTTAACCTGTACATGTTTTTTTAACCTGTCAGTAAATGCACTAAAATGGTCTAAGGTTTGGTTACTCTTTAAGCAGTCACTACTGACACTACCTCTCACCTTTTCCGCATCATCTTCATCTACATCCAGTACTGTCCCATCATGTTCCAGTTTGATTCTCACCTTGCCCTCAGTCACAGAATCAGACTCTGTCTTTACTACAGTGCCTGGCCAAAGAGAAAAGAAGAAACAGTAGTTCACTTTTTTGCATCTTGCCCACACCCATCTGAGAAGCCACCTGCATGAATTCATCGATTCATTAATCTAAGAATCACACTCACTAAACTGAATATCATTAAAATTTGAACAAACTTTACTTGCATATTACATTTATTTTGTGGTTCAGCCAAATTTCATAAACCAGTATACAAGCTATTCCTTGAAATTTTGGTTTAAAAAAAAAAACACAATTATTTCAGTACATATAGCCCTCAAAGTGATGTCAGTTAAATAAAGGAGAAAATTAAAATAGAATAAATCATCAACATTAAAAATGATTACAGATGTCAACAGGATGGTGAAAGAAGGATGAATTTGAATTGACATATCTGGTGTTTTCATCTGATATGAATAGATGATGAATGTATATGCAGGAACTGGTGAACACTATGAAAAATCCCAATGTCTCACCTAAGGAGAAGCCGTCCTTGTGGACCAGCCACACTTTCTCTGAGCCATACCATGCCTGCTCTGCTGCTATCTGCTCCTCGGTCTTCACCTGGTGAAAAGGAGGGACAAGCTGGATTAGAGATGTAAATTACAAGCTCAGAGAAACCCAGTGATTAAGGATGTAATTCCCAAACTCATGAAAAAGTAATTATTAATTAAAACTGGTTCAGAGTGCATAGCCCTCAGAAAAAAAGCAATATTCAACAGACTCAGAATCCAACCCTTCTCACAACGTACTTTCTCAGTCTGGATATCATCTCACTGCATGTATGTATACATTTGAAAAAATACCAACATATATTTCAAGGCTATGAAGGATGATTAAAATGCACTGGATGACACTGCAAACATGTTGAAAATGAAAGAACACAGCGCTTAAGTGTAGAGACACTCTCAAGTGCTTTGTGCTCTCACACCTGGCTCTTCTACAGTCCTGAGACATGGCATGCTTCCTCAGCGTGATGTGTCTGGGTGATTGTGTAACAGAGGTGTGGCAGGCAAACTGTCAGTGATCCATACAAGATATTGTAGCCTATTTCAAAGCAAACCGCAACAGAGGTGAGTATGGGGGGCTGGATGGGTGAAAGGTTCTGTACACACTAATACCACAATACTCATCACGACATCATAAAAGCAAAATGCCATTGATTAACGTGATGAAGGGAATAAAACAAATAACAAAAACAGTAACAGAAAGGAACAGAAATAAATTCCTAATAAATAAATACATAAAAACTCCACCTAAGGACTGTTGCATGAGAAGAGTGTCATAAAAAGTGAATGGACGAAAAGAAAGTGGATAAGGAACACAGCAATCCACAAGCATAGGGACAGAGCTCTGCTAAACAAGCATAGAGACAGAGCTCTGCTAAATAAGCATAGGGACAGAGCTCTGCTAAACAAGCATAGGGACAGAGCTCTGCTAAACAAGCATAGGGACAGAGCTCTGCTAAATAAAGCACTCCAACATGGAGGGGACGAGTCACACGCAGGCACAGTGCAAGCCAGACCTTTGGCTGCTGAGCTGCAGCATAGGACACCTGAAGGTTGGCCACAGGGTCATCTTCTACTGCTCCCTGGTGATTGGCAAGCAAGGAGGAGGAAGAGGTCATAGATCACAGTTAATTATGAGAAACAGGTATACATGTAAGGACTGAACATCACGCACCAAATAGTAAAGTTTTTGGGTTTTTTTTTAATTCATTTGATTTGGTGTTGCCTGGATCACTGGATAAAGAAAAGAACAGTTGGGATGGAAATACTTGCATTTATCTGGCAAACCTGAAAAAAAATTGTTTTGTCATAATCCTAACCATTTTGAATAAGACATCATGCAATTAAGCCAAGCCTTATGGTAGCTGGGAGCAGAGACTGCTATAAAAGCTGAGCCCACCTGGGAGATGAGGTTACACAGACTGACAGAAGTCTGTGCTGAGAGCAGAGATGGAAGAACCTCACGATATTTCATCAACAATGCCACCACACAAAAAAACACAGCTTAGAGCAAGACCATGGCCAAAAACACAACAAACAGTTCATTCGGGGGGCCTCATTACCTTGCCAAATGTAAAAGAAGAAGCAACACATAAGCAAACTCTTAAATCAGCTTGATGGAACTCCAAATCAAACTTTTCAGTATGACATCACAGAAGGTTGAATCAGTTCATCTGGTTACAACGTTTATTGACAGTTACGTCTCATCACTCAACTAAGTGCATTCTTCAGTCTCAACTGACTGCAAGTATCCCCACCCTTATAAACAATACAGTTCCATAACGACCCAAATCAATGACCAGTTTCATATGCAAATACGGGTGTGACCTTTAATTAGAGTTACAATGGCCATGTGTACTATACACAGAGGACTGGGGAATGTTTGCAATCACAGCATTGCAAGATGTTGACAGATATATTCTGCCCCCCCCCCCCGGTTCAGGGATGGTCGTTCCTTCTTAACATAGATGGCCTCTTTGACTCCCCGTTCAAACCAGCGTTCCTCCCTATCAAAGATGTGCACATCCTCATACTTGAAAAAGTGGCCTGTAGATGGGTGTACATCTACAGAAGAAGAGTACATCTGACACCATCTTACAATGCTGTGATTGCAAACATTCCCAAATCCTCTATGAATAATATACATGGCCATTGAAACTCTAATTAATGGTCACACCCATACTTGCATATGAAACTGGTCATTGGTTTCGGTCATTATGTCACTGGATTGTTTATAAGGGTGGGGATACCTGCAGTCAGTTTAGACTGGAGATGTCACTTATTTGAGTGATAAAATGTACCTGTCAATAAATGTTGTATCCAGATGAACTGATTCAACTTCCTTTGATTTTCTTACCTGGATTATTGAGCATGCATCAAGACATTTTCAGTAGGGCAGTTGCATTGCGGAGAGTTAGGTTGAAGCATCACAACTCAAAGGGCAATGATGTGGTTCAAATAAAGAAAAACCAGTTAAAAAGGTATTGTGAGGCTAGTTCAAACAATTTACAGCAAATAAAGGTAAGAGTAAAACAATCACTTCAGTCATCAGCTACTGGGCATAGTAGACATAATCCACACTGCGCCACACAGGATAGAAAGGAGACTACCGTGTTGTAGCAAAAACAGTTACAAGGTTAGTAGTGGAATAGGAGCATTGACCTCTGGCACACTGCACAAACCCAGTTGGGACACCCAAAAAGTTTGGGTTGGTACCTGAGGGGGAGACTGAAGCTCTGGGGCCACAGGGATAGGCTTGGTAGAGGCCGACTCACTGACTGGCGGCTCCAGCTTAGCCACACAATAACCACAGAGACACCCACAGCCAAGAGGCAACGTGAGTAAAAGATAGAGTAAGAGAAAGCGAGAAGGGGTGATAACAGACATGGAGATGGAAGTCAAAAACAAGAATATGAGAAACTTGATATGAGGCCCTGAAACAAGAAAGTGAATGTATATAAACACCTCGTGGAAATTTGATAAAATAGTGATTATGAAAATTCAATGGGGGAGCTTCTGACATTTCCATGTTGACAAAGTGAACGTATTCTGTGTTAAAACAGAAGCTAAAAATGGAGTAATGCAAGGATTTGTTTTTTTGAAAAAATTTCCCCCTTTTACTTCCCAATTGTATCCAGCCAATTACCCCACTCTTCCGAGCCATCCCAGTCGCTGCTCCACCCCCTCTGCTGATCCGGGGAGGGCTGCAAACTACCACATGCTTCCTCTGATACATGTGGAGTCGCCAGCTGCTTCTTTTCACCTGACAGTGAGGAGTTTCACCAGGGGGACGTAGCGCATAGGAGGATCACACTATTCCCCCCAGTTCCCCCTCCCCCCGAACAGGCACCCCAACCAACCAGAGGAGGCGCTAGTGCAGCGACCAGGACACATACCCACATCCGGCTTCCCACCCGCAGACATGGCCAATTGTGTCTGTAGGGATGCCCGACCAAGCCGGAGGTAACACAGGGATTCGAACTGGCAATCCCTGTGTTGGTAGGCAACAGAATAGACTGCCATGCCACCTGGATGCAGGATTTGTTTCTTAACTGAAATGCAGTATAAATATCAGAATTAATGAGTGCGAAAGGGAGATACTGTTAGCTGCAAACTGAGGAACCTGTTTGAATTAGTCTGGTTGTGTGGTGTAATGTGCTGCGGAGATGTTGAGATTGGGTAAGTGATACAAGTAGGGCCCTATGAAATCCGTTTTATTTTTCCCCCATTTTCTCGTTTTATTTTTTTCTAAATTTGGATTTTCGTGTTTTTACTATTTAAAGAACATTCGTGTAATTAACCACACGGGCATTTTGAGCTCAATCGGATGAATGTGCTTGTATAAGAGATCGACAGTATAAATAAGAACAGGAATTAAAGTGTATTTTCATTACCAATGAACACATTCTCGTCACACGCAAGGTATACTTCTTCATCTGTATAGCGATACATCAGGTAGTGAAATTTGCCAGCTACCAATGTACTTAACAATAGTCTGATATTTCACTGCTCTCCAACCTTAACCACTACCTACATTGTATGTCAACAATATTCATATATTAAGCCTAACCATCCAAGGGCAAAAACTGTCGGCGCCAGAGAAAAAAGCTCTAGGCATCCACCACTGCCAAAGCAGGTTTAACATTGGAGTGTGTTGTCTCTATACAGACAACAAAAGGCTACCTTGCGTGTTCTGCCTGAATTTAGCTGTTAATGCAGTTTTTTAGGTTATTTTTTACATCATTGTTCCCTGTAATGCTGGTCCTGTGACAATATTTTGTCCATGTGGATTTATTAATGTATGCACACTGTGATCATGGTGATGTGCACACTCACATGCACAAAAACACACAAGTGTGACAGGGTTTATGTGAGGGAGAGCGACAGATGGTCTAAGAACAAATTACTTGAAATTCCAAATACATTCACATATTTGTTCATAATCTCCCCCAAATTTCACGCACTTCTAATGTGTATGTCTGAAATCAGATTTCTATGATTCCATTCCATGATACTATCCATGTTTTTCACATCACGGAAATCATAAGGCCCTAAAAGGGAGACATATGGAGAGAGAAACAGGTGGTGCAGAAGCAAGAAGGACTACGGTGACCAAAAAAAAAAAAGTTAGAAGGAATTTTACTTCAGAACAGGTCACTGGACAACAGCACCTGTTCTGTCCCACTTGGCATCCCCATTCAGAACAGCAAGACATGCATGTATTAGGCAAAAGTCCTCCTGAACTCCAACAGTCTGCTTGACAAAGCAGCACAGCATACTGGCTAACAGTTATGAGGATGCAAACAGCATTAACAACCCTTGGGCATCAAGACATTCCTGGGAAATCCAGACGGAGACGTTAAAAATGTCGAGAGAAGAGTGCGATAAGGCAGAGGAACACACAGAACACAGTTGAAGGAGGTAGAGAAAAGTAGGTATGGTGGTCCAAGAGTGCAAAACAAACCAAAAAAATAAACAAATAAATCTACAACAAAGCAACAAGGGATGTGCATTTGACCTCATTTCCTTATTCTGAGTTCTTAAACAGTTCATGAATTTAGAAACAAGTATTCAAGGCTCACAGCAGCACCACACAGTGCTGGTAGATAATGATGCAAGATTGCTTTTCGTCTATTACTGTGCAATGTATATTATTGTTATTTTAACAATAATTTAATCAATCAGTCTCAAATATAAGTATATATTTTATGCAACTACACTGACTATTTTGAAATACCAAAGCTCTGAAGAAATACTCAAGTACTCAGCCCATCCCTACAGGCTACGAACAAAGAACTGGTGCAAACAAGTTGATCTCCCACTATATTGTGCAATGACTTACATCGTGTTATAGCCTAATGCAATTGCGTTGTGAGTTAATGTATTTGTGTTTTGACACAATGTTGTGTTGCTTAATGTCATTTTGTTGTGAGTTATTGATGTTGTATTGTCAATATTTGTTTCTGCTTCATAAATGTTTTGCATTTCTGGGCCACCATAGGTACGGCGGGTGAACTAGAATCAATAGGAGAGACACAGAGGGACACACACACTGTCAAGGAAACGCATCAATGATGGACATAGACACCAGTCTCATTACAGAGGCAGAAAAGATCCTCATCAGGCGTCTCTGAGCCTCCTCCGTAGGACTGAGCGGCGCTTCCTACAGGTCAGAGCAGCAAAAGGTTGAGTCAGGGTTCCCACAAATAAAGAGGAAGTTGTCTTTTTAAAGGTTTGTTTATGATTGATTACTCAACACTGAACAGCGTAACATTTTTATTTAGTTTGATTAAACTGCATCTAACTAAACGGAAGAAATCTCTGTATCTCAGTCCTTCGATTTTCTTGACAACCGTTCATGCGACCGACTTCACACTTGGTGGGTATACTGCTGAGGACCAAAGGAAGCCCAGTGTCGAGTGTGAAGTTGTTTGGATGAGCGGTTGTTGAGAAAATTAAAGGACAGACAGAGACCATCTTCCCGTGGCGACCGGATGAAAAGCACCACTCTGCTTTCGCAACTCACATTGTGGTTCCCACATTGTGGTTCGAGGGGGGGTTACGCCTGAACGGGCACTACAACAGTATTTGGAATGTCAAAAGCATTTCTAACATGGACAGCATCTTGTACCTATAAAGAAAACATAAAATTTCTGCAAAGTACTACATGTCGCTGGACACTTTTGTGTGTGCGAGTGGAGTAGAGCGGCTTTTATTGGAATTCTCAAGCAACCAAGCACAAGTCAACCAGAAGTCTATGGCTACCAGTGCACGCTGCTAAACTAAAACTATGAATGAAGTTATTAAGACTACATGACATGACTTAAATATAAATTAGAAATATACTGGTAATAATAATCACAGTAGAAAAATACAATATGTAAGCCGTAACACAAATAATACACCCACTTCTAATCTCATTAATAGACACACAAGGTCAGTTAGCTGGTAGGAAAGACACACAAAAACACACCCGCAATGTGCATTCAAACAAACACAAAAGAGCAGTTATTAGAGATACCATGTATGAGCAGACAAAAGTAAGATAAGCCATGCTCTGACTGAGCTAGTGAACAGATTTGTTGTGAAACTACACCTACTTAGATGATGTTTGCTTCCATGTGATGAATTTCGTTAAAGCTGCTATGTGTAGAACATCAATGTGATTGCATCATCATCAAATATCTTGTGGTCACACACTCGTTTCATCTGTAGAAAAATGAGTCGCCGGGAAATTTGGTTTATTCTGCATTTAGTTTTCACTCTGTGGCCCCAGGCTCAAAACCCCGCCAAAAGGGCCATAGTAACAACAACATCTAAGACAGCTACTCAGTTTTGTAGCTAATTTAGCTAGCCGAAGGTGAGAATTAAACTGAGCCCCAAACTTGTCAACCAGAGTCATCCAAAGGAAAAACTTTACTACATCACGCAATGTTGTCATTGGCAATAAAACTAAAAGTGTGGTAAAGTGAGCAGCAGGATTCAGACGGTTTCAAGCCTGAGAACATAAAGTAGAACCTAAACATAGAATAAATCAATTTTCACAATGATTGTCTCATTTTTCTACAGACAAACATATGTGCGATCACAAGATATTCAAGGATGACACAATCACATTAAAATTCTACACATAGCAGAGATTCAAGACCAATGTAGTTCAAGACTGACATGGAGCTGGCTTACTTTTTCCTAAACACTGATGAGGGTATTAAACTCTTACCAAAGGCTTGTAGTATTTTTTTCTGGACCAGTATGACAACAGCCGCGTTCCTCTACTTTACTTTGTTTTTGTTCTTAGAACTGGGCTATATTATTTATTTTAAAAGGTACAATTCGTAGTGGTATGCACAGCCATGGCTATGTGCAAAACTGCAACAACATGAGTGCTCTGCTGACAAGTAAAACAGTACATATCACACCATCAGGTTAACATTGTGTATTTGTTTCAGACATGGAGGAAACGAAAGCCTCAAAAAGAATTGAAAGTGATGCAGCATTGGGTGGTTTTCTCATTCACAAGTAATAAAGTAATAATGAACAACATTGACAAAGTCTGACCAAAACAATGGCAGATGTCTAACAACTGCTGTTATGTGCATCAACTGCAGATTGTACCTTTAAAAATAGCAAATTATTTTCATCATAGCAAGTATTAGGTAAAATCTACAAGTATTTCCACTGATGCTTTGTTCTTCTGGTATAGTGCATTCAAGGCACAGATGACCGGAATTTTCCCCATTTGTCCAACATTCTGGAATCTCCCCTGACATGTTGGCAGGCACCAAATTTTCATCGTGGAAACTCTGGGTTAAATGAGATTTTAACAAAGAGCTAGTTTCATAACCTTTTGAAACAACTGCTGATGTTCTATACTCTGGGCTATAGCCCCAAGACACACACACACACACACACACACCCTAAAATAAAAAATAAAAAAGTGATAATGCCAAGATGGCTGTAACACACCTTACAACAGCAAATGGGTGAACTCCAACATCAAGCAACTGACTAACAAAGTTAGCATGAAAGTTAGTGTGGTGAGGGTTAGGCATAAACAAAGACCTGATTAGGTCCAGGATTGTCAAAGTGCAGTGAGACCAATAGGAGACAGCTTTCACAATAACGACCATCTGTAAAGTTTCTGGATAGCTCTGTTTTCTTGAGATCCTACAGGGCCTGCTTGGAACTGTAATCCCAGATTACAGTGTTTTCTCCAGTAACTGGCTCTGCTGGGGTTGCCAAGGAACAGACGGGAACTGTAGGCAACCAAAAACAATTTCATCCTTGGGAAAAGTCCCATACTGATCAGCCTTGATGAACATAGCTTGTAAGCTATGCTCTGCAATGGAGAATTGCAGGCCAATTATAGGGTGGCTAAATGAAGCATTTATTTGCTTTGATGAGAGATGACTTGTAAATAAGAGTGTATCAGGGAAGGGGATTATCTGCCCAAAAAAACAGCATGAAATTAGAGTTCAAACTTCAGAGGAAGCGGCAAAAGAGCTCATCTGAAAGCTGTAAAAAATAACACAAATTTGCCAGTAAATACAAATGAATGAGGAAATTAGAGTTGAGAGAGACAAGCTTCACTGTGAGTTTAGAGCGATTAGTGTCAGCGAGCTACTTGTTTTGCAAGGTTTAACGCAAAAGTTTGTTCATGTTAACAGTGTCCCCATATTTCAAACACATGCATCTATGAAAGCATCAACTTTTCAAACCAAACTCCCTGATGAAAATCATACAAGTATAAATGTGTGGAGTACCTCTTTTTCTATAGTAGGTTGTTTTTGTTGGCAGATGGATGCTGGTGGAGAAGACAGAGAACTAGTTTTTGGAGGGGGGCAAGCAAAGCCCAAAGGGAGAGAAAGAGGGGAGGGAGCTTTTGAGGATGGGATGTCATCTGCAGGTGGAGAGAGAGACGATTTGAGGTCTGTGTTTGTACATGAAGGGGGACTGCAATGGGTAGATTCAGTAGCAGGTGTGGCATCAGTCAATTTGGGGCTGGGTGTACAGTAAGAAGGTGGAGACAAGAGCGAAGGTTTTAGTGCTGGAGTAAAGCCTGCTGGTGGACTAAGTGTTGAGGACTTGCATGTTGGGACACAGCCTGCAGGTGGAGAAAGAGGGGGAGACTTCGACTGAGAAAATTTGGAGAGCGCTGTAGTTGCAACTGAGTTCTCAGGTGTAGATTTTGGAGGTGGAGGATCCACAGGGGATTTGACCCCCCATTTTCTATCTGAATGTTTATTATAGGGCTTAGACTCAAGTGCTGAGGACTTGCATGTTGGGACCCGGCCTGCAGGTGGAGGAACAGGGGAAGACTTTGACTGAGAAATTTTGGAGGGAGCTGGAGTTGCAGTTGAGTTCTCAGTCGTACATTTTGGAGGTGGAGGATGCATGGGGGATTTGACCTCCCGTCTTTTATCTGAATCTGTACTTTTGGGCTTAGACTCAACAACAGCTGGCTTGGAGAGTTCCAGTCCCTCTCTCCTCTCTTCCTTTGTCTCTACTGAATCAACATTTTCCTTACGAATTTGTGGCCGAGGCTCCCTCGTCTTGCCCCTGCCCATTAGGCTTGCCAATCCGAGTGAAATATCCTCTTTCTCCTCAGTCTTGATGGACTCATGTTTGAAGGAAAATCCAGTCATTCTGGGGCCCTTGGGCATTGAGTCTGGTACTGGTTTGAATAGTTCAGGAGCCAGTTTTGCCAATTCTTGGGTCTTGGCTGAGCTTTGTGTAGGCATAGTGGTCTCCTCCTCTGTGGGAAGAACTTTCCTAACGACACGTCGTACAACCTTCACCACCTTTTTCCGAGTGAGACCCTGGTCATCTGTAACATCTAACTGGCTAGCAGCATTACCTCCAACTGTGACATTATTATTGGCACGTTCAGCACTTGTGTTGATAATGCCTTTTTGAGTGCTGTCACCATTCAAGACTGGCTCTGGACTCTTGGGAGACGGTGGTAATTCAGCATGCTTAATACATGCCAGGCCCTTTGGTGGTGGCTCAGGGCTTTTAACATGGTCTGGCACTTTGATGGGCATCCTAACTTTAGGTGGTGAGGAACTCCTGACCCGGGCTGTAGACTCTATGTGGGTCACTGAAGGGGGACTTTTTTCCCTGAATAGTCTTCTGCCAGGATCCAGAGCTGGCACTGACTGTGCCCGGTTGTGGAGACTATCACCGCCTGACTTTTCAGAAGAACAACGAAAGATATGAAGCAGTCAATGCACAAAAATATTATGAATGATAAAGCAAAATTGAGTGTCATGCCTAGATAATGAGAAAAGACATTTAATTTTCAATGATCACACAAGGCACATTGAAAATCAGTGTTACTAAATTTCTCTCAATTATTTTGTCATTTAAACAATCAAATTGTTGTGGCATGTAAAGTAGGCCGAACTGTGTCATGAGGCAAAAAGTCAACTTGCTCGTGCAATAATAAATGCGGAGATATGTAAGGTGATGACCCTGTGACTTATAAGATATTATAAGCTGTAATACTGAGGAACCGGATATTAATAAAAAATGTGTACCCTTAAACTGTGTCAAAGATATTAGATCATCACCAGTTGAATAGTAATGGAGTGTACATTTACTCAAGGAGCAACAGATTATGAACAGAGGTGTCTCTCATCATAGTTGACTAATTAGAAAATTACACAATTCTCCAAAATACCTCCAACCCATTCAACGAGCTACTGGTAGACCCCTGGAGTGACAACTGAATTCCATCTGACCCAGATTTACACAGTACTATATAAAGTACTATATAAAGGCTCTGAGACGGACAGCCGTTAGTGTGCTGAGCTGAGCAGTGCTTTTGGCGTGTCTGACAAGCTTGTGAAATAATCCTGAAATAGCCCATGACCAGTTTGTTTGGAGAGGGAGTGGTGAGATACCATAAACATCTGGCAGAGACCACAATATCTGGTCATTGGGCAACTCTACATATAGTCTCTTCATAACATATAGTCTCTCTATAACATATAGTCTCTCCATAACATATAGTCTCTCTGTAACATATAGTCTTTCCATAACATATAGTCTCTCTATAACAGTCTTGCTATAACATATAGTCTCTCCATAACATATAGTCTCTCTATAACAAATAGTCTCTCCTTAACATATAGTCGCTCTACACCAAAGTCTCTCCATAATACAGTCTTACATAACATATAGTCTCTCTATAACATAGTCACTCCATAACATATACTCTCTCTACAACATATAGTCTCTCCACAACATATAGTCTCTCTCTATAACATATAGTCTCTCCACAACATATAGTCTCTCCACAACATATAGTCTCTCTCTATAACATATAGTCTCTCTACAACATATAGTCTCTCCACAACATATAGTCTCTTGAACATATAGTCTCTCTATAACATATAGTCTCTCCATAACATAGTCTCTCCTTAACATATTCTATCTGTAACATAGTCTCTCCTTAACATATAGTCTCTCTATAATATATAGTCTCTCCATAACATAGTCTCTCCATAACATATAGTCTCTCTATAACAGTCTCGCCATAACATATATTCTCTCCATAACATATAGTCTCTCTATAACATAGCCTCTCTACAATATATAGTCTCTCTACAACATATGGTCTCTCTACAACATATTGTCATTCCCTATAACATACAGTCTCTCTATAACATATAGTCTCTCTATAACATAGTCTGTCGAACATATAGTCTCGCTATTACATATTGTCTCTCCATAACATAGTCTCTCCATAACATATAGTCTCTCCATAAAAGACAACTAGTTTCTATAAGAGACATATAGAATCTCCATAAGAGACGACTAGTTTCAAGTGACTGGCTTCAACCAAATGAAAATGTACACATGTTCAAGTCTTGATCTAACTCTACACCACTGTCTCATTTCCTCAGGACTAACTTTCATTGATGTTTAATGTGGGGTATATGCAATAAAATATGCCATGTATATGTCTGTACAATGTGTATGAATTATGGTATGAAAACAAACAGGGACAGATAGGTGAAAAATCATTTAGTCCATTAGTTGTGAAATTAAACAAGGAAATGTCTGAGACTGACACTTTATAGCATACCGGTAAAAACTATTATCTTCACCAATTTTGTGACTTTTGTAAAAAGCGCTTGTTAAGGATCAGGTTTGTACAGTAACAAGACCCTGTGGCGTTTTGCACTGTTTCACATGTAGTTCCAATTAATCAATTAATCATTGGTTTTTAGTTGCAAATAGATGCTTAAGGGAACGTCCATAGGAGAAGGAAAACCAATGTGTCAATTAACAGAATCTGCAATAAAAGGGGGGAGACTTTTCAAATTTCTTCAATGGTAATTTATAGTTGTCAACCCTTCTCCCATTTTTGTTTACAGCATGTTTAAATTATGTAGTCTTGGAATGCCTTGTGCATAAAGGAATTGCTCACTAGCTTACAACCAATTTAGGAAAAAGGACCGGATTCACATTTTGACATGAAAATTTGCTGTAAATTGTATAAATATGGCTTTAAAGTTAGATGGGCACATGGCTACTGACATATTTTCACATCTGAATCGTCAAAGACCATTTTGTCAAGGAAAGTTTTTCAAAGATTGCTTCAGATTAAGGAGGGATTGCCTCTCAAATCATCCATCGCCAAATATGTCTTTCTGTGTAATCTGATCTGACTGTGTACGGTGTGAAACATTCACTTTAGATCTGTCCAGTTCTATTACATCTGCAAGACATAAGAAAGCAGAGACTTGGACATGGTGTGTGATGTGAGACCGAGCAGCATGACCAGTATGAGGCCTGGCACACATCTGACCGCTGGTAGGAACAGCACGTACCGTATAGGACCTGAGCTAAGACTAAGACTACCCTAACAGGATGACAGGATGACCAGTAGGGACACTTACACTTTTGCTGCCTGGCTTGTTTTCTTCTTGGACCTAAAGGTATTGATAAAGGTATTGACATGAAAAAGTGAAGGAGATCAAAGCCTTGACACCACACAAGTGGTCACCCACCACACTGTGCAGATAAAAACCATGCAAAACTCAGCCTTATTTTAGAAAGCTATGTTTAGGGCTGCACGATATTAGGAAAGCATGCGATATGCGATAACATTGTTGAATATTGCGATGACGATATGACTCATGATAAATAAACAAATACTGAAGTATAAAGTTTTAATGTCTTTCTGCTTTAGGTTTGCTGCTAACACAGACCCCAGACAATGAACAGCCTATGCACACTGAATAAAAAAATGAAATGCATTATTTCCATTCCAGCAACATGGTTTTATTGGGAAAAAAATGCACCTGGCTACAGCCGCTATATTGACAATGAACAAATACCACCAACTTCGTTGCATGGCAATACAGTTTCTTCATCACTTTAACAAAACATCTAGGCCTAGTTAAAGCTGCTACTAGGAGTTTATATTATAAATGATTATGTAACAGTCTTAATTTAAAACTGATGTCTTACCAGTTTTGTAGAGTGAGTAACTAATGTTAGAATTTTATTTTTTACATTATATTTTGTTGTTACTGAGGCAGAATCGAACAAGTGACACTACCGCCTTATTTCCAGAAGGCGACACCAAAGTCAACACAAACTCCTAGTAGTATGCAGTGTAAATGCATGGCACGTGCATATACCATTTATCGTAGTTCAAGCAGTCTTTTGCGATACGTATATCGAGCATGTTGATATCGCGATGAAGATAAATTTTCGATATATTGTGCAGCCCTAGTAAAGATGATTCATAATGTTTCTCATTTAAAAGAAAATAAAATGCCTTTTTGAAGAGAACCGTTTAATGTGTGTTGTACAAGTCTAAAATGCATCGTACTGTAAGCCGCTTTGCTTCCTATTGTTCACCAAGTGTCATATGTTTGGCAAAACATAGAGAGACAGAAACTTCTGTTGTGTCTGTAAGGTCACAGATATAAAGGTGTACCAAGTTCATCTTAAAGTGGGGTACATGCACTGTGTGCATCATATAGTGGGGTACATGCACTGTTTTCATCATGTAGTGGGGTACATGCAAAGGCAAAACCAACCCCAGAGACACGTGCCATCATCAACCCTTAAAAGGCACACCATGCATAGTGAAATATCCAAAAAAGACTTCCCTTTTGCTCCCAGAAGGAAAAGCGTGATGAGAAAGCCATATTGCCAGCTTTTATGTCATTAACTATATACTGGGAGGGGGGGTCGGGGGGAGGGGTAAGAAAGAGGGAGGGTAGTAACAGACGGATTACGAGACAGATGGATGAAGATGGGAATCGTCACGGAACAGGTAGAAATCGTTGATTCCTCGATGTAAACGTCAAAAGTCGTTGAATTGTATGAGGAGCCACTTCATGAATGAGGTGAACAAAGTCTAGGATGCAGAGAGAGATGTAGGAAGAACAGGATATCACAGCCAGCACATAGCAAACAAAAGAATAAAAAAAAAATCTATAAAAGTATCTTAACACCCCCGTAGATATAATGAAGGCTTTCTTTCCACCAAGCTTTTCAAAGTCAACCACCTGAGAAAATTTAAACCATCACTGCAATAATAATATTGTAATAATAATAATAATAATAATAATAAACCAAACATATAGTGTTTTTCTAACAATCAAAGTCGCTTTACAATAAACGGGGTGAAACAAGACAACAGATAAACATTGCACAAACATACAGGGGTGGATGGGAAGGGGGGGCTACGAGAGGGAGAAGCGGCAGCCACACACAACACCAGCAGTACTCTCCCACTTAAACACATACAAAAGGGCAAGAAAAACAAAAAAAAACAACAGACACTGATTTTCTGTAGGGGTTCACTCCCATAGCCTATTCCTCTCCCGAGGTATCCACTAACCCATAGCTGGGTTAACAATAAATAATAAGAGTTAATAATAAATTTTATTTATATAGCACTTAGCCTACTGAGAGCTTAAATGTAAAATATGAAATTTGAGAAAACCCTGTAAATGTTATCAGCACAGCTGAAGCCATGAATCATATGCCTTTTAAATATGAGCTTGCTATACTAAAAATAATAAAAAATATATAATCCATCCAACATTATCCAAAGCAAAATATACAATAATAATAATAATAATAATAATAATAATAATAATAATAAATGCTGAGCACCTCAGCAAAATAATTCAGGGACCAGGCCATACATTTGTGAAACTGTGGTTTGAGTATGGCGCCTCTGCACCAAGCTGATGAGGTCATTTGTATGTCTCCCCCTAGTGGCGCTCAGAGACAATGCTCTGTGGCTAGGCAGAGGAGCCCGCCACATCCATACTCCTCTAACAGAAGAAAGACCCTCACAGAGTGTCAGACAACACTTGGGCCCTGCTGACAAGGTGTATGCATCTTTTATTGTTAGTGACATTCAACGCAGGGCACAAGCAAGGAGGACGTGTCTGTGAGGAGACGTTAGTGTTGCAACCTGGGTCACAAGTGACCATCTAGCTCTGGGCAGGACGTTTGTCATAATCTGACCTGTAAGTCTCAAATCAAACAGATTCTGGATCATTTCACCCAGACTCTAGTTTAAATCCTCTTAATGATACCATTGTTGAAACATTTGAAACTCCTGGCTTTGAAATGTTGACACAAAGCATGTTACATTTGGTAATAAAGTAAAATGTTTCTAAACGTCGTTAGGGGAGGAGTGCATTCTGCAGGTTTATTTTCTCCCTCTTCTAGACAGAAGCAGAACATGCATTTCTTTCATGCAAATACTTTGCCTGGTTTAAAAAATTGATAGCGATAGCAAACATTATTACCATAAACATATTTTTATTGAAATATTACGAGTGTACTACACACCAACACATAAATGGAAGAACCTCGAAAAAAAGGAAAACGTGCACTTCAAACAGTATTTAAACCATCCGAGAAAAAAAAATGTATAAAACACTGTCTGAGGACGGCTTTCCGGTTCAAGTAATGCAGTAAGAACAAGACAAGCAGAGTCCGTTAACTGGAGGCACTCAGCAATTCATTCATTACATCTTATTCCCTTTATTACAAATACTGAATGACTGCACAAGTCTAACAGAAAAACTTATTCAAGTCCATTATCTAACCAGAAATGTCCGTACATTATTTCAGACTTATTGATTTACTAATTTAATGGGTTGTGTTCAGTTTACAGTCGATCATAGTTAATTTAGATAAGTATTAAATGTCATGCTTGGTCACACTAGTCTGCAGTTGATGCTTCAAATAGTATTCTGTTGAGAGCACAAGACAAACAACCAGTCATCACGTACTGGAAAGCAAATAAAGCACCTACAGGAAACTATTTCCTTCAGCGCAAATGTTGATAGTCAATTATTCTTCCCCATATCGGCTTTCAGAAGTTTAAATATTAGATAGTGTGTTATTTAACCACCATTCAAAACAAATCTTTCGTTAGTTCAGAAATATGATCAAAAATAAAATGATTCATTATGTTGTACTCAAATGTTCAACAGCCAACACCATATCTGACAAACCGCATTAGAAAAGACCGGAATCGAACTGCTAAGAAACAAGGCCATAATGTGCCATGCTAACCTCACACCACCATTCCCACTGGCAAAGCTAAGCAGCACAGCTAGCAGTGGTCAGCACTAAAAATAGTGGCACCAGCTGAGGGGCTGAAAGCCCACATTTTTTTCTAAGGTTCTCCTATGAAGCCCGCCTGGTTTGCCTCAAACCCCTGAACCAAAAGTTCCTCCCATTACTTCTATACCTGTTCTCATTCACTCAGTGGAAGAGTTACCGGAGAGGGTCCCAGACTGTCATGTCCCATTTATTCCACACAAGTCAGTGAGAACTCAGGAAGGGAACACACATTGTGACAGCCCACAGAGTCGCTCCTCCTATCACACACACACACACACACACACACACACACACACACACACACACACACACACACACACACACACACACACACACACACACACACACACACACACACGTGAACATGCAAGAGACATGGTGAAGCAGGAGGCTGGTTATTTCTGCTAGGGGGAGGACGAAAAAGAAGGGCGGGACAGCTGTCATGATAGGACAGTCACCAGCTGGGTTAAAAATAGGAGCCCCCCTCTCCAACTCCTGAACCTAACCACTGTCTGTTGCCCCTGATACCTACAACTAACCCACCCCCAAGAATTTGACTGGCAGATCTTCTCAATCTCTCAATGTTACCCTGCTGTTGGTCTGTTGCCTCGGCTGCTCTTTTTAAGTGTGTGAACATCAGGTAATTTCACCAACCTGAGCTTTAGTGAAGCACAACTTGTCACGGATATTTGTTGACATTACATAGAGATCAAGCATTTACCAATAAACAAGTCTTCATGTAGTCAATCAATCCTTGCACTATAATCCAGAGCGAGCATTGTAACTGATGATCAACTCATTTCACAATGAAAACACTACTACTACTACTACTACTACTACTACTACTACTACTACAACTACTTTTGGCTGCTCCCGTTAGGGGTCGCCACAGCGGGTCATCCATTTCCATTTCTTCCTGTCCTCTGCATCTTCCTCTATCACACCAGCCACCTGCATGTCCTCCCTCACCACATCCATAAACCTCCTCTTTTGCCTTCCTCTTTTCCTCTTCCCTGGCAGCTCCATATTCAGCATCTTCCCCCCAATATACTCAGCATCTCTCCTCCAACACATGTCCAAACCATCTCATTCTTGCCTCTCTTGCTTTGTCTCCAAACCGTCCAACTTGAGCAGTCCCTCTAATATACTCATTCCTAATCCTGTCCTTCTTCACTCCCAATGAAAATCTTAGCATCTTCAACTCCGCCACCTCCAACTCTGCCTGCTGTCTTTTCATCAGTGCCAGTGTCTCCAAACCATATAACATAGCTGGTCACACAACCATCTTGTAAACCATTTCACAATGAAAACAGAGTCAAACAAATTAAATTGTGTTTACATTAGCATACTCTTTCTATTCCAAGTGTTTCCAAATTTGTGACCAACTAAGACTTTGGAGAATCTCTAACGATCCCTAGTGGCAGCCTCTTTTAGCTTTTGCTTGTTTGTGGGATTTTCTGTTTTTAGTTTCCTCTTCAGCAAGTGAAATACATTCTCAATGGGATTTAAATCAGGACATTGATTTTGCAGGTTTAAAAGTTTATTCAATTTCCTCCTGATGGTTACATTTGAAGCACATTTTAGGTCTTGGTGTTCTTGAATTATGAATATCTGCCCAATGAGCTTGGATACATTTTTTGAGAGGACAATATGTTTCTGTACATTTCTGAAGCCATTGTGCTGCTGCCATCATCTGTTAAATCATTTTATTATTGTGTGTTGATGTGACTGTGGGGCTCCGCTGCAGACTCCGGGGGTATCTTTATACCAAAATAAGAGCTCTGCCATAGCCTGCTTCCACCTCCTCAAAACTGTCCCTGCGTGTTGAGGCTACGCAGGCTATGTGGCCGCCACAAGAGCTGTGACTGGTTTGTTTGGGCTGCTTACTTTGCTACGCATTTACAGTACTGCTGTTGGGTCGACATATGCTACCTTTTGAGATTTGCTACTTAACGGTTCCCACAATCTTGGACTGTTTCCGCGCCCATAAATCCATGCAACCTTGGTGAGCTATATCTTGAAAATCTTTTTTTTTTTCACTGCGTCTTTTGACCTCTAAGCATGTAAATATTTGCATGTACACACTGACTTTGCTGCTGAATGTAGAAATAAGATGATAATAGCAAGTGTTTTATCTTTAAACAAAAGTAGCTAGCTCCTTATAACATGCGTATGTTATAACGAGCTAGCAAATATAGCTGCTAGTGTAGGCTGATTTACATATTGTAAATAATGAGAAAGAATGTAAGTGTGATATGTAAGTGTGATACCTTGTTTACTTTAGGGCCTGATTTGTCTGCATGTTATGCCACAGCATATTACAGCGCCGTGTACAGAGAGTCTGGCCAACTGGCTACACGGGCGCCATATTGCCTACCAGCTGGTAGGCAGCCCCATGCACATACTGTTCAAAAAATCGCACTCACATCATATATTTTACATCATGTTATGAAGAATGCCAGAAATTATGTATATTATATCACTGAGTACCAAAGAGTATCATTAATTTTGAATTTTCCAACATTCAGTCAAGTATTCAGAGTATCAAAAATTATGTATTTTGCATCACTCATTATCAGTAGTCAGAGTGCCAAAAATTATCTTTTCCATCGTTCAATACCAGTACGCACCAGAAATTACAGTGCCTCTCAAAAGTATTTATGCAGTGGTATGCCAGTCTTAAAAATGCTAATGACAGCCTCAGAAAAGCTCAAAGTGTCAAAATACTGTCTAAATTATTTAATCTAATAAATTTATGTTCCTGTAAATTGGGGTCACAGATCAAGTGCAGTAATAGAAATCAGGAGGACAAATGAAGCACTCCATATAATAGGGTAAGCTATGAGCCTTGTTATGTCATGTGACCAGCTTAATGAGATAACTGACCGAAAGTCGCCTCAGTTTTCCATCCATTCCATTCATTATCTTAACCGCTTATCCTTACCCAGGGTCGCGGGGATGCTGAAGCCTATCCCAGCAGTCATTGGGCGGCAGGCGGGGTGACACCCTGGACAGGCCACCAGTCCATCACAGGGCCCACCCACACACACACACACACACACACACACACACACACACACATCTAGGGACAATTTAGTACTGCCGATTCACCTGACCTGCATGTCTTTGGACTGTGGGAAGAAACCGGAGCACCCGGAGGAAACCCATGCAGACACGGGAAGAACATGCAAACTCCACACAGAGGACGACCCGGGATGACCCCCAAGGTGGGCCTAACCTGGGGCTCGAACACAGGACCTTCTTGCTGTGAGGTGACTGCGCTAACCACTGCCGCCCACCTCACTTTTGACTACTGTTAAATAAGAATTTAACATGACTATTGTATCTGTCACCTTATAATTGGTCACATGGCAAAATGAGGCTCACAGTTTACCCTGTTTTGTGGGTGTAATGTACCATGAATGGATCACTCTGCTAATTTCTATAACTAGACTCTGACCCAAACTTAGAGGAAACAAGAATTTATTAGATTAAAATTTTAGACAACATATTGAAGATATTGAGAAGGGGTTTGGCCTTTTAAGGCCACACCACAGCGTAAATAATTTTGAGCGGCACTTTATGTATTTTAACAATGTTGAGCCACGTGTGTAAAACCATTTTGAAAATGCTCAATATTAAAGGGTGCCACCAGTTCAGAACACGTGCATGGGCCTGGCACAAATATGGCCATAAATCAATGACAGTTATGACATGACAGTTAGAAAAATGTCACCAAACTTGATGGATATGTTTAATTAAGCTGTTGAAGCTTTAAACTTCTAATGGTCTGTGTTGGCTTGAACCCCAGAACCACTGTTTGCGGCTGTATTTATTTCTTGTTTTGACGTGTTGTAAAGTGATATCAAAAAACATGTAAATGGCAGTTTTTCTATATCTGTAGAAGTAATTCTTTTGTGTCAAATTAGCATTCCCACTCATTTTAGGAAATCACTTTCCTTTAGATATATATATATGTTTGTCAACATCTTCAGAATCATGCCAAAAATTAAAACCTGAAAGTTGCTTTTTATTTTGTTTATTAGTATTAATCTCATTAAGTGATAAGTCCCTTTGTATTAATAAATTAGGCTGTTTCTAATTTTATTGAGATAACTAAATATATTACAAGGGTTATCTGTGTTGACTTAAAACTAATTTGTGTTCATTTGCATAATAAGGCTACACAATAAATAACACAGAGTGAGACTGAACTGTAATAGCAACTATGATCGGTACTGCTGTCAATAAGACCAAGGAACTGCCTTTGAAACTTCCAGAGTAAGTTGTTGATGATGAAGTGTTTGAAGGACACTATAAAAAAAAGGGGGGGGGATACTGCACAACCATGGATCAGGCCATCCTACCAAAGTAACAGACAAAAACGGCAATTGTCAGAGAAGTGACCAAGACATCAGCTACAATGCTCAAAGAACTGCAAAGCTCATAGGCTGAAATGGGAAACACGATCCAGAAATCAACAATCTCTTCAGTACTTAACAGATTAGGCTTCTTTAAGAGAGTGGTGAAAAGGAAGCCACCTATGAGTAAGGCTAATTTTAGGTCACCCTGGAGTTATCTAGAAGCCATGTGAAAAAAAATCTAAGGCCTTCTGGAGAAAGATTTTGTGGTCTAATGAGACTACAGTTGAACTCTGGCCTGAAAGCAAAGCACTGCTTGGTATAAACCAAACACAGCCAAACAACCAGATAACATCATCCTTAACATCAGGAATGGTGGTGGCAGCATCATGCCAAGGCTGTTGTTTTTCAGCAAGAGGAACTTTGAAGCTGACTGTCATCCACCAAGGACAAGATGGATAGAGAGTACAAGCAAATCCTTGAAGAGAACCTGTAACAGTTAGCAAGAGCACTGAGGGAAAAGATTCATGTTCCGACAGGACAATGATCCAAAGCACAAAGCAAAAATTACTATGGAATGTATTTAAGGGATCCACCCATTGGTCTCTTATCTACTTTGGCAAAACTGAGAGAGATTATCCTAGAGGAATTTGAAAAATGTCTAAAATCTAACAATGAAAAGTTCATACAGACATCTCTACACAGCATCTATTCTGTAGGTGTAAATACTTTTGTACTTAAATGTCTTATTTTTGAAGAATAATGTTAAAAATATTTTTAAAAAATAAATAATACTCCTGAATAAAAAGATTTTTGCTTCACAAATGTGTTGATTTTTTTTGTTTCATAAATGTGTGAAATTAATTTGTAAAGGAAGAAAATTACCTAAATGTATTTAAATTTGGCAGTTTAAAGGGAAATTTTGCCGGTTTTATGTGGCTGTCCAATCAGTGTTGAGTGTATATATAGTCAATTGAAGCAATAAATTCCTCATCGCATGCTGTGTTGACAGAAAAGTCTGAGTTGTCCTGGTTGTGGAGCCTAGCCGGCAGTGCCTACAGGACCAGGATGCATTGTGCACAAACTTCTGACAACCAAACCCAAAATCATTCCAAAGCCCACCCAGCTGCTCTGGTTCTTGAAAGGAGGAGGACAAGATGGAAGCTTGGGAAATGGTGTTGGAGACTGAGAGCGAAATTAGAAATGAGAATGACGACAAAAGAGAGTTTGAAAATAAGAAAAGGAGGAGGAATACATTGGACTGCTCAAGCCATTCTGGTCAGTCATTGGGAATAGATGAGATGTATCTTGTTGGGATGGTAGTCGTGACAAGGGAAGAAAGGATTTTCAAGGACCCACATGAGGTCAGAATGTTTGTAGGGGGAAAACTTGGCGATGTATGATCAATCAGGATAACTAGATGTGGGATGGTTATCATTGATTGTATATCAAAGTGCCAGAGAAATAGAGCCCTTAAGATCAAGGTACTAAGAAGGTGTCTCTGTGACTTGCTTCTCACTCAGATTAAAAGCAAAGAAGAAAGGAGTGCCACTGTCAGTACAGGCTGAGTCCTTTCAGGATGTTGCAGGTGTATGTGAGGAAAGACGAATGACTACATTCCAAGAAGGGGAGGAGGAGGACAGTAAATCTGTGTTTGACTTTTAAAGAGAATTTCCGGAAAGAGTGTACCTTGATTATGTGAGCTACAGGGTGAGGCCATATGAGAGACCTCCTCTCAGATGTTTTTGCTGTCAAGAATATCATCATGTTGCAGCAGTATGTAATGGAGGCAGAAGATGTGGGAGATGTGAGAAAGAAAAAAGCAATGTGGAAGATTGTTAAATTGAGAAAGCGCAAGCAATGTGCCTGCACTGCAAAGGAAATTATGATACAGGGTCAGCACAGTCTCCAAAAAGAATTAAGGAAGAGAAAGTGAATAGGATGACAGCAGATAAAAAGGGATTGTCATATGCTGAAGATGCTAAAAGAATGAAGAGAAACAATGAGAATGATGTGAGACAAGAACCTAAGGCAGACAAGTCAATCAAAAAGCATGCTGAGTTTTGCTTTTGTAAGGACGAGATGAGTTTTTGGCCTTTTTGGCAACGGTAATTAACTGTACTGCTGGAATAGAAAGAAAATCTGAGAGAACTGACATAATTGTAGATACGGCAAGGACATTTCAGGTAGTTGTAGGAGTTTCTGGAGAAGGTGTGCAGCAGCTGCTGAGAGATGATTTTAGTCCCTCTCAGAAACCTGTGAAATAAAGCCTTTTTTAAGTAAATAGACATTAATAATAACAATAATAAATCAATGTTATATAGCGCTTTTCCAACAATTCAAGTCGTTTTACAATAAACGGGGTGAAACAAGACAATAGATAAATGTAACACAAACATACAGGGGTGAATGGGAAGGGGGGGGCTACAAGAGGGAGAAGTGGCAGTCGCACACGACGCCAGCAGTACTCTCCGACTTAGACAGATACAAAAGGGCAAAAAAAAAAAAAACAACAGCACTTTGGACGTTGATTTTCTGTAGGGGTTGACTCCCGTAGCCTATTCCTCCCCCGAGGTATCCACTAGGCAGTGGCACTATTTAACCCATAGCTAGGGGCTGGTTCATGGGCATCAGGGAATATCCTCACACCGGTGGGCCTGTGTACCACACATCTAGGGGCCAGACCTCCTCCGAGTCCCTTGTAGTTCAGCCAGGGTCGAAGGTGTACCCAGTTACCATGTGTCGCCACGAGGAGGCTTGCTGTTGGAGAGGCTATGTACCGGCAGGGAGAGACTTACATGCTCGGCTCTCCTGTTTGCATTTCTACTAGCCAGCGGTGAAGGTTGAGAGTGAGACGTGACAGGCACAAAACACTACACTAACACACTAGACGCTTCACAACAACCCCACTTATTACACGAGAATGTCAGACATTTTGATCCACTCTCCATTCTAGTTGGTGGCGGTAATGCACCAAATCGTTGTTTACCAACCGCCAATAAAGCAGCAGCAGCCCAACTAGTGGAGACGGGCATTTCTTGCGGCTCTATGCACCAAGATGTTAAAATATTCACACTTCAATCAGAAAATCGAAAAACGACAGATTGAATTTTTATTAACAAGCATGCTTTCTCGTTGTATCATGCATGGAGGCAACAACTACAGAAAAAAAGAGAGGAGGAAGTAAGCATAAGCTACCACTGATTACCAATAGATGTTTAAGGTGCAAAGATAAAAAGCTCCATATATGACGGGAAGGCACCAACATCAGTACTGGGAAAGCTTGGGGTATGCTCTTTGCATTTTGCAGAAGATGACTACAACAGGGCATCAAGAATCAAGAAATCCCTGAAGACATCTTCTGAGCCCACCCTTTCTGGAAGCTATATTTGCCATGGTGATGGAGAACCCCTGGAGAAGCAAGGTCAAATAGAAGAAAGCTGTTTTTAGCTAACGTTAGTTACACTGAATGCATGGCATGCAGTGTCTGCTCTATTTACTTCTGATATGCTAATCATAGTTATTTTCACTCTGTCACCGTAGATTCAAAAACAAACTGTCTCTACTTCTACCACGTGGTACTTGTCTGCAACATGCAGAGGAAACACACAAGTAAATGAGATGACATCACTGACTTGTCGATTCATTCACTGATTTACTATATATCAAATTACATACTGTGAGACAAACTGTGTGTGTGCACAACAGCAAAAATGCTATCGTAACAATGGTATAGACCACATATTCTAACCTGTACATTCGTTAGCTGTGCTAGCGGTCCAAACAATCCATTCATGCCAAAGCTTTCTATGTAACAGGTGAAGATTTCACACTCAGCCATGCTGATTTTGAAAACATGTGTCCAGCTGATTTTCTCTGAAAACACTTTGTCAAGGGACTACCAAGGCTTTTCCACAGAGCCCAGCTGGACTCTTTAGCATGTGTGCAAACAGTACATTAATCTATAAGCATCTTAATTGTTCCATTTTGTCATACAGAAAATGAAGCACCAGTGGGTATCAATACTACACCATATGTCAAGGAAGGTTGAATCAATTCATCTGGACACAACATTTACTGACAGATACGTTTCATCACTCATCTAAGTGACCCCTTCAGTCAAACTGACTGCAGGTATCCCTACCCTTATAAACAATACAGTGGCATAACAACTGAAACCAACGGCCAGTTTCATATGCAAATATGGGTGTGACCTTTAACTAGTGTCAAAGGTCATGTGTACTATTCAAAGAGGATCGGGGAATGTTGTAATCACAGCATTGTAAGATGGTGACAGATGTAATCTTAAGCCCCCCTCTCAGTTCAGGCATGGCCGTTCCTTCTTAACATAGATGGCCTCTTTCACTCCCCGTTCAAACCAGCGTTCTTCCCTATCAAGGATATGCACATCCTCATCCTTGAAAGAGTGGCCACTGGCCTGTAAATGGGTGTAGACTGTGGAGTCCTGACCTGACATCTTAGCTCTCCTGTGTTGTGCCATCATCTTGGCCAGCGTCTGTTTAGTTTCCCCAATGTACAAGTCACAGCAATCCTCCTGGCAGTTAACAGCATACACTATATTGCTCTGTTTGTCCCGGGGGACCCGATACTTGGGGTGGACCAACTTCTGGCACAGAATGTTTTGGGGTTTGAAAGCAAGTGAGACACAGTGTTTAGAAAATACATGTCTCCGTTTTTCCAACATTCCTGCCACATACAGAATCACCACTGGTTCATGCTTAGGCAGCTGCTGTCCTTCTCCTCTCTTCGGTTGGCTGGTGCACTGTTTGGGCATCTTCCAGGCTTTGACAAGCCCAGTTAGGATAACCACACTTAACCAAGGCCTGTTTATGTGGGATTTCTCCCCTTCCCACGCCGCTGTGTCGGTGGGGATGTTGTCAGCTCAGTGGTACAACGTCCTGATGACTCCTAGTTTGTGCTCCAGTGGGTGATGAGAGTCAAACCTTAAGTACTGATCAGTATGTGTTGGTCTATGGTAAATATCAACAATCAAATGTCCCCCATCACCAATTGCAATTTCACAGTCTAAGAAGGCTAACCTGTCATTTTTCACATCTTCCCTGGTGAACTTCATGTGGTTGTTCACAGAGTTAATGTGGTCGGTGAAATGTGATACATCTTGAGATTTAATTTTAACCCAGGTATCATCCACAAATCTGAACCAATGGCTAGATGGTGTCCCTGGATAGGACATCAGAGCCCTCTTTTCCACTTCCTCCATATACAAGTCAGCCACTACAGGTGAGACTGAGGAACCCATAGCACACTCATGGCTCTGCCTATAGTACTGCCCCCTGTATGTGAAGTACGTGGACTGAAGACAAAGCTTCAAGAGCAGACACTTGGTCAGTGTTAGGGGTGGTCCTGTTGCTAAGGGTGGGTTCGTTCTGTAATTTCATACAGACTACCTCCACTGCTTCATCAACAGGAACGCATGTAAAGAGAGACTTAACATCATGAGACACTATTGTTTCATCCTCTTCCATAATGATTGTTCCTCACCTTATCCACAAAATCCATTGTGTTCTGAATATAATGTTCATTACTGCCTACCAACAGGTTAAGAATAGATGCAAGAAACTTAGAGATGTTATAGGTCACTGAGTTAATCATACAAACAATAGGCCATAATGACACATCCTGTTTATGTATCTAAGGTAAACCATACAGACTGGGTGTAGCTTCCCCTGGGTATAAAGTATGGTACAAAATTCTGTCCATAGCATTGTCCTGTTCTAACAGCTTCAGACAATCAATCACCTTTTCTTGTAACCACTGCCTGGATCTCATTTCAGGGGCTCATAAGTATTCATGTCGCTAAGTAATGTCATATCTTTCTTGCAATAGCCACTACACACCATACCGCCCTCACTCACCTGGAGAAAAGGAACTCCTGTGTGAGAATGCTGTTTGTAGACAGCATTCTCACATAGAGATGTAACAAATAAAGAATCTTGAATCATGATAGTCTGTCTGGTTTAATACAACAGTGCATTCCTCTCATCAATACAACATTCCTCTCGTCTCTACTGATGTTGAATGGCTGTGCCTTCGCATTGCCTAAGGGGGGGGGGGGCTAAGAGTACATCTGTCACCATCTTACAATGCTGTGATTGCAACATTCCCTCATCCTCTGTGAATAGTACACATGGCCTTTGAAGCTCTAGTTAATGGTCACATGCATATTTGCATACGAATGTGGTCGTTGGTTTTGGTCATTATGCCACTGTATTGTACTGTATTGTTTATAAGGGTGGGGATACCTGCAGTCAGTTTAGACTGAAGATGTCAGTTGAGTGATGAAACGTATTTGTCAATAAACGTTGTGTCCAGATGAACTGATTCAACCTTCTTTAATCTTTTTTTTTTGGGATTTTTTTTCCTCCCCAATTTAATCCGGCCAATTACCCCACTCTTCCGAGCCATCCCGATCTCTGCTCCACCCCATCTGTCGATCCGGGGAGGGCTGCAGATTACCACATGTCTCCTCCAATAAATGTGGAGTCGCCATCCGCTTCCTTTCACTTGACAGTGAGGAGTTTCACCAGGGGGACGTAGCATGTGGGAGGATCACGCTAGTCCCCCCAGTTCCCCCACTCCCCCAAACAGGCGCCCCGACCGACCAGAGGAGGCACTAGTGCAGCAACCTGGACATATACCCATATCCGGCTTCCCACCCACAGACACAGCCAATTGTGTCTGTAGGGACGCCCGACCAAGCCAGAGGTAACTTCTTTCATTTTCTTACCTGGGTTATTGAGCATGCATCAAGACACTACACCATATGGTGGATGTCCACAGCTGCACTGATTAAGATGGAGTAGAGCTGCATTGCCTGCACGAACCACTGAGCAAGGAGGCCATGAAGAAGGAGAAGTGCTAAGAGGCGGACTCCCTTGCCTATGAGGACTTGTGTGCTCTGGTCCATGACAAGCATCTTCTGAAGGACTTCGAAAACATGGGCGTCTGTCAAACATACAGGTGAGCGTTGTACTTTGCAACAGTCACTTTTTGAAAGCAACATTGTTGTAGAAATCTCATTTCTGAAACAATGTTTTTTTACAGGTCCGTTGGAAGTGTTCCACTCTGCAATGTTAAGTACATACCCAAGAGACAACGCTTCTCCTACATGGGCATGAGGGAAAGAGGGTCACTTGCTGTGTTGGAAAGCAACAAAAGTATTGTGGATAGGAAGCCTGCCACTAACAGCAAAGATAGAAAACACACATATTTAGTTGGTATTTTTCTCTATAGCAACAAAACTATGACACTTGTTGCCAATGTAGACATAGATGTGGACAATTTACATTGTCAGCTACATCCCAAGTTATTCTCCTTTTTTACGTTTTTAAATAAAAAAAACTTTTAAACCCTTTTAAAGTCATCTGCAAATGGCACATTTGTGTAACTCAGCCCTGTGCTCTAGAGAATATCTGATTTCTTGGTTAAAATGTTGAGGGCTTTTTTTACATAGCTCAAATTATTCTTCTGTCATCAGCTGTGGCCTTCTCCTTCACGGTAACTGCTCACTGCAGATTAGTTACACTTCCAGCTATTTCTTTCTACTTAAAGAAAATACCCATCATTTATTTTCCAATGCCTAATTGCATTACACCGGTTCTACTTGGAAATGCTTTAATCTTATCTTAAAAATTATTGCTGTGGGGCATCCAGGTAAGATACCAGTCTATTCCGTTGCCTTCCAACACCGGATCGCATCGCTGGACCGCATCCCCGTGCTACCTCCGGCTTGGTCGGGCGTCCCTACAGACACAATTGGCCATGTCTGTGGGTGAGAAGCCAGATGTGGGTATGTGTCCTGCTCGCTGCACTAGCTCCTCCTCTGGTCGGTCAGGGCGTCTATTCAGGGGCAAGGGGAACTGGGGGGAATAGCATAATCCTCCCACGCGCTATATCCCCCTGGTGAAACTCCTCACTGTCAGGTGAAAAGAAGCGGCTGGCAACTGCACATGTATCAGGGGAGGCATGTGGTAGTCTGCAGCCCTCCTCGGATCGGCAGAGGGAGTGGAGCAGTGACTGAGACGGCTCAGAAGAATGGGGTAATTGGCAGAATACAATTGGGGAGAAAAGGGAGAAAAAAATCCAAACAGAAAAAAAAAATCTTGCTGATTTAGACAAAGGTGCTTACAACTTGTGTTGTTGCTCCCACTTAAAATTACTACTGATGAGACCCATAAAACTACGCCATATTGGACAGGCATACATTTGTGTACAAAATCCCTATCTTTTGGTTCAGAAGCTCAGTAGTGATAGTTTCCTCCCACTATACATTTGTAACAATTAAAATAACAATTACAGTCCTTTAATACACTGATTATTGAAGACAACGATCTCTTCCACAATAAAGTCATAACACAGCCACCCGCCTCATGTAACAGCACATGTCCCCAGCCTGCAAATGTAAATCACGTGTCTGCGATCCTATTGGTTAAACAACATCCCATATCCACCAACAGAGACCGTCAATTCCTTTTCCCTGCAGTTGATTAATCTCACCTCTATCCATTTACCACAAGAGGGAGCCAGAAGATCAACCAGAAGATTACGTTCTAACCTCCCTATATTTTGACAAATTATTAACTGATGAAATTAGGATTTTTTTTTGTCATTGATCAGCACAATAACAAAATGCAACAACGTATTTTATTTTCAATTTACAATTTTTCATCCATCCATCATCTATACCCACTTAATACAATTCAGGGTCATGGGGGGCTGGAGTATATCCCAGCAGGCAGTGGGTGGAGAGCAGGGAGACACCCTGGGCTGGTCACCAATCCATTGCAGTGCCCATACATACAGACACTCCTATGAATAATTTATAGACTCCAATTCAACTAAAATGCATGGATGTTGGAGAAAACTAGAGGAAACCCACACAAGCATGGGCAGAAATTTAAAAAGCACAAATGGAGTCAAAAGGATTTCAAGCCCTTTACAGCAAAGCTCCAAATTAAACTAAGGTGCATAAAAATACCCTTAAACAGTCTTAGATGAAGTTCTGTGGCTAATGACCCAACTGATAAGATATAATTTATTTCAGCTTTAGTTGCCTAGTACCTCATCCCAGAGAAAAGACAGAAGAGATTGAAATATCTGGTGGCTAAGTGGGACGGGGTTGGTAACGACCTTACCTGTTCACTTCCTGGACTTGGATTCTACGAGGCCTCGGGGTGGTCAGGAGCTTGCCGCTGATGACGAAATGATGTGCTGTAGTCTTACTTCATCCCATAAAATGTCTGACCCTACCCAGATGGTTAGGTGTTGGGATCATTAATGGCCATATCAACCTGGAATATCACTGTCTAACCATTTTGAATTTTTTTTAGCTAACACAGATATTGAATCCAAGGGTTGAATAACTACTTTAAAAGAAAATGTCTGCATTTCATTTTAAGTGCAAATGGGGAAATTCTAAATGTTGTTTTGTTTATTTCTGAGTGTTTTGGGCAATTTGAAAGAAAATCAAATTGTCCCCATTTTCAGGTCATGCTTCCATGCAATGCTGAAGACACTACACACCGGCAAACATCACATAGAGGAATGACCAAAGATGATTAAGATATGCAATAATGTGCAACCAAACCTGGCTATGCTATATAAACATCAAGCTCTATAGAAGATTTAAAAGATAACTATAGTTCAATTAACCACTGGAAAGAGAAGTCTATGCAGAATTGTTGTAGATGTGCTATAGGCAGTCAGATAAGACTTTATAAACAGTAAGGACTAGTAGGTAGAGGGTGTGCTAGAATGAAGGACAAATAAATGTGTTTGTACTCACTGGAATGCTAAACGTTACGTATGATATACAAATATAATATACTGGCAGGATGGAGTGGAACCACAACAATGATGCGAGAAGTGCCCAGAAACATTAATCAAGGCTGCTTCCAGTCTATTGGTGATCCCCACTACAGCCTAGCTAAGTCAACAATCTTCAGATTGTATTTCTGGTCACAGCGACTTATTAAATTCATCTAAGAACCTAATTTCTTCTTCTTCTTTTTTTTCGATTTTACAAATTATGCTGCATTGAGTAAGATTTTTCCAAATCCCCAAATATTCTATTTTAAGGAGAGGGCAAAAGCAATTAATGGAAGCTGCACACGGGGTTGTACTCTACTGTCCTCAATCTATCTATGAAAGAAAACAAAGACAAGTTCATCCCTGATGAACCTCAAATTTGATCTGATCAAATCAAGCCAGAGTGAATACATGAGATAAGTGGGTGAGCACACTCTTTGTGGAAGGTATCAAATTCAGAGATGGAGAGATTGTGCTGACATGCCGGAGCAAGCTCATCAATGCTGCAGCCCTGCTGCTGTGAAGTGGCAGATCCAGGTCACTGCCAGCAGACAGTGTGTGAGTGAGGGAGTGTCACATGCATCTAAACACACACCTGAGATGTGGCAACTGACTGCAGAATGATGACTGCGGGGGACAGCAACAATATTACTGATTCTTTCAGAAATCACAGGTCAACAGAATAGGGGGAAGGGGGCTTTTAAAGCTTTACATTTTTTGAGGCTTCATTGTGGCCTGAACAAGATAATGGGCCTCAGATAATGTGTTATTGTTTGTGTTTCTATTAGCCCGGGAGCTGACTGGAACCAGGACTAGAAAGTCCCACAGAAAAACTGTTATGACTGCAACAATGAACGAATGATGTAACGGTGTCCTAAGTAATGCATGGAGATTGGACAAACAAACTGATTTGGATACGCATCATGATTTCTTTTTTTACTTGATTTTTATACAGCCATAATGACTGCAAAATCGATATTTTAGTCAGTCTACGTATAGGGGCGTGAAATTTTTCTTTTCATTAATATGCTCAAAGCAGGTGAAATGCCAAAAAGGGTGGGCAGAAACCCATTCAAAAATTCCTTTGTTTCTACGAGTATGCACACATGGGTCAAATATGTAATGTAAAAAAAAAGAGATGAAAAACAACAATTCAACCCCAACAGATTTGAGAAACACCTGCCCAGCTTAAATCCAAGGTCTAGTGCTACTATGGATTTTGCAATTTAAAAGGTGCAGCAAAGCTTCACATGACGAAAATAGTTTGTAAACTTGATCATGGCAAAATCCGCCCACTAAGCAATTTCCTGTCAATTAAATATCTAAAAGAAGTCTGAATGATATGCACCATTTAGGCTAAAACCAGGCTAAATTTGGTTGAAAATTGGAAGACTAGCTCATGTCTAAATCTTGGCCTAAATAGCCATTACTATAACAAAGGCAACTAGAAGAGTGCACTCAGTGGAGAGCAGACCACCCCCCCACCCCCCCAGGCATATCTCGTTTTCTCTGGTGCTCAGACTTAGTGACAACCCATCCTTTTTTTCATCTACTAGGAGAACGGAAAATACTGGGGCACCGCCTGCAGATCTCCCCTTCTCCAGTGCTCGGACTTAGGTGAAAGCCCAGCTGAGGAGTTAGCGCTCAATTGCAGTATAAAACAGGTTTTTCAAAGGTTTTGAATCACTGCAATCGATCATACAGTCATAACTGTGCACAAATAATTTAGGTTGATTGGTCCAGTAGTTTGCGTTACACTAGCCGCAGACAGACACACACATGCACATTTTTTCTTTTTTACTTTTTTTTTTGTATTTTTCATACCTTTATTAGATAGTGATGGAGCAGGCAGACAGGAAATGGGGAGTGGGGTGAGACATGCAACAAAGGTCGCTGGCTGGATTCGAACCAGCAACCATTGCAATCATGCGGCCATATTGTATGTATTCTAATAGTTTGGCTAGGGAGGTGACCAGGGGCCTCAACTTTTCTAATATGTATACAAGTTGGACTTCAAGAAAACAAGGTTGGAAATCACTGTGGTAAAGGGTGCATGCTACAGCAAACAAGAAAGACATGCTAATACACAGACAACACAGATCTTCAACAGATCACTGGAGAGCTGTGAAGTCCCCTCCTGCTTCAAATGCTCAACTATCATCCCGGTCCCCAAGAAACCTTCCATCACTGGACTGAACAACTACAGGCCCATCGCCTTCAAGTGTTGACCCACTTGAAAGAAATCACAGCCCCCCTGCTGGACTCCCCTGCAGTTTGCCCATCGGGCAAACAGGTCAGTGGAAGACGTAGTCAATATGGGAGTGCACTGCATCCTGCAACAATTCTACTCCTCAGGGACATACGCAAGGATCCTATTTGTGGACTTCAACTCAGCCTTAAACACCACCATCTCAGAAGTCCTACTCACCAAGCTCACAGGTCCCCACCTGTCAATGGATAACAAACTTCCTGACAGACAGGAGGAAGCAGGTAAGGCTGGGGAGAATCACATCCAGCACCCGGACAATCAGCAAAGGCACACCCCAGGGATGTGTCGCCCACCCCCCCTCCCCCAATTAGGATTACCTTTTCCACACTCTCAAAGGATTTGGTTTTGGCCCAAAGATTATCTGGATAAAAATCCTCTATTCCTTCCCAATGGCTACGGTGCATACCAACAATAATCTCTCCACTTACATTTTTTTATCTTTTATCAGACAGAAAGAAGGCAGGCTGAAAATCAGTAAAGTGGTCCTTTAGCTTTATCGATAAGCTTTTATCAACCTTTATCTGGAACAACAACAAAAAATGGTATACAGAAATGCATACTGCAGAGATCTCATCTCCAGGGTGGTATGGCATCCCAAATTTTTTATATTGGGGATTAATTTGCCAACATCAGGGCATTAACATACTGGATTAGTGATATAGACAATTCTGATACCACTAAATGTCTAATCTTGGAGAATACATCGGGAATCAGAAATCAGGGAACACTTCATTTGTCATTTCACTTCATGTACTTGCATACATGAAATGAAACGAAATATAGTTTCCCCTAGCACACAGCAGTGCAACACAAAGACAAAAACACATATGCAATAACTAAAAGAACACATATATTCAAACTGCAAAAACTACAAAAATCACTGTCCAAGAGAATGAACACCAGCCAGGATGACTGTTGGAACTGCCGGTCTGCATGGGCTAGCAATTAGATTAGCCTGCCCCACTTCCATGTCCTGTCAGACCGCCCTCGGTGTTTGCCCTTCGGGTGCAGCTCCGGGCAGGGCCGTGGTCCTTGGACCCACCGGAGACAGCAAACCAGGCTCCCTCAGCCGATCCAACACTTGCTCTCCCAGCCAGACACCTTCGACACACCTCCCCGCATTCAACACGATGACACTAAAAACACAGTCAACACTCGGAAAGGCCACCACCAGACTACCCTCGTGTTATTGGAACTGCTGGTCTGCATGAGCAAGCATTTAGCTTAGCCTACCCCGCTTCCGCATTCTGTCAGACTGCCCTCGGCGTTTCCTCTTCGGGCACAACTCCGGGCAGGGCCGTGGTCCCTGGGCGCACAGGACGCAGCAGACCAAGCTCTCCCAGCCGATCCAGCACCAGCTCACCAAGCCATCAAACGAAGACACAAAGTGTCTTAGATGCAGACGTGGAAAAAGACACTGCATGGACGGTATTGGGTGAGGCCACCGCAAACCTAAGTTCACACCGCCATCTTCCCACACCAGTACTGGGTGAGACTGAGTACTGAGTTTGTGCCGCCATCTTCCCACACCGGAAGCGGAAAGAAATACATCCTGCAGATACGCCTCCTTACCAGCTTGATTGTGCTCTTAACTTCCACTGGTAAAGCCCATTTCTTATTTTACCACAAACCCTATCGTTGCACAGTTGGTAAAAATTTGTAACCAGTTTAGGAGGTAATTTGCCCACAACAATGCAGCCTTATCTCTCAGCCTTGACTCTCTTGCCCTCCTCAAAACCCAGTCTGTCTCCTCCCATCCTGTCCCCTGGTTCACCACCGAACTCTGCATCATGAAGGCCACTAGTCGTCGACTGGAGAGGCTCTATAAAAGGTCTGGCCTCATTGTCCACCTCGAGGCCTTTAAAGATCATGTGAAGATCTGTAAAAAACTCTCTCCCAGGCCAAAATGCATTACAACTCCACTATCATTTGCAACCAACAAAATCACCCCAGAATGCTGTTCTCCACTATCAACTGACTACTTCACCCCCTTGATGCCTCCCGCCCTTCAGGTATCCCTGACCTCTTCTCCAAGTTCCTGAACTTCTTCCAGGACAAACTGGATTCTATCCACCAGCAGCTTCTGGTACCCGACCCCCCCACATCCACCTCAGTTGCAGGATTTTGCTCCCCCTGCTGCGTGCCTACCTAAGTGCTGCCTCTCCTATTTCTCCCCTGTGAATGCTGCTCAAATTGCTAAGTTGGTCACCAAGGCCAAGGCTTCCACCTCTTCCCTGCACCCCCTGCCCACCGTCTTGGTCAAGGTATGTTTACCTACCCTTTGCCCCATAATTGTGGACATTATCGACTCCTCTTTGGAATCTGGCATGGTACCCTCCAGCTTCAAAATGGCTGCAGTCACCTCAATCCTCAAAAAGCCAGGCCTAGACCCAGATGACCTCACTAACTACTGGCCAATCACCAACCTTCCATTTCTCAGTAAAATCCTAGAAAGAGCAGTTGCTGCCCAACTCCATCAGCACATGTCCAACCATGAGCTCTTTGAACCCCTCCAATCTGGCTTCAGAGCACACCACAGCAATGAGACTGCCCTTATCAAAATTACCAATAACCTCCTTATATTGCTGTTGATTCTAGCTACATCAGTGTTCTCATCCTCCTGGACCTCCCTGCAGCCTTCAACACAGTTTCCCACACCATTCTCCTCAACTGCTTATCTGAATACCTAGGCCTCAGGTGTAGTTCTCTCCTGGATCTAGTCATATCTCGCCAACAGGAAACAGTTTGTCACCATCAGAGACTCCAGTTCCACCCGAGCCCCAGTCAACCAAGGCATGCCACAAGGCTCCCTCCTTGGACCCCTCCTCTTTATCATCTACATGTCCCCCCCTTGGTCAGATCATCCGCCACCACGGTTTTTATGCTGATGATACGCAGCTTTATCTCAGCGCTAGACCATCCTCTCAGCTCCCCCCACAATCCCTTGTCAAGTGCCTCCACCAAATAAAAATATGGATTTCATCAAATCTACTCAAGCTTAATAGCAATAAGACTGAGCTCATGGTTGTGGCTCCCAAGGTGCTGCTCTGGAAGGTTGGAGATCTTCTCCTCGACATGGATGGCTGCTCCATCTGCCTATCCCCAGAAGTCTGCAACATTGGTGTCATTCTGGACTGCATCCTCTCAATCCAGTCACACATCAAATCCGTAACCAAATCTTTCACCACAAAAACATCTCCAGACTCCAGCCACTACTCTCAGACTCCGTGGCAGAGACCCTCATCCATGTTTTCATCACCTACCATCTGGATTATTGCAATGGAGTCCTGTCTCGGGTATCTAGCAAAGCCCTACACAGGCTTCAGTATGTGCAGAATTCAGCTGCCAGGGTGGTCACCCGCACCAAGCCCTGGCAACACATCACTCCCACTCTTGTCCACCTTCACTGGCTCCCAGTCAAATCCTGCATTTCCTACAAAAATTCTCCTCCTCACCTATAAATCCCTCCATGCCCGTACCCCCCAGTACCTATCAGACCTCCTCGATCCCCTATATTCCATCCCAAAATCTGCGGTCTGCAGACACAGGCTTGTTTTCCATCCCCCACACCAGCCTGCAGACCTTTGGGGATAGAGCCTTTAGTGTTGCAGACCCCACCCTTTGGAACTCTATTCCAGCAGAGCTCCACAATGTTGCTTCTTTGGACAATTTTAAAAGACTACTGAAAACCTACCTTTTTAATAAGGCCTATGGTCTGTAGTCTTTGGATCTTTGTTTTAATCTTCTTTTTTTCTTTTTTTTTTCTTATCCAGTGTAAAGTCGCCCCTGTGATGGCCTGGCGGCCTGTCCAGGGTGTCTCCCCACCTGCCACCCAATGACTGCTGGAATAGGCTCCAGCATCCCCATGACCCTGAGAGCAGGATAGGCGGTTCCGATAATGGATGGATTCAGTGTAAAGCATCCTTGGGTTCCTTGAAAGGCGCTATACAAAACTAAGTTGCAGTTGGTGTTGTTGTTGTTGTTGTTGAATCAATCAAGAGGGCAGTGGCCCAGTATGGGAAGCAAAGCAGCGTGTTTACAAACCTGTGTGATGGCAAAAACCAAGCTGCAGACGACTGCTATAAAGTCGCGCAGTGTATTGCTTAACATGGGCAACCATTCTCCGAGAGTATATAAAGGAGGCTTTCCTCAGTATTTTGCAGGTCATATTTGATGGGTTACCAAACAAAGACATGATCATCAACAGGACCAAAGAAATGTCCATTTCTGTGAGAGCTGTAGAGGTGCAGTATAGACATGGCTGAAAACATAAGGCATCAGCAAACTCTTGCATTGGTGTTGGCATTGGCAGGATTGGAATAGGTACTGGTAGGATGCATCGGTATTCAGCGTAGTAGCTCTTGACGAGAGAGTGGATGTAAACGACGCTCTACATCTAGCAGCGGTTATCAGATATTGTGACAACCATGGGAAATCAGTAAGACTGAATCTTATTTTTTTTGGCCCAGTAATTTTCATACATTTGCACAAATAATAGTGTTTGTGTGTGTGTGTGTGTGTGTGTGTGTGTGTGTGTGTGTGTGTGTGTGTGTGTGTGTGTGTGTGGGTAGAGCGCAGATCTTTTGGCATGTGGAATCTAGACAGGGAGACAAGCAGCAGCACTAAATAAATTAATAGATAAATACTAATTTTGAAAATGAACTAGCACTCAGGTCTGTGATTTTTTTTTTTTTTTTTTTTTACTTTGTAAAGTGGCATGGGACATCCAAAAGGTTGCTGACTCCTGTTCTAGAATATGCCATAAAACACTGATACAAACAGGCAAAAAAAAATGTTTGGGAAAGGATGGTATGAAATTGAAACCTCTAAATATTTTGTTTGCGTACCATTTCCTTTCATTTCCTCAAAATGTTGCTACACCTTGTTTTTCATTCAGATTTTGGTCAGTGTAAGCACAAGAAAAAAAAGTAAATGCAGCAAATGAAAAAGCACAGCCAACACTAAAAACATTACTCCATCCTGCAACAGCTTCCACATATAGACTAGTGTGTTGATGCAGCACAGTGGATTTTCTACCCGGAAGCTCTTGTATACACAAAAATGTAAACATTCTGAGTATGTGGATATTTGAGTGCTACTCTCTCCACTCCCCCTAGTTTTTAATTGCCAGTGGTAGAGAGGCAGGAAGTGGACATGCTAGACCTCCTGACCTCCTACAGATTGAGATGGAAGGTGGCGGCTACTTTTCCTCTTCCTGTGTTTGGTGACTTGAAACAAGCATCCTGCGCGATTAACAGTGATCCAGAGATGGACAGAGGAAACTGAACTATTGTACTAGAACAGGAATTGTACATGTTTAACTGGCTCTGGGTGGAAGGCCAGCTAAGATCAGTTAAACCTTTCAGATCAGAATGTCACACTAATAAGGGGGACTTGGCCCCTGAATCAAAGTCAGCATAATGGTTCCACTGCCTGTATGACGCATGCACACCCGACCTAAGCACTAACTGCTTATGCACAGTCTTCAACAAGCAAGAAAGTAAACCCTTGGCTAAGAGATGTCTCTGAAACGTATTGAATGGCATCTTTCTACAAAGACATTAAAGATATTAAGCTGTGGGGCATCCGGGTAGCGAAGCAGTCTATTCCGTTGCCTGCCAACACGGGGATCACCGGATTCAATCCCCGTGTTACCTCCGGCTTGGTCGGGCGTCCCTACAGACACAATTGGCTGTGTCTGCGAGTGGGAAGCCGGATGTGGGTATGTGTCCTGGTCGCTGCACTAGCGCTTCCTCTGGTCGGTCGGGGCGCCTGTTTGAGGGGGAGGGGGAACTGGAATAGCGTGATCCTCCCACGTGCTACATTCCCCTGGTGAAACTCCTCACTGTCAAGTGAAAAGAAGTGGCTGGTGACTCCACATGTATCAGAGGAGGCATGTGGTAGTCTGCAGGCCTCCCCGGATCAGCAGAGGGGGTGGAGCAGCGACCGGGATGGCTTGGAAGAGTGGGCTAATTGGCCAAGTACCATTGGGGAGAAAAAGTGGGGGTGGGAGGGGTGGTCAAAAAAGAAAAAAGATATTAAGCTGTGAAAATGTTTTAAATCCACATGAAACAACAAGAAAACAGCCATGAACTAACATTCGAAAACTGAAGGAGTCCATCAGTTTCAGTTTTGACACAGTATGTGCCCAGATAGACAGGCGGTCAGCCACAGTGAGGAGCGCTGCCATAAAACAGCTCGGCAGGCTTAGCGCTGCTGTACAGGCAGTTTGCTCTCATTATGCTGCTGTGTCATTGTACTCTATAGAGTCGCCAGGAGAAAGCAGACAGTGTGGTCAGCACACCACACGAAGTGGTCAACAGTGGTCACCACCACTCAGGGGCGTGACATACCATCTTCCTTATGGAAATAGTGGCAGTGATATTTGGCTAAGGCCATGGCGATGTCACTGTGCTATTATAGCACAATTATAACACGACAAAACAAGGGTTTAAGGCTGAATCCCTCTCTGCCACATAATTTTTTCTTTTTTTGGGTGAGGGGGGTCTCCATTTTTCTCCCCAATTGTACCCATCCAATTGCCCCACTCTTCCGAGCCTCCTGGTCACTGCTCCACCCCCTCTGCCGATCCGGGGAGGGCTGCAGACTACCACATGCCCCCTCCGATACATGTGGAGTCGCCAGCCACATCTTTTCACCTGACTGTGAGGAGTTTCGCCAGGGGGACGTAGCACATGGGAGGGTCATGCTATTCCCCCTAGTTCCCCCTCCCCCTGAACAGGCACCCCAACTGACCAAAGGAGGCGCTAGTACAATGACCAGGACCCATACCCACATCCAGCTTCCCACCCGTAGACACGGCCAATTGTGTCTGTAGGGACGCCCGACCAAGCCGGAGGTAACACGGGGATTCGAACTGGCGATCCCCCTGTTGGTAGTCAACAGAATAGACCGCTACACTACCCAGACGCCCCTCTCCCAGACAATTAAGGCCACTACTTTCCACTTATTAGCGTTCTTTCTAATAACATGATTTAGCCCAATACAAAAATGCAGTCTTTCCTTCCCCCTCATTATGTATCACAGAGAAAAAATAAACACTTCATTACAAATTATTTATTTCTCCTAACTTTCCCTTCTTTCTACCCTCTGTCTGACAAGCATGTCCTCTTCCAAACAGCCTCTCTCTCCTTCATTTGGCCTGTAGCATATTTTTGTACATATCACAGCTAGGAAAGAGGAGGGATGACACAAGGACTGCTGTAGCTGTGTCCTTATGCAATGCATCAATGTGTCAGCCACACTGACAACATCAAAAAACAGACAGGAGACAAGAGAGGCCGACTGACAGGTTTTCTACCAGATGAAAAAAGATGCACACTGTCTGAAAAAGTTTATAAAAATTAAGAATAAGGGTCGATGGACCACAGGCAGTTAAGTCCAGGGGTAGGAAGAATATATAAATATGTATACAATACTGTTGAAGGCACATTACAGACACACTACAGGACACAGCAGACCATGTGTCTGCTGTATCCTGTGGGACCAAGGACTATGGCCCTGCCTGGAGCTGCACCCGAAGAGGAAACACTGAGGGTGGCCTGACAGGGCGCGGAAGTGGGGCAGGCTAAGCTAACTGTTAGCCCATGCTGACCAGCAGTTGCGACGGTCATCCTGGCTGGCTGGCGTTCGTTCTCCTGATTTTTTTTTTTTGTGGGGGGGGAACTTACCTCTTTTTTCTCCCCAATTGTATCCGGCCAATTACCCCACTCTTCCGAGCCATCCCGGTCACTGCTCTACCCCCTCTGTCGATCTGGGGAGGGCTGCAGACTACCACATGCTTCACCGATACATGTGGAGTCGCCAGCCGCTTCTTCTCACCTGACTGTGAGGAGTTTCGCCAGGGGGACACAGCGCATAGGAGGATCACGCTATTCCCCCCAGTTCCCCCTGAACAGGCACCCCGACTGACCAGAGCAGGCGCTAGTGCAGCGACCAGGACACATACCCACATCTGGCTTCCCACCTGCAGACACAGCCAATTGTGTCTGTACGGATGCCCGACCAAAGTAGTTTTTTTTTTCCAGTTTAGCTATGGGCGGCACGGTGGTGCAGTGGTTAGCGCGGTCACCTCACAGCATGAAGGTCCTGAGTTTGACTCCCTTGCCCTGGGGCTCGAACCGCGGACCTTCATGCTGTGAGGCGACCGCGCTAACCACTGCGCCGTCCTACTCTTCTTCAATTTAACAAAATAAATCCCCTTGAGATCTTTGCTAAGCAATAAGCTGTAAAGACAGGCTAAACAGTTGTCTTGACACAATCTGGATTAAAATACGCCTCCACGTGAACAAACAGGTTGAGCTGAGATAACTATGCTATTACAGATTTTGGGTCTAGTTCTCAAATATAATTTATGAATTGACGTTGCTTTTCAACGCCAATTGACTGGACAACAACCACTGAAGACGGCCTAATTGTCATTTAGTCACTGCCTTGTTTTGTGAAAGACTCGGGGGGAATCAGTGCAACAGGAACATGCATATGGTCCACCTCCCACGGCCAGTTCATATTCACACACACTTTGCATTGCGTTTTATAGGTTAATTGTTTACAGAGTTGAATTCTCAAGGAGGCAAACCATTAAATCAGAAAAATAAAAGGACAAACATAGCCAAAAAAAAAAACAATCAGCCAATCGCCAATTCCCAATATATTCGTCCAATCGCCCAGGTCTAATGGCCATAATGTGCAGCATAAACTGATGCTAACAAAGCATTCTCCATTTAGACGAGGGATGCCAGAGGTCACCGAATTTAAAGAAAACTTATGAGGTCATCTCACACAAAAATGAGCCCAACCACCAACAGCAAGGGCTGCATTTCCTCTATTTACTGTAGTAGACATAGTTGTGAATAATCTTTTCATTGTTTGGGTGGAATCAAGCAACAAAGCAAAGGTCAGTACATGGTGTATATGAAAATAACTGTACAACCAAAAGCACCAGTTAAATGGCTCTAGTCATGTGACCAGCTGAGCGACTGGAACATGAAGCTTGATGTTTTCAGCAACCATCTCAATTCAGAAACACAGCACTGACCACAAAGACGCTTTCACAAGTACAACTCCAGCATGATTCAATGTTTTCTAGGCAAAGCAGCATATTTTACTAAGAATAATTGCATAATTTGGGTGGTACGTTTGGCTAGTTTCTCGTCTTAAGACTGACTGAATTTATCTCACAAGTTCTGAATTTGTTTATTTAACTGGTAATCAAAGCCTGGGACATGACATGAAATGCAAGCGATGAAACACACAGGTTGAAATGACACTACAGTCGAGAATCAGTCAAACACAATGCTAAAAGCGGAGAGAACATGTGGCAGTCTGCTGTGTTTTGTAAGACACCGAGTAAATGTGTTCTGTCTTTCAAATTAACTTAATCAGCATTAATTTTTGAACATTTTGCAGATCTGATGCTAAATGTTTTGCTAAAACTGTATATCAACGGCTTGTCTTCCAAAGGACACTTTCCATCTGTTTCCAGCTGTTCCATCTTGGTTGCCCCATGGAAATTCCAGATGTCAAAGACCTTCTGTCGACCGTCAAAGTCAAGCCCTGGATTCTGAGATGTGTAACAGTGCTGTCCAGGGACATCATTACAGATTGTGACATGGGGAGATTATGACCCTAGATACTGAAAACTCACATAGTACAAGAGGCAGTTATTTGAGTTAAGATCAGGGTGACATGGAAATAAATGCATCTGGGCTCTGTGGTTTCTTTAAGAGGTAAGAGCTGGAGAGAAAGAGGAATGTTAAAATGGGTGCATGTACATATATGTATGAATTTAACCTTCATCTTGCCTTTTTTCCAAACATGGATGGATGAACTTCCAATTTTGTTTATTTGCAATTTGGTTGGCCCTGTGATGGCCTGGCGGCCTGTCCATGGTGTCTCCCCGCCTGCCGCCTAATGACTGCTGGAATAGGCTCCAGCATCCCCGTGACCCTGAGAGCAGGCTAAGCAGTTCGGATAATGGATGGATGGAGGGTTTGGTGCTGCCCCTTGTATTCAACTGCACAGTATGTTTTTTGGGTGGGAAATGGCTTCTCCCCTATAGCTCAACCCCATCCAAACTTGTTGTCCCATCAGGCTAAACCAGCTCTCCTAATACAGGTTCATATTTTAAAATATGACAAGAAAGCAGACAGTCTCAAGACTACCACAGACACTCAATTGTCTATGGTACAGCAACAATATACCATAATAGTGGTGACCAATCATGCGCAATGGAGGGCCATGTGTATGCAGGTTTTCCTTTCTACCAATTGCAACACCAGGTGATTTTGCCAATTAGCACCCCTTCAACTAGGCATCCATTCCATCCATTATCCAAACTGCTTATCCTGCTCTCAGGGTCACAGGGATGCTGGAGCCTATCCCAGCAGTCATTGGGTGGCAGGTGGGGAGACACCCTGGACAGGCCACCAGGCCATCACAGGGCTCCTTCAACTAGACAGTGGAGGAATAATCAGTAAAATCAGCTGGTGTAGTGTTGGGATAGAATGAAAGCCCAAACTGTGCTCCATGGTCCACCACTGGGCAAGACTGGTATACAGGAATGGTAGTCAAAGGTAACTAGTAAACACTATGTCCATTTACACAATTTAGAGACCTTTATTCAGTCCCCCCCCCTTTTCTCCCAATTGTACTGTGCCAATTACCCCATTCTTCCGAGCTGTCCCGGTTGCTGCTCCACCCCCTCTGCTGATCCAGGAAGGGCTACAGACTACCACATGCCTCCTCTGATACATGTGGAGTTGCCAGCCACTCCTTTTCACCTGACAGTGAGGAATTTCGCCAGGGGAATGTAGATCATGGGAAAATCACGCTATTCCCCCCAGTACCACCCCAAACAGGCGCCCCGACCGACCAGAGGAGGCGCTAGTGAAGCGATCAGGACACATACCCACATCCAGCTTCCCACCCGCAGACGCGGTCAATTGTGTCTTAGGGACGTCTGACCAAGCCAGAGGTAACACAGGGATTCGAATCAGCGATTCCCATTTTGGAAGGCAACGGAATAGACCGCTATGCTATCTGGAGGCCTTATTCCAAGTTTTATAATTAAGTCCACCCAAAAGGGAAGAATTTGCTTTTTGACAATCTGATACAAGAGACAGTGTAATATGTGTACATCTGCTCAACAAATGGCTGGTATGGACACTGGACTACCACTAATACAAATCCCTAGAGATAGACATTTTTGTATCATCTGTGACTCTTTATGCTGCTCCATCGTTTTACCTTTAAATTTGGCTCCTCAGCTACAGAAAGCTATGGGTAAGGGAAATTAAGATGGGGGGAGGATTAAAATGACCTGAACTGAATAGCATATCAAGTGCCATGCTCTGAGTCTGATCCAATTATGGACAACAGTGTTTGAGATTCATGGCTGATAATTTTGTGAGTGGGGAGGGAGTGGGGTTTGTCAATAATACCACCACTGTGACTCATGCTTTTGCTCACTCCCCATCTCATCGTATTTGTATATTACACAAAAGGGGTCTTTCAAAGCATGTCCTATCATCTGAACCACCATGCTGCATGAAAGGGACACCATTGTTTTTTACTGCAAACATGACAGATTAGAGGAAAATCACACACAGTTGGAAACAACGAAAGTGAAATAAGTACCCATACCCAAGAGAGAGCTGAAATGCATAAGCGGGGTGCTAGAATATTAACAGTATTGTGGACAGAGCCCAGGGTTGATATTTCCTTCTTGTCACCATCCCTATCTATATTTGGTTCTGAACTGATGGAAATATAATGAAGCCCTGGACAAAGACAAGTACCACCATTTAACCTTGGGCAATTTAACAGCAACCCAATAACACATAAAATGCAAACGGCAAATGCATCAGACCCACAAAGGTGACAGATTATTATCAAATTGTTTTGACCACCTCTAGAGGTAGTCATTTGCTTCTCTTCTCAGAAGGCAAAAAAAGTAGGCTACATTCAGAAAGAAGAATAATCAAATCATGCATGAGAGTGCTAAGAATCTGCAACCTACTGGAGACAAGTTTCTCATATGTATAAATGCAATTTTGATTTTAAATGTCAATTTCAGAAAGTAAAAAGAACCGTTCATTGACACATAGTTAACACTACACAGCCCATAACCTACTTATATCAATGGTGAGACTGTGGAGATGGCAGAGTGATCCAAGTATCTTGGGCTTAACTTGGATGATAAACTCAGTTTCAATAAACACACCGGTGACATCCATAAATGCTGCCAGCAAAGACTGTTATCCACTGACTCCCAGTATCCATTGACTCTGTTGCCCCCTACCTTCTGTTACTACTTTACAAGAGCATAAATCCATCCCCACTACTGTGCTTGCTACATATGCTTCTTTACCATGTCAACTGCTGCTAAAAAAAATCCCAGAAAGCTGAATCAGTTCATCTGGACACAAAGTTTAATAAGAACAAACTTAACTGTATCAAACACACTGCCTCCAAAACCTTTGGGCTTCCCATCCCAACCTCTCAGAACTCAATAGCAAAACCATCACACGCAAACCACTCACTAAAGCACATGACCCTCTAAATCCATCCTTCACTTTACTCCCAGCTGGTCACAGGAGCAGTTCCATAGCCTGGAGAAAAATCTGCTTTGGTAGTAGTTTCAATCCCCTCTGTCATAGCAGTCCTAAACAAAATATCCAATTGAAAGTCTGCCCATGTCTGTATACCCATGCCCCAATGAATGCCAGCTAGGCTATCAGCATCAGCCAATAATTGCTTAAAAGTGTGTTATCAGTCCAGGGAAGATATCAACATTAAGCCTGATATGATGAACCAACACAGTAACTATGTGCCAATGGCAAAAACGGGTGATGATGGAAAGACAGGTGGCACTACAACCTAAAAGAAATGTCTGCAGATTGGGCTATTTCTGTCACTATGAAGCAATTACTAGTCTAGTTTGAATGTTAATATCTAACTGTATGTGCATTTTCTAAAAACTTTGTGATGACTGAAGGGACCAGATTTCCTGCTTTTGATATTTACAACAAATTGTTTTTTTCACTTGAGGCGACAGTGTGATGATCAGCATTTTTACAAGGAAGCTTTAAGGATCGACCTGTTGTAGACCAAATGTAAGAGCAAATAGGTTTGAAATATTATGCCAAAATAAATGACATTTTTCTTCAGTTGAAGGAATTTGTGCTCACCTCCTTTGGTAACTATTTCAGACATTTGGAAACTGTAGTCTCTGGTAATAAATAACCCAGCCACTGAGGATGCACAAACCAGTGGATTCTTAGTGCCAGTCCCAAGCCTGGATAAATGGGGAGGGTTTCATCAGGAAGGGCATCCAGCGTAAAATCTTTGCCAAATCAATTATACGGCTCATGAATCAGATTTCCATACCGGATCGGTCGAGGCCTGGGTGACCAACGACCGCCACCGGTACTGTTGGCCAGCAGGGTGCCGGTGGAAACTATGCTACTGTTGGGCAAAGGGGAAGAAGGCATGTCCAGAGGCAGCGGGGGAGGAGGAAGGGTACGAGTGTGGAGGTGAGTCAGAACTTTGAATGTTGGCACAATGACAGGTAAAGGAAGAGAGCTGTCTGATATGATGGAGAGAAGAAAGGTAGGTATACCGTGTGTGCAAGAGACCAGGTGGAAGGGGAGTAAGGCCAAGAGCATCGGGGTGGGTTCAAACTCTTCTACCATGGTGCGACTCGGAGAAATGGGGGGAGGTAATTCTAAAGGAAGACTTTGTCACGAGTGTGCTGGAGGTGAAGAGAGTGTCAGACAGAATGATGCATATGAAGCTAGAAATCAAAGGTGTATTGATGAATGTTATCGGCGTATATGCCCCGCAAGTTGGGTGTGAGATGGAAGAGAAAGAAGAATTCTGGAGTGAGCTGAAGTGGTGGAGAGTATACCCAAGTAGGAGAGAGTGGTGACTGGAGCGGATTTCAATGGGCATGTTGGTGAAGGGAACAGAGGTGATGGGTAGGTATGGTGTCAAGGACAGGAATGTGGAAGGACAGATGGTGGTGGATTTTGAGATAAGGATGGAAATGGCTGTGGTGAATACATATTTCAAGAAGAGGGAGGTACACAGGGTGACGTACAAGAGTGCAGGAAAGTGCACACAGGTGTACTATATCTTATGTAGAGGGCGCAATATGAAAGGGATTTAGACTGCAAGGTGGTGACAGGGGAGAACGTAGTTAGGCAGCATCAGATGGTGGACTGTAGGATGACTTTGGAGACCAAGAAGAGGAAGCAAGTGAAGGCAGAGCCAAGGATCAAATGGTGGAAGTTGAAGAAGGACGACTGGACTGTTGTGTGGAGTTCAGGGATGAGTTAAGACAGGCACTGGGTGGTGGTGAAGAGTTGCTGTATGGCTGGGCAAGCACTGAGGAAATAGCGAGGGAAACAGCTAGGAAGGTACTTGGGTGTGTCATCTGGACAGAGGAAGCAAGACAAGGAGACCTGGTGGTAGAATGAGGAAGTACAGCAAAGTAAACAGAGGAAAAGATTGGCAAAGATGAAGTGGGATAGTCAGAGAGATGAAGGAAGTAGACAGGAGTACAATGAGATGCAGCACAAAGTGAAGAGAAAGGTAGTAAAGGCAAAGGAAAGGTGTACGATGAGTTGTATGAGAGTTTAGACACTAAGGAAGGAGAAAAGGACTTGCAACAATTGACTACATAGAGGGACCGAGCTGGGAAGGATGTGCAGCAGGTTGGAGTGATCAAGGATAGAGATGGAAATGTGCTGACAAGCGAGGAGAGTGTGCTTAGAAGGTGGGAGTACTTTGAGGGGCTGATGAATGAAGAAAATCAGAGAGAGAGAGAAGGTTGGATGATATGGGGATAGTGAATCAAGAAGTGCAGTGGATTAGCAAGGAGGAAGTGAGGGCAACTATGAAGAGGATGAAGAGTGGAAAGGCAGTTGGTCCTGATGACATACCCGTGGAGGCATGGAGATGTTTAGGAGAGATGGCAGTAGAGTTTCTTAACTAGATTGTGTAACACAATCTTGGAAAGTGAGAGGATGCCTGATGATTGGAGAAGAAGCATACTGGTACAATGTGCAGAACTGTAGCAACTACAGAGGTATAAAATTAATCAGCCACATTATGAAGATATTGGAAAGAGTAAAAGAAGCTAGGTTAAGAGGGGAGGTTATGATTAGCGAGAGAGCACTACAGATTTGATGTTTGCTTTGAGAATGTTGATTGAGAAATATAGAAAAGGCCATAAGGAGTTACATTGTGTCTTTGTGAATTTAAGCATATGACATGGTGCCGAGAGAGGAGGTGTGGCATTGTGGATTATGAGGCAGTCGGGAGTTGCAGTGAAGTATGTAGGAGTGGTGCAGGATACATATGTATGAGGGCAGTGTGACAGTGGTGAGGTGTGCGGTTGGAATGACAGATGGGCTCAGGGTGGAGGTGGGATTACATCAAGGATTAGCTCTGAGCCCTTTCTTGTTTGCAATGGCGATGGACAGGTTGATGGACGAGATCAGGCAGGAATCTCTGTGGACTATGATGTTTGCGGATGACATTGTGATCTGTAGCGAGAGTAGGGTGCAGGCTGAGGACAGCCTGGTAAGGTGGAGGTATGCACTGGAGAGAAGAGGAATGAAAGTCAGTAGGAGCAAGACGGAATACCTATGCGTGAATGAGAGGGAGGACAGTAATGCAAGGATGCAAGGAGTAGAAGTGACGAAGGCGTGTGAGTTTAAATACTTGGGGTCAGCTGTCCAAAGTAATGGGGAGTGCAGAAGAGAGGTGAAGAAGAGAGTGCAGGCAGGGTGGAGTGGGTGGAGGAGAGTGTCAGGAGTGATTTGCGACAGAAGGGTACCAGCAAGAATTAAAGAGAAGGTTTACAAGATGGTAGTGAGATGAGCTATGTTATTTTGGAGACAGTGGCACTAACCAAAAGACAGGAGGTGGAGCTGGAGGTGGCAGAGTTGAAGATGCTAAGATTTTCACTGAGAGTGACGAAGAAGGACAGGATTAGGAACGATTATATAAGAGGGACAGCTCAGTTTGGACGGTTTGGAGACAAAACAAGAGAGGCAAGATTGAGATGGCTTGGACCTGTATGGAGGAGAGATGCTGGGTATATTGGGAGAAGGATGCTGAATATAGAGCTGCCAGGGAAGAGGAAAAGAGGAAGGCCAAAGAAGAGGTAAATGGATGTCATGAGAGAGGACACGCAGGTGGCTGGTGTGATAGAGGAAGATGCAGAGGGCAGGAAGAAATTAAAATGGATGATCCACTGTGGCGACCCCTAACGGGAGCAGCCAAAAGAAGTAGTAGTAGTAGTCATCTCTGGTAATAAATCAGGGCAGATACTAATAAAGCAGTGGGTTTTTTTTTTAGATGTTTGCATCTGCTCAAAGCATCACAGGTTCAGTGTATTATTAATTATCATTATCATTATAACCGAGCAAATTTCCACCTGCTGCAGGATTCGATCCACGGTTGCACTGCACCACAAGGCAACATTGCAAACCGCTTGACTAAGGGGGGCCGACCCATATAGTTGGCACGGTAGCGCAGTGGTTAGCACGGTTGCCTCACAGCAAGAATGTTCTGGGTTTGAGGTAGTCCAACTTTGGGGGTCATCCTAGGTCGTCCTCTGTGCTGGTTTGCATGTTCTCCCCGTGTCTGCGTGAGTTTCCTCTGGGTGCTCCAGTTTCCTCCCACAGTCCAAAGACCTGTATGTCAGGTGAATCGGCCGTACTAAATTGCCCATAGTTATGAATTTGTGTGTGCGTGCGTACGTGCGTGCGTGCGTGTGTGTGTGTGTGTGCGTAGGCCCTGTGTGATGGCCTGGCGGCCTGTCCAGGGTGTCTCCCCGCCTGAGAGCAGGATAAGCGGTTCGGATAATGGATGGATGGATTATTATTATATAATAGGTAAACGCCAATGGTGGAAACTAATATACATGGTGGGAGCGCAATTAAACAGAAAATATCAACATCATTATCGGTGAAAATGACTGTGGAAATTAGTGGTTATAGGCAAAAAATTCAATATCGTGCATAGTTTATCAGGACATAACTTGAATAAAATACCAAGAGAGCATTCTATCCTTTTAACAGTTTCAATTGTTTATATTTTGCAGGAGCTTGAATTATTAAGACATGAGCTCCCTATGAGGGCTTTTAGTAATTAGGAAAGCCTACACCTGGGGCAGCAGTAGCTCAGGAGGAAGAGCAGATCATCTGGTAACTGGAGGATTAACGGTTCAATCCTCAGCTCCTCCTGGCAAAAATGTTGCGGCGTCCTTGAGCAAGACGCCTAACACCTAATTGCTCCCGATGAGCTGGCTGTTACCTGCATGGTTGACACCACCATCGACGTATGAGCATGTGTGTGCATGGGTGAATATGAGGCATTAATTGTAAAGTACTTTGAGTAGCTGTTGAAGCAAGAAAAGCACGATATAAATGTAGTAAATTTTAGACTGAATATGTTATATGACGGCCTGTCCAGGGTGTCTCCCCGCCTGCTGCCCAATGACTGCTGGGATATGCTCCAGCATCCCCGCGACCCTGTGTAGGATAATCAGTTTGGATAATGGATGGATGGATGGATGTTATACGGTATTGTGTGTATACTAGCTTTTATGAGTCACTCATAGCATTTATAACCAGAATATGTGTTGTTTCAAAATGCACACAGAAAGAAACAAACATCTCATGGAAATATCATACCTAACTAAATATACAAGCAACAAGCCAAAACAGTCCAGCAAAAGGGAAAAGGACAAAGCTTGACCATCTTTCATCAGGAAAAGATAATACGGAATTTCTGATCGTATATGTTTGTTATTTGGTCTTAAGTACACTGAGGTCAGCCTGGGTGTCAAATACTTCACATTCCTATCTGTCATGCCATTAACTCAAAGTTTACTTCCTGTAGGCCAAAATTTCAGATGCCATTGTTAATATCTAAGTTAAAATGCATGACCAAAGTTCTGAAGCTACCCCACACACACGCACGCATGCACGCGCGCACGCATTTCTTCAGTGTCAGGCACTGATTCTTGTTCGCTCCTTCTCCATAACAGCACCTCGAGGGAAAAGGATCAGGAAGTGGTCTATTTGTTTGGAAGCAGATTCCACTAATACCAGAGTGGGACTTAAAGAGGGAGGCCTTCCTCCCCTTGTTTCCAGTTAGCTTGTCAAGACCAGAAAGAAAGCTGCATTCCATTTTAATTTAAATTTTCTTGCTCTCGCTCTTCCTCGCCCCGCTGTCCCTCTCATGGCCTCTCTTCTCCCGATATCTACCCCTCTGAGTGGTTCAGGGCTACAAAGTTGGGGCTTTTACTCTTGGGACTTAACAAAAGGTTGACATGCCTTCCCAAAACATTTCACAGTCCACAATGTGAAATATATCATAACTCAAAGGACTATTTTAAGCATTTAGTGAGGCAAAGATATACATCATTCAATCAACGCCACACAAGTCCAGTGTGAACTTTCAGTTTATTATTTGGTAATAACTGAGTCAGCAAAAGCTTTCCTCATGAAAAGTGTTTGGGATAATTTATAGTTCATAGGGGATATGTAATACAATGAGCTATTAGCTACACATCACTGGTATAGCTTCTTTATGTTAAAAACAAATCGGTGGGAATAATCTGATTTTGACCGATCATGCAGTTTGACCATAAATACAGTATTCTGATTCTGATTCACAATGACTGGCTCACAAGTGAAAGTTTGTGTTTGATGAACCCAGAAACCAAGTACATGGAGTATAGTTTCTTTTAGGAAAATAAGAGAGAAAGTGCATTAACTGAGATATACATGTACGATAGACCCAATATAGTATTTGAATTAAGCAAACTACACCATTGGGTACCAATTAGTGTTAACCAAATAAAAAAAGGGGTATTAAGTGAGAATGGCTACACAATAGATACTGTAATACTAATGAAGTATTTACATCATGAGAGGATTTGACCTACTGACAAATGTGAGTTGTGATCAAGGTATGTGAGCGGGGGGGAGTGGAAGCAGAGCTGCCCGATTTTACCTGGAGTGACGAGCAGCTTTTGTGAAAGTCCACACTCTGAGATCATTCCGACACTTCTTCACCCCGGACCCCTCAATCCGTAAAAAAATATCCTGACATATCTTTTACAATTCCAGATTAATTCATTCATTATATATTGTTACTAAAGTGGCCTAATTAACGAAATTCTGTGAAATTCATTACAGAATCAGACGGCAGGAGATGCGTATACACAGCAGGGTTTGCCTCGCACTATGCAGTCTATGTCATGCCAGTCTGTTTGGGTTGCATGCATATTCACATTCCAATGTTGTAAATATAAGATATTTATAGAAACCAAATAAACATTTTTTGACTTGTGTAATCAGTTCATGTGTAACTGTGGGGGTTGTATAAGATATTATATGTAAACGATAGCCTATAGCCTACATCAAAGTTGGTAAGTGGTAGACAAACAGAGGCTCAGGTATCACTGGAAATACATTGGCATGGTAATGGTAAGCGTTGTTTATTGTAAGCACTGGTCTGTGTAACGTTTTAAGTATATATTTTAAGTATATATCCGTGATTTCAAGCCCTGGAACAGCTATGGAGCGCGGTTTCTCTCATGTGCGAGCACGGAGCAAATAATAGAAAACCTGGAGTGGAGTTGGAGAAAAGTGTCTATAGAATGCTTTGAGTGAGGAGTTGAAATTGCTGCTGCTCCACTCTAATGCTCTGGTTGTGACGATTTCCAAAGAAATAATTCTCATGAGTACTGAAATACTATAAATTAACCTAAGCGCATAATATGAATTCAAGATTAATAATACAGAGTAGGTGTCAAACAAATACCTTAATTCAAATCAGAAACACTTAAATTCAAATGTATTTTTCAGCAATAACTTTTTTGTTCCATTCAATTCTAAGAGCTTCTTGGGAGGAACTATAAAAGAGCAAAAGCTCTCACAATAATGAAGCCTCATTAAGGAGAAGTCTCACTAATGGTTGCCAGTAAACAGTGGCATTCAAATCAAAGACATCCAATGGGGGGGTTGGGTACAGGACAAAATAACAGGGAGCCTCACTGCTGTGACACCTCTAAGAATTTGCGATACTGAAAACCAAACATCAGGTTTACTTAAGACATTGTGTGACCTGGCCCAGATATCTGCTCAAGATCTAGCTACACTTCAGAGAAAATTGTTTCCACTACAGCATGTACACACTGGTAGGTGGCAGAACGAGAATCCTCTTTGCCATTGACCCTAACTTATGAACTCCGCACAGTTAACCAAAATGAGACAGGTGGTTCAGCTGACGGTTGGTCTGTAGCTCTGCTTGCTTTTAACTTTTTAACTTTACTTTTTAAGCTTTATAACTAATAACTTAACAACTCCTTGGTGGATTTTAGTCGATCATTGGCTCCTGCACTGACTTGGTCACACTGAAGCCTCCAATTCTGTAGTGCTGGGACTGTATGTGGCCTGTTTCTAGCCTATGGCTAAGCTAACCAAACAATTATGCCGATTTTGTCCTGTGAGGACTGTGTGCTACTAAAGAAAGCAAATAGAAAGATCGCTGACCTTGAAGAGGATGTTCGATGGCTTTCTGGTGAACTCCATAAGAAAGACTCCCTTTTGACATCACTTCTGGGCAGTCCAAAAGGATTGCCTATCTCAGGGCAACCATCTAGGACACAGTTCTGTGGGACCCCTCCACTTATCCACGGCTTACCTCCTGCTTGACACCTTACCACCAGTCATCCTGGGCTGAAATGGTGGTCCGCGGCTGCAAGAGAAGCTTGGATGGGGCTTCCTCCCCCCCTCGCCTACGCCTCTCCAAACACTCTAGTGGTTGGAGAGACCCTGTCTGACAACACTCCGGTCCACCCAGCTGATGCTCCTGCAGTTCTGATGCATCTCAATCTGGGCCCTGCTGAAAAAATGGCGCCTGCCGACACTGCAGCTACCCCGTTGGTGGCTAGCGGTGTTTAGGTGGCTCACCATCCCACTGTGAAGCCAAAACAACAGCCCTCATCCTGGGTAATAACCTCCTCTTCCCATCATAAGATCCTGAAAAGAAAGGGTGTCCAGGGAGTGTAGAGGTCTATCCATTGCCTACCAACACAGGGATCACCAGTTCGAATCCCTGTGATACCTCCGGCTTGGCCGGGTGTCCCTACAGACACAATTGGCCGTGTCTGTGGGTGGGAAGCCAGATGTGGGTGTGTGTCCTGATCACTGCACTAACACCTCCTCTGGTCAGTCGGGACACCTGTTCGGGGGGGAGGGGGAACTGGGGTGAATAGCGTGATCCTCCCTTGCACTACATCTCCCTGGTGAAACTCCTCACTGTTAGGTGAAAAGAAGCGGTTGGCGACAAAGACTGAGTAGTCAGATGCTAGCAGCCAACCTGCAGCACACCATACAGTCCTCTCCATGTCATTGACTGTTTACATCCCACACCCACACCCCCTGGAACCTCCACTTCCGCCTATGGTGGCACCCCACAGTACTGTTCTGCCCACTAGCTCCCTCCACTAGCCTCATCTGTCATTAACCCTCTCACTGGGAGTTTTCCCCATACAGACTATTAGGCACTGGGTCTCTCATCCACACGATAGTTCTAATAGTAGAAACAACAACAACAACCGAATATCTGGAGCAATTATCTGCAATTTACGACCTATTTGCTGTACTCCCCCATTGGTTTTAACTATGCTTTGACACCAAACAATTTTGGCCTCTTGAATGTGAGATCTCTTGGTTATAAGTCCTTTCTTATCATTAATGATTTTATTGTTTCTAATAATCTGGACTTTTTTATGATTACAGAGACAGGACTGTCCCCAGGGGACACTGTTCCCCTGATTTTCATATTCCAGGCCCTCTGGAACATGGGGTGACCTAGCTGTTTTTTGTACATTGGGTCTTAAGTGCCATCCTGTTACTTTTGGTAATTTTATCTCCTTTGAGGTTTGGTGTTTTTTAATTACTAGCCCTCCCCCTTTACTCTGCATCTGAATTTATAGGCCCCCTATTCAGTTAGTTTTATTTCTGAGTTTTCTGACCTATCTATTGTCATGCCAAAATATGACAAGGTGCTTATTCTTGGTGATTTTAGTATTCATGTGTGTTGTCCTTCCCATTCCCTGACTTCCTTTTTTTTTGGATCTTACAGATTATTTTAACCTCATTCAATCTGTTAAAGGGGCCACACATTCCAAATGTCAAATTTTAGACCTTGTACCCTCATCTGGTTTATCTTGAGTGTCTCAATCTGGTGGATATGCCTGTATCTGACCATAAAGCTGTAATTTTGAAAGTCCCACTACAGCTCGCTACTCCTAGTCACTATCCTAAAACATGCTCTCGCATTCTCAACGCTGGCTCAGCAGTTAAATTCTGTAATGCTTTTAATTCATACTTTAATCCCACTATATGCCCTTTCAATCAAGATGCACTGTTAAATTCATTCAATGATCAGTGCCTATCCATCCTTGACCAAATTCCTCCATTTGAAACGAGGAAACAAAAATCAAATAACCTCCCCTGGCTGAACGATCACACATGCCCTTAGAAGACTGTGGAAAATCGGAACAACTGGAAGGTCAACAAGTCCAAATTAGCACGTAACACCTTTAAAAACCAAATGTTAATTTACCTGAAGTCAGTTAAGTATGTGACATTAGTGTACTTCTCTGAACTGATATCTAGAAATAACCACAATCCTAAAGTTCTCTTCGGGGTAATTGATTCTGTTATTAATGGTCCCGCCACTTCTTTTTTTGAACCTGATGCTGAGCTGTCTGGAAAGTTTCTCACTCATTTTGTAAATAAGGTGGAGAATATGAGGTACCAAATCCAGGCTTGCCCTTGCATTCTTTCCATTCCCCATGTTAATTCTGCCTCTTTTACACAGTTTCAACCATTTACAATTTCAGTGTTAGAGTGCAATCTCCAATATGAACTCCTTCCCCTGTATCTTAGACATCATTCCCACTAAGCTGCTCAAGGAGGTATTTTCCACTGTTAGCCCTGTTATTCTGCAAATTTTTAATAATTCTCTGGCCTCTGGTTTTTTTCCAGACAGTTTTAAGCATGCTATTGTTCACCCATTGCTGAAGAAACCTAATTTAGATCCCCTGTCCTTAAGTAGCTACAGATCCATCTCCAAATTGTCTTTTTTTATCTAAGGTTCTGGACAGAGTAATTTCATCTCAACTGCTTTCTTTTATGAACACGAGACAGCTCTAGTTAAGGTTACTAATGACCTACTGCTAACTGCAGACAGAGGTGACTGCTCGATTTTAGTTCTTTTAGACTTAAGTGCTGCCTTTGACAGTTGATCACAGTATCTTCTTACATAGCTTAGAGACTTGGGTAGCCAACAAGGGCTCGGATCTTAAGTTTATTACGCTCTTACCTCTGCAACAGAACTTTTTCTGTTGTACTGGGTAACCCTACTTCCTCGATAGCTCAGTTGAGTAGTGGTGTCCCTCAAGGGTCAGTTCTTGGCCCCCTTATGTTTTCTATATGCATGCTGCCCTTTGGTCAGGTCATTCAAAATCATGATGTGTTTTACCACTTTTATGCTAACGACACTAAGTTATACATGCCACTAAAACCCACAGATCCTAGCGCCCTAGCAAATCTCACAACTTGCCTCTCTGACATTAAATCCTGGATGTCCGGAAAAAAAGTTTAAATTTAATGATGATAAGTCTGAAGTCGGGTGGCACGGTGGTGCAGTGGTTAGCACGGTCGCCTCACACCAAGAAGGTCCTGGGTTCGAGCCCCAGGGTTGCCCAATCTTGGGGGTTGTCCCGGGTCGTCCTCTGTGTGGAGTTTGCATGTTCTCCCTGTGTCTACATGGGTTTCCTCTGGGTGCTGTGTGTGTGTATGTCGGCCCTGTGATGGCCTGGCGACCTGTCCAGGGTGTCTCCCTGCCTGCCGCCCAATGACTGCTGGGACAGGCTACAGCATCCCTGTGACCCTAAGAGCAGGATAAGCAGTTTGGATAATGGATGGATGGAAGTCTGAGATCATTCTGTCCGGTCCCCCAAATTCCATCGGCCTTTTTGGTGGTCTTGGTGGTTTGTCAGGTAGTCTTAAGCAGGCTGCTAGGAATCTTGGGGTAATATTTGGTGCTAACTTCAGTTTTGATAACCAAATCAAACATGTTGTTTAGTCATGCTTTCTCTAGCTTATAGTAATCTCTAAAATTAGGTCATTTTTATCAATTGCCAATCCGCAAAAAGTTGTACATGCTTTAATCTATTCTTGGCTTGATTATTGCAACGCAATTTACTCAGGTATCAGCAAGGCTCCCTCCACTGTCTGCAGTTGGTACAAAACACTGCTGCTCGGCTCATTACCAAGACAAAAAAGGCATGACCACAGCATTCCTGAGCCTCCATATACTGGCTCCTGTTATATTTCAGATTGATTTTAAAATCGTATTGCTCACTTTTAAGGCCTTAAGCGGTCTTGCTCTTACTTACATTTCCAATTTATTGAAATGTCAAATTTATTTATACGCCCTCTTGACCATTGCGATCTGTAGATGGAGCCCTGCTGGTTATTCAGGTCTCAGTTTGTCACAAAGGGTGATTAGGCTTTTGCTGTTAGTGCCCCCAAACTATGGAACTCTCTTCCTATTCAACTAAAGCCTCCTATGACTGTGCAATTTAGGCTGTCTCAGATGAAAAATGAATAAACGTGGTGATATCTTTGGTTGTGGCTCCAAAACTGTGGTCCTACGTCGCACTGAGACAGGTTCAAAGACAGCCATTATTACAGCCTTGCGACCAAAGTGAACCTGGGACAAAAATTCTAACGGTGTCAGAAATTTAGGATGACCATCTAAAAAATGTGACTGCTGCTACGACCTATGTCTACTAACCAACCAACAGAAATGCAGCACGAAATGACGCACTGATCAACGCGATGCAGAATCTTTGCTGGCACTAAACACATACAGACTGTTAGCATCTGTGACCCAACTGCGATGGATTCAACAAAACGAGCAGCAAAATGAGCTGTGGCAACTATTAAAGGACTCAATTCCTGCTTGGCGTCATGTTTTTTTTTGAGGGGGGGCGTTTGTTGGGGTTTTTTTTTGTTTTTGTTTTTGTTTTTTTTGCTTAGTTTCATGTTGCTCTACCAGCGGCGTAGATTGATTATGCGCACTGATGCAGCACGCATGCTGATGACATTTTTATGGACTTGCGTCATAGGCTGCAATTCAGTAGGTGTTATCGTACAGTCTACATACATCAAACTTGATGTCATACCCAGGTTTATTAGACCCATATCGCAGTCTGGCTTGCAATAAACATAGGATTGCTAAAATCGCACAGTCTGTAGGAGGCTTAAGACAAACCAAGTCTCTAGCTTCTTTTAAATCTTGTCTTAAAACTTTTCTTTTTGTGAACGCTTTTACAAACTTTTGATATTTGTTTTTATATATTTATACTGTTTTTATTGTTTTCATGTCATTTTAAAAATTTTATCCTGTTCTGTGAGAAATTTTGTAACCTTGTTTAGAAAAGTGCTATATATAAAGTTTATTATTTTCGCTAATAGGGAGTCTTGCCAGGTCATCTTCTACATGTTTTCAACCTTATTACTAATGATCCTATGTTGAAACCTATTGAAGTTCACACCTCTCTTCGGCCATGTCTTTTCTAGTCTTTATTTGTGATGAAAAATAGAGAGTTGTTCACTTGTTTACTATTCTGATCGCTGACACTGCCGAAGTGTATGGTTAAGGGGGGGGGGTTAGACAGAAAATGCCAGCTACCCACCCCTTCCACATTTTTTAAAGGATCGTGGATGGTGCACAGGAGGGAGGGGGTAGTGTGACTGACAGTAAGAACCACATCCCAAGTCTCACGCATGCAGCTTGTTGCTTAGCCTACTCCAACATGTATTGGAGTACACACGAGAAAGTCTTTGCCCTCCCCAACTATCATAGGGGTCAGGCAATGGTGGACCCAGGAGCAAAGAAATTGCAAATGCCAAACTGGTGATTAAAAAACGATGTTCTGCTTCTGCGGTACTTTTCTGCATATCCAGTACAAGCACGCATAGCTTTACTTTGCCCTATGCCAGTTTTCATACCAGCCATTCCTGGGCCAGCGACGACACTACACACATGAAGTGAAATTTTACACTTCAGGTCCATGATTTCCATTGAAAATCAAATTTTCACACCCCTCACCCTCTCCAGCCACAATACACAACCAACTGCACTCCCCCCTCCCCACTCACCCCCCCCCCACTCAACCCCCACCTGCACTCAAGATCTGTGTTGAGGATGTGCACCAGCTCTTCCAGAGACAGAAGACCAGGAAGGCACCAGGCCCAGATGGTGTGTCACCCTCTTGTCTGAATGTCTGTGCTGACCAGCTGGCCCCCATTTTCATACTGATCTTCAACAGATCACTGGAGCTGTGTGAAGTCCCCTCCTGCTTCAAGAGTTCCACTATCATCCCGGTCCCCAAGAAACCTTGTATCACAGGATTAAATTAAATGACTACAGGCACATTGCCCTAACTGTCTGTAGTCATGAAATCCTTCGAGAGACTGGTGTTAGCCCACCTGAAAGAAATCACAGGCCCCCTGCTCAATCCCTGCAGTTTGCCTACCAAGCAAACAGGTCACTGGAGGATGCAGTCAGCATGGAATTGCACTACATCTTCCAACACCTCGACTCCCCAGGGAAATAAGTAAGGGTCCTGTTTGTGGACTTCAGCTCAGTGTTCAACACCATCGTCCCAGATATCCTCCACTCCAAACTCACCTGGCTCACTGTATCAGCCCCCATCTGCCATTGGATTTATTTGACAGTAAAACTTCCTGACAGACAGGAGACAGCTGGTGGGGCTGGGGAAAATCACATCCAGCATCCGGACAATCAGCACGGGCACCCCCCAGGGATGTGTGCTCTCCCCTCTACTCTTCTCCCTTTACACAAATGACTGCACCTCAGGTGACCAGTCTGTAAGTCTGCGGACGACACAACCATCATTAACCTTATCTGGGATGGTGACGAGTCTGCATATAGACGGGAGGTTGATCAGCTGGCCCTCTCATGCGGTTATAACAACCTGGAGCTGAACAAACTCAAAACAGTGGCGATGACAGTGGACTTCAGGAGGAGCCCCCTAAAACTGCCACCACCACCACCCCTCACCATACTCAACAGCACTGTGTCTATGGTGAAAACCTACAGATTTCTGGGTTCCACAATCTCCCAGGACCTAAGGTGGGCATCCAACATAGACACAATCATCAAAAAGGCCCAGCAGAGGATGTACTTCTCCGCCAGCTTGAGAAATTCAACCTGTTGAGTCAGTTCTACACTGCAATAATCCAGTCTGTCCTCTGCACATCCATCACTGTCTGGTTTCATTCGGCCACCAAACAGGACAGGAACAGACTAAAATGGACAGTTGGGTCTGCAGAGAAAATCATTTGTGCCAACCTGCCCTCCATTCAGGACTTATACACCTCCAGACTCAGGAAACGGGCAAGTAACAGCACTGCAGACCCGCCACACCCTGGTCACAACCTGTTCCAACTTCTCTCCTCTGGCAGGCACTACAGAGCACTGTACCCCAAAACAACCAGATATAAAAACAGTTTCTTTCTTCGGGCTGTCATTCAAATGAACGCTTAACACTGTCAAATAAATCCAAACATTTTGTTTATACTGTACATTGTATGTATACTGGTACGCTCTGTCCATCTACCTCAGGCATGTATGCAAGTAACCTGCTAACATCTATTTTCAGTATCTCTAATATATTCTCTGCCCCATTGCACTTTATCACCTCTTACTTCATCTGCATAAATCGATCCTTGTATGTGTATATATATATATATATATATATATATATATATATATGAAGACTGTTGTTATTCTATGTTAAGTACACCGGAGTCAAATTCCATGTATGTGCAAACCTGCAGTGCCAATACACATGATTCTGATTCTGATTTTGATTCTGAACACAAGTTGGCTGCCTGTAGTAACATGCAAAACACATACCTTCTGTGCCATATTCTAAAGTTAATGAGAACCACAGACACATTTTAACAGGGACCTATACAGTTCCATTCTCATGATTTGAATTTTTGTTTTTCGTTTAGGATTTTTTTTGGGGGGAGGGGTACATTTTAAGCCTTAATAGGACCATAGAGAGAGAGAGACAGAAAACCTAAGGTGAAGAGAGCAGGGAAAAACAAGCAGCCGGGGTTCTGAGCAGGATTCCAAGTCAGAACGCTGAAATCTGGCATGTACTACATTGCTGTGCATCACTGGTCAAGCCAACAGGATGCCACCATCATTTGAAATGTCAAACAGGCTCAAAGAATATGTTGCTCTTGTTATTCTAGCCTAATTTAGGGTAACATTGATTACAATTTTAGATACTGTCACAGCAAAACTAGACAATAGGCCTATCATATAACTTTTAGTGATTTTCAATTCATGTAAAAGGTCTATGAGGCAATTCATTTTCAATTTACATCCCTAAGAACACTGATTTTTTTCCCCCCTCATTTATGGAGAAATTATTGGGACTTTTGGTCCTTGCCAATCACTATACCCTTGTAATAGGTTGAATACAATAAGGGTAGATGACACAATGATCTATTAACTAGTATGCCTTACTGGGCGGCATGTGACCCAGAGGTTAACACTGTTGCCTCACAGCATGAAGGTCCTGGGTTTGAACCCCAGGCCGACCCAGGTGCTTTCTGTGTGGAGTTCATGTTCTCCCCGTGTCAACATGGGTTTCCTCCGGGTGCTCTGGTTCCCCACCACCACCACTATCAAAAAGACGTGCATGTTAGGGTTAATAATCCTGTCTGTGCCCTGACAAAGGCAAGAGTAAAAAGAACTGGAGTTGGTCCCCGGGTGCTGCAGCTGCCCACTGCTCTTATTAAATAGGATGGGTTAAATGCAGTAGACAAATTTCATTGCAACCAAAAAAAAAAACTGTACAATGACAAAAATAAAGTAGCTTTCTTTTCTAACTATTGCAAAAAGAGCTTATAACAACAAAAAAACTAGGCTACAGCCCAGGTGTTGAAGTTGCATCCTCCCTCTCTGACAGACATGACTGAGCCTGTAAACCAACCAGCAAAAATTTTCAATTTTTCTTCATGATCAGATAAATAGTGGCTTTCACTCTTCTTATGGCCTCCGTTTTCATCGTAAAACTAAAGATGTAATGCCAGCAATGCCATCCATGACAGCACACAATGCAGGTGGGAGAACAACGTTGGGGAGCAAAGTCAACAGAGATACTCATACAACTTCGACAAATTAGGCTAACCTAGGTCATGCTACTATCTTTTTTCCAATTATTTCATGACAACTTCCAAGCCCCCAGCATTCCTCTCAAATAAACACACAATAGTGATATGACTGGAAGCAAAATAGCCTAAGAATACTATAGGACATTATCGTAGGCCACCTTTTTACACCCTTATGTGAATACCACCGAGTTGAAGTACAGATGGATCTGGAATCCCATACATGGGCAGAAAAAATTACATGCTATATGTATATATATATATATATAATATATGAGTTTTTGTGAAAATGTTATGCTTCAGTTTTGCGACACCCCCAATGTGAAATGCAGATAAGTACTGAATGAAAGACTTTCCAGGTCATCAACTTCCACTAAAAACCCCAAATTGCAAGCACAAAACCATGTCCAGACCAAATCTGATTTTTGTCAGTCAAAATGCCCACTCTAGTGTCAGAAGCAGCTAACAGTCATCAAGTATGAAGCCTTTAGCAGCCAGACTTTCCTGTTTACACGATAGAGCTGTTACAGCTAAAAATAATGGCTCCTCACAAGACAAGAAACAAGCTCCCATTCTGTACTGACACAAGGTGGAAGTCTTCCAAAGAAACAAGCCTGTTGGGAGCAAGGGCTTTGGGGAAGCTCATTCAGTCTACAAACAGGAAAAGAACAACATGAGGGCTGATTCAGTCACTCCCTTCCTTAGTAGAATGGAGAAGATCTTAGTAGGGCAGCAGCAATGTGCTTTCCATTCTGACTTTGTGTCCAGACACTTGAACTTGTACCAAATGAAGCAAACAAACAACGCCTAAAACTATCACCCATATGTTACTGGTGGTGGTCAGGGATGAGGGGGTGGAGGTGTTACACTCCAAAAGAAAAGTAAGTCCTTCTTCACGGTAAACCAAACCATAACAATTCTGCGGCTGTGTATTTTTTCCCCCCACATCATATCATTTTTTGGAATTTTGGCCCAAACACTACTTTGTGTGTGATATATATCTCACACGCACACATACATATTACTAACTGCAGATGGCAGATGCCAACACAGAAGCTTTACTTAAATTGAGGAATGTTTTCTTCAAAAAGCCAAAATAAACCTCTCCATATAACTTGTCTGATAAACACTTAAAGCTGCTATGAGGAGTTTTTCCACTTATTATCAGTCTCAATGTAATGTTGATATCTTTATATAATAATGAATGGATTACATTTACATAGCGCTTTATCTACACACCAATGTACTTCACATTGCAGTGGGAAAACTCACCTCAACTACCACCAATGTGTAGCACCACCTGGGTGATGCACGGCAGCCATTTTGCACCAGAACGCTCACCACACATCAGCTTGAGGTGGAGCGGGAGGAATCATTGAGCGAATTACATGGGGGGGATGATTAGGTGGCCAGATGGAGAGTGTGGCAATACCAACATGTACCCTGGCGCTCTGCCGGATGACACAAGCTAAGCAGGTGTGGACTTGGATGGGAGACCTCCCGGGAAAACTGAGTTGCTGCCAGAAGTGGTGTTGGTGGGGCCGTAGCAGGCAGTCTTCCCTCTGATCAAGTCAAGTCAATTTTATTTATATAGCCCAATATCAAAAATTACAAATTTGCCTCAGTGGGCTTTACAGCAACACAACATCCTGTCCTTAGACCCTCTCATCGGATAAGGAACAACTCCCTAAAAAAAAAACCTTTAACTTTATTAGGACCCTCTGGTCCTAATAAAAACAACAAATATCAAATCCCAATGCCCCAGTGCAGTGACGGGGACACTGTGCTGTAGGAGATGCCGTCCTTCAGATGAGACGTTAAACCGAGGTCCTGACTCACGGTGGTCATTAAAGATTCCATGGTATTTATCACAAAGAGTAGGGGGGTCCCTGTTGTCCTGGCAAAACTCCCAACCTGGCTCTCTCCATCTGGCCACCTAATCATCGCCACATGTAATTGGCTCAGTGATTCCTTCCTCTCCACCTCAAGATGATGTGTGGTGAGCATTCTGGTGCAAAATGGCTGCCGTGCATCACCCAGGTAGGGCTACACATTGGTGGTGGTTGAAGTGAGTTTCCCCTCTTCAATGTGAAGCACTTTGGGTGTCGAGAAAAGCGCTATATAAATGTAATGATTATTATTATTTGATATATTCCTTGTTCCCTATCATGACAGTTACTTAAGAAATGAACACACAAACACAGGTTAACAACACACATGCACATAAGCAATGTTTAGTAGACTCAGGTGTGTAACTGCTTGGTTGGAAAAAAAGCCTACACTGGGCTTGTGCCAATTGGAAATCGGATCGTTTATATTGATGATTGAAGGGATGATTGATGATTTGTTTTTCCTATGCCAATATTAAGCAGAACTAAGACATTATAAAAATAATCTCTAGAATCTGCACCCTACTGTTCATTTTGGGATGTTTCTGATAGAGCAGCATGTCCACCGCTGAGCCCTGTTACTTGGCACAAGTAAGGAGTGAATCTTAAATCCTTCATTACAAACCAGTTTGCCGTCTTTTCCAAGGATCTGATGCCCCGTATCTCCGTTCTCTACATGCTAGCTCACCAAAACTTTGCTCTGTGCTCCGGATGAGTAGTAACATTATGGATATGATTTAGATTGTGATATTAAAGATAAGAAAATAATGTTCAATGGAGCATGATGCTGTGATATTGTCACACCAAGCATAGACACAAATTTTTAAAAGGGAACTGCTGTTTGAATAGAAGAATTGCTATTAAATAGATTTTTCTTTTTATTGTTTAAACATCTCTCCATCCATTATCCAAACCGCTTATCCTGCTTCCAGGGTCGCGGGGATGCTGGAGCCTATCCCAGCAGTCATTGGGCGGCAGGCGGGGACACACCCTGGACAGGCCGCCAGGCCAGCTCACACACACGCACACCCACACACACATTCAAACCTAGGGATAATTTAGTACGGCCGATTCACCTGACCTTCATGTCTTTGGACTGTGGGAGGAAACCGGAGCACCCGGAGGAAACCCATGGAGACACGGGGACAACATGCAAACTCCACACAGAGGACGACCCCCAAAGTTGGACTACCCCGGGGCTTAAACCCAGGACCTTCTTGCTGTGAGGTGACCGCGCTAACCACTGCGCCACCGTACAGCACAAATGTTTAAATATTTTAAATAAAATGTTCAGCCATGTGGGTGGTGCGGTGGTTAGCGCAGTCGCCTCACAGCAAGAAGGTCCTGGGTTCGAACCCCGGGGTAGTCCAACCTTGGGGGTGGTCCTGGGTCGTCCTCTGTGTGGAGTTTGCATGTTCTCCCCGTGTCTGCGTGGATTTCCTCCGGGGGCTCCGGTTTCCTCCCACAGTCCAAAGACATGTAGGTCAGATGAATCGGCCATGCTAAATTGCCCCTAGGTATGAATGTGTGTGTGTGTGTGTGTGTGTGTGTGTGTGTGTGTGTGTGTGTGTGTGTGTGTGTGTGTGTGTGTGTATATGTGTGTGGGTGGGCCCTGTGATGGCCTGGCGGCCTGTCCAGGGTGTCTCCCCACCTGCCGCCCAATGACTGCTGGAATAGGCTCCAGCATCCCCGCAACCCTGAGAGCAGGATAAGCCGTCCAGATAATGGATGGATGTTCACCCACACGTGTGCAAATAAACTAGTGGTCTGCATGTCCTTCACTGGCAAACACCTTACATAGCTTGCAGATAAGCTGTGTGATCATATCCTTAGCATCTTAGCCTTTGGCATCCAGGTAAAACCTATAATATTCCCAAATAGGAGATGTTATGTTTTTCTTTGACACTAAGGCATTTCACTGGCATGCTGTGACGTATCTCGCCCCACCCCCTCCTACTGCCACCACCCCGTGCCGATCGGATCACCTATCGGCGATCTCAAGTAGCCATGATTGGGCAATATGAAAATAGAAATGTATCACCCAACCCTAGCCTGCACCCAACCTGACCTTTTATGGATAAGATTGCTCACCCCTGCCATAGTAGAGCCCTACCAAGTCTATGTGTCTTCAACTTGATATTTGGCCCTAATGATGGGGCTGAGCATCAGGATGCACTGTGTTTACAGTCTTCACATGTGCCTTGACAGTGTTTGGCTTTCCATTAACTTGTTACATTTGTTATAAAAAAAAATAAAAAATAGGCACATCAGCATTGCGTACAGCTAGACGTAGTGTACTCATTGGTGCAAAAAAATGGGTTCTGTGGAAACACTGGCAAAAGCGTGCCTTATTGATTTACTGCAAAGTCAAGGTGTTTTCAAGCAAGTTTTGAACAAATTTAAGTCACTGGTATGGGCTTTTAAGCTTCATCTAAAACAATGGTGCCCAACCACAGTGGGCAATGTGTATGTGGACTTTCATTCCAACCCCACACTGCCAACAGCTGATTTTACAAATTAGCTTACGCCTGTCTGGTCGAAAGTTTGCTTATTTTTGAAATCACCTGGGGATGTGATTGATAGAAAGGAAAATCTGTATACTCTTGGCCGTCCATGACATGATTGTGCAACTATGATCTAAAAGGAGGGTGTATAGTGGAATTGTGCACACACACACACACACACACACACACACACACACACACACACACACACACACACACACACACACACACACACACACACACACACACATCCATCTAATTGCTGCTAGGACAGTTCCTCATTAAATAAACAGGTGGTGCATAAAACAGAAAATCAGATACAACTGCTTCCTTCTGAAGCCAAGAACAGAAACACCTGGATGTGTCATCTTGATTTCACCAGCCTTCAACAGGTGTAATTTCCCATATCGTGTCATAGCCACACACTTACACAGGAAGATATAAGAGCTGTGCATTATAGTTTCTGAATGAGAAGGATAGAAGAATACCTTCGGAAATAAAAAACAGCCACCAAAAATCTTATGGGAGAAGGCCCCATGATGTCTTTTCAGTTAATATACTCTGTCAAGTTTCTCACATGGCACAGTGTGGTCGAGAAATGTCAGAGAACAATGGTACACTGTTGTGGCTGGAGCAGCTGTAACAAGGCTTTGAAAGGAGAAAATGTGTTAGAAGAAAGCTGACAGCAGTAAGACAGTTCTAACTTTCCCAGTCATTGTCAACAACGACCAAACCAACTTGAACACTGTCCCATCACACATATGTGCCTAGCTTAATCAAGATGCATTTACACTCAGTTCAGAACAACTAACTCATAGCCACCATTTACTGAATCTATGTATAAATAAAAAAAAGGCTGCTTACTTCTCTAGCCTCCCTGTAGAGCCCCTCAGTGTTCCTCTGCCAGCAGCAGCTCAACTCGCTCAGCTCCAGGATGGCCTGCACTTTGAGTCGGACTGTTTCTCCAGACTGGCGGATCATCTCCACTATTTCATCCCGGCTCTTGCTCTCCACATTATGACCATTGATTTCTACCAGCCTGTCACCTGGCACAAGCCCCAGTGCGAGGTCCTTAGTGCCAGCACCGGGCTCTGCAAAGTGAACCACACGTCTGTATACTCCTCCATCCATGCCACGGTCAAGCATAGTAGTGCGGCGCAAAGAGAATCCAAAGTCACCGGTGTTGCGACGCTGGAGTTCAAGTTCACGCGTTTCAGGTGAAGTTGGTGCAATGACAGCAGGAAGTCTTAGATCTGCAGGAAAGGTCTTGTCCACTACTTCAGGGATGCAGACCTTTATAGCCGCTGGTGCTCCAAGCTGTTGCTTGAGGCTGTGCTTGCACTGTGAATCAAACACCTTGGCCTCTACCTGAGGTGAAGGAGCAGTAGAATTCTGGCCTGAGGGTGTAGAACCATCTAAGGGGCTCTCCTCTTTGCCCCTTTGGGAAAAAGAGAAGCGCTTCATCATCTGACCAACTTGTGAGGAGTTCTGCTTAGCCAGCGAACCAAAGTGGGCAACACGGTCTCGCACTGAGCTACGGTGTCCATCTTGTCCTCCCCCACCCTCTCCCTTCAAGTCATCAGTAGAGCTGGCAGCGCTGAGCTGGTCATCCAGAACCATACTGCTGCGGTTGCTTAAACCATCCGACTCGATGTCAGTGAGGCTCAGCTCATGGCTACTGGCCACTTTGATAGGGATGGGGTTTGAGATCTCAACCTTGTGCTTTGACTCCCTTTTAGCTTCCCTTTTCAGGTTGAAGAAACCACGGCGCATACTCATTTCTTCCAGACTGCGTAGCTCTGCTGCAGACATCCTCTCTTTCTTTTCTTTCTTTTCTTTTTTCCCCCCATCCCTTTCCTTATCCTTTTTGATCAAATTGAACATGTTGTGGCACTCAACAAAGTGTGTCCCACTGGTGTGGCTTTTGTTTTCTCAAACGTAAGTCTTCATACAGAGCAAGAGGTTCACTTGACTGGACAAATGTTCCTGAAATGACTTACAGGAATCTGAAAGGACACCAGAAAAAAATGGAGCATATGAATTCGGAAACCTAAAACTGTTCATCTCTTATATTCCATGATTTAACAAACTGACCCAAATTTCTGGTAGCCAGGCCATTTGATGCACTGGTTCTCCACTGAAATCTCAGTAAGGAAATTTGTGAGTTGTTCGGGGGTGCAAATGATTTATTTTACCAGATGATTAACAGCCTGCTTGCAAGACAGTCACTCGGGCACTACTCATATTTTTTAATTTGCCTCAAACTGCAACTCAAGACTTACAGTCTAATTTGGGTTCAACGCGCAACATAGAACAAAGCGCACAAAGTAAAAAATTCCCTGCAACAGCCCAGTGAGGCCCATTAAAAAAAAAAAACATGGAAAAGAGACAAATCATTCCTGGTTTGCATTTGCGCCGTGCCTCTACAAGTCTCCATTGACTGAAGGCTTAGACAGCAAGGCTGGCAGGTAGCCATCCCTTAGCATACATTTGTAATATATTGCTGATTTTCTTATGTAGTGCCACTGAGAGAGGTGCTCTAACACAAAGCGCAACACTGACTAAAACCCCAAAACATCGGTCAGTCGTACAGTTAAGAGCAGCTGGCCCTGGCTCTTCCATTAGCAGTGATGGAGAGACTAGCGCTCCTGTTAAAGGGACACGGCGCTGCTCAACAAAGCTACGGACACTCCAAACTAACAGCAAGCTAGCAGCAGCAGCTTTTTTTTTTTTGGCTAGCTAGGTATGTAGCTATCTAGGCTAACCATTTAACGCTTGCTTAATGCTAAGATAACCTCAGGCGGGGACGCGTGATGTGCAATTTTGTCAGAAATACGTATGCATTATGGCAGTAAACAAGGCATCACTGACAAAGGCGGGGCAGTTACTTTACCCTGACCGTTTTTCTCCTATTTCCGGTTAGCTTGTTGTAGCCGTGGGTCAACCCAAAGCCTTCATTCTTTCCCATCACATTTGGTGCAACGTCAAATTCTAAAACACTACTGGAACATTAGGTGATTATCCAGTTAAACCCAGTAACTGCCTCGGCATCGGTTAATTTTTTGTGCTTAAACAAAACGTGTCCTATGCAAGTTATATGTTTGATGACTATGTCAAAAACTCACCGTCTCTAGCGCTGCCGTTGCTGGGTGCAGCCCAGTTTGGACTGGCGTAAAAAACGTGTTGAAAGCAACAGCCCGCCCCGGTCTGACCAGCTAGAGTCTACTCAAGCCGCTGCTCCCACAACACGGGGGCTTGGCGACAGACAGGTAACCAGCGCCTCCTATGGGCTACTTTGAATAACTGCAGCCAATTTACTTGGCTTGACTAAAGCACTGCTGTCAGGATGCCGAGAAAACCATGGGACAACTACGGCTGGTACAGACCCTGTGGCTAGACGCTAGAGTACGAACAGGAGCAAAGCAAAAATGCTGCATCACTCCTCTTCTGAAATCTCTTCAGTGGCTGCCACTTAGTAGTAGAATAGATGTTAAGTTGTTTATTTCTAAAACTTGCTTGTCTACGTAAACAATATGCTGCGTAAATCTGCTCCTGTCAGGGCCCTCGGATCCACAGTCAATTTCTCCTATTCCAAGAGGATGTAAAGCTCATGGAAGCATGAAGCATGTGTATGTAGCCCTAAACTGGTATAGTCTCCCACTGGAACTGATGGAACCCTACGACAACCAGTTCAGCAAGAAACTTCTAAGCATTTATTCAAAACATACGTTTTTGATTGTGCTTTCCCTTAGAGTAACTCCTATTCGCTGTTAATCTGCTGTTCATCAATTAGATTCAGAATCAGATTCAGACAACTTTATTTATCCCAGAAGGGCAATTCAGTTTTTACAGTCTACCCAGACCATACACAAACTCACAGGCAAGTAGCAATCATCGTTATGTCAGAGACAACAGACAGATCAGTACATGGGCAAGAGATGCACACTGTCACCCTCGTGTTGTTTATGCATTATTATGTTATGCGTTAATTATGCGTGAAATCTGTTTTAATTTATATAATTTCATTTTGAGTAAAGTTTCTACGACTATACACACACACACACACACACACACACACACACACACACACACACACACACACACACACACACACACACACACATACACACAACAGCCAGCTACCTCAGACATGAGTGAGAGTCACATGAATAGAGTCATACCAGCTTGGACGTCGCCCAGGTCATATTAAAACAATTATAACTTCTTTTAACTTTTTTTGCATTTGTGAAAAGAAGCTCAACTCCTTTTTGAGAAATATTCTTAAATTTTATTTTAGCTCATGAGTTCTGAGAGGAAACCACTGACTAATGATTATTCAATGAGAGCTCTCTGAGTAACAGCCAAGGGGCCATGATGTCCAAACCCTCGGCCAGGAAGTCCCACACATTATCTTTACTAGCAGTTATCAGAGAAGTGGAGCTGTCAGGGCATGGTGTACTGCACTTCATGTTATGTTTCACTGATTTGTCACTGAATTGTGGTTGGGAGAGTCAGGGTAGCATGTAATTATCAGCTCCAGGGCCAAAATTGCTATACTGGCTAGTTTTGGGGTAATACCCAAATAATTACTTTGTCATCGTCATGCCAACAGGAGAAGACAGTCATTGGCCATCGAGCCTTTGTTGCCCTTAATGCACATAAAAAACTGTATCCAGTTCTTAAAAACTAGTTTATTAGTTGATAGTTGTTGTTACATGTGGGAACCAATAAGTCTGGTTGACGTGCATATTGGACTCAGCATATTTCAAGTACACATGCTCGTTGCAGCTTATAAGAACATTGCAGGGCTCAAGCAACTTACGAGGTACTCATTTGCTAAGCAGATAAGTTGGAGAGACTGGTTAGCTCATATGTCAAATGGATAGAGGTACCAGCTTGTCCCAGTAATATAACATTATATTTTTTTAAAAAGGGGATTCTGAAATTCCCTATATTCATTTACTAATAGAGGAGTTCAAGTGTGCAGAGGTAGGGAGGAGGTGATACAGTCTTCCCATCAGACTTATTTTGGGGGGACTTTAGCCCTCTAATTAGGAATTACCCAACTTCTCATTCCTCAAACATCACCGGAATCTGATATTTGTATGCAATCTATCTGGAGACCCATAGTTAAGCAGTCACATAATCCTGCATCCAAGCAGGCTTCCTTCTGACTCGTGGACAGTCTGGAGAGGATAGAAGAGTGGGTGGAGCAGGAGTGTCCTGTGGATTTTGGAACTGTAGAGACCTCAAGAGCTATAGATGGCAGGAATTCCATCTTCGACCATCCTCCAGTAGGTATGTGCTTTGGGCCACCTTTTACTTGATTCGTTGAGGTTTGCCAAACTTCGGGTACACCTTGGGCACATGGAAAGGTGTTTTCCCTCACACACTATCCCCCTCTTGAAAAGACGGAGTTTGTGCACCTCGATTCTGATCAGCGAACGACTTCTTCTTGTTTTGATGGCGTGTGACTCTCCTTCATACTTGCCCCTCCTTCATACTTGCCCATCCAAGACACGGTCAGCACATGTGGGTGGCAGAACACTCAACTTTGTATGCATCATCCGGCATTGCAGAAGTTGAAAGGGAGAAACACCAGTAACTGCATGCGGTGTGGCACGATAAGTCATCAGGAAGGCAGTAATGGCAGGTTTCTACGGCTCAGACTGTGAGATTGCCATTCGCACACTCTGTTTCAGGACACAGTTGAAATGCTCGATGGCGCCATTTGCAGCAGGGTAGTACACTGAAACTCTGTGGTGTGCAATGTCACGTTCAGCCAAGAAAGTAGCAAAGTCAGGAGATACAAACTGAGGACCATTATCCATTACTATGGCTTCAGGGTTGCCATGTCTGTTGAAGACAGTGGAGAGGAAGGACGTAACATCCTTTGTTGTGACATTCGCAGAGAAACCAACCTCTGGCCACTTGCTGTAGTAGTCGACCAGGGTGGTGGCGTATTGACAGTCCCATGTAGCTGTCTCAAAAGGCCCGATGATATCAGTTGTCAGCTTTTGCCAGGGCCTATCTGGGAAAGGCACTGGCTAAAGTGGAGCAGGGCGAGGCATCGCAGTCTTGTCATTAGACTGACAGGGCTCACATGACTGGATTGTAGAGTGGACCAGGGTATCCATCTTTGGCCACCAGTAGTACTCTCTCGGGCGTTGCCTTGTGTGTACCACCCCTTGATGCATTTCATGTGCAAGGGATACAAGAGTAGTGCGTAAGAAGACCAGCACAATCAGACACGTTCCTCAAAGCACAAGTGAGTCTTTCACTGACAGCTCAATTCAATTCAATTTTATTGTCATTTAAAAACATGTGCAGGCACATGTTAAAAATGAAATGAGGGCTGTGGCTTCACCAAACAGTGCAAGACAGACACAGTATAAGATATACACACATGAAGACCAAAGCTAAAAATAAGTTAAAAAAGAGCTGGAGTACAAAATATTTAAAAATATCTACAGACATTCAGTGGGTAGCCAGGTTCAGGTGGGCAACAGCTTGTGGAAAGAAGCTGTTTTTGAGCCTGGTAGTGTGGGCTCTGAGGCTCCTGTAGTGCCCCCAATAGCGCAGGGGGGACAACAGTCCATGGTTGGGGTGGATAGGATCTCTGCTGATGCTCAGACCCCTTCGAAGGCAGCGTTTGTGATAAATGTCTTTTATGGCTGGGAGCTGGGTAACGGTGATATGCTGGGCCGCCTTGACGATCCGCTGCAGAGCTTTCTGGTCTACTGAGGTGCAGTTGCCGTACCACACTGAGATGCAGATGGTCAGGATGCTCTCTTTGGTGCAGTGGTAGAAGTTGGTGAGAATTTTGGGGTAGACGGGCGCTCCTCAGCCTCCTCAGGAAATGCAGGCGTTGTTGGGCCTTTCTCACAAGGGCCTGGGTGTTTAATGTCCACGAAAGGTCCTCACTGATGTGGACTCAAAGGAATTTAAAGCCGGAAACATGCTCCACTTCCACCCCATTGATGTGTATGGGGGAGTGGCTGCAGTTTCTAGACCTCCTGAAGTCAACAATCAGTTCCTTTGTCTTCTGCACATTAAGGACAAGATTGTTGGTAGTACACCATGATGTGAGGTGCTCAATCTCGTCTCTGTAGGCCATCTCGTCATTGTTGGTGATACGGCCAATGACTGTGGTGTCATCTGCAAACTTAACTATAACATTTGAGAGGTGAGTTGGCAGGCAGTCGTGGGTGAAGAGGGAGAAAAGGAGGGGGCTCATAACACAGCCTTGAGGGGCACCTGTGGTGAGGGTCAGGGTGGAGGAGGAGTGGTCACCTAACCTAACAGACTGAGGTCTGTTGGTCAGGAAGTCCAGGATCCAGTTACATAGGGAGGGGTTGAGGCCAAGGGAGAGGAGTTTGGTGGTTAGTTTGGCGGGGATGATAGTGTTGAAGGCAGAGCTGTAATCTATAAACAGCATCGGGATGTATGTGATGTTAAGTTCAAGGTGGGTCAGAGCAATGTGTAGGGCAGTGGCAATGGCATTCTCAGTAGACCTTTTGGGACGGTAGGTGAACTGATGTGGGTCGAATGTGGGGGGATAATGTTTTTGATGTGAGCCAGAACCAGTCTTTCAAAGCACTTCATGGCAATGAGGGTGAGTGCTATGGGTCGGTAGTTATTCAGACATGTGGATGTTGGTTTCTTGGAGACAGGAATGATAGAGGTGGTCTTAAAGCATGCCGGGACTTTAGATTGGGACAGTGAGAGGTTAAATACAGGTGTGAAGACCTCAGCCAGCTGGTCGGCACATTCCCGGTAGACCCAACCCAGTGTGCCGTCTGGTCCGGCAGCCTTCCGTGTGTTCACTCTGCGCAGTGATTCTTTGACCTCTGCAACTGATAGAGTGAGCACCTGGTTTTCTGGGTGGCTGGGGATTTTTGTGGCTGGGTCAGTATTGTCCTTGTTGAAGCGGGCATAGAAATAGCTCATGACATATGTGGAAGTATGGAGCAATGTCTGGACTCAACGCTTTCACTTTCCTTAGCCAGCCCCGAGCAATCTGTTCACGGATTGCAGAAATCTCCCGGCACGAAGCAGCAGCAGCCTCAAAGTCAGCAATGGGCAAAGCACTAAGAGCAGCAGTGATGTGTGCAACCAGTTCTGGCTCAGCATCCAGAGCAGGTTTGGCAGGTATAGGTAGAGGAAGACGGGAGTGGCAGTCAGCAGTGGAGTTCTCAGATCCAGGACAGTAGACCACATCGTAGTCATAGGTCAAAAGGCTGGCAGACCAGCGTGCAATTCGCATTCCAGCATGGCCTATACCTTTCGTGGCAAGCAGGGTTGTGAGGGCCTGATGATCAGTACATAAGGTAAATCTACGACCTCACAAGTATGTGCGCCACTTCTCAACTGCCCAGACACATCCCAGCACTTCTTTTTCTACAGTGGAGTATTTACATTCCGTTGTGGTGAGGGTCCGGGGGGCAAAAGCCACCGTGCATTCTTTGCCGTCAGGGTAAAGCTGGGTGAGCACAGCTCCTAAACCGTAATCTGAGGCATCGGTGGACACCACTGCTGGCAGGGATGGGTCAAAGAGGGCAAGGGCGGCACTGTTCACCAGGAATTACTTCAATTTCTCAAAGCTTTTCTGTGCCTCAGCTGTCCATTAAAAATCAACCTCTTTTCTGATGCATGCATGCATCGGCTCCGATTCTGTCGCATAGTTTGGGATGAACTTTGAGTACCATGACAACAAGCCCAGAAAAGAGCGCAGTGCAGCAGTGTCTGTTGGAGCTGGGGCGTTCAGAACAGCTTCAGTGAGTTCTTTGTCAGGCACGATGCCTTCGGCAGACACCACGTGACCCAGGAAGCGTAGACTCGACTGATTAAAGCAGCACTTTTCTTCATTCAGGAATAAACCTGCCTCTTTCAGATGGTGCAGGACTTTCTTCAGACGAGCATCATGCTCTGTGCTGTTGGCTCTGTAGATGATGATATCATCGAGATAATTTTGCACTCCTGGCAGACCTTCCAGCATGGTAGCCATCATTTTTTGGAATGCAGATGGTGCAGAGGAAAGGCCATATGGCACACGGCAGTAGCGAAAGAGACCATCATGGGTAATGAAAGTGGTGAGGTTCCGACTTTCCTCATGTAGAGGCACCTGATGGTAGGCGCTTGCCAGATCAATCGTTGAATACACTGCAGTTCCCCGCAGAGTGGACAGCAGCTCATCTGTGTGTGGGAGTGGATAGCAGCCTGTGACGACAGCCTTGTTTGGCTCCCGAAGATCCACGCACATACGAATGCCTCCTTTCTTCTTCTGTGTAACTACGATAGGAGACACCCAGGTGGAAGCATCGATTCTCTCAATCACACCAGCGGCAAGGAGCCTGTTTGTCTCTTCTGTGACAGCACCTCTCACATACTGGGGCAGTAGGCGAAGTTTTTGTTGGACCGGGGTTACAGATGCAGAAACCTTGACTCGGTGCACAAAGTTTTTCACACAGCCAATGAGCAGAGGAGAGGCACACAGGTGTATGACAGGGGCATCTGGAACAGCAGCAAGAGGACAAGGAGACATTACAGCACCGTCTACTATGTGGAAGTTCAGTGCTTTCATCAGATCCATACCCAACAACGGCGTTCCATTCTTCCCAATGAAGAGGACTGCTGGAGTGATGACGTCATATCTGGACACCGTAGCTGAAAGGCATCCCAACACAGGTATGTGTGTCTTGGAGTATGTGACCAACCGAACAGTAGGGGGCGCTAACTGTGACTCACTGAAATACTCTTTAAACACAGAGCTGGGCAGTATGGACACCGAGGACCCTGTGTCAACAACCAGGTCCATGACATGGGTTGGTGAGTCTGATGGCTGGATTTTGACATTACATGTTTTTTATTAGCTGTGCGGGCAGACCTGTGAATGCATAGAACAGTCAGTTCCAGAACCTCCACTTCTCGCACTGGATGGGTGGGAGCAGAGCAACACACTCTGGCAAAATGTCCCTTCTTGTGGCAGTTTTGCAGGTTGCTTTAGCAGCAAGGCATGAGGGTGCATTCGCTAGATGGTTGTCAGATCCACATCTGAAACATGTATGAGAGGACTTTGCTGTCGTAGTGGTAGGTGCATGTGTAGACGGCTTATTCTGGTACTGTGGTCGACGTGATTTCTTTTGCACAGCTTGTACTTGTAAACTGAGTTTTTCTCCAACGTGGCATTTAGCCTGTTCAGCCGCAGACTCATCTGTGTGGCAATTGTGATAGCTTTGTCTAGAGTGAGGTTAGGCTCTAGCAGCAGCCTTTCTCTAATGCGTGCATTCGAGACATACATACTCAATAAGCTGATCACGCAACATCTCATCACTTTTATCTCCGAAGTCACATGATGAAGCAAGCTCTCGTAAAGCAGCCACATACTGAATAACAGTCTGATGTGGGCCTTGAACTCTTTTTCTGAATGTGTGGCATTCCACTACCACATTAGCATAGGAGTGAAATGTGCTTGTTGTGCAGCAACAGCAGAATCATAATCATCACCTGCATCTGGCAATGAGTAAAAGATCCTCTGACCTTCGGTTCCAAGGCAATGGAGCAGGACAGCTCTTTTTCTTGCAGCTGGCCACGCATTCCCTGTTGCATTTATGACTAGGAGATAGTTGTCAAACATTCGCATCCAGGTCTTGAACAGGATAGCAGGTTTCCCAGGACAAGGCAGAAATGGGGCATGACTGGGTACATTTATAGTCATCTTTTCAAAAAAAAAGTCATCTATACTCGTAGTATAGCAGGTGGGTTACCTCGTCACCGATTTGTAGAGGTGGATGGCATATAAAGCACGCAGGAGAACATGGATGACTTATCCAAATGAGTTGAATCAAGTGCAACTGGACTTGGTATATATCTGTGAAGACGATTCGCCTCTCATCCAAGAGGCTTCCTCAGTTCGTGCCTTTCTGACTAGACCAAGCTAGTCTGACTGGCTGGTGATAAGACTCAGAATTTATCCTCTTTGGAGTCGTTGTCAGAGCTATAGATGTCCATGGCCCTTTTTGTTCCGACGTTTACCAACGCCCGTCGCTAACAGAGCCATAGATATAAGTGACTCTTTTGTGTACCGATGTTTGGCCGCGCCCGTCGTTATCGGAGCTATTGATATGCGTGGCTCTCCTGTGCCCCGATGTCCAGCCGCGCCCGTCGCCATCGGAGTTATTGATTTGCATTCGTTTAGCAGCAACGGTCGTTGGGGGTGTTAGTTTCGACTTCATTATTCAGTGGTCATGAGAGTCGTTGGAGCCGTTGGTGACCGACTGTTGTTCTTGGAGGCTAGGCTTCTTGAGTCTCCTGGGTAGAGATGAAAGAACGGCATTGTAAGTGGGAGATAGGTGGTGTCGCAGACCTCCTCCTCTGTTGAGGGATGTTTTTTTCCAGTTTCACATAGATGGCTTCTTTCAACCCTCTTTCAAACCCTCTATCTTCTCTGTCCAAAATGTGTACGTTGCTGTTCTCGAAGGAGTGTGTCTTCTCCTTTAGGTGTAGATAGACTGCTGAGTCTTGTCCTGAGGAGTTTGGCCTTCTGTGTTGGGCCATCCCTTTGTGTAGTGGTTGTGTGGTTTCTCCTATGTATAGGTCAGTGCAATCCTCATTGCATTGTACGGCATACACCAGATTGCTTTTTCGGGTGTGTGGTACACGGTCTTTGGGATGAACCAGCCTTTGTCGGAGTGTGTTGCTGGGTTTGAAGTATACCGGGATGCAGTGTTTGTTGAAAATTCTCCTGAGTTTCTCGGAGATCCCAGAAACATACGGGATGACTGTGCTCTTCCTTCTGTTCCTTTTCTCCTCGTCACTCACCCGGTTGGTCTTTTTGGAACGTGTTGCAGTTTTCACAAAGGTCCAACTGGGGTAGCCGCAGGTTTTTAAAGCTCCCCTCAGGTGTTTGTGTTCTTCTCGTCGGGCCTGAGTGTTGCTGGTCACATTGTCAGCTGTGTTGCAGAGTTCTAATGATGCCCAGTTTGTGTTCCAGAGGGTGGTGTGAGTCGAAAAGTAGATATTGGTCTGTCTGTGTGGAGGCTCCTGTCTTCCCCAATGTGGACGTCACAGTCCAAGAAGGGCAAACTGTTGATAACCATGACCTGGATGAATGAGAACATTCACAGACATGGATGACTTAGTTTATGGTTGAATGAACATCTTGCAGCATGGATGACTTCCAGGCTCTACTTCCTGTTTTCCTGTATGTCACTTCCTTTGTACTACACAACAACACGTTTGGTGAAAACAATACTCAAAAGTTAGCAGTGACATCTAATGGTTTAAATCAAATTACAACTAAATAATAATACAAGCACTAGAGGACACAGCAAGTCCCACACTAGAATAGTTAGGTAGTCCCCATCTACAGGACTGCATTGGGATTGGGGATTCAACACAAATCTCGCGGGAGCGGGCGGTTTTAAAGAGCAGGGTAACCAAATTGACAGATTTGCTTCAAAATACTTTATAAATGTGGGAGATGTATTGCTGTTGGCATGTTAAAATGTGTTGAATCGTGTTGAACCGTGTATAGAACTGATTTGCAGCGTTAGGCCGTTTTGGGGTATTTTTCCCGTTTTCCTCTCTTGATTTTTTGGCCGGCTTCCTTGGTGACGTCGCCATCTTCCTTTCGGTGCCACGCCCCCAGAGCCTGAAACCAGTGGACGCTGCAGATTTTTACACGTTTTTGAAGCTTTGTTTTATATACTTCGCAACATTTTTAATCATACAGAATTGGCTGGGTGGTTACTGATATGTTTTCCTGGGGTATGGGTATCCCAAAACACAGATTTTAGCTCAGTTACCCGCCACTTTAACTTTGCTGCATGTGGTCAAAAAAATAAACTGCGGGTCCCGCGATTTAGCTAGCGCTAACAAGAGAGACGGAGTCCACAAATGAAGTTGAAAGAAACTCAAAGTTGGTTATTACAATACAAAAACAAAGCAAGGAAGTCTGTGACAAAGATGGAAAAGAACTGGACTTGGTCAGCTGCGACAAATGTGCAACGCCAGTATTGGTTGTGGTTGCTATAGTTACCAAGCCTCCCCCTCCGGTCTGCCTTCCGGTTTTAACTAAATGGCCGCTGCCGCACGTTTCCATCTGCGTTGTGTGATTCATTGATGTCGTCTCTCATTACTGGCGTGGTGGCAGCGCTTACCAGACTTACGTCCCGAGGACTGATATTTACCGAATTAATCGCGGTAGCCCTTCCAGGGGAATCACAGGGTAGTTACGTCTACCACCAGATGCAGCTGGGCTAGCTCAGACACAGTTGTGCTAGCTAAGTGGGCAGCATGGCGACACACAGAGCACCGACGCAGTGGTGTTTAACAAAGACCGAGACGGCGAACTCTTATGAAAACTGGCGTCAGAACCTGCTTTATATACTGTCGCTCGACGCCGGGTTTGCCCCCTTCCTGCACGATGGCGTGGATTGGGAGAAGAAGTCTAAAACGTCCCCTGTCCGGGGATTCACAGATGACGCTGAAGATATTCCCTCGCCCCGACGTCGCAATAAAGAACAGAAGGTAACCATGTTAGAGCTAATGTTGGGACAGATAGCCAATTATTGTCCTGTAATCTCTCGTCACAGCATAGTCAGGAACTCCACATCTATTGACGGCATATGGCAAGCTATTCGTCTACATTATGGCTTTCAGTGCACCGGGGCTGTGTCTGAACTCCCCAAGTCAAAGCAATCCATCCCTGTCCGGACAAGGAGGTCATGTCCCCTTTGTAAATGTGCCGGCAGGCCTGATAATCATTTCCTCAGCAAATGTTCCTTTCTGCCCCCCCCCCCCAAGATAAAATGTACAAGGCAAAGTCGCGCCAGGTTTTGGGAGAGCAGGTCGAGACTGATGACAAGGTAGAAGAGTGCGTAAGTGGGGAGCCAACGCCATCTAGTGGTGTGAAACGTGTACTTATCAAACAGTCCCCTTACCTCGATGCCTTCCATGGACGTGTGCGTCTCACCGTTGATAGTGGGGCAACAGGCAACATGATGAGGGCCTCATGCGCGACCAGGCTGGGCGTCACCGTCACAGGAAGTACGCAGTCCGCATTCCAAGCAGATGGCTCGTCCCTTGTGAAAGTATTGGGAGAGACACGGACACACTTCCAGAGAGATGGCCATGACCTCTATTTTGAGGGCCTCGTCGTTGAGAATCTCGAATCTGACACCCTGGCTGGAATTCCCTTTATGGAAAAAAACGACGTCTCCATCAGACCAGCCAAACACCAAATCTGCATGGGCGAGGATATATATTGCTACGGCACCCTCCAAACACCGATGGACAGGCATGCCGTACGGCGCACGCACGTGCTTCGCGCTACTGTGTGGCCAGGGGAGTACATCGAGCTCGAGCTGCCTCCTGAGCTGTGCAATGTGGACAGTGAGCTGGCTGTTGAACCACACGTCGATGCCTCATGTGACCAGTCTGACACACAGCAGTGGCCTGCCCCAACTTTGCTACGGGGTGTGTCCGGAAAGATCCATGTCCCAAATCTCACTGGCGAGCTGCGGCTGGTCCAGAAAAGCAACCGCCTATGCCGTGTCCGCACCACATATGTCCCGTCACTCAGTGGCGCCGCCGTGCCAGCTGATCCCCCCAAACCGGCCCCGACGACCATGTCAGCCTTGTCCTCTGACTTTGTCGCTCTGGATCCAGATAACATCATGCCTGCTGACATCAGAGGTGAGTTCCGCGCCCTGCATAGAGAATTTGATGTAGTGTTTGATCCCCACTTTGAAGGATATAACGACGCTGTGGGTCCGTTCCAGGCCAGGGTGAACATGGGACCTGTCCTACCTCTGCCCTTCACCATCAGGTTGGCCTGGCTCGCCATACAGGCAGGGTGCGCTGACCTCGGACGGACCCGGGCTCACCTCCGTCAGGGTACGCGTCCATCCAAGAAGCTGACTAACATTCGTGATGTGAAACGTTACCTGAACGTCACCACAGTGGCTAAGGACGGCCTCCTAGTTGTTCGCCGGCACACACCCCTCGCAGCCTCAATGGACTGCATTGTTGTGCCTCGGTCTGTCCTCGATGGCCTACTGACCTCTCTCCATATCAAGCTCGATCACCCCACCGGCACCCAGTTGAAGACAAGTGTGCAACGCTACTTCTACACGTTGGGTATGGACTCTGCTGTGCAACATGTCTCCAGTGGCTGCCACCAGTGTGCAGCTCTGAAGAAAGCCCCTGCGTTCGTATCTGACCAGTCTACAAGTGAACCTCCGGAAGTCATCGGGTCTTCTTTTGCGGCTGATGTGTTCAGGCGGGACCGCCAGTTCATTCTGATTGTCTGGGAGTGTGTCACGTCTTTCACGCTGTCTTGTCTCATCGACGACGAGTGCAGAGACACTCTCAGGGACGGTTTAACCCGCTTATGTATGAATCTGTGCCCTCTCAACGGCCCCTTTGTTGAGGTGGGCAACGCCAAGAATGTCAATAAGAACCCAGTGGCAGAGAAGGCTGTTCAAGAGATTCAGGGGGAGATTCTTTGTCTCGAGCCTAACTGTGGGGCTGTTACTCCCCTGTTACTCTCTGTCGCTACGGCCAACCTGAACAGTCGTGTTAGGTCACGTGGATTGTCTGCCCGTGGAATGCTGCTTCAGCATGACCAGTTCTCCCATAGGCAGTTGCCTGTGGTCGACCAGGACCTCATCTTGAAACAACACTCGGAGCGTGTCACCAACCATCCATACAGCATGAAGTCAAAGGTGCCCTCTGGTCGTGTGGCCGTGCCTCCCGCCATTCGACCTGGTGAACTGGTGTACCGGTATGGTGACCGGAATAAGTCAAAGGCCCGTGACAGGTACCTCGTCACGAGCGTGGATGGTTCATGGTGCAATATCCAGAAGTTCACGGGGTCTCAACTTTGTCGCACCTCCTACAGGGTCAGGCTGGGTGACTGCTACAAAGTGGAATGTCCCTCTACAGCCTCTGAACCCCTCGCGGACGATTTCGTGTCTGATGAAGACTTGGACAACCCTGCCCCGCACTGCCCTGACATACCGCCAGCCATTGCCGAGCCCCCACCTGCACATTGCCTGCCTTGCGATAACGATATGAGGCTGGGGGATGGGACTGTTCCTCCCGTCGAGGTCGAGCCTGGGGGGGAGCTCCCCTGGTGAGTGTGTGCCTGCTCTTGCACCTGATGCTGCACCTCGACACTCGGAGCGTCGCCGGCGCTTGTTGCGCCATTTAGAGGACTTTGTACTTTAGGCCTGTTGTTTGTGTGTACTGGTGATAATGTTTTGTCTTACCTTACAGGTCTAGTTATATAGCCTGAGCTGTGATGTTGCCTGGTGTTCTGTGGTGTTATTGTTGTACTGTGTGAAGGGGGGGGTTGCTATAGTTACCAAGCCTCCCTTCCGGTCTGCCTGCGTTGCAGTCTGGGTTTTTCTTCCGGTTTTAACTAAATGGCTGCTGCCGCATGTTTCCATCTGCGTTGTGTGATTCATTGATGTCGTCTCTCATTACTGGCGCAAAAGTGTTGATGTACCACGGGCACAAGCCCGGCACCTCTGGGCTGAGGTGACACCTGCTCCGCTCCCCCCGGTCAGAGCAAGCTGTCTTTCAAAGATTAAGCACTTCTCCCTGCACATATTAAACAAGATATAATCCAGATATGTGTCGCACTTTGCTGTAGAGACATTCGGCCGTACGACTTCGTCGCTGGGAAAGGCTTTGTTGACATAGTTCAAGACGTTGTTAATGTAGACGCGAAATATGACAAATTTGATGTAAAATATGTTTTGCCTCACCCAGTGTCCTATCCAGACATGTGGAGGGGAGAGCTCGGGCGCCGCAGACGTCATGGCAACGGAGATAGAGCCTATCATCGAATCATATGGACGTGCCATCACAACAGATATATGGACTGAGGACTACCACAAAACATCATTCGTACCCAGCACCATCCATTACGCAAACAACGATTTCGGTCTCGTTTCAAGGGTGTTTGCGGCTCCCTTCGAAGATGGTGTGTCAAAACCAGGAGAGAACATCAGGAACCCGCTGTTTGGGAAACTCCGTGCGTTAGGAACAGACGCGTCAGTGCTAGTCGGCCGTGTTGTGTCTGTCACTGACCGTGGAGCCAACATAGTTGCTGTCCTCATTCATTTTTATTTATTTTATTTATTAATTTTATCAGCTGAATAAAAAACTCTGTTGCAAAGCAGTACATTCGTTTTTCGGTTGCGTTTAATGGTGCAATGTTTTTGATAGCACATCAACGTGTCATGTATGACTGCAGAGGAGGAGAACAGAAAAGAGGAGCGCTACTCCTGATCGGTGCGTTAAAAGACAGGGAAACTTAAAACAACCTCAGCAACACAAACCACATAGGTCCTACAATGATAAGTCGAATAAATACAGTTTAATTTTTTAGAGCATTTGATTAAATGATTGTGCTGTTTGTTCACCACGAGCCACCGTACACAAATTCTCACACAATACAAAGACTTGTTCAGTGATGAGCTTGGTGGACTTCCAGTCACATATCCCATGATGCTGGATCCCAGCATACAGCCTGTTGTCCGGCCAGCCCACCGCATCCCCGTAGCGATGCAAGGAAGAGTTGAAGCGGAACTCGAACCAGTGTCGGCGCCAGAACAAATCTGACGGCCGGGCCTACGGTTTTCACGGGGGGGCATGAGCATTAGGGCTGTCAAATTTACATTCTATATTTGAATATTCTTCGATTGTGATTTTTTTATTAATTATTAATTATTTGCCAAATTAACCTTCGAATGTGCGCTTAGAATCCTTACTTGTGCTCTGCTCTTTTCCCCCGTTGTTTTCCATTCGCGCACAGACGCTACAAGCAACGGCACTAACTTGGCTTGTTGCACCGCCGCGGCCCCAACTGTTTTCTCGGGTGTTGTTGCAGCATCTGTCCTTTCTCTTTCTGCTGGTGTAGACTTGTTATTTGGACCACGAGAAAGCCATTTTCTTATATCCATCATGATTTTACAGTTAGCTAGCTAGCTCAGTCGATTTTGCCACGTTTTTAAAGTATTGTAGCGAATTCGGGGGACAACGCAACCACAGGAACTGCCGCGGCCGGGACGCGAACCTGTATCGCCCGCACCGCAGGAGGCATCGCTAACCGCTCGACTAAAGGGTCAGACTCGCCAGCCAGCGGCTAGCGTGTATTTTTATCCATGCACGTTACAGTATCCTTTTCCTGTGTGTCACACGTAATTATCACCTGAATGGACAAAATCACACACTGATGTTCCGCTCCGGTGTCCTGCTAACCCCGTTCCTCCACAATCACATTGATTATTATTATTATTATTGATTATGTATTTAAATGTGCTATGTGCATTAATTAATTTCAATTTTTACATGAAGTTTAAGTACTCATTTTCACATCATCACTGGGTAATTGGCGGGGGGGCACAACTTTCATTTGGGGGGGCGAGGCCCGGCCAATGCCCCCCCGTAGCGCTGACACTGACTCGAACGCATGCAAAGCATAGGTGTCATAACACCTGTCTCTGAGCCTACAGACTGGGTTTCCTCCATGGTAGTGTAACCCTTCTTTAATAAGGATATAATGTTACCTCAAGGTCAGGTATAGTATGAGTTGACTGTGTGTGAATAATCTGGACGAGGCACAAGGTAAGTAGAGTTGCATGGAATTATATTGTAGATAGATGTAGATAGTGAATAACAGCATGTGCCAATACTCATATAATGGTATATATGCAAAATACAAGTATGAATTATACACTGACATTTTGCAGCGCTGCAATACCCCTGTTGTGCACAACACCCAAATAAACAAAATAATAAACAAAGGGAAATATCGCGTTGGGGCCCTTAACTGGAAGTTTTACTTGAATAAATCCAGGAAGTGAATGGCTACTGGAACACTCTTACTTGAATAAATCCGTGAAGTGTTTCCTGGCTCACAGTTCATCGAGTTCGCCAACAGGGGGCGCTACGCAGTCAATGATGGACGATTTAAGACGGATGAATCTGCTGACCACATCCGGTCCCAAAGTGGAATAGCGGGAAGACGCCACCTTAATGGCTAGGTTGTGGGCCGTGTCCAAAACACCAGTTCGCTAATATAAGAAATAAAAATGTTCAGGCTTGCAATCAGGGTAACGACTGGTGACCTGCCAGCTCGCATAGAATGTAATGCAGAAGAGTACAAGTTTAACTGCTATTGCAAAATACATACTACGATTGAAATTAACATTAAGAAAATTACCACCTACAATATTTTCAACTCACAAACCTAATGTGAGCATTTGTAAACATTTCCGAAATATATCAACCTCTAGAAGATATTAAAACCACGGTATAGCAAAGAATTATATTCACATTTCGTGGCTAATGCTAGCTACACATAGTGTGGTGAAGGCTAGTAATCACAGGCTAGTCACATCAACTTTGCAAATGTATTTATGAACAACGATATTTAAACTTTTACTTTGCAGGGTACTTAAGATATTCAACACAAAATATGTTACACGTGGTACTGACAGGTTTACACATGCTTACCTAATACAAGAAATAAAAATGTTCAGGCACTTGCTTGCAATCACGGTAACGACTAGTGATCTGCCAGTTTGCACAGAATGTAATGCAGAAAAGTACCGCCCAGCAAGCCTGACCTGTAGAATTACGATCTCTTAAAGTGACAGTACCGAATTAGGCATAAGTGCCCATAAATGTAAATGAATTATTGTAATATGATAGGGGGTTACAGTAGCAGCGCACAAGAAGGACAAGCAAGAAATAAGACTGTGCATCAATCCAAAAGACCTCAACACAGCATTGAAAGGCCCCATCACCCCATGCGTAGTGTTGAAGAGGTAGCAGCACAGATGTAAGGGGCAACAGTGTTTTCTGTTGCCACCGTACCACTAGGCATGTGTGTGTGCGTGCGTGCGCGCGCGCGTGTCTATTGGTGTGCTCTGTGATCGACTAGTTCGTCCTTACCAGGCAGACTAGGCAAGATTATCGGTCTCGTGAACACACTATTTGGTGTTAATAAACCAACGGTTTTGGTACAAGTCGGTGTGATCATTGACTCACACACACAACAGAACAAATAACAATTTTGCCCTTGAATATGTGTACTTATTGCACTGGAAGATCTGTAATTATTGCACTAGTATCAATGTAATTATGCACCAGTATCAATGTAATTATGCACTAGAACGTGATTTCGCTCCGTTATTACCGACATGTATGCATCCCTTTATTAATAGTACACAGTATAACAATGTATTTTCCCTGTGTGACAACACAAAACACCAAATCAATTGAATTCTATCGTGCGGGCCTGAATGGTCAGAATGTTTAAAATGTCTGATAAATGCCTAATTCTGATTAAATGGCCTAATTTTGAACATTTACATTTAAATGAACAATATTTCATACGGGGATAAATAGTTTATAAACATAGCCACATCATACGTCTGTGTTAAAAACTTTATATATTAGATAAGAGATTAAAATGTATTAAAGTTTAAAAAGTTATGTATTAGTTATTTGTTATTTAGTCCACTTTTCAGCTGCAGTTTGCTTTCATTAATTAAGCATTTAGATTTCATTAAGGTTATTTTGAACTTCTGAGCACAATAAATTATACATGGATGCACACACGCGCACGCCGTGCCTGAGTTCCTTCTCTCGGAAGTGCAACCCTGCACGAGAGAGAGAGAGAGAGAGAGAGAGAGAGAGAGAGAGAGAGAGAGAGAGAGAGAGAGAGAGAGAGAGAGAGAGAGAGAGAGAGAGAGAGAGAGAGGGAGAGAGAGGGAGACAGAGATTCTGATTTTTAAAAGTAACTTTTATTTTTAAAAAAATCATATTCAAAACACAAACAAATAAACAGATACCTAAAAATAAATAAATCACATAATTTCTCCAGAAAAAAATCAAATTGGTTATCTTTTACCGAGCACAACACATCCCCATGAGCCCAGATAACACTGGACTGCTGGATATCTTTCATTTCTGTGTAATAATTAAAATCAATCATCATCCTGGCTTTCAACATCCTAGTAAACAGCAGCTTTACATCAGTGTCTACTGAGTTGTCCATCTTCCTCTTTCTGCTTACATCTATATATACACTCACTGGCCACTTTATTAGGTACACCTTGCTAGTACCGAGTTGGACCCCTTTTGCCTTCAGAACTGCCTTAATCCTTCGTGGCATAGATTCAACAAGGTACTGGAAACATTCCTCAGAGAGTTTGGTCCATATTGAAATGATAGCATCATGCAGTTGCTGCAGATTTGTCGGCTGCACATCCATGATGCGAATCTCCCGGTCCACCACATCCCAAAGGTGCTCTATTGGATTGAGATCTGGTGACTGTGGAGGCCATTTGAGTACAGTGAACTCATTGTCATGTTCAAGAAACCAGTCTGACATGATTCGAGCTTTATGACATGGCGCGTTATCCTGCTGGAAGTAGCCATCAGAAGATTGGAACACTGTGATCATAAAGGGATGGACATGGTCAGCAACAATACTCAGATAGGCTGTGGCGTTGACACGATGCTCAATTGGTACTAAGGGGCCCAAAGTGTGCCAAGAAAATATCCCCCACACCATTACACCACCACCACCAGCCTGAACCGTTGATACAAGGCAGGATGGATCCATGCTTTCATGTTGTTGATGCCAAATTCTGACCCTACCATCCGAATGTCGCGGCAGAAATCGAGACTCATCAGACCAGGCAACGTTTTTCCAATCTTCTATTGTCCAATTTTGGTGAGCCTGTGCGAATTGTTGCCTCAGTTTCCTGTTCTTAGCTGACAGGAGTGGCACCCGGTGTGGTCTTCTGCTGCTGTAGCCCATCTGCCTCAAGGTTCGACGTGTTGTGTGTTCAGAGATGCTCTTCTGCATACCTCGGTTGTAATGAGTGGTTATTTGAGTTACTGTTGCCTTTCTATCAGCTCGAACCAGTCTGGCCATTCTCTTCTGACCTCTGGCATCAACAAGGCATTTTCGCCCGCAGAACTGCCGCTCACTGGATATTTTCTCTTTTTCGGACCATTCTCTGTAAACCCTAGAGATGGTTGTGTGTGAAAATCCCAGTAGATCAGCAGTTTCTGAAATACTCAGACCAGCCCGTCTGGCACCAACAACCATGCCACGTTCAAAGTCACTTAAATCCCCTTTCTTCCCCATTCTGACGCTAGGTTTGAACTGCAGCAGATGGTCTTGACCATGTCTACATGCCTAAATGCATTGAGTTGCTGCCATGTGATTGGCTGATTAGAAACTTGCGTTAACGAGCAGTTGGACGGGTGTGTCTAATAAAGTGGCCGGTGAGTGTATATAGTATAGCCATTTTTGCTTGTCCCAAGACACTTTTCTTTTACATTTTGTTTATAGTTAAACCCCAGAATCAGAATGAACATGTGCTTGGAGAAAACTTCCCCCACCTTGCTGAATAAACTCTCCAACAACATGTACAGTGATACCAGGCGCACACACTCCAGGTAACAGTGGAAAACAGTGTCTTTGTAAGAACAAAAAAGACATTTATCACCCACACCTTGACTAATAACGGAAAGAAAAGCATTAACTGCTACTATCCCATTTACAATTCTCCACTGTAAGTCAGCAACCTTTTTTTTTGTTGTTAATGTTGGTTTGTATAAACCCCTCCAAGCAGGTTTGACATCAACTCCCAAGCCCAGATGACTTCGCCAAGTCGTGTCAACACGATTGTTTAGTTTACCTTTGTTTAGACACTCAACCATCATTCCATATAGTAATTTGCTTTTTACCTCTTCCAAATTTAGAAAAATACTTATTTCCTCATCTAAAAAAGAACCGGAATAGTCGTCAAAACTGGGGCGAATACCTAAACAAAGAAAAGGGATCATCTGTATGAGGCACGATCAAACCACTGCTGTATTCATGTAACAGGAGGGACTCATGTCCCGTCAGACAGCGTCTCCAGTGTTCAAGCAGCTTGTTGATGATCCTCACAGAACGCACTCCCAGACCAGCCGCTAAAGCAGCTGCATTGTCCAAGTCAGGTCCAGCAGTGTTCACCACGATCCAAGGGTTAGAATCCATGCTCTGCAAAACACTTCTGTGACTGTCTGTGAATGTTCTCATTCATCCAGGTCATGGTTATCCAAAGGAATTGAATCGAGTGCAACTGGACTTTGTATATATACCAAGGATAACTTTGGATAACTTCTGTAACTGTTGATCCTGCCCAGCAGGAGGTGTCCAGACGTTCTCCGTGCACCACAGGCTCCCTCAACAACCAGTATAGGGGGTGACTGCATTTTCCTCTCTTTCACAATCATTTCCCACACTGTGAAAACTCTGCGGTAGAAAGGTGGCAGGGTTTGGAACTTCAGAGTCTTTAGATCCACGAGGAACAGTGAGTCGTGCAGTCCCAGACCACCAAACTTCTGCAAAACTGTGCGTGCCAGTGGTCTCCACACCAAGTCTTTTGGGCCATAAAGCAGTCTCTGGATAAACTGAAAGCAGAATGCAGCACCTCTACTGGCCAAATGTATAAGTCCTTGTCCTCCTTGCTCCTTTGGAAGAAAAAGAATAGCCTGGGGAATCCAATGCAATTTACCCCCCCCCCCAAAAAAATCAGCTAAAACAGCTTGAATTCCTGAAAGTAAGTTTGAAGGGGGATCAACACAAACTAATCTGTGCCATAATGAAGAGGACACTAGATTGTTGATCACAAGTGTCCTCCCTCTGTAAGACATGCTTGGCAAGAGCCATTTCAATTTTCTACGCCAGTCTTCGTTATTTTTTCTAAAATATTCTCCCAGTTCTTTTCTAGCACAGCTTCGTCACCTAAAAATATTCCCAAGTACTTTACCCCTCCTTTTTCCAAGTTAGCCCTCCTGTAGTCTAGTGGCCTTTTCCCAACCATTACAACTTCACTTTTTTCCAGTTCACCTTAGCAGACGAAATGTTATTAAAAAGATCTACAGTCCCCTCCAAGATATCGATATCTCTGTTTGTTAATCATTACCATAACATCATCTGCATGTGCTGAAATTTTTACAGCTGAAGTACAACCTAAAAAAAAACACCTGAGAGTTCTTTTCGGAGTTTGTGAAGAAAAGTCTAGATGGAAAGGGAATACAGCATCCCAGAAAGTGAGTATCCTTGACGTACTCCTCTCTGTACATTAAAAGGTGCAGCCAAACCACCATTAATTTTTAGTATACTCACAATATCATAGTACAGTACCTGGATCTTGGCTATGAAGCCTGGGCTGAACTCAAAAGCATTTAGCATCTGCCACAGATGTGTTCAACCTGATCCAAAGCCTCTTCCTGGTCTATGGAAATGAGACCAGTATCTATACCCAATGAGCCAGAGATTTCCAAAAGATGCCCAATTAGGATGATACTATCACTTATCAACCTGCCGGGCACACAGTAAGTCTGGTCAACATGAATGGCCTTACTCATCACCGCTCTAAGTCTAGAGGCTAAAACTTTAGAGAGGATTTTATAGTCCCCACACAGCAGAGATACAGGTCTCCAGTTCTTGTAGATCTCCCTTTTTCGGCAGCAAAGTGATAATTGCCCTTCTACAGCTCAGCAGTAGTTGTCCTTGGCAAAAACTATCCTGAAGCACCTCTAGCAGATCTTTACTGATCATGGACCAAAAAGACATAAAATTCAACGGGCAGTCCATCAATGCCAGGTGCTTTTCCATTTCCCAGGCTCATGAGAGCAGTATACTCTTCATTCAGAGACAGTTCTGCATCCAACACCGCATTAGTATCAGCATCCAACTGATGTAGCCCAGCATAAAAACATCTAGCCAACTCTGAATCCTCCACATATTCACTTTTAAAGAGTTAATCGTAGAAGGAGATGGCATATCTACGGATCTCAGAGCTTCCCATTATTGGGATCCATCTTCGGAGCACAATGAATGAATGATCTTCTTCTGACCATTTTTTCGCTCCAAAAAAAAACTGTGATTGGGCATCCATTTGAGACATATTCATGAAATGTGAGTGGACCAGAGCTTCCTGTGCTGTAGTGCCCAACAGGTTAGATAAGGCAGCCTTTTTAGCTTTAAGGGCTTCAATATGCCCTTGATTTCCTGTAGAATCCACTAAACTCTGTAATTCTACTACTTCAATCTCCAGTTCTTTAAGAGATCTGGTAATGTGCTTGGTGACATTGCGAGTATACTTGCTGACATAATTGTTTTATTTTGCTCTTTCCTATATCCCACCATTGCTGTACTGAAGAAAAAGTAGATCTGTTTTTGAAAAAAAATATTTCTTTGTAAAGCCCATAGAAATTCAAAAGCCTCTCTGAAAGATCTATCATGTAAACGGTCAGTATTAAAATGTGAATATGCATTCTGTACCTTAACATTTTGAATGAAAAAGGAGCACTGAACACGACAATGGTCAGAAAAACCAACAGGGATTATCTGACATGTTTAAAATATGCCAAAATTATTTTAAAACAGTAAAAACGATCAAGTCTGGCCAAAGATAACAAATTGTCCTTGAAGTAACTCCAGGTGTAATGCCCGTCATTCCTGTTAAAACCTCTCCAAACATCTTTTAGGCCATGGGTTTCAATCAACCGCTTAAGTTTGGCAGATGAAGCAGGATGAGGTTCTAGACGATTCCTGTCTAGTTTGGCATTTTCTGTACAATTAAAATCCTCTCCAAGAAAAAAACAAAAAAAATCAGTACAATTGTGAATTACATCATATATGATGTTCAACAGTCTTGATCTCTCAATGCCCGAAACTGGCACATAAACATTCACAAAAATCATTTTCACACCTTCATATTGTACTGTGACTTTTAGAATATGATCACACATTATTTCTTCAACCTCAAAAGAGGGACTAAAACTCTTTGAGAAAAGCACAACAACACCACCACTGTTAGCTAATTTATGGTTTAGAATTACTTCCCCAGGCCACTCCTTCTTCCCGTAACTTTCATTCACGGTGTCACTGTGAGTTTCTTGTATAAAAACCACATCTAACCTTTTCATGTCTACCAATTTGAAAAGAGAAGCTCTTTTCACATCACTCTTTGCTCTGTTTATATTTAAAGACCTTATTTTCAAATCAGCCATGAAAAGGAAAAAAGCTGTCTCTACAACAAGAAAAAAAAATACAAATATGTGGAGATTCAATTTTGTCTTAATCATCATCAATTAGTTGTGCTTTGACTTTTGTCGAAATTTTCTTGAGATAGTAAATCTCTTGGTCACTAAAAGCCCCCACTTCCTTCCTCAGCCATGCCACAGACCTGACAAAAGATCTTAAATCAGGACAAAACTTTTCAGTTTTAACTGCCCTTTGCCCTTTGGTTTCAGTTCTTTCTTTTTTTTACATTTTCTCAAGGGGATAGAAAATGGTTTCATCCTCTTGTGATGGCATCCACTCACATTCCTCATCAGATGAATCATCCAACACTTTCTTAGCCTTGGCACCACCCTGTTCTTTGTCAGACATTTTCCTTTTACTACATTTAATTGTTAGATCATTCTCCCCTGCAGACATGTTTTCATCTATCAGTTCATCACTGATAACACTTTCCAGACGTTATCTGCAGCTTTTTTTAAAAATCTTTGTTACATTTATTTTCCTCTGTCTGCTTGTGTTTTTCTGATTTCTCTCTGGTCTGGGCATTATCGACTTCATTTCTACTATTAGCTTGATCCTGTTTCACAATCTGCTCCCTATCCTGCGTGACTGTCTTGGTTTCCTCTATTTTCTCTGCAGACTGCTGTACATCGGGTGAGTCAAGACTCAGCTGCAGTCTGCGGCGCTTCAGGCTGGCTCGAGCTGGCCTGCTCTCCAGCCTCAGGGCAAGACCGAACCAAATGTCCTTCTGCACCGCAACCGAAGCATTTCATTGTTTCGGAAGTCACAAACACATTGTAATTAAATCCATCAACTCTGAAAGTGAAAGTCAGGTTTAAATCACTCGTGCTATCCTTGAGGATCATAAAGACCTGTCTTCTGTGACACACAACGTGTCTTAGCTTTGGTGAGTTAGACCCCAGCAGAACCAATTTAATGGGAGACTCCAGCTGCCCGAAATGTGACAGCTCCATGGCCAACACTTCATTTTCAATAAACGGAGGTGCATTTGAAATTGTTATCTTCTTTGCTAGGTTCACCAACGGGAGAATAGGGGTGAAAGAATCACGAATCACTACGCCATTTTTGAAGACTTTTTCAACTTTGGCCATCGTCTAGGAAAATGACAATAGTTTTGTTCATGCAAAAAGTAGAGTTTACACTTTCAAAACTGACAACCTCTCCAACAGCAGATCTGGCCTCCTCCACCGAACAGCCGACACTTGGTAAGTGCTTCCAAGGATGTTTTTGTAAGATGGCCCAGTTTGGTAATGCCAGCCTCAACAAACTTAGTCCATACCGTAGCAGAGGAGAAGGTGGTATTCGCAAGGAAGTCATTGTGAAACAGCAGCTCCTCAAAAAGCCACATTCCTGGTCTAGGGTCAGGAGTTCGTGTGACCTTCAGCATCTGCCAGGCTTTGACCACCGAGCTGTAAAAAGGTGTGAGTCCAGTTAGCTCAGCTTCAGATTATCTCAGTAAAAAAAAGCTGTTTATCCAACCCAAGCCAACAAGCTTTCCGAAGAAGCAGCCGAGCAGGAGCCAACCAACAGTGATCGCAGCTGTACAGCAGCCTCTGCACTGTCTGTAGTCTGAAGGCCGCAGTTCTGGATCGAATGTCTATAAGTCCTTGTCCTCCCTCTTACACAGGGAGATACAGGGCCGATGCTCTCAGCCAGTGCTGACCAGACCAGAAAAAAATCACCAGGAGCTTCTGCATCCCCTTCTACAAGGCCTGGCGGTGGCACCAAAACAACGAGTCTGTGCCATAGAGATGAGGTGACCAGGTTATTAACTATCAGAGCTCTTCCCCTGTAGGACAGTTGGAGTAGTATCCAATTCCATTTAGACAACCTGGCTTCCACCTTCTCCAGCACTCCCTCCTAGTTCTGCCTCTGAAAGTCATCACTTCCTAAGTATACTCCTAGGACTTTATCTTTCTCTCCACCTAAGGTTCCCAGGAAGACTAGGAGTACTCCCCAAGTCCCACTGACCCACCAAACAAGCCTCACTTTCCCCCCAGTTAACTTTGGCTGAAGAAGCCTTTTTATATAAGCCCAGGCTTTCTTTCAATTCCTGGACATCTCCCTCTCCCTGGACAAACACATTAACATTATCCGCATATGCTGATACAACAGAAGGGTGTTGAGCTAGCTCTGGCAGAGAAAGACCCCTTAGCCTGCTCCTCAGCCTACATAGGAGAGACTCAATGGCAATGCTGTAAAGCTGGCCTGAGATGGGGCAGCCCTGCCTAATCCCTCTCCTAACTAGCACAGGACAGCTTAACCCTCCCCCCACCTTCACTACACAACATGCACCACTATATAACAGCTTTATCCAGGACATGACCCCTCCCAACACCAAAGGCCTGCAAGGTAGAGAAAAGAAATTCGTGATCTACTCGGTCAAAAGCCTTCTCTTGGTCAATAGATAAAATACCAACATTTATATCATACAATTTACATACATCAAACACATCTCTAATTAAAAACAAATTACCTATCATAGACCTGTCTGGAACACAATAGGATTGATCCACACCAATCAACAGTTCAAGAAACAATTTCAGTCTGTTAGATAAAACGTGGGAGAGGATTTTATTATCTGTACACAAAAGAGCTACTGGTCTCCAAGGGTTTTGTGCTGGATATGGGTGGGCGTAGGGCGAGTGTCACGCTTGATAGGCTTAAACCGGCGCACAGGGTGGTAGGCGAAGTTGTGTTTCCGGCCCAGGTTCCCCGTCGGGGTCGTCCTCCTTCCAGGACCCCGGCAGTGTCTTCACGGGTTCAGCGTTCTGCTTCTCAGCCGACTTTGGACAGTGTTTCACCTACTGTTTCGGCTGAGGGACGGAATAACGGCTGCTTAAGCCTCCAGTGAGACACTAATTTTCTTTCTAGGACTCCCTTCTGGGTGTTCGGGGGGGGGCTGTGTGGCGGACACTAGGGGCTATGCCTCTCACCCAGCAGGACTGTGAGCTGGGGACGTGGTTTACGTTCCCGGGCTTGCTGGTGCAGGGTTGTTCCTGCTGTAGTTTGGTTTTGGAGCTGAGGAATAAACAGCAAACTCGCCTTCGTCTCCTGTGTTTTTTCCTCATCCTGCCACAACATAAACATTAATAAAATTAAACTTAAACACCTATACTTCCGCTGTCACCATAAGGACCCTGCCCTTCACAATCTCTGTGCTGGACAAGATGTTCACATTTAAGGCAGAAGAAAATAAAATGGCAACTCCAGCACTACAATTTGTCCCATGGCTAAGGACATGCTGCCCTGCCCACCATAAGCCCCAATCTATTTCATTTGTGCCGTCACTGTGTGTTTCTTGTAGAAAAACCACATCCAGTCTTTTCTGCGTGATTACTTCTGTTACTAAGGCTCTTTTCTGTGCATGTCTACCCCCAGCCATGTTTAATGGAGCCACTCTTAAACCCTGGATAGGACGAGAAGACAGAACAGTAAGAAATCAGACAGAAAAAGACAGATGAGAAGAAACATCAAGTGTTGTACGATCATGGTACATCTAAACTGAGTTTCATTTTCTTTACTATTTTTGCCATAAGCACTTTCAAATCTCTCCTTAGACCAGTGACATGTTTCTTGAGATGGTAACGTTTCTTGTTATCCAGTACATCCAACCCAACATCCTGCCGCACTGTAGTAACTGACCGAATGAATTTATCAGCGTCAGGAAAATAATCTATGACATTTACCGATTTGCCATATGTCTCATCTAGAAAACTGTTAATCTCCTCCAATGAATATAAGTTTACACTCTGAGAATTACTGTCCGCTACAGAAACACTATCAGATTCAGCTTCATGCTCCATACCAGTCACATTGTCACGCCAACCTGCAGGCTTCATCACCTGCTCCTTTGCCCCACTGTTCATTTCAACCTGCAGCATTTCTGCCCCCTGTACTGAAACCTGCTCCGACCTCCCCCATGTCGTCTTTCCTCTGCACTGTTCTGACCACAGGGTCAGCCTCCCCCGCGCTAATTTTCTGTAGACACAGAGCCGCACGCACCGGTAGACCACGGAGCCACCAGCCTCACTCGGCACAGGGGGAGCAGCCTCGGGCGGCAGCCGCTTCTCCTCTCCCCATTGTCAGACACAGCAGCCTAATGCTCGCCACTGTCAGCCACAGCAGCCCGCTGCTCATCCCCGTCAGCCACCTCGTCTGCAGCGGCCTATTGCCCGCCACCGTCCGCTACATCGGCCGCAGCAGCCCGCTGCTCACCACCGTCAGCCACATCGGTCACAGCGGCCCACTGCCCGCTGCTCCCCTCCCCACTGTCACACACATCAGCCGCAGCAGACGCCGCTGTGGGCTGTCTAGGTGGACAAGCAATCCGCTTGTAACCCACATCTCCACACTCAAAACACTTCTTACCCCCGGAGCTAGCATATACCATATAGAAACCCTCCTCATGCTTAACACGGAAAGAGACGTTCATTGTTTGAGTCGGAGAGTCCAAATACATGAACAGTTGTCTCTGAACATGCGTCAATCTGGTGTCCTCACAACCCAGATTCACCGCCCGGAATCCAATCGCAAGCTTCCCTAAGGTCATCAGTTCTTGCGCCAGGATATGGTGATCCGGGTGGAAGGCACTGCCAGCGGGGAAACGAGTGTAAACTCTTCGTTTACGAGCAAGCCGTTTTCGATCAGCTGGTTGACCAAACCCTGTTCCTTCAAAAATACAACCACCGCTTTATTCATTCGTGACGCAAACGAGATGTTTCCATGCCCCACCTGTTCTTCTGGACATGCATGCTTTCAACACCGCTAATCAAAAGCCTGGCGAGTCAGTTCAAGTTTACATCTCCACTTTGAAACTACTGGCTAAGAAATTTGATTTTGGCGTGTTCCGCGACGAATTGATAAGAGATCGCATCGTGTGTGGCATAGAAAGTGACTCTGTCAGCAAGCAGCTACTCTGTGAAAATAATCTCACCTGGAATTAGCGACAAGTACCTGTATGCTCCATGAACAGTCAGAAAAGAACTGGCAAGGAATTAAAGAAAGAAGCGGATGTGTGTGCTTACAAGAGTTGGCCTGTAGGTGGCAACACTGTTAATCTTACGCATCTGTGATCTACTGGACAAGCGAAGTAGAATTATTGCACCAACGTAAAAGGCATGTTCTGTAATATGTCCCAGAGTTATAAGTAAAGCTTCATAAGCCCACGTATCTGCATCAAAGAAGGGAAAGAGATAAATCTGTATATATATGTATGTATATATGTATATATTCACTAATCTTTCAATAGTGGATAGCTCTGTTCTGACACATCATCTTGATAACAGGAAAATGTGTGGATTTATATTGCTTCCCACATGTATGACATATCCTCATGTGTCCAGTGAGGTTTGGGCGACTCTACCTGATCATGGCTGCGACGAGAAGCCCCTTTCTGTGGAAGACCAGCTTGACGCAGTAAAGAAACGCATCGCTTTCCTGGAGGACGAAAATAAAAAGCTGAAAAGTGAGCGTTTTGGTCTGGAACACTTCCGGTGTGCGCCCAATCTGATCAGGTTTTACACTGGTTTTAAGGATTACCACACCCTCAAAGCACTCTTCCTAGCTTTACAGCCTACTGCAGAGTCCATGGTGCGATGGACTCAAATGCAAAGGAACAGCCATAACCTAGAACACATTTCTGTGTCTGGCTTCCATGCAGAGCATTTATCGCTGATTGATCAGTTTTTCCTGTTCTTGTGCCGTGTGAGGCAGGGCTTTTTTGCTCTGGATTTATCTGTACGATTCAATGTGTCGCCGGCCACAGTCAGCAGGAACTGTACGACGTGGGCCAACTATTTGCTCTTTATGTTAGGGACCCTCCCAATATGGCCTAGTAGAGCAGCAGTAGACGAGCTAATGCCACCAGTATTCAGGGAATTCTACCCAAACACAAGAGTGATACTAGACTGCACAGAGATCCGCATCGAGACAGCTAGTTCGAAGGTTTTGAACACCATGACATACTCCCATTATAAAAGTAACACTACACTGAAATCCCTAATTTGGGATCACTCCCTCAGGGTCAGTTAGCCTGGTAAGTAATCTATACACAGGAAGTATTTCTGATAAGGAGATAACTAAGAGGTCAGGTGTTCTGGACCTCTTAAGAGACAGGTGATGAGGTCATGGCCGATAAGAGCTTCCTTATCAAAGACCTGCTCGATGAAATAGATGTAAAACTTGTCATCCCTGCATTTTTAGGTCCAAGTGGACAGTTTAGCTGTGATGAGCTCACAGACACAGAGTATTACTGGCTTGAGAATACACGTCAAACGGTCAATAAGACGCATAAAGGAGTACCACATTTTTGATGGAGTCATACCCCTTTCACTAAGTGGAACAGTCAACCAACTGTGGACTGTGTGTGCTCTCCTAACAAATTTTCAGGGACCACTGTTTTAAACCTTTGTTAAATTCAGCTGACAAGAAAATAGTGCACACAAACCTTAGATAGATTGAAACATATTTAACTTCATTTCAGTACAGTCCCATTTTTAGCCCACACCTTGAGATGAGCAATCACTATCTTAGTTTAGTAAACAATTGATGATTTGAGTTGATAGCGAGATCCAGTTTATTGCTACAACAGAATGACAGTTGACCGAACATATTTTAGTTTAAAATGAACCAACAGTTTTGTTAAAGTTAAAGGACAAAGAATGAAAATATTGTAGATGGGACAATCTAATGTATAAATATTGAATGTACAGTATAAAAATTAAATGTATCTTATTTTATATTTTATTGTGATTAAACAGCTTCTTTGAATACAGCCCTGTGTGTGTGTGTCTCTCCTCACTGGCACAGGAGAGGCAGAAAGTACTCGAAAAAGAAAAGATCCAGCTTAGTTTTCATATCGTGGTAAATGACGGTAGGTGCTCGAGGTTGGTAGTCCAAACCATGTTTACTGCTGGCCCCGGCTGCATTGATTTCCGACTGAGTAAGAAGGGGGCGTGGCTAAGTTCCCACCACTTTTTTTTAATCCAAGATGGCCGCGGCGTGAAATGGGCGTATTGAGACAGCTAGCTGGCTAACGTTGCTGCTGAGAAGGACCGCGCTAGTTACAATGGCAGAAGCAAAAGCTAATTTCCCGGCGATTCCAGTGCCGTAACGGATGGACATAAGGAGACGTATTCAACAACTGTACATTCTTTAGAGCACAATGGGAAAACTACGAGATTGCAACTGGACTTAATCAAAAGGATGACAAAATCCGCGTGGCTACTCTGCTAACCGTGATGGGTAAGGAATGTTGTAACAATAGGAACTATTGTTAGGAACCATTGTTTAGTTCCTTGTTTACACAGGGGTCGTTTAGGTTGTTGCACCTGGAATAACGGACCGAGCATGATGCATAACCTTACGTGCCGAAGTTATTATTAAAGTTTATAGCCCCGTGGGGTTGAAACGAGTTGTAACGTCTCATTAGTAGAAGGTAACAACACACTTTAACATGGTGGCAGCGGCGGACGACTCGGTTTGAAGTTTGGTGCGGAAAAGTTTCTAGGAGCGGGAGAGCGGTTAGTGTTCCTAAGCAACGTTCAGTATATGTTAGCATTAGCTGCTAGCGTGAGACTGCTGTGTGACATGGATGGGCTAAAACCACCGCAAACGTTATGTCTGGACTCAAGCAACCTTTCGAGGACATGGAAGACCTGGAGGGACGAGTTTGCTCTGTATGTGGATTTAGCCATGGCTGACGCCGATGACAAACAGAAGGTGAAACTGTTCAGCTATCTTGTCGGGGAGAGCGGCAGGGAACTTATGGACACGTTACTGGGCGTCACACCGAAGGATGCATGGACGTTAGATGACGTTATCGAGAAGTTTGATGATCACTGCGACCCCAGCGTTAACGAGACTGTGGAACGTTATCGTTTTTTTACAAAAAAACCAGGGCACCAGTGAAAATATAGACCATTATGTCATGGAACTGAGAGTGTTGGCAAGAACATGCAACTTTGGGACAGTGAGAGACTCGCTCATTCGGGATCGGATTGTGTGTGGAGGTAACAACACAATCGTAAGAGAAAGACTGCTCCGAGAGAAAAACTTGACACTGGACACATGTTTGCAGCTGTGCAGAGCCGCTGAGCTCTCAAAGGACAATGTGAAAACCATCTCGGGATCGATGGTGGAAGAGGTACATGCAGTGCAAGGAGCACAGTATCGGAAACAGACGAGCAACACTGTGGAGTGCAGATATTGTGGAAAGACGCATGAGAAAAGTAAACAAAAGTGCTCAGCGTTTGGGAAGAAGTGCACAAAGTGTGGAAGAGAGAACCACTTTGCAGCAAAATGCAGAGTAAAACCGGAACTAAGGAAAAAGAAATATGTGAGTAAAATAACAACTGAATCTGAGAGTGATGAATATGAAGATATTATCACCTGTGTAAAAGAAACTGAGAAAATGAAGAAAACTCAGCTTCTCTATGCTGGCATGCTTCTAGGCAAGGACATGATCAAATTCCAAATAGACTGTGGTGCCAGTTGCAATATCATCCCAATTAACCTGCTGAATCCAGATGACAAATTAGAACACACGAAGAGTGTACTAGTATTGTACAATAAAACCAAATTAAAACCACTGGGAAAATGTAAAGTGAAAATAAGAAACCAGAGAAACAACAAGCTATATCGTTTAGAGTTCCAGGTGGTGAATGCAGCTGGTACAGTGCCTCTGCTGGGTAGGAGAGCCAGTGAGGCCATGAAATTGATAAAAGTGCAATATGAAAACATCATGACAATAGACAGTATTGTCACAACAGAAACAACAACAGGACAGTGGATAATGGGACAAATTAAAGATGAGTATGCTGATGTGTTCATTGGCGATGGCTGCCTCGAGGGAAAATACAAAATAGAGGTGGACAGCACAGTGAAACCAGTACAGCTGCCAAAGAGGTGGGTCCCAGTCGCCATGATGAAACCACTGAAGGACGAGCTACAGGACCTACAGCAAAGAGGGATCATAACACCTGTGGAATGCAGTACAGATTGGATCAGTGCAATGGTGGTGGTACAGAAACCAAGTGGGAAACCAAGAGTGTGTATCGATCCCAAGCCTTTGAACAAAGCTCTAAAGCGCAGTCACTTCCCACTGCAAACCATTGAGGACATTTTACCGGACTTGTCAAAAGCAAAAGTGTTCACAGTGTGTGATGTCAAGAGTGGATTCTGGCATGTGCAGCTGGAGGAGGAGTCCAGCTATTTAACAACATTTGCCACTCCATTCGGACGTTACAGGTGGCTGAGGATGCCAATGGGGATAAGTCCGGCCCCAGAAATCTTTCAGAGAAAGCTCACACAAGCGCTGGACGGTGTACCGGGCTTGTACATTATAGCTGACGATGTACTGATCACAGGCCAAGGGGAAACACAGGAGGAAGCTGAGCGTGACCATGATGGAAAACTGAGACTGTTTCTTGAAAGATGCAGACAAAAGAACATCAAGCTGAACAAAGACAAATTCAAGCTGAGACAAAAGGAGACCACATACATTGGACACCGCCTGACGGCTGATGGACTCAGGGCGGATCCAGAGAAAGTGCTTGCCGTTGAGAAGATGCCGGCACCGACTGATGTGAAAGGAGTGCAAAGGCTGCTAGGTATGGTAAATTATCTAGCCAAGTTTTGTCCCCACCTCTCAGACCAGTGCATAGTGTTGAGAGATTTGACACACAAAAACAGGGAGTGGAACTGGACAGCACAGCATGAGGAGGCTTTCCTCAAATTGAAAGAGACTATAGCAAAGGTCCCAGTACTGAAATATTACAACCCAGATGAGGAACTCACAGTGCAGTGTGACGCTTCAGACACAGGTTTAGGCGCAGCGCTCATGCAGATGGGTAAGCCAATAGCATTTGCAAGCAGAGCACTCACTCAAACAGAGCGTGGGTATGCACAAATAGAAAAGGAGTTCTTAGCAATGGTTTTTAGCATGGAAAGATTTCACCAGTACACATACGGCCGAAAAGTGACGGTGCAAAGTGATCACAAGCCGTTGGAAACAATAGTGAGAAAACCTCTACTAAGTGCACCCAAAAGGCTGCAGGGAATGATGCTGCGCATACAAAAGTATGATCTAGATGTAGTATATGTGCCAGGTAGAGACATGCTGCTAGCAGACACTCTGAGCAGAGCTTATCTTCCTGAGAGTGCACCGGATGCAGAACTAGAGACTGTCAACATGGCACAACACTTACCTATCGCAGCAGACAGGCTACATGATATACGATCTGCCACAAAAGAGGATGAAACACTGCAGCTTCTCATCAGAATGATGCAGCAAGGATGGCCTGACGATAAGTCAAAAACACCAAGGGAAATCAAGCCCTACTTCTCATTCCAAGAGGAGTTAAGCCACCAAGATGGAATAGTGTTCAGGAGTGAGCGCGCTGTCATCCCTGATGCATTGAGGAAAGACATCACTTGCCGCCTACACGCATCACATCTGGGTGTGGAAGGATGCCTACGGAGGGCTAGGGAGTGTGTCTATTGGCAGGGCATGAACGACCAAATAAAATCATATATAGCAAAGTGTGACATCTGCAGATCAATGGACATTAAACAACAAAAAGAAACACTAATGTCACATGATGTGCCAAGCAGGCCGTGGGCAAAGGTGGGCACGGATCTGTTCATGTTTGAAAACAAAGATTACCTCATAATTGTTGATTTTTTCTCAAATTTTTGGGAAATAGATTACCTGGCAGATACCAAGTCAACCACAGTGATACGGAAGCTGAAAGCTCATTTTGCCCGTCAAGGTATCCCAGATATTGTAATCTCGGACAATGGCCCACAGTATTCGTCACAAGAATTCCAGAAGTTCAGTCGACTGTGGGGATTTCAACATAAAACCTCATCACCAGGTTACCCGCAAAGCAACGGCAAAGCTGAGTCAGCTGTTAAGACAGCAAAAAGACTCTTGCTCAAAGCCAAGGCTGCTGGACGGGATCCTTATCTCGCCCTTCTGGACCACCGCAACACACCATCACAGGGTACTGATACCACACCAGCACAGCGGCTGCTCAGTCGCCGTACCAAAACACTACTGCCAACCAAGGCAAGCCTGTTACAGCCAAACGTTGTGCAGGTGAAACAGGATTTACAAAATAACCAACAACGGCAGAGGGCATACTACGACAGGTCGGCTAAAGACTTGGACACGCTTGCCCCAGGTGAATGTGTGAGAGTTCAGCCTCTCGCACCCCACACTGGCTGGAGAGTGGGCAAGGTGCTGAGGCCGGTCGATAGGAGATCCTATGAGGTCCAGCTGCACACGGGTGGTGTCATCAGGAGAAATCGCAGACACCTCAGGCATGCACCAGGGGCAATCTTCACTGACACTATGGACATGGAGATCAGCAGCCCCAGTCAGCCAGAGAGTGTTGAACCCGGACATTCAGAGAGTGTTCCTTCTCGCAGTGTCTTAGCAGGAAACAAAACCAAGGACACTGGTGACAGGGCCAACCCTGTTACCACCAGATCAGGCCACTCTGTTGTGCAGCCGCAGCGATACAAAGACTTTGTGACCTCACATAGATGAATGGATCTGTAGCACTAATGGACTTTGGGGGGGGGGCATGAATGAAAAAGAAAAAAAAGTGAATCACAAATGTTGTGCAAATGTATTAAAGGTTCTAAAAAAAAAAAGAAGAAACTGAAAAGAGAAAGGATGTAACAATAGGAACTATTGTTAGGAACCATTGTTTAGTTCCTTGTTTACACAGGGGTCGTTTAGGTTGTTGCACCTGGAATAACGGACCGAGCATGATGCATAACCTTACGTGCCGAAGTTATTATTAAAGTTTATAGCCCCGTGGGGTTGAGACGAGTTGTAACGTCTCATTAGTAGAAGGTAACAACACACTTTAACAAATGTCATATGCTGCAACGGCACCTTCACATGACAGATGTAGACAGACGCAAACCTGATAAGATTCTAGATGCACTTGAAAAGCCCTTCGAACCATCCAGGAATGTGATTTATGAGCGCTATATATCCCATACCACTCAACAGAGCCAGTGTGAGTCAGTAGACCAATATGTTGCAAACTTGAGGAAGTAAGCACACACCTGTGATTTTGGCGCTTGAGTGAGGAAATGATACGTGACAGGCTTGGCATCGGGACAAAAGATGTTGGCACTCGCACGCGCATGCTGAGGGAATCCAACCTCACGCTAGCGAAAGCCATAGACACTTGCCGGGCAAGCGAACAAGCACAGATCCAAAACAAGAGATGGAGCGGAGGGGAGCAGGAGACCGTGAACTATGCGTCACGCGAAAGACGTTCAGAGGGGCAAAGCTCTGCCCGCCGCCACAAGCCTACAGAATCCACGGGCGCTGCAAACAGAGAAAGGAAGCCAGAAGGCACATGCCACTACTGTGGATCCACACATGAGAGACTGAAATGCCTAACATATGGAGCCATCTGCAAAGCCTGTGGTAAGAAGAACAATTTTGCCAAAGTATGCAAACAAGCACAACACAAACCTCATGTTAATCTAATGCAGGAAGACAGTGAGCCAGATGATGAATCAATAGATGAAATGTGGTACATCTCACATGTAAACTCTATACAAGACAAGGCTCATAAACTGTTTGTCAATCTGAAGGTGACCCCACCAATTCATGGAAAAGTGACATATGACCCCAGCCACACAGTGAAATGTCAATTGGACACAGGCTCAACTGTCAATGTACTGAGCTACCAAGACGTACAATGCATAACACAGGACGGCAACCCAGCTCTCCATCCCAGCAAAGCCATTCTCAAGCTATACGATGGATCACTGATAAAACCAACAGGAGAAATCAAACTCTAAGTGGAACATGATGGACAGACACACAAGCTCAAGTTCCAGGTCATAGAATCATCTCAGATCCCTCTTCTACCAGCCGACACGTGCCAGAAGCTGAACTTGCTCAAAGTAAATCAGAGACACATCGTTCATCATGTGGACACTTCACAAACGCCTACTGAAGCGCACACAGCACCCACAACAGAGGAGATACTGTCCAAATATGAAGATGTGTTTGAGGGGCTTGGCTGCCTACCTGGTGAGCTACACCTGAATGTCGACACTGACATACAGCCAGTACAACAACTACCGCGGCGGGTTCTTATCCCGCTAAAGAAAAAAGTCACAGAAGCAATACTGTCGATAGAGAAGCAAGGAATCCTTGCTAAAGTCACTGAGCCCACACAATGGATCAGCAACATGGTCATTATCGAGAAGCCAGGGAAACTGTGCACCTGCATCGACCCGAGCGCGCTCAACAAGGTCTCTGCTGAGGTCTCACTATCAGATGCCCACCATAAAGGAGATACTACCATACATAGTGAATGCCAAGGTATTCTCAGTGCTAGATGCAAAGGACGGATACTGGCAGGTGAAACTAGATAAAGAAAGCAGCCATATCACCACATTTTGGACACCTTTGGGAAGATACAGTTGGTTAAGAATGCCATTTGGGATCAAGCAAGCAGCTTAAGAATACCAGCGCAGACATCATGAAGCACTACAGGGACTGACTGGTGTTAGTGTCATAGCAGATGACATTCTTTTCTATGGCTGTGGAGACACACAGGGGATGGCATTGGCAGACCATGACAAAAACCTTGCAGCCCTATTGCAAAGGGCGAGAGAGGTCAACCTGAAGTTAAACTAGAAGAAACTCAAGCTGAAGCAATCTAGCGTGCCATACATGGGTCATCTTCTCACCACAGAGGTCCTGCTCCCAGAACCAGAGAAGATAACGGTGGTGCAAAACATGCAGATGCCTAATGATGTCAAAGCGCTACAGAGACTTCTGGGGTTCGTGAATTACTTAGCAAAATTCCTTCCCCACCTATCTGATCTGTGCAAACCACTCAGGCGGCTGACGGACAAGGATATCCAATGGGCGTGGCTACCGTTACACGAAACAGCCCTCAACACTGTGAAGGATCTGGTTACGCCATCACCCAGTGCTCAAGTACTACAACATGAAGGAGGAGGTGACACTTCAATGTGATGCCAGTGAAACAGGCCTCGGTGTGGCTCTCATGCAAAATGGACAACCTGTTGCATTTGCCTCCAGAACTCTTAACTCCCACTGAACAGAGGTATGCTCAAATTGAGAAGGAATGCCTCGCCATTGTCTTTGCACGTGACAAGTTTGATCAATACATCCATGGCAGGGAGAGCATTACAGCGCACAGCGACCACAAGCCACTGGAGGTGATCTTCAAAAAGTCCCTCCTCACGGTCCCCAAGAGGCTACAGGGAATGCTACTATGGCTCCAACGATATCAGCTGCAGGTACAATACAAACCGGGCAAACTACTGCATGTAGCGGATTTTCTCTCCAGAACGGCTCAACCAAATACAACACACACACAACCACAGTCTATGCCATGGGCCTGACCACAGAGGCCCTCGAAGGTGTGGATCACAGCAGCTGTACCAACATCTCCACAAAAACGCTGGAGTCCATCAAAGCCACCATGCTCAAAGATCCCTTATGTCAGGCTGTGTGTGCCCAAATCTCTGAAGGCTGCCCCATCTCTAAGCGAGCAGTAGATCAAACACTGAGACCATTTTGGACATTCAAGGAGGAGCTAGCCACTGACAATGGACTGATATTCAAAGGAGACAGAGTGTTCATCCCAGAGCTACTACGTGATGACTTCCTATTAAAGATTAACTCAGGGCACTCCGGCATTGAAGGCAGTCTCAGGAAGGCACGGGACACAGTATTCTGGCCAGGAATAACGAAGGAGGTGAAGAAGTATGTGAGCAGATGTAGCACGTGCAACACCCTTCTGGGGCAACAGCAGAGGAATCACTCAATCCCCATCATCTTCCCAAACTCCCATGGTCTAAGGTAGGCATGGACCTATTCACTGTGAACCAATCACACTACCTCATAACGGTTGACTACTACTCAGACTACTGGGAGCTGGATGAATTGGAGGACACGACAGCATCTACCATCATCGATCGCTGCAAACAGCACTTCAGCTGACATGGCATCCCTCACACTGTCATCTCAGACAACGGCCCCCCCTTCTCCGGACTTGACTTTCAGACCTTCTCAAATGACTGGGACTTCCGACACGTAACATCATCACCATACCACAGCCAAAGCAATGGCAAGGCAGAGTCAGCTGTCAAAATAGCCAAAACAATACTGAAAAAGGTGGCGCTGGCAGGAGAGGACCCATGGAAGGCAGTGCTAGCATGGAGAAACACTCCAACGGAGGGACTTGACAGCTTCCCGGCTCATGTCCAGACACACGCGCACACACCTGCCCTCCAAAGATGTTCTGCTTCAACCTCGGATAGTGCAAAATGTGGTCATGGAGAAGCACAGAAAGGGGCTTATTTCCAAGCACCACTATGATACACATGCCCATGACATGTCAGTGATTATTCAAGGAGAGACAGTCCGAGTCTTGCTACAACCCAACGTGCCCAACAGTGCATGGTCCCTTGGAATCTGCACTGACCAGAAGTGACAGATCATATGAGGTGCTGGTACATGGTAAAACATACCGAAGAAACAGGAAACACATCCACCCAGTGGACGAAACACTCAGACCTTCACTGCCTGAAAACCCTGAAGAGGATTATGACTGGGGGAGTTGGGGTGGAGCTGTAGTGGCTGATGATCCAGAGGGTCACACTCCAGCACTGGCTGAAAACACAGTCCAGGCTGCAGACCCTGAGCCTCAAGGTCTCCGCCAAACCAGGACCAGGAAGAACATCAGGCCTCCTGAGAGGTACACCAAAGACTATGTGACTTGAACATGGACTGAAAAAAAAGAGAGGCATGAGAATGTAATCTTTATAATCTGATTTACTGTTCATTGTTTATTGAGTAGCCACTGCAAGGACTGAAAGTTTGATAAGGTAAAGTTTATCATCTGAGTTACTGTTAATTGTTTATTCAGTAGCCACTGCAAGAACTCACTGTTTAAGTTTTACATCTCTGAGAGAATCACTTTCATTTGTTATGTGAAGGAGTTGGCCTGTAGGTGGCAACACTTTGTTAATCTTACGCATCTGTAATCTACTGGACAAGCGAAGTAGAATGATTGCGCCAACGTACAAGGCATGTTCTATACTATGTCCCAGAGTTAGAAGTAAAGCTTCATAAGCCCACATATCTGCATGATCATTTCACCACTATTCAAAAAAACTCGCTGTTGCAACTGCAATGGACAACATGCTATACTGGTCATAGTAAATGTTATGCATTCAATAAACAATGCAATAATTGTGGCAAACTCAATCATTTTGCTAAATGCTGTAGATCCACACCAGCATGGCCCATAGTTAGTGCCAAAGCTCCCAGTCAATACAGAAAAAGACAGCCAGATAGAGTGAACAAACTAACCACACAACCAGACAGTGCTTTGGATGATACTTTTTATTGTGACCCAGTTGATTCACCCACTCAGAAAGGAGAAATCTTCACAGCACTGAAACTGAAAAGTGGAAAGGGGCAACTGAAGGTAAAAGTGGACACTGGAGCCAAATGCAATGTGATGTCCAAACGCATGTTGCATGCAGTTGACTGGACAATCCATGTGAATGCAGATGAAAGAGTCAATCTTGTGGCCTATGGGGTTGAGACAATTAACAGAGAGGGCACATCGATACTACACTGTCTGCAGGGGCAGTTCAAATTTCATGTGGTCAGTAGGGATGTGAGACCATTGCTAGGACTAAAAGACAGTGTTGCCATGGGACTCATACACCTTAGACCTGACATCCACACCCTACAACAAGAAGCACCAGAAGTATGGGAATACAAAGACCTGTTTGATAGCAACACTATAGGTAAATTGCCAGTCATATATCACATGAGGCTAGATGACACTATTGCTTCTACAGTGTGTGCGCCTTGCAAGGGTCCAATAGCCATGAAAGAAAAGGTTAAGGCAGAGCTTGATCGAATGACTGCACTTGGTGTCATAGTGCCAGAAAATTAAGCCACAGAATGGGTGTCCGCCATGGTTGCAGCCAAGAAAAAAGATGGAAATGTGAGAATTTGCATCGACCCAGTGCACCTGAACAAGGCCCTTCTCAGACCACGTCACCCCCTGAAATCTATCGAACAAATCCTTGCAGACATGCCTGATGCTAAAGTTTTCAGTATTCTGGATGCCAAATGCGGTTTTTGGCAGATCCCTCTTGATGAAGTTTCCTCAAAGCTTACAACTTTCATGTCACCTTATGGCCACTATAGTAGGTTCCTGAGAATGCCATATGGCATCTGCACAGTCAGCAAGGTGTTCCAAAATGTGATGGAGCAACTGTTTGCTGGACAACCCTGTGAGATTGTAGTCGATGATATTTTAATCTGGGGATGTACACTGCAAGAACATGATGATCGTCCGAGATGGGTATTGAACAGAATTCAGGCCATCAACTTGAAGCTCAACCCTGACAAATCAAATCAAATCAATTTTATTTGTATAGCCCAGTATCACAAATTACAAATTTGCCTCAGTGGGCTTAACAGCAACACAAAATCCTGTCCTTAGGCCCTCTCATCGGATAAGGAACAACTCCCTAAAAAGAAAAACCTTTCACATGTAGAAAAAATAGGAAGAAACCTCAGGGAGAGCAACAGAGGAGGAATCTCTCGCCCAAGGCGGACAACGTGCAATGGATGTTCTGTTTACGCAATTTACACAATACAAAATTGAAAGAGGATAAAATGATTATAACGGACTTGTAAAATTTAGGAAGAATATGATGCACAAGATGCCAAGCAGTGTCCAGACGCCAGCGGAACAGTCCAGGACCCAAGCCACATGCCCAGCATCATCATGTAAAAACAACAAATATATAAAAATTATATGGATTTATAAAAAGAAAATGTGATGAGGGGAATGGCAGGCAGCATCCAAGTGGCGACCACCATCACCATGGACAGGAGAACCGACTGCACGTGCACACAAGGGAGACTCACATGACACCATTCACACAGAAAAAGAGAAAGGAGAAGACATCATTCAGAGAGACAGAAAAGACGTGAGAGAAGAGAACAGTTTGCAATAGTCATTAGTCACAATCAATTAAGTCATCAATTAATTAGTCATAATCTATACTCTATAATCTCATCGGCAGAACAGTGACAGAACAGATTGGTAAATTCATTGAGACAGAAAACCGACTCGCCATGCAGTACAGGTTGTGAAGCAATCAACTTAAAGGCAACTAATTGTAAGCTAAAGCAAAGGATAAGATTTAAGTTTGGATTCAAAGGACTCAACAGACTCTGATTGTCTGATGGCAGCAGGCAGGTTATTCCACAAGAACGGGGCCTGATAGGAAAAGGCCCTGCCACCAGCTCACTTCTTTTTAACTTTGGGTACACACAGGAGCCCTGTATTTTGACAGCGAAGAGCTCGAGATGGAATGTAAGGTTTAAGGAGATCAGACAGGTAAGATGGGGCAAGCCCATTTAGGATTTTATAAGTCAGCAGAAGCACCTTGTATTCTGATCTAACATGGATAGGAAGCCAATGAGGGGAGGCAAGAATTGGTGTAATATGGTCAAATTCCCTAGATTTAGTTAGGATTCTAGTTGCAGCATTCTGAACCATCTGAAGACTTTTAGTACTAGAATGTGGCAGACCTGAAAAGAGAACATTACAGTAATCAAGTCTGCATGAAACAAATGCATGTATTAGAGTCTCTGCATCAGCCATGGAGAGAAAAGACTGAATTTTAGCTATGTTACGTAAATGCAAAAAGGCAGTCTTGGTGATTTCTTTAATGTGCTTATCAAAGGAAAGGCTGGGATCAAACGTAACACCAAGATTTTTGACTGCCACACTTTGTGAAACCACAGAGTTGTCGATTGTTATCATTACTTGATCAAATTGGTGTCTGTGTCTAGCAGGGCCAATGACCAGCATCTCGGTTTTATCCAAATTTAAAAGCAGAAAGTTAAGTGACATCCAGTTTTTCACAGTAGTCAAGCAGGCCTCTAAGTTAATCATTTGAGTATGATCATCAGCTCGTAAAGGCACATACAGCTGAGTATTATCAGCATAGCAATGGAAATTTATTCCATAACTGCATATAATTTGGCTACAAGGTGTAATGTAAAGAGGGAAAAGTAGAGGGTCAAGAACTGAGCGCTGAGGCACACCATATTTAACGTCAGAAAATTTTGATATAATATTACTATAGCAAACACAACGTGTTCTTCCAGATAAGTAGGACTTAAGGCAAGAGAAAGCTAAGCCAGAGACACCAAAATTACAATTTAATCTGTCTAATAGTATACAGTGATCAATGATGTCAAAGGCTGCACTGGGGTCCAGCAGTAGACGCACAGAAGAGGAATCAAGAGTCCATAGCTAGTAAAAGATCATTCACCACTCTGGTCAGAGCAGTTTCAGTGGAGTGACAGGGCCTGACAGCCGATTGAAAAGGTTCATATAGATGGTTTTCTTTTATATGGGTCAAAAGTTGTTGATACACAACTCTCTCTAGTATTTTAGAAAAGAATGGAAGATTAGAGACTGGTCGATAGTTATTAAGAGACCCTGGATCGAGGTGCGGTTTTTTAAGTAGATGTTTAACCACAGCTGTCTTAAAACTGCTGGGAACAATGCCAGTAGTAAGTGATAAATTAACGATGTCTAGCATTGTAGGTCCAAGAAAAGGCCAGAGGTCTTTAAAAGTTTTGCTGGTAAGGGGTCAAGTAGGCAAGCAGTTGGTTTAGAAGCTGACACGAACTTAGTCAAAGTATCAAGAGAGATAGTCTCAAAAGCTGTAATAACTGGAACTGTCAGTGACTCATTTTATAGATATGAATTGGGTAAGACAGGGTCTGCAGGAGTAGCTGGAGTTGAAGAACTAATTTTGTTTAGGATCTCATCAACCTTATTGCAGAAAAAATCTAGAAATTCATGGGCTGTGAATAGTGAGCAGCTAACAGACGGCTGCTTTTTAGTAAGTTTAGATACAGTGTCAAAGAGAAATCTGGGGTTATGTTTATTAATATTGATTAAGTGAGAGAGATACACTGTTTTTTCAGCAGATAAAGCACGCTTGTATTTCAATAAACACTCATGCCATGATAGGTTAAAAAACTTCCAATTTTGATTTTCGCCATTTCCGTTCCAGTCTCCTGCAGGTCTGCTTAAGAGCACGTGTCTCATCATTAAACCAGGGTGTAGGCCTCTTTAGTCACCTAGCTCTGGTAGTGAGAGGTGTAGCTGAATCGAGGAGACTACAAAGGGCCACATTTAAGTCACTAGTGAAATTTTCAACAGAGTCAGTTACCACAGTGAAAGCAGCCAAGACTTCAGGCAGCTGCTGGCCAAATGCAGCTACAGTGGAGGGACCAATGTGGCGAGTGGCAATTACATCTGTGCTGACATTAACTGGACAGGCCAATAAAGCTTCAAATTTGATGAGAAAATGATCTGACACAGCAGATGTGGTTGGCAAGACATTCAAATCAGAAATAGCTATCCCTTTAGACAAAACCAAATCAAGGGTGTTACCACTGCAATGAGTCAACTCTTGAACAAACTGAGTAAACCCAAAAGTATCAACTAGTGTCAGAAAGGCTTTACTTAGAGGCTCAGCAGCCTTATCCAGATGAATAGTGAAATCACCACGAATTAGAATCTAGTCAGAATGAATAACAAGACCTGAGACAAATTCTCCAAATTCTTCAAGAAATAACGAGTAACAGCCAGGAGGCCGATGGAGTATCACAATTTGGACTGAGCCGAGTCTATTCATGGCTGAGGGAGATGGACCAAGACAAGAGCCTCAAAAGACTGGAATTTAGATTCAAGTCTAGAAGTCAGATTGAAAATAGATTTATATATTAAGGCAACACCCCCACCTTGTTTATTTGCCCAAGCTACATGGGTATAAGTATAGTCAGATGAGGAAGCTTCATTTAAGGGAAGGAAAACATTTGGTTTCAGCCATGTTTCACATAACCCAATCATATCGAAACTATGTTCAAGAATCAGATCATTTATTAGCAAGGCTTTGATAGACAGTGAACTGATATTTATGAAACTAAATTTAAGCATCTTGTGGAAGTGATCAGTAGTAGGCAGAACTGTAGAGCTACCAATAGGTGAAAGATTAACTGGAATTAGACACCTTGTTGACAGTTTTGGAAACCAACGCTTTGGACGATATGTGGTCACATTCTAGATAACATTAGCTGTTTGGTTCTGTAGATTATTAAGTACTTTGTTGCACATTTCACCACTACCAGTGGTAGGAATGATTATTAGCTTATTGTGATTCACACATTTAGGAGAGGAGAGCTTGGGAGCAATACAGCAGGGTAGGGAGACAGTCTCAATGTTGTAGACCAAGCTATTAGACTGATAATCTACACTATGAGAAATTTCCTGACTAATCATATTAATTAAACTACCTAACTCCACATCCACACTAGATTTAAACCTAGCAGGCTCTCTAATCACCTGCAACCTGGGAATGATAAGTCCCTAGTGTCAAACTAAACATAAACAGCTATCTATATTGCTAGACAAAAGAGCGGCGCCATCCCCAGTAGGGTGAGTGCCGTCCCCAGTAGGGTGAATGCCGTCCGCTTTCAGCAGGTAGGGGCGGCCCCAGAAAGAAGGCCAGTTATCAACAAAGCCGAATCCCTGTTCATTACAGTAACGAGCCAGCCAGTAGTTCATTGAGGTGAGTCTACTGTACATCTCATCATTACCCTTCACAGGTAAGGGACCAGAGACAATTAATCAATGCCGACACATCTTTTTGGCAAACTCACGCATTCTGACTAGGCTGGCTTTTGTGATCTCTGATTAATTCATCCTAGCATTACTGGTGCCGACATGAATAACAATATTGCTGAAAGTAGTGGTGCTGTGTGCCTGGGTTCCCTGACTCTCCCTCCGTGATGCCAGCACCCTAAGATTATCCTCTATGTCGGAGACTCTGGCCCCGGGTAAACAGTGAACCAAGGCTGGCGAAGCTAATCTAACATTGCGGGTAATGGAGTCTCCTATCACTAGCGTGCGTTGCTTTACTCTGTCAATAGCGGGGGAGTAGCATGCTGGCCGGTAGGACTACCAACAGGGCTGGTGAGTGGTGAAAACCGGTTTGCAGTCAGGAGAGGTGACTGCAGACCAGGCCACACGACCGATGGCTCGCAGAGACAAACTCCGCTGCATCTGCCGACGAAGCTGAGCTAGTGCTATCAATAGCAGGTCTGCTGTCAGGCCCGGGGCTAAGGCTACCTGGAGTGCCCATCACATCTAATGTAATCCTAGCCGAAATCAGCTGCTCTAACTCACGGAAACGTCTCTCTTGTAGAGACAACCTATTTGTAACTACGGACCAGTCACCACAAACCATCGTTTTAACGAGGCTGCTTTGACTGTGAATGTAATAGAGCTAACTGCTAAGCTCAGCTAAGCTCAAAGCTAGTAACAAACTAGGGACGAGAAGTTGCCTAATAAACACAAGATTCGTGTAAGAAAGAAAACTACAGAATCTAGCGATAAGTGAACTAAGCACAGAAAATAGCTAAATCAGAACAAAATGAAGAGATTAGGGCAGAATGTAGAGAATAAATAGTAAAAAAATAAAAGTTGTCGATCTCACGAAGCCGCCGCTCACAAAGACAAATGCAAATACAGAGTCCGTTGTGTCCATTATGTTGGCCACCTGCTAACCGTTGATGGTGTCAAGCCAGACCCTGAAAAAACTAAAGCAGTGTCTGACATGGCAAAACCGCAGGGCAAAAAAGCCCTGCAGCAGCTCTTAGGCATGACAAACTATCTGTCAAAGTTAACTCTCAATACAGTGAGGTTACTGGTCCCCTGAAACAACTGATACACCAAGGTGTGGAGTGGACTTGGTATGAAGCCCACGATGCAGAATTCAACAAGCTGAAACAAGCCGTGACAAACCCACCAGTTCTACAGTTCTTTGACATATCGAAGCCAGTAGTCATATCAGCAGATGCATTACAACATGGTCTGGGTGCAGTGTGTCTGCAGCAGCGGAGGCCTGTGGCACTCGCATCACGTGCCCTCACACCCACTGAGTCAAGGTACACACAGATTGAAAAGAAATATTGGCTCTCATCTTTGCAACCAAGAAGTTCCATGATTTCATCTATGGGCATCCTGTCACAGTTGAAACCGACCACCAGCCTTTAATAACAATTCTGAGGAAACTGCTTCACACAGCATCACCTCACCTGCAGGGCATGATGTTGAAATTACATCACTACAACCTGGATGTGATTTATAAATGTGGTAAGAAACTTTTTGCTGCGGGTGCTTTATCACGTGCACACCTACCGATGAATGAGCCTGCACTTACTGATGACCTTTTGGATGTCATGACGGTCCAAGTGCTCTCCTCATGTCGCACAGAAGGACTGAGAAATGCTGTGGAGAAGGATGTAATGTGTCAACAGCTCTCTGACATTATCCTGCATGGCTGGCCTAACACCTCAAAGGAATTACCCCATGCGCTGCGTCCCTTCTTTTCAATGAAGGAAGAGTTGACTGTCGAAGATGGACTTCTGCTCCGTTGACAAAGACTAATAATACCCCCTGCACTGCAAAAGTTCTATGTTGGCCACCCGCACCAAGGCCATTTCCGTATTGAATAGATTCCCACCCCTGCTGTAAATGTAGCCATAATGGTGCATACAGTTTATATTGTAGCGAATTCGGGGGACAACGTAACCACAGGAACTGCTGCGGCCGGGGAGCGAGCCCGTATCGCCCGCACCGCAGGAGACATCGCTAACCGCACGACTAAAGGGTCAGACCCGCCAGCTAGCGGCCAGTGTGTCTTCTTATCCATGCACGTTACACTACCCCCCCCCCTCCTTCGGGAAGCGCGTCCCAGCGCTTAAGTATATCAGCTCCTTCACGCCTCAGGGCGCATACGCTTCCGATGGCCTTAGGTCGCTCCATCCCACTTCTGACACCAATGTAGCGAATTCGGGGGACAACGCAACCACAGGAACTGCCGCGGCCGGGAAGCGAACCTGTATCGCCCGCACCGCAGGAGACATCGCTAACCGCTAGACTAAAGGGTCAGACCCGCCAGTCAGCGGCCAGCGTGAAAATGACCATGGGTGGTCAAAATTAATTAAAATAAACTCTATATTCGGTCAAGATAAATACCCAATTGAGATATTAATGCACTGCATATGTCAGTATGTCTGTTAGGAAACGACTGACATCAAAATTAATATTTTAACAACTATGTTTTTAAACAAATTAAACTTCAGAGAGACTAGCAAGAGAGAATAGCAAAATTGAAAAAGTTAAAATATTACCTTAAAAACAAAATGGAAAATTATTGCTAATCTGACAAACGTAACAAGGCCGCGAGTGGTCCTTTTGACTGCCATGGTTTTTAAACTCTATTTTGTCAAGATAAATACCCAATTGAGATATTAATGCATTACATATGTTAGTATGTCTGTTTTGAAACTGACACCAAAATTTAAATTTTAACAACTTTAACACTATTTTTCAAACAATCTAAAATGGCCGCTGTCCAATGCATGTAAATACTGCAACGCTTCGGTGGTAGTCACGGTGTGTCTGTAATGGCGTCTGTAACCAGACATGTTGGCAATAATAAAAAATCAAATTTACACAATTTCTCTGCACTGGAGAACGCTAGTCTCCCCCCAGGACAGAGCAACGAACTTCGTGAAGGAAATGATGCGACCAAAACGCGTCATAAATACTGCCATGATGCGCACGATCATGTGCAAATTACAGACGGTCATGTTGACTGTCCATGGTCGTTTTAGGTAGGTCTTAACTTTTTTTGTGTGTGTGCAATTGATCTAAAACTAATTTTAAATGCAAATATATGCAATTTTAGGAGAATTCAGGGAGCGGCAGGTCTGTATTTTTTTCCCACAAAGTCATTAAACTGAAAATCCAAAACGTAGCTACACAAGTCCAGCAAAGGCCACGCTTCATACAGATGTCTTTGATGGTTTATTTTCTTTCACAGACGACACCGTGAAAACGATAAAGAAATAGACATAGCAAACATAAACTTGTGTCCAACAGAAATACCATTCTAAACATTACTCAATCAAATATCACGTTCAGAAGTACATAAAAAACAAAGAATCAAATCAATAACATTACCGTGTGCACCTTAGACAAGTGTAGAATGTGGGTCCCTCTTGTTTCCTTGACCCAAAATGACCCATACTGCATTATATCAATGAATTCTGAACTCACTGTGAAATCATGCGACCCATACTTTTTTAACCAATATTATTGTCATTACGTTTGAAAAGCCTTAAACTCAGATAATCATGTATATTTTTTAACAGAACATAGAATAAAAATCACAAAAAAATGTCTCACTTTCTGAGACCGCTACACTCCCACTAAATTACTGATTTATGATGCCACTATTAACCAAAATTAGTAATTTCCAGACCAACTTACTATTTATGACAACTCTTGTTCAACTCTTGTTAAATCATGAACTCGACCCTTTCTGCTTACTTAATTGGAGACACAGGTACTATTGTGTAGTTGTGTAAAGTGTATGAAGTGTTTAGAGTCTAGTTAAATTGGAACTAGACTTGGCTGTTTTCTACAAGTATCGCCAACTTATGTATAGGACGTTCAAGAATGGATGGATTAATGAGGCATTGACCTTCTTTCCCTAGCTTTCTATTTCCTATTTGTATGGTGGCTTTTCTAACCAGTCCGTCGTCAATTTTTGGCAACATCAAGTACTCTTCCTAGTTTCCACTCATTGCGGGGGTTCTCATTTTCTTTGACAATGGCACCATCTCCAATCTTCACATTTCGTCTTGGTGATTGCCAGCGTTGTCTGAGGGTGATGTTCGCAAGATATTCCTTCCTCCATCTGCTCCAGAATTGCTCTGTTAAGTATTGTACTCTGCGCCACCTTTTTCTGGCACACAGATCTTCCGCCACAAACCTTCCTGGTGGAGGCAGCGGGACCGAGGCCTTCATGGTAACTAGATGGTTTGGGGTAAATGGCTCTAGGCTTTTGGGGTAATTGACACTGTCAGTGGTGAGTGGGCAGCTATTTACAACTGACATGATTTCATAGGAAAATTTTCTCAACGAAGCATCATCTAATCTTCCAGCACTCTCTGTGAGGACCAAGCTCAGCACGCTCATTACTGTCCTAATCTGCCGTTCCCAAACACCTCCCATGTGACTGGCATCAGGTACATTCATAGTAAAGTCACACTGCTTTTCAGCTAGGTAAGCAGCCAGTCTGTCTTCGTCCACTTCCTTTAATGCCTTTGTTAGTTCGTTCTTTGCCCCAACAAAATTTGTCCCTTGATCCGATCTGATTTGTCTTACAGCTCCACGGATGGCGATAAAACATGGCAAGGCATTCAGGAAAGCATCCGTTGTTAGATCCTCCAACATTTCTATGTGAATTGCCCTCGAGGATAGACAGGCGAGTATGAGACCATATCTCTTATGCTTTTTACGAACTTGCTTTGTGTGAAACGGTCCAAAACAATCCATTCCACAGTAGGTGAATGGTGGTGAGGGATCAACATGATCAGCGGGTACATTTGCCAGTTTTTGTTCTTGTGCCGACCTGCGAACTTTCCTGCATGTAACACATTGTTTAATGTGGTTTGCCACAGCTTTGCTCCCACCAACAATCCAATAACCATTTGCTCTTAGTTCATTTAATGTTTGTCCTCTGCCTTGGTGCTGAGTTTTGCCATGGTAGTGCTCTAGGATCAGACGTGTGAATACACCATCCCGTGGCAGGATTACTGGGTGCTTCAAGTCGAGGGGTAAGGAAGCATTCTTAAACGCCCTCCCACCCTGAGAACACCATCTTTCAATACTGGATCAAGCTGATGCCATTGATGGCTGTGTGGCAGTTTGCCATGTCTCAGGGCCCGTATTTCGTCTTTGAAGGCATCCCTTTGTGCTAATTTCACAAGTACAAGGCTGGCATTTCAGCCGCTCTGATGGCTGAGCGGAATAAACCGCCATTCTTGCAATCCGCTCGTCATGTGGCTGGGAGGTTCGTATCCCAGACTCGCCGTAACCGGCCACGGCCAGAGCGTCCACGGGGTAGGGCATTCATTGGGCCACCCTTACCCGAGGGATAGTGGGTGTAGATTGGTGTAGTGTTCGGGGACTCGTCATTCTCCAGCGACCCCTCTGGCCCACCCAGGCGCCTGCAGCCAAGCAACTGAAAGCATTCTCCCTATGTCTCCTTCACGGCCTGAAGGTAATGCAATCCCTGCGCAGCTTCAGCGTGTAAAATAGCGAGAGCAGCCGACACGAGTTTGAAGGAAGCTGGTGTTATGACTATCTCTTTCCTGTGGAAACGTGAGCCAGGGGAGTTATTTGACAAGAGCCATATGCCATTGGGTTAATCGGGTGGGATAAGGGGAAAAACTAGAAATAAATGTATAAAAGAAAAAGAAAAAAAGACTGGCGTTTCTTCTGTCTTCCACATTTATGGGCTCTGCTGTTTTGTCTCTTTTTGCTAGATGCTGGATCCGGACAACAACATTCAGTGCTGAGTGCCATTTTGAGAACCGTTCAAATCTCTCCAAAAAATGGTCCTCTTCTACTACTTCAGTTTGTAGTACTTGTGTCGATTTGACTTCAGGCTCGCCCATCAGAAGTTCTGGAGTTGCTTTTGGTGTGATCATCTCCCTTTCCCACCTGAACTTGGATCCAATGAGCTAGTTCGAGTGAATCAACTCTGTCACCTTTAGGTCTCCGGAGGCGTGATCTGCCGGATTTTTTTTTTTTTTTACAATTTATTTCTGATTTTTTCCCCTTTTTTCTCCCAATTTAGTGGCCAATTGATCCCTATTTTAATTCAAACACCCACCCTCGTATTGCATGCGTTCGCCAACTGGCGAACGCATGCAATACGGCAGTCGGCAGTCTCGAAGGAAAGCGCCTCCCCACTTTCGTGACAAGGCGAATCCAAGCCGAACCACTGTTTTTCCGACACACACAGAGACGCATTCATATGACGAACACAAGCCGACTCTGCCCCCCTCCCGAAGACAGCGTTGCCAATTATTGCTGCTTCATCGAGTCCGGCCATAGTCGGATCTGACGAGACCGGGGCGCGAACCCCAGTCCCCAGTGGGCAACTGCATCGACACCAAGCCGATGCTTAGACCGCTACGCCACCGCGGACCCCTGATCTGCCGGATTTTGACTAGTGTCGATATAATACCATTGTTTTGGGTCAGTTGTTTCTCCTGATTCTTTGGACTCGATTTTCAACAAAAACGTGAAACCTTCGGGCATCATTGTTGATGTAGCCCAAGACTACTTGTGAATCGGTCCAAAAATGCTCTTGGGCGATTTTGAGATCCAGTTCCTCTCTTAACATATTGCTGACCACTGAAGAGGCCACTGCAGCTGTTAACTCCAACCTTGGTATGGTGACAACTTTTGTGGGTGCAACCCTTGCCTTACCCATGACGAAGGAGCAGTGCACTTTTTCTTCACTCACTACTCGCATGTACAAGCACTGACCATACCCTTGACTGCTTGCATCGGAGAAGTGATGCAAGTCAACTCTTTGGATCTTCCCCAGGTTTTCAGGAGCAAAGCATCTTGGAATCTGGAGTTTTTGCAAATTCTCTAGATCATTCAGCCAGCTTTCCCATCGTGGCTTTAACTCTTCAGGCAGCGGTTCGTCCCATCCTATGCCTCTTTGGCACATTTCCTGCAGTACTTTCTTTCCCTGTAATAAGAAGGGTGCCAGGAATCCTAATAGGTCGAAGACAGAGGCTACCATCAAGAGGATTGTGCGCCATGTTGCTGATTTCTCATCCAGGGTTACTTTGAATGAGAATGTGTCACTGTTCACACTCCAGTTTACTCCCAACACAGTCTGGACTGGAAGTTCATCATGATTGAGATCTACATCCTGAACTCCCCTAGCTCGTTCACTGTCAGGAATTGACTCCAAGAGTTCTCTGTTGTTGGATATGAACTTGTGGAAGTGCAATCTCCCATTTGCACACACATGTTGGGCCTCTCTCACCAGTTGGATGGCTGTATCAACATGTTCTACACTGATGAGGCCGTCGTCAATGTAGAAGTTGTTTTTGATGAAGTTGGCTGCCAAGGGATACTCTTTCTCATTCTGATTTGCAAGGTACTTCAGTCCATAACTGGTGCAGCCAGGAGACGATGCTGCTCCAAAAAGATGGCCCTTCATGCGATATTCCTTTGGCTCTGAGTTTGGAGCTCCATTTTCCCACCACATGAACCATATGTAATCTCTGTCTTCTTGGTTTACATGGAACCTGTGGAACATTTTTTCCACATCGCACATAACTGCGATTGGGTGTTTGCGGAATCTGCAGAGTACTCCTGTCAGCCCATTTGTGAGATCAGGTCCAGTCAACAAGTGATCATTCAGAGCCGTGCCACCATACTTGGCCGAGCAGTCAAACACAACCCTGATTTTCTCTGGCTTTCTAGGGTGATAAACACCTTAGTGTGGGATACACCACTCGTTTCCTGCTTTAGGTTGGTTCTCAGCTCTCTGCGCCACCGTCCTTGAAGACACCTTCCATGAATTTGAAAGAGTCGTCCTTGAATTTGTGATTTTTCTCAAGTTTTCTTTTCAGGTGCTTCAGTTGCACTAAAACCAGCAGCTTATTGTCTGGCAGTTGTGGGCGTGTCTTAAAGGGGAGGGGCATTTCCAGGTGACCATCAGTGTTCTGGTGTGTTCTTCCATTCAGGGTCTGTAAGAACTGTATGTCATCTTGTGATATGCTTTTTCCCCCAGGGTTTGTGTCTTTAAAGTCTGATTCTAGGGCTCCGATGACAGCGGCTGGTGTCATCGGTGGAAGTTCCTTAACAGATATACGATGACACAGACCTGTCACATCTGTTGACTTCATTTCCTGTGGTGTGCCACCGACAACGCTCCAACCTAGGTCTGTCTTAATAGCATATGGCTCATAATCTCCTCCCATGGTGACTTGTCTTGGTGCTAATGATCTGAAGCAGTCATAGCCTATTGGCAATCCAACCTCACAACCCATCAGCTCTGGTATCTCATGTGCTATGCTGTCCAGATGTTTCCACTTTTTGGCTGTGTCAGGGGTAGGAAAGTGGGAATGTTTAAGTGGGATGAAATCCCTGGTGTAGGCAGGTGGCAAGTTGATAAAGCTTTGCGAGGAAAACCCTCTAACTCTGAGCCCACTAACTCTTTCACTCTTAACAATGGAGTCTTTTCCCATCATAGTGGAAAGCTTTAACTTCACTGGTTCCAAAGCAGCTCCCATCTGCTCACACAGTTCCTGGTCTACAAAGGTGTTCCTACTCTGGGTGTCTAGTAGGGCATACACTAAGGTCTCTGTTTCAGAAGTGGTGTCGTTCGAGGAGATCCATACAAGCAATGTCATGGATGTGCTCCCACCATCACCTTGGTTTACACAGCAAGAAAGGGAAGATGTTTTTTCTTCTGCTTGCATGGCATGAGAAGATGATTCATCTGCAGAAGGACGGTCTTCGTGAAGTGGTGTTGGATGTTGTTTCTTGCATATGCCACAAGTAGCTCTATTCTTACAGTCCTTTAATTGTGTCCTCTCCTAAGAAAGCCGAAGCACAGGTTATGGTCAAATATGAACTGTTTCTTGTCCTCCATAGGCTTGTCAACAAAATCTGGCATTTGTGGATGGAGTGGCTCTCTCCACCGTACATGCATTCTTTCTTGAATCCAGAAGAGTCCTTTGAGCTGCTCTCCACTGCCTTTGGTTCATCTTGTGATTTTATGTTTGTGATGAACACATTAGCCTTTTGCCGCTTAATATCTCTAGATAGCCTTTCCTCAGTAGGCTTCAACGCATATTGGAGCATCTTTTGATTCTCTTCACAGTCATTTAACACTTGAAGTTCTTCTACATGGCGTTGCTGCAACCTGTGAGAAAATCACTGAACTGTCTCAGTTTAACTGACTACCTCAAACCAATCTTTGGCCAGATATTCAGCTTTTCCCTAAACATGCGCTGGCTTACGAAGAGATGACCATACCGGGTGTTCAGTGCCACCCATGCTTGGTCGTAGGCATCATCATCCTTTCTGAAAAAGCTTCCTTCCAATACAGATCGTGCCTCACCACTGATGTATTTTTGTAGGTAAAACAACCTGTCAGCTGTATTTGTGCAGCAGCGTTCAATCAATGCCTTGAAACTTATGCTCCACTCTAGGAAGTTCAGTGCATCTCCTGAGAAGACGGAGGGCTCGGGTGCCGGGAGTCTGGTGAGAACCCTCGTGTCATGAAGGGCTTGTACTAATGATGCTTCATTAATAGTACTGTTTGTTTGTTCATTGTCATTGTTCTTACATGTTTGTTCCCTTTTAATCTCTTTCTTAGGTACTGGATGGGAGATGGCCATCTCATAGTATGATGATCTACTTGCTTCACATCTCTCACTTGAGTCAGCTTCAGTAATAGCTTATCAGCTATTACTTGAAGATCTCTCTGATTTTCTAGCCTCTTGAGCTCTTGTTTTTGTGTAGCAATAGCATCCTCCATCTCAGTTTCAGCCCTCTTTGCAGCAAACTCTGCAGCACATTCTGCCCTTTTTGCTGTGATGCTTTTTTGTTTTGATGAACGGCTTGAGGGGGCGCTACGAACAGTAGGTTTGAATATTCTAGTCCCAAATATGGACTGGGCATACTCTATGTCTAGCACCTTATTGAGTCTCGCTGCTTCTCCTTCAGCATCAAACTCCTCTAGTCCTACTTCACTCATGCATACACTCATACACTCCATCAACCTCCTTGTTGCTGCTACACAAGAATCTGTCTTTCTTCTAATCTCAGTATAGAAGGTGCCAATTCAGATCATATATTTTCAGATGCATGTTTCAGTTTTGTCTCCAGCCTTTCAACAGCATCCATCATGTTGGCTAAATCTCATTCAGCGCACTCATCTTTCAGTTTGGCTCGTGTAGCTCTAACTTCGTCTTTCCACCTTTCATACAGCTTGCTGAATTTACTCTCCATTTTTGAAGCCTCTTGCTGCTTCAGCTCCAGCATTTTTGGCGTTAACTTCCTGTCCCGTGAAGATTTCCTGGTTTTCTTTAAAGTAACGGAGGTAAGCTCCTTCTGTGCTGTTTGGTGTGTTTCTACTTCAGCATGAATCTCATTTATAAATGCCTCTAATCTCTCACTCTCTCTTTTCAGTTTTAGTTTTTAACTGTTCACCTAATCTGGTAGATTCCAATTGAAGGAACTCAATTTGTTTCCTAAATTCAGCACCTTGTGAATTTTCACTATGAGCAGACATGTTGTGTAATGTGCTGGATCGATTACCATGTTATTGCAAAATATGCAAATAAACCTATAACTAGGCTATGTAGCGCTATAGTTGAGAGATTAAACCAAGTAGGCTAACATATAGCTACTTACTCAAGTAGACCTTATCAAGTAGGCCAATGTAACCTGTAGCAGCAGCTATTTACTCAAAATCACCTTGGCTTTGCATTTCAGCTCCCACTATCAAACCATTATCTTTCAAAGCACACAATAGAACATTCACAACGCAACATCAGTAAAGAAAAAATAGAAAGTAGGCTACACTCTTACAACTTTTTTTTTCAAACTTTGCAAATGTTCATAATACAGCCTATGTTTAGCGGTAGCAGTCAGACCTGACGCCTGGGGTGATGCAAACTCGCCGTTTTCTGTCCGGAGACGCCAGGGACGAGGTGACTCCGACTCTTCTGCACGCTGAAGCCTGTACAGAGCTGTACGCTGGGAATCGCTGCCCTCTCTTGGCGAAACCGCGGTACTGCACGGTGATTTATCCCGACAATCTTGAACAGAAGCCAACCCTCTGCTTCTACCCGACGGTATCAGAGGCCGTTCCACCGCGTCTCCCGGCGAAACGTGCGCTGCTCCCGCGATTCCTTCTCTCTTCCTCTCTTCTCCTCGGCCACGTTGGCGGTACGTTTTCACTGTAGCTACACAAGTCCAGTAAAGGCGACGCTTCATACAGATGTCTTTGACCGTTTATTTTCTTTCTCAGACGACACCGTGAAAACTATAAAGAAATAGACATAGCCAACATAAACATGTGTCCAACAGAAATACCATTCAAAAACAATTACTGAAACAAATATCACGTCCAAAAGTACATAAAAAACAAAGAATTAAATGAATAACATTACCGTGTGCGCCTTAGACGTGTTTAGAATGTGGGTCCCTCTGGTTTCCTTGACCCAAAATTACCCATAATGCATTATGTTGATGAACTTTGAACTCACTCTGAAATCATGTGACCCATACTTTTTTAACCAATATTATTGTCATCACGTTTGAAAAGCCTTCAACTCAGATAATCATGTATATTTTTTAACAGAACATAAAATAAAAATCACTCAAAAAAAGTCTCACTTTCTTGAGACCGCTGGTCATAATGACCGTCTTCGTATCCAAACTTAAAACTCATCTTTTTGCCTTAACCTGCAATTAATTGCCTTTAAATTAAGTACTTCACAACCTGTACTGCATGGCGGTTTGGTTGCTGTCTCAATGAATTTACCAACACTGTTCTGCCGATGAGATTATAGCTTATAGATTATGACTATTGCAAATGTTCTCTTTTCTCTCATCTTTCTCTCTCTCTCTCTCTCTCTCTCTCTCTCTCTCTCTCTCTCTCTCTCTCTCTCTCTCTGAATGATGTTTTTTTCCAGTCTCTTCTTCCGTGTATGTGAATGGTGTGATGTGAGTTTCCCCCGTGTGCACGTGTAGTCTGTCCTCCTGCCAAGTTTCCATGATGATGGTGACTGCCACGTGGACGCTGCTTGGCATCCTCCTCATCACATTCTTTACAAATCTTATAAATCCATTAGTTATCCTGTTTCAATGTTGTGTCCTTCCCCCTCTCAGATGTGTGACTAATGTTTTTGTCTTGTCTCTTCTCTCGTGTGTGTGAATAGTGTGATGTGAGTCTCCCCTGTGTGCATGTGTAGTCTTCCCTCCTGCCAGGTCTGCATGGTGATGGTGGTCACATGGGTCAGGTCCTAGGCTTTTCCAGTGGCATCTGGACACTGCTTGGCCCCTGGCATGGCCATCATGGTTGACAAGGGTTTTATCATCGATGACCTCGTCCCCTGCAGGGTGTACCGGCCAGCCTTCTTGTCAAAGAAGGACTCAGATGCTGGAGGAAGACGTTCGAGAGACACAGTCAATCGCATGGCTGAGGGTCCATGTGGAGAGGTGTATCAGGAGGGTGAAGGAGAACAAGCTTTTTGATACCATCATTCCCCTCTCTGTCACTGGGAGCATCAATCAGCTGTTTAGTATGGCCTGCTCTTGGTTAATTACCAAAACGGATCTCTGGTGAAAGCATGGACCATACAGTAATGGAGAAATGTCCCAACCTGGCCCGCAATCCCCACTACCCTTCTGACAAATGTTTTGAACCAATTCGTTTAGTATACCCTCAGCCAAAATATAAATTAATTCATGCTCTCGAGGTGAACTTTGCCTGTACCCAGTGATATCGTTACAGTTTTTGTGTTTTATGTGATTGAGATTCATGATCACATCCAGTTTGATCATTACCAATGTTTTTCACCTGTTATTTAAAAGGATGATCTTTGTATGTTAAGACTAAATGGAATGTGAGACAGTAAATGGTGGAATAAAGAATAGCCGGCCCTAAAAAAAAAGAAAGTATTTTTAAACAAATTTTTTTTTTTAGCTCACTCATGCCTCCTGATGGTTTATACCACTCATACCATGGTCATCATTACACCATATTCAACCATTTTTAACAATGTTTAGTTTTTACAGAAAGTGATCTACCACTTTCACGTGTCCACCAGAAAAGGACAGTTAGATCAGCCAATCAGAACCAAGTATTTATACAAACCATGGTATAATTGCAAATAAACTGTGATCCTCTCTTTACTTTTTACAATGATTTGCAGGCAACAGCCCATTTGAGGTAACTGAAATGCACAGAATGCTGAGATGAGATTAGAACAATGGAAATGTTTATTACATTAACAACCAAACACACTTCATAACCAATTGAATTGATTTTAAGGAGGACCTGCAAACAGTGAGTGTAAAACAAAAGCCATCTCTTCTCTCAATAAATCAGACCGGAAGTTCTTGTGCAAGTACTCGTACGTCGGAAGTCGAACGACGCCATTTTACGCACCCAGGCTATTGGCCGTGTCTGCGGGTGGAAAGCCGGATGTGGGTACATGTCCTGGTCGCTGCACTAGCGCCTCCTCTGGTCGGTCAGGGCGCCTGTTGGGGGTTGGGGGTTGGGGGGAATAGCGTGATCCTTCAACGCGCTACGTTCCCCTGGTGAAACTCCTCACTGTCAGGTGAAAAGAAGCGGCTGGCGATTCCACATGTATCGGAGGAGACGTGGTAGTCGGCAGCCCTCCCCGGAGCAGCAGAGGGGGTGGAGAAGAGGAGACCAGTATGGCTTGGAAGAGTGGGGTGATTGGCCGGATAAAATTGGGGAGAAAAAAGGGGGAAATAAATAAATAAATAAATAAATAAATAAATAAATAAATAAAACTACTGCAGATTGACCCTCCTTTTGTGCACTTTCCAACACACTTGACTTTGTATGAGTAGGCCCTATATACAGGTAGCTATTGAATTTTTTGGAATATCAAAATGTATGAAAAATCAACAAAACATTTTTTCAAAAATGTAAGTGCTGTGGACTAACCCACCTGTCATGTACACACTTGAGTTTGTATGAGGTGCACATTTATATCGGAAACTATTGAAGTTTTTTTTTAATTAAAAAAGCTGTACTTTGAAGGCATTTCCTTAAACTCCCTTGAATGTCCAATATCCAAATGAAAGAACATTTAACTCCGGTCTTCATCCTAGCGTTATTGGTACAGACATGAATGACAATGTTGCTGAAAGTAGAGGTGCTGTGTGCCTGGGTTCCCTGATTCTCCCTTTGTGATGCCAGCACCCTAAGATTATCCTCTGTCAGAGACTCTGGCCCCGATTAAACAATAATCAAGGTTAGCGAATCTAATCTGATATTGCGGGTAATGGAGTCTCCTATGGCATGCATTGCTTTACCTTGTCGACAGGAACAGGAGAGCACGCTGGTCGGTAGGACTACCAACAGGGGCGGTTTGCAGTCGGGAGAGGCGACTGCCGAGCAGGCCACACGACCGGTGGCTTGCTCTTGCTAGCCTTCCCACGCCAGTGTTACGCCAAAATCTGTGACCCATTAGATTGTGTGACCCTGCCCATAAAACGCTCTATTCGGGCCACGCTCCAGATGCTAATTCTAAACTTAACTGTAATATATGTATTGTTAATTAGATTAACAATGAGGCGACACAATAACTCAGACAGATAGCACGTTGATTCAGCTTGACCGTCTTTTTACATCTAACCCACATCTAATAACTACTGTCTCCAATCCAATATCTAAATTTAGCCATCTTGAACTTTACACCTAAACTCAACCTCTTCTAAACTGCAGTTTCTTGACTGAAAGAGTGTTTTAGTGGAAGGGTCACAAATCTTCTTTTTTTACCCCCCCCCCCCTTTTCTCCTCAATTGTTCTTGGCCAATTACCCCACTCTTCCGAGCCATCCCGGTCGCTGCTCCACCCCCTCTGCCGATCCAGGGACGGGTGTGCAGACTACCACATGCCTCTTCCGATACAAGTGGAGTTGCCAGCCACTTCTCACTCACCTGACAGTGAGGAGCTTGGCCAGGCAGATGTAGCACGTAGGAGGATCACGCTACCCCCCAATAGGCGCCTGACCAACCAGAGGAGGCGCTAGTGCAGCGACCAGGACATCTGGTTTCCCACCCACAGACACGGCCAATTGTGTCTGTAGGGACACCCGACCAAGCAGGAGGTAACACGGGGGGATTCGACCCGGCGATCCCCGTGTTGGTAGGCAAAGGAATAGACCGCTACGCCACCTGGATGCCCAGGAAGGATCACAAATCTGACGGGTCACAGAATTTGGTGTAACACCGATCTGCGACGAGGCCGAGCGATTCGGGGGGCTTTTTTCTTAGTGCTCAGAATAAGAATTGAGCTCCTCGGAAATACGGAAGGTGAGATGTCGAGTTCATGGGATGTAGCGGCAGAAATGGTGTCGGAGACGGGGAGCAAAATTGGAAATGAGAATCAGGACAAAAGAGGGTTTGAACATAAGAAAAGGAGGAGGAATGCATCGAATTGCTCAAGTGATCAGTCACTGAGAACAGATGAGACGTATCTTGTTAGGATGATAGCCATGACAAGATAAAATTGGATTTTCAAGGAACCACATGAGGTCGGAAAGTTTGTAGGGGGGAAACTTGGAGATGTATGATCGATCAGGGTAACTAGGAGTGGGATGGTTATCATTGATTGCATCTCATAGCGTCAGAGAAATAGAGCCCTTAAGATCAAGATATTTAGAAGTCTCTGTGTGACTTGCTTTCCACTCGGATTAAAAGCAAAGAAGAAGAGAATAAGTGGCGTGCCACTGTCAGTAGAGGCTGAGTCATTTCGTGATGTTGCAAGAAGAATGACTAGATTCTGAGGAGGACAGTAAGTCTGTGTGTTTGACTTTTGAAGAGGAGTTGCCACAAAGAGTGTACCTTGATTATGAGTTACAGGGTGAGACAATATGAGAGAGCTCCTCGCAGATGTTTTTTCTCCAGTATGCAATGAAGTCAGAAGATGTGGGGAGGACAACTGCAATGTGGGAAAACTGTAAAGTTGAGAAAGCGCAAGTAAAGTGCCTGCGCTGCAAGGGAAATCATGATACAGGGTCAGCAAAGTGTCCAAAAAGAATTAAGGAGGAGAAAGTGAATAAGATGAGAGCAAAAACGAGATGGAGATGCTAAAAGAATGGAAAGAATGGTGTGAGCCAAGAACCTAAGGAGGACAAGTCAGACAGGAAGCATGCTGAGTTTTGTAAGGATGAGATGAAGTTTGTGGCCTTTTTGGCAATGATAATTAACTGTACTGCTGGAGCAGAAAGAAAATCTGAGAGAACTGACATAATTGTAGATATGGCAAGGACATTTTTGGGTGTTTTTTGAATTTTTTTTTTTTAATTTTGATGTAATTCATTGATCCTCATAGGGAAATTACGCTCTGCATTTAACCCATCCTAGCTGTGTAGCAGCTAGGATGGGTTAAATCGGCCGAGTTGGTCCCTGGGCCGAGTTGGTCCCTGGGCCATGTCTTGGTCAAGGGCAAAGACAGGAGTATTAACCCTAACATGCATGTCTTTTTGATGGTGGGGGAAACCGAAGCACCTGGAGAAAACCCACCACAGACACGGGGTGAACATGCAAACTCCACACAGAGGACGACCTGGGATGACCCCAAGGTTGGACAACCCTGGGGTTCAAACCCAGGACCTTCTTGCTGTGAGGCAACGGTGCTAACCACTGCACCACCATGCTGCCCAAGTTGTAGGAGTTTCTGGAGGTGTACATCAGCTGCTGAGAGAGGCTTTTAGTCCCTCTCAGAAACCTGTGAAATAACTAGTTTAATTGAGAAGACATGAGTCTTTTTCAAGTAATTATACATTCTAATCCACTATCCATTCCAGTTGGTGGTGGTAATGCACCAAATCGTTTTTTTGCCAACTACCAATGCCCGCCCCCCCCCCACACAAAAAAAATGATGAGGCTGAGCTAGTGCTAACAATAGCAGGTCTGCTGTCAGGCTTGGGGCTGACTACCTGGAGTACCCATCACGTCTAACATAATCCTAGCCAAAAGTAACTGCTCTAACTCACAGTCACATCTCTTTAGTAAGATAACCTATATGTAACTGCAGAACAGTCACCACACACCATCATTTTAACAAGGCCACTTTGACTGCAAATACAATAAAGCTAACTGCTAAGATAGGCTAAGCTCAAAGCTAGTTAACAGACAAGGAATGAAAGGCTACTCACTAACATGAGCTGTTTGAGAAAGAAAACTAGTGAATCTAGTGACAAGGAGATTTAAGTACAGAAAATGGCGAAATCAGTTTGAGAAAAGGTTAAAGGAGAATATAGAAGAGGGAGGAGAGTAAGATAATAAACAGCAGTTATCGATCTCACGAAGCTAGAAGAAGCCTATGAGTGTGGAAAGGGATTTAAATAGATCTCCAAACAATTGGAAATCAATCATTCTACTGTCCCAAAGATCATCTAAAAGTGGAGATTTCAAACAACTGCCAACTTGTCCAGGCCAGACTGCACCAGCAAGTTCAGCCCAAGAGCAGACTTTAAGATGCTAAAAGAATTCTCTAAGAACCCCAAAATGTCATCACGGGACCCACAGGTAGCTATTGCCACTGTTGACGTCAAAGTGCATGAATCTACCATTTGAAAGAGGCTGCACAAATTTGATCTACATGGGAGGTGACACCTTCGCTGTCCAGGAAGAACATCAGGTCAAGACTAAAGTTGCCAACGAGCACCTAGGCAAAGACCAGGACTTCTGGAACAATGTGCTCTGGACAGATGAGTCAAAGATCATTATTTGGCCACAGTACCAGAAGGCATGTTTGGCAAAAACAAAAGACAGCATTTGACCAGAAGAACCTGATACCAGCTGCAAATGGATGTGGTGGAAATGTTAGGGTTGCTTTGCTTCACCGGGGCCTGGGCAGCCCACCGTCATGGAATCCACTATGAATTCTTCATTGTACAGAGGGTACTTGAGGATAATATGGACCATCTGTCAGAAGATTGGAGCTCAACTGAAAGTGGGCCTTGCAATATGACAATGATCCTAAACATTCCAGTGAATCCACCAAGGAATGGCTGAAAAGAAATGGATGGGGTCTGGAATGGTCAAGTCAAAGCCAGGATCTAAATCCCATCAAAATGCTGTGGGGGGGATTTGAAACGGGCTGTGCATGCAGGAATCCCCTCAAACATAGCACAGCTGAAAGAATTCTAAATGGAGGACTGGGCAAAACTTTCTTCCAATCAGCGTCAGAGACTGGTAGACAGTTATAAGCAACAGCTAATTGCGGTTGTTTCTACCAGAGGGGGCAATACCAGCTATTAGAGGGAAGAGTGTACTTACTTTTTCCAAATGCAAAGTTTGCATTTTTGTTTATTCAAATTATATAATAGACTGCAAAATGTACATGTTACATGGTATTTGTTATATCACCTTACCGATCAATATTATTGAAATGAAGATCAAATAGCTCTCTGTTAAAATATGCTGAAATATGGGGCGGGGTGGCACGGTGGCGCAGTTGTTAATGCGGTCGCCTCACAGCAAGAGGGTCCTGGGTTCGAACCCCAGGGTAGTTCAACCTTGGGGGTCATCCCAGGTCGTCCTCTGTGTGGAGTTTGCATGTTCTCCCCGTGTCTGCGTGGGTTTTCTCCAAGTGCTCCAGTAACTTCCCACAGTCCAAAGACATGTAGGTCAGGTGATTTGGCCGTACTAAATTGTCCCTAGGTGTGAATATGTATATGTTTGTGTGTGTGTATATATATGTGTGTGTGTGTGTGTAGGCCCTGTGATGGCCTGGTGGCCTGTCCAGGGTGTCTACCCGCCTGCTGCCCAATTACTGCTGGGATAGGCTCCAGCATCCTCGTGACTCTGGAGAGCAGAATAAGCAGCTTGGATAAGCGATGGATGGATGGATGAAATAAGTTAAAATGTTAAAACTTTGCATGGGTTGTACTTAATTTTTTATGACTGCATATAGCGTTTTGAGTATTTATTTTTTTCGGAAACCGTCAATGGTGTTGATAACAGTGCTCAAAAAATGAGGAGCGGAATATTATTGAAGTTTTTTCCCTACATGTATCTTTATATATATATATATATATGCAAACCACCAGCCAGCATGTAATTCCTACTCCACCTGCAAGAACAGAACAGTGAGACTGTGAATGAAGTGTATATATATATATATATATATATATATAGTAGATAGATAGATAGATAGATAGATAGATAGATAGATAGATAGATAGATAGATAGATAGATATACACACACACACATATTCAATTAAGGTAACTTCTTTTGTTTACTTTGGAAAATGAACGGTAACAACTAGCCAAGTGTTTTGATTCATTATTTTATTGAAGAGTACATGATTATTTCCTTACCTTTGCATTAAAAAATTGAAAAGTGCAATTAGAGCATTGTCACAATCAAAATGAATAATAAATTACCATCACAGCAAAAACACTTAGAAAAAAAAACCTTAAGAACACAATCAAAATCAGTTTTCATGAAATGCATTGCACTTCTTTTAACCTAAACATCAAGCAAAACAAGTAAAAAAAATACCACTAGGCTTCCCTTGTGAAGCTTTAGACAACATGTAGTTCAACCAGTTCCTCAACAAACGCATTTATTTGCTCTGGGAATACTGGAGGATAAAATGGAACACAATGGAAACCCCTAGCTGATGGAATGCAGACCAAGAGTTACGACTTTGTTGCAAACCACCAGCCAGCACGTTATTCCCACTCCACCTGCAAGAACAGAACAGTCAGGCTGTGAATGAAGAAGTCGCCAGCAGGGGCTTGACTTTAGTTTTCACTCAAGATTGTGTGTTTTCAATGAGCAGAAGGGTATACTCTATCTATTTTCCTGATCAATATGAAATGTACAACAAATATAAAAAAGTACACAAACATCAGTGATTAAAACTGCACTGGCCCTTTAGAGAGAGATACTTTATTGATCCCCATGGGGAAATTACACTCTGCATTCAGCCCATCCTAGCTGTGTAGCTAGGAGCAGTGGGCAGCTGATGTGCAGCACCCGGGGACCAACTCCAGTTTGTCCTGCCATGCCTCGGTCAAGGGCATACACAGGAGTATTAACCCTAACATGCATGTCTTTTTGATATAAATTACCTGCTACTCCAGTTGGAAAAGCCACAAGGCGCTCCACAGGGGCTATCCATCTACTAGGGACCACCGTCACTGGATCAGAGTAATACTTCCAGATCAGCGAGATCATCAGCGCACCCTGATAATTAACACCAAGACGGTTTCATTCAGCTGTCCATTTCATTGTATTGAGTATATTGTACATATAGCATGATCCATAGCTTTCATCGATGGGGAGTGCCCAATGGTCCAGGTTCAGTAAGACAATGACTTGGGTCAATTAAATGTTAAGTCACAGACACATCAGAAGTTTGCTGACTTACTATTCCTCCCCCTGGTATTAACCATTTGTCCAGCTCTCTGGTCCGCTACCAGACCACTCTCTTTATTCCCCTTTCCTTTTAGACCCATGTCACTTCTGACTGCATTTACACACAACTGTACCACTTAGACTACAATCAAGCAACATTTCCACGTCTCCACTGTCATTAGTGTTTATGATTTAAGGTTTATTATGTGGTCAGGCAAGAAGATTGATACGAGACCAATAGCATCTATGGTAAGCTAGATCTCATCTCCAAGGTGAGCCACACTTTTTCTTTATGATAATGAAGTAGGTCTTTGCTTGCAAATCTGGGCTTCTTTATCATGTTTTTCACCTACCTGCAGTATATAAAAGGTTATGTTCACGACCCACTTCATCTTAGCTTGCTGGGCTGTTCTTGAGTTTACTACAGAAAAGGAAAAAAGTGCAAATGTTAAGCTGGCAAAGCTAACCATGAATTTTAACCACGTAATAGGGAAACAATCCAAATAGTGTATTCCACGTTCAATACTGGGCGAAAAGAGCAGCTCCAGTGAAAAAAATATTAATTAAAATGCAAATGTTTGACACAGCAATTACAGCAAGGCTTCAGAGAAATGAAATACCATACTAAAAATGCCTGTCATTTAAAAATAGAGAAATATTGCTCCTGATGGGACATCTAAGAGAGTATAAGACAGCTGTTCTGAGGACCAAGTACAGTTTGAAGCAAGTCAGGAGAAACTGGAGCTTGCACAGTCAAACTACATAAAATGCTGTACTTGCTGCATAGCTAAGTCATTAGCATTGTCATTTATTCCGACATAAGGTGCACGTGTGAGCCTACTACACTGGTTAAGAAAAGGATTAGTGTGTTTTGTGCAAATAATGTCAACACTGAAGCAAGAGAGCTTTATTAAAGGGTCTTTTAACTTCTGATGAAAGCAGAGCTCATTAAATGTTGTCAGGCATTACTGAGAATTGAACAGACAAAAACTTTACCGACCACTTCAGTACAATGAGAAATGTTCCACTTTGCTGAATCTTCTCACTGGGCTTCAACAAACTTCGATGGGGGAATCATTTAAGAAACTGTGATACATTTCATTTTCATAAAGGGGAAGCTCAATGTACAATCAATCCAATCTTCCAATTATTTTATGTTTATTAATGTTCTGAAAAGGAGCAAAATCTGATCTGATCTGGAACTACTTCTTGCAGTGGATGCAGTCCATCCCAACCATCTGCAAACCTTCTTGTACTTCCAGAGACTGGAGCTTGTGCAGTATGGTACGGATGTAGCAAGGAAGACACATTTGTGGGATGTGCAAAATAACATCATTTCAACCCAACAGGAAGCATGGTTTACATCTATTATTTCTTAGTGGAACAAATTAGGGCATGTCTGATTGGAAGGTGCGCTTCCCATTATTGAAAAGAAGATAAGTCATGGATTTTCAAGGCTTAAATTAGTCCTCATCTGTACTTTGTATAAGCCAAGTGGTAACTCTCTATACTGAAGTGTTCAATGATTTGTTTTGTTTTGTTTTGTTTCTGTGCAATTCTATATGATACCCAACAATGTCTTAACGGGTCAAGGTTAAAAAAGAAAAAAAAGTGAACCTCCCCTTTCAAAAAGCTCTGAACAGATAGTCACGCTCATATGTGTAAAACAGTAGCAAAAGTATTCAATATTTAGAAATATGAGCTGTGAAAAACCACACTGTCAAAGGTTATTCTTACCTTTTACTTTTTTCAACCTTAATAGCACAGATAGTTTTCTTGCTGCTGGATTTGTGTGCAAGGGGGGTTATGAAGTTCTAGCAGGTTGCTTCTTGTGTGTGTAGAACATGACTGAGAGTAAAGTGACCACAACAGACACCAGCACCTCGCAAGTCAACACTTGGGCTGATGTCTGCAGCCCACCGGCCACCACCCACACTTGCTGTTTTCAGTGTATAAATCTGACACTGTAGAAGGCACAGGGCAGTTTAACGTTTAGGTGTGGAGGACACTTGCCCGATGGAGAGGTGCTATAGATTGTGAGCGAGGGAGCAACCGTAACATTGGCCTTCATCTGCTCGAGGTAGGTATAATATTGTTTTACCTTGTGCTCTCCTTCTATGAGCATGTCAGTATCGTGAGCTAATTGAGAATCTTACCATGTGTCTTTAGCTTGTCTGTCATCTTGTTGATTTTGCGCTCCAATCTGGCATATCTTGCAAACTCATCCATCATGCTGATAGAGGAGTGCTCCTTCTTCATCTCCTGGATCTCAGCTCTCATCTCGCTCTCTTGCTCAGCATCCTTCTGGACCATCCTGGACAGCTTCGGGGAAAAAAGAAAAAGCATTGATAACGCATGTATGTGTGACAGGGTCTACTGTTTGTGCAATAGCAGACATACAGTCATTAAGAGCAATGTACATAACAAAAGCCATAGTAAGACAATAGCTACTGATAAGTACATCCAAGGGCAGTCTAGTGCCTTGAGCTTGCTCAGGGACGACAGATAGCTGCTGGAGATACTACTATATAGCTGTTTAGGTACCTGGAGAATAAAGTGACACAGTAATCGACAGCATGGGAAATAAGGCCAATATACAGTGTTCTCCTTGTGTAAACTAGTACGTAGACCAACCCGCACCCTTAAACAACTAGCAGGAGCTCCTCACATCACACAACCATGGAGTCGCGTTCAAGCAGGCGTCACCCTGAAATGTCTCCCGTCGTTAACACGGGCGAAACCGCGCTGACGTCCGCTAAACACACACCCCGCAAAGCAACCGAGCCATACATTACAAATGTCCTCAGAAATCTTACTTACAAAGGAGGCTATGCTGGGCAAGAGCGTTTTCACGAGATTACACAAAAAGACGGAGCCCAGCACCAGGAACCACGCGCAGCCGGCCGCCATGTTGTGCCCCCCTCCTTCCATCCCCCTGGCTGATGCTGTACTGCGGAACCAGCGCCAGGCTGGAAGGGAATAGCGACGACGTTCATCCCAAGGTTTACATTACAGATATGATAAAACCAACTCATAATATCTAACATTAACATCTCGTAACCCACTGGGCTTTATTAGAATTCGATATGGTGGGGATCGGGTTCACATTTTTACGTGTGGGTAGCTATCTACAATCCGTGTCTTTACGCATGCTCAATAATCCATGGTACGTATCTGCAATCAGACAAGTTCTACTCATTACATAGCGCAAGTATAGCGATTTGAATAGCAAATTAATGGGAAGAAATATGATCGACTGGATCTGTTTAGCAAACAGACCTACCCACACACAGGTAACCTGCTATGGTTTGAAATCGTGATGCCTCGACCCAAAGCCAATCAATGAGAGCAATGGGCGGAGAATGAGCCTCCTTGCCCGTGAGGTTGGTAGGATAAGGAATACAATGTACAGAAGGGATCCAATCCGGTTTAAGCTAGTTTTGGTGCAGATGGAACATTTATGTTCGTAAGTTACAGTGTGTTCTGTCGATATACTGCGGAGGCTGGCATTGTCCATTCTTAAGGCGAGCGCACACTTTACCGTGACCGCTGAAGACTACGTTGTTATATAGTAGACCACAAAAGCTAAGCAACCATGGCGAAAAGAAACAAAGTAAGTTTGAAATGTGTACATTGTATAGACTTGGGACTATAAACGACATTTTACAATGTATCATTTCACACAGCATCGTTAATATAAATGCTTGTTACAATATTTCATGTGCATGCATGGTTGAAATGTGACTTTAGTACGCCGTTAGAATACCTTCGATGGCCTGGAGTATCATGTCTGCCCTGCTGACAGGAAAGTGGCGCCTTTTTACTTAGTGCGGCGCAACACTTGTCTGCCAACGACTTTGTGCCTTGCACTTTTCCTCTGGCGTCGTCACTTTTGTCTTATTCTTACTTCATATGTACAGTGCACGAAGGATTTCCAGGAATAAATCGAAAATGGGATTTCTCAGTTATGAGATCAGACAAAGGGGTGGAACCGCTGGCAGATCTGCATGTGAAGATTGGAGACGCGATGCAGGGCATTGTTGACGCGACGTCGTGGTGTGCAAGCGTGCCATTTTCCACGTAGATTTGGCGGTTTTTGTTCTACATTCGGTCATAGTCCGTACAGTCCACGTTTGGATTTAGAAGTGCGCCGAGACACGAGGGGGGGGGGTCTAGTTTCTTTCCTTCGAGTGTCATGGTAGCGTTCCACCTCGTCGGCACAAGAGGAATTGTTTATAAGGAAGTGAAGGAGTTTTAAGTCGGTTTACGCACGTTTAAGAGACTTCTAGTACTTCTGTTATTTGTCATTCTTTGGGAATCGTTAGTACAGTGGAGACCTAACTAGTCCAGGAACTAGTCTTGATCACGGACGCCTCATTGTGTACAGCTTGTCCTCAGAGTCACAGGCCCCCTGCGCTCGGTGCTGGAGCGCAGGCGGAGGCGGGGCAACCACGGTCCGCCGGAGAGTTCTGTCTACCCCGGAGCTCCAGTTTGGACTGACATTCGTGTTTTTATTCAAATGTGTGGTCAACTCAGATCGTCTACCGTGTTTACCAAAACGGGTTGCCTCAGCCATAAACTGTGAGCGTCAGCTTCCCCTCCCCTCTCGGAGATTGCATAATTCTTTAAATTTGTAGGTGTGTGAGTGTGTGTGCGTGGGGGGGGGTGCACAGAATGTGTGCCCCATCCCCCTTACCATCACACACCCACTTCTACCCATTCAGGATGTCAGCTTGTTATTCTTGGTTTACCAACATATATTTTCTTTGCTCCCGCAGGCTAATGATAATGCTGAAGTGGAGGTTAGTATTTCAGGCTTTAAAGATTTTGTTTGTATTCCATTTCTAGTGTTTTGTGTACAAACTTTTTAACTGACGGCTGATTGAACATTTTGTTCTTTTCTCCCCAGCCCAAGAGACGATCCATCCGGTTGTCCAACGTAAGTCCAACAGAGCCCCTGTTGCTCTTGCCTTATTAAAAGCAGCATTATACAGTACTCTGCAAGTGTGATACGACACTAACAATTGTGTTTCCCCCCAGAAATCACAGCCAGAGCCCAAGGCGAAGGTAAGGAGAGGGGAGGTGTTGAGTTGGTTTGTCACTGAATCATTTAAGCTGCATGTTCTTCATACATTTCACTTGTAGGAAAACTATCACACCTCTCAAGCCTGTTTGTCTGGTGTCTTAGCCACAGAAGGCTGCTCCTAAGCCCAAAAAGGCTAAGGATGTAGAAAAGGCCAAGCCAGAGGAGAAGAAAGAAGAAGTGGAGACTGAGAAGGAAGAGGCAGCACCAGAAAACGGAGAGGCCAAGGAAGAAGCTGAGAAGGTATCAGATGTTTGCTGGGGTATTATACCTCGCTTGTCCAAATTTGCTAAATATCTCTATGGTATAAACCAACAGGTGCATTGACATTTACAATATGAAAATATTTTCTGTTCCCTATGATTGTAGAAGGTTCATTGTGTTGTTTCACACTTTTAGCCATTTTTCATGGTTGAGGCCCTGATTGGGGAACTGTTTAATGTATTGTGCTTTTATCAGTTTTTTTTTAAAACTGCATTTTCTTTCTGTCCTCCAGGAGGCGCCAGCTTCAGATACGGCGGATGAAAAGGGAGACGAGACTGAGGCAAAGGATGAAGCAACAGAGTAGTAAAGACCATAAACTCAGGCACCCCCTGTACCTCCATTCTTGTATAATGCAGAGAGTATTTTTATCAACTATTTTCTTAAGAAAAGACAGTGAGGTTTAAGTGATATGATTGCAGAAATGCATTTTAAATACTAAAAGACACACTTGAAAAGAGATTCCTTTGTATTCATGGTTTTTGGGATTTATTTCTGGTTTTAGGCTAATGTCTTTTTCCTTTTGCTCTTATTTTGTTTTGCTCTTATTTTGTTTTGCTCTTACATAGCGCTGAAATGACTTCTTTAAGAGGGAGGGGCAGGTTGCAGTTATCTGCATGACATGTAATCGAGCCTATATCAGGAATGTAATGTTGACCGGCACAGTTTGCCTGAAACATTGCAAAGGCTACATGAGGGATTTTGTTTGTACCATGAATTGTGAATTCTTACATGCCATTACGTTACTTTCATTTGTCTGATAGGAATTAAGATGGTTGTGGCTGTTAAAACTGTGCACTACACCACGTGATTTCTTTCGCATACATTTGGTTTCTTGAATCCACAGTTCAGTGTTATCATCATGCCCACTCAAACTGGAATTGATCAGATGTGTCCTTGACTTCTGTCAATCGTTAGGCAACATTGTAGTAACATTTGTATAGCTGCTGTGAAACGGCTTTCTTTCTGAATCATAATAGCTGAATGCAGTATGTGACGGTACATTGTGAGGATGGGTCGGTGGGCGAGTGTTTTCTAACCATCGCATTGTGCATTACATTGTTAATCATACTGGCCATACCTTATCGTTTTAGCATACTAATAATCAAAATACTGTAATTAACTTTATCCTACCAGTGTATGTGCCACAAGTAGCTGCCATTGTACAGTTTTCAGTTTTTTGTAGTTCTCTCATGACTGGCATAAAAGGCTTATTAAAATGGGCATAATTTCTCATAAGTGTCTTTATCCCGAGTCAAAATGTGCTCCAGCGTACTTGGAAAAATTGCAACTCAGAAAATATAGTGCTACCTCGTGGCATTTACCTCCGGAAGGCTTTACGCTTTTTTTAACCACTCGGAGAGCTAGTTGTGTGGCGTGAAGAGGCTAAAAAGTAATTCTAATAAAAAAAAAACCACAATGTTTTCGCACACTGTTGATATCAAATGAGATAGAAAACAAGACGCAATTCAGTCGTTTTGGTTTGGCTTAATAAAAGTGAGCAGAATTCTGTTCTCGTTCTTCAAATGTCGCTTTTGAAATGCAGACGTCGTCAAAATATGCGTGACAATATACGCTCGCGACGTGACGTCATTTCACCAGGTGAAAACGCTTAGTCATGAGCTGTATTACGGATTGATTCGGCCGCGAAGACGGATTGATAAAACAAGTTGGCAATCATCACATATTACGTCATCCGCGGAGCGCTCGACCTTGAAGAATAAAGCGGGGACTACCTACATTTATTTCAGTTTCACATGCACCGCTGCCGTACGAGCCGAGGGCTAAATGACTTATCACCGAGATCCATTCAAAAGATTTTAGAGACCGCACAAAGTAATCGACTTTCTGCATTGTCTTTGTTGTAGAGCAGCGAAACGGCCGTCCTTCCCCACCCCCTATTTCCTCTGCTGTGGCGGAAGTAACTCGTATCGCTGAGGCCTCATCCTTCCAATGGCGACCGAAAACAGGCTGAATAGAAAGCGGGAGCAACCGTGGAGGGGGTCAGAGCTGTGTAACCGAAATTAAATAAATATATCACACTCGCTGTAGTCATAAAGTTAGTCTAGGTTTCTTCACCCACCAGGTCACGGCCGTTTCAATGGCCAAAAATCGGAACGTGTCGCTCCTTGAGTCGGGTAAGGCGTACGAGTTGATTGCTAAATCTACAACGATGTTGCTCGGGTTGATTGGTGTCTAAATGGTGTCTTACGATGTCCCTCTCTTATGTGCAGAGCTCTATTTCTTAATCTCCCGGTTTCTATCGACGGGTCCGTGTCGAGGAGCGGCTGAGGTGAGCTAGCGTGCCCGGTTTTGCTTCACTGTCTCGGACTTCAGAAATTGCTCAATAGATGATTGCGTTTGAAAGAAACCACTGATCTGAACCCCTTTATTTGAATTCACTGCAGGTTCTAGCGAACGAGTTAGAGGAATATCAGGTGTGTATGCCGTCCACGAAAAGCCACCGACTTCGTTGCATGTATGTGCAGGCTGTCGCCGGTTGGACCGTCTGCTGCATAACTTGTTTGGCACAGTCGACTTTTAATGCCTCTGCGAGCGTCTCATCCGTTTGACATCACGCGTTTTCACTAACTCGATTTGAAGCTGCATTTTTTTCCCTCTCTCTCCCGAGATCGCGTAAAGATTGTTCTAACTAAACTCAAATTTCGACAGCTTTTGCCGAGCAGATTGGACTGGCAGGGAAACGAACACCCAAGAACATACGAAGATTTGGTAAGAACTTCATCAGTTAAAGTCCATTGTCTGTGGTCTGTTATTGTCTTGTGACAGGGACTCGAGTCCATGCTTGGGATTGTTTACTGTCTTTGTTTCCCCACTTGTCGAGTCGTTGTTGGATTCAGGGGAAATCGGATTGTAGATATGATAGAAGCACATGAACTGCCCCCCCAACACACACACACACATCCCCACCACACACCAAATCTTTAAACATCCACAGGGGGATAAGATTAGATAGAGTTTTTATATTATTTAGCCCTAGTGTTGTACTGCAGATAGGGTGGGTGCTTTGGTTTCTGGGTACGTCAAGATGGCTCTGCAGACCAATCGGAACTCGCCATAGCCTGTCTCTGCGTTATTTTGCGTGTGATCTGTGATCTGATTGGACCGTGTGAAGACTGTTTTGCATACAAAGTCCTGCCCCCCTAGAATACAGCACACCGGTGACTGAGTTCATATGCCCACGAAACTATGAAAACCCCATTATCTGGTCAATGACATTGCATTACTGATATCACGATTAGTATACTGTTATTTTTTGAGCACATCAGTTGAAGGCTCTCTTAATATGAAAATATGATTCTTATATACTGTGTTCTTGTATGCTAACACAAGTTTCATTGTGATCGTCCCTTAAGGTTGCATCCAACAGACATATTGCACCAGATCATTTGCTTCAGATATGTAAACAGATTGGACCACTTCTTGACAAAGAGGTGCCATCATGTGTCCCAGGTGTACATTCTTTGCTGGGCTCTGGGAAGCAGTCTATGCTTCGGAAAGCAAAAGGTACAATGTTTTGATTTATTCTTATGTCCCCTCCCCCCAATAATTTCTTTCTTAGGATGATTGAACAAGCCAATTATACCACTTAGTAACACTTTGCAACAGTATTGTTTTTGTGGTGATGCATGAAGGTAAAATCTCGAAGATTCTCACCTCAGTGTTCGTTAAGTTGAACGAGGGGACACAATGACGAATCAGCCTGTAAACCACTGATAAAAGCCACTGCATTTGCAGTAATATGGAGGAATACAAACACGTCTGTGGCGACATTCCCACCTAAAATCCCAAGTGTTGCACAGCTAGTGACGTGTTTTGTCAGCCAGCAGCGGTCGGTCCACCACAGAGGATAGGTGGAACAAATGCTCCATGTTTTGGTGTTGTGGCAGACAAACTAGTTAGCGGTTTAATAGTGACTCCAGGGAAGTGTATGCCAAAAAAGAACACAATCTTCGAGATTGCCACTTTGATTTAGGAATAGTTTACATTGCTTTTTTTCTTTCTTGTGCTACAAGCAAACCCTTTTATGTTGACTTTTGTTACACAGCTGATGAGCATCTTAATAATTGTAATGACTTTTGTTTTTCAGACTGCAACACTGTCTGGTTGAAGTCTTCTTCATATGCAGCCCTTCACAGGGGCAGACCACCAGAGAGGCCTTTGAACTGCAAGAACCCTCGACACATAGGTAGGCCCCGTCTTTTTTTCCCCTAGTCTGTAGGTAGAAGCTTTAGCAAGTTAATAGACAAGGTTAGACTGCCAATTAGCAGTATTTGATATGGATGTTGAGGGAAACAATGATACTCTGTGTATTAGTCACTATTGTATTAATCACTACTGTATCTGTGTATTTTACACTTTTGCCATCAGACATTTTTCAGAAGATTTTTAATATCTGTTTTGTTCACTGTCATGTCAACCTGAATGGTTCAACTGACACAGCCTGTAATATCACAATCTCTCTTATTAGCTGATAAATGTATACAGCATGCATCACATAATACTCGCGGTTCTGTTTTTTTTTTTTTTTTTGGGATCTTTGATACGTTATTAAAAGTGGAGGTCATCAGAGGGAGAGCGCTAACAGGAACTCAACACTTCGGATCCATCAATCCCGTTGGCAACTATCAGCACATGAGACTGCACAGGCGAATCCTGGGGCATCTCTCTGCAGTGTACTGTATTGCATTTGATCGGACTGGTCTCAGGATCTTCACCGTAAGTTAGAATGTGTTAACCTTCCTCAACTCGTTGAAAGAGAATGGCTTATTTACTCAAGTTCTCTTGATTCTTCAAACCAGTAATTTTATTTTCTGCGTGTCTATGCCATCGATGCACATGCGTACAAAAGCAACAAATCTTCTGGCACATTTTTTTAATGTTTAACTGACCCCCATACCCTGGGCAACTTAAAACAAGGGATCAAGGATAGGGCAGGTGTGGTGTTCAAGATCCTCGACCGGACATAGTTGATGATGCAGACATTAACTTTTACCAGGATGGAGAAAGGTCACTAGCCTCTCATCCACATGCTATACTTGCATTCTATGCTCCCCATCTGTCACTTTCAGACGGCTGTGCCTACCATTTTCTTCCCACTGCCTCAAAACAACTTGCAGGGGTACACTGCTTGCTTTAGAGGATTTATACAACATCCTAAGATATACATGCCTTACCTGTCACTCTGTTGTAGGTAAATTAATTGTATTTTTTTTTTCTACTCAAGAATTGGTCTAACTAATGCAACATTTTACTGGCCTTGTCCTTCGAGTTTTTGCCACCTGTTTTATGATGTATTTTGGACAAAGGTAAGTTGTATAACAGGCACAATGCCTGACCCACACATTTGCCAATACACCACAGTTTTTTCATTTTGGAATTTTTCAGGGCTCAGATGACTGTTTGGTGAAGATATGGTCTTCGTTTGATGGAAGGCTCCATTCGACACTGAGAGGACATTCGGCAGAGATCACAGACCTGGCGGTTAGTTACGAGAACACGCTGATTGCTGCTGGTAGCTGCGACAAGACCATCCGTGTGTGGTGCCTTCGTACCTGTGCCCCTGTGGCTGTACTTCAGGGACACAGTGGATCCATTACCTCCCTACAGGTAATACCCAAGCAGTCTTCCCAAATAATAGTCTCATTTTTAAGGGAGGGCCAACTTGCACTTTGAAAGACAAAATTTGTTTTTCTCCAATTTATTAACACAAAATTTTGCCAGTATTTTTCAGACGTGCAAACTGATCATTTTTTTGGCGAAATTCACTGTTTTGATTACAGAATATGCAGTCCATGTGAACTCTGTAGAGCCAGAGTTTTAAAGTTTGCAGGGAGGGGGTTCTGCTGCATGCCAGCATTTCTGACTGTATGGGTATTTCTTAATACTGTGTACCCCCAAGTACAAGCTTCCCTTCTTGAGGAGTACATGTCTGGTACATTGAATTTGGGAGTACAAATTTCTAAGATCGCAGGATGTAAAAAACTCAAGGTACGGTTTGAGATGAGGGTGACTTGCTGATGTTTTCTAATACCCTGCGCTATAGTGGGGCTTCCTAGTACAGAAAAGCTGGAGCAAAATTTCCATTTGGTGTTAGGAACATAACTTTTCCACTAGGAAAAATATTGGAAGCTACACCGATTTCTTGCCACAGATCTTCTCAGAAGTGAACTTGGTGACAGATTAACATTTGTAATACAAAAATTATATTGCCTTATACTTGTGGGTGTCTTTATGCATGCTCAGTAATCCAGGTAAAAAAAAAAAAAACACAAAAAGTTGAATCAGTTCATCTGGACACAACGTTTATTGAGAGAAATGTTTCATCACTCATCTAAGTGACCTGTTCAGTCTCAACTGACTGCAGGTATCCCCACCCTTATAAACAATAAAGTGGCATAACGACCGAAATCAACGATCAGTTTCATATGCAGATTGCCATGACCATTAACTAGAGCTACGATGGCCATGTGTACTATTCACAAAGGATTGGGAAATGGTTGCAATCACAGCATTGTAAGATGGTGGCAGATATACTCTTAGCCCCCCCCCCCCCCCCCGTTCGGTTTAGGGATGGTCGTTCCCTCTTAACATAGGTGGCCTCTTTGACCCCCCCCCCCCCCCGTTCAAACCATCGTTCCTCCCTATCAAGGATGTGCACATCCTCATCCTTGAAAGAGTGGCCACTGGCCTGACATGTCAGCTCTCCTGTGTTGTGCCATCCTCTTGGCCAGCGTCTGTTTAGATTCGCTGATGTACAAGTCATGGCAATCCTCGTGGCACTTAACAGCATACACTATATTGCTCTGTTTTTGCCAGGGGCCCCGATCCTTGGGCAGGACCAATTTTTAGTGCAGCTTGTTTTGGGGTTTGAGAGCAACTGAGATGTGGTGTTTGGAAAATACGTGTCTCAACTGTTCCGACACTCCTGCCACATACATAATCACCACTGGTTTATGCTTGGACAGTTGCTGTCCTTCTCCTCTGTTTGATCGGCTGGTGCACTGTTTGTGTCTTGTTGGCTTTGACAAAGCCCAGTTAGGATAACCACACTTAACCAGGGCCTTTTTAATGTGGGATTTCTCCCCTACCCACGTCGCTGTGTCGGTTGGGACATTGTCAGCTCGGTGGTACAGCATCCTGATGACTCCTAGTTTGTGCTCCAGTGGATGATGAGAGTCAAACCTTAAATACTACTACAACAATCAAATGTCCCCCATCACCAATTGCAGTTTCACAGTCTAAGAAGGCTAACCTGTCATTTTTCACATCTTCCCTGGTGAACTTCATGTGGTTGTTCACAGAGTTAATGTGGTCGGTGAAATGTGGTACATCTTGAGATTTAATTTTAACCCAGATATCATCCACAAATCTGAACCAATGGCTAGGTGGTGTCCCTGGATAGGACATCAGAGCCCTCTTTTCCACTTCCTCCATAGACAAGTTGGCCACTATAGGTGAGACCCATAGCACATCCATAGCTCTGCCATGGGTGTGCTATGGGTTTCCACATACTACACATACAGGGGTGTACTGCCCCCGTATGTGTAGTATGTGGACTGAAGACACAGCTTCAGGAGCAGACACACTTGGTCGGTGTTAAGGGTGGTCCTATTGCTAAGGGTAGGGGTCATTTTGTAATTTCATACAGACTACCTCCACTGCTTCATCAACAGAAACGCATGTGAAGAGAGACTTAACATCATAAGAGACCATTGTTTCATCCTCCTCCATAATCGCATCCTTCACCTTATCCACAAAATCCATTGCGTTCTGAATGTGATGTTCATTACTGCCCACCAATGGGTTAAGAATAGGTGCAAGAAACTTAGAAATTTTATAGGTCACTGTGTTAATCATACAAACAATAGGCTGTAATGGCACATCTTGTTTATGTATCCTAGGCAAGCAATACAGATGGTGATTTGCATATGAAACTGATCGTTGGTTTCGGTTGCTATGCCACTGTATTGTTTATAAGGGTGGGGAACCTGCAGTCTATTGAGACTTGAGAGGTCACATAGATGAGGAATGAGACTTTTCTCCATAATCGTTGTGCCCAGATGAACCGATTCAACTTTGTGATTAAGCTTGTGGGCTTTTCTCTGCCATGGATGTCAAAGGTTTTTGCATTTTTTTAGCCCCTTGTCATCAAATTGTATGAACTTTTCATTGCACCTGAACATTTTCTAAAGCATACCGTAGTTTGATTTTTCTTTTGGAATGTGTTTTTCCTATCTTCCTGGCTGCCATTTTTTACCATTTATGCAAGTAGCACATGAAAATTAAGTTACAGAGACTTGAAACTTGCTGTAGAGAAGGCGTCCATCACAGTGAACACTTAACATCCTCCATTTTTTTTTCAAAGTTAAGTTATCATTGCAGGATAACCGTTAATATGCAGCTTGATTTGAGAGGTTTTCTGGAGCTTTCAATTACATTATCCCACAACGGTAATGTATCTAGGTTGTTGTGAGAAAGGTGGTGAGAAAGAAGAAAACGTCTAAGCTGCAGTTTACAGCCCAACCAGGCCAAAAGAGAGAAGAAATAGGCCAATGATGAACTTGAATGTAATGTAATGATTTACTTGAATTGAACTACTTAGTCACTGTCTGCTCTGTGTTGGATGGTTTGGCAGGATGGTTGGCCACTGTATTTCTTGTTTTATCGCGTGCCAGAATGCCTTTTTTTTTTTTTAAATTATGTTAAATTCGCTACAGTTAACCCCCCTACATGGGATTGGTTTTGAAACTTGTCACCCTTTTCATCTAAAAAAGAAATTGCTGATCTTGTCTATGTAATTACAGTTTCCATTGATTTACTTTTATTTCTTAAGGATATTCAGGCATGGGACTGTTGTATTTCAAATGGGAGAATTCATTTTCATTACCTATTCCTGATATATGTTGCTAATTGATTACATCCCTGAATAAAGATGCAGCTCTTGAATTTTTGTTTTTGGGACCTATTTTTGAACATGGGATCTGTGTGCTATCTGTTCAATGTCTTCCTGTAGTTTATGTAGTTCCAACATTAAAGATGGGCCCATGGTCTGTAAAATGTTATGAAGCAGTCACTCATGGCCCTGGTCAGGCCAGCACTTGGCAAACCTCTAGACCCGAGCAGTTTGCTTGTATTTTCCCATAACATTTCTTACATGAAACCAAGAAATTAAGTTTAGCCCTGTTCTCATACATTTTGGCTTGCAATTTATGTCCTGTAACATATATGTAGAGTGTTTTGAAAGTTAACCTTTCATTGTAGGTTAAACAATATGAAGTTGATCAGATTTAGTAATTCACATTTCAACGTAGTATCCAAAGGAATTGAATCAAGTGCAACTGGACTTGGTTATATATGAAGACGTTTCGCCTCTCATCCAAGAGGCTTAATCAGTTCGTGCCTTTCTGACTAGACCAAGCTAGTCTGACTGGCTGGTGATGAAACTCAGATATTTAACCTCTTTGAAGTCATTATTAGAGCTATTGATGTCAATGGCTCTTTTGTGTTCCGATGTTTAGCAGCGACGGTCGTGTTAGGTGTTAGTTTCGACTTCGTTAGTGCTCCATTCAGTGGTCATGAGTTGTTGGAGCCGTTAGTGACCGATTGTTGTTCTTGGAGGCTAAGCTTTTGAGTCTCCTGGGTAGAGATGAAAGGACGGCATTGTAAGTGGGAGATAGGTGGTGTCGTAGACCTCCTCTGTTGAGGGATGGTTTTTCCAGTTTCACATAGATGGCTACCTTCAGCCCTCTTTCAAACCATCTATCTTCCCTGTCCAAAATGTGTACGTTGCTGTCCTCGAAGGAGTGTGTCTTCTCCTTTAGGTGTAGATAAACTGCTGAGTCTTGTCCTGAGGAGTTTGGCCTTCTGTGTTGGGCCATCTGTTTGTGTAGTGGTTGTTTGGTTTCTCCTATGTATAGGTCAGTGCAATTCTCATTGCGTTGTACAGCCTACACCAGATTGCTTTTTTGGGTGTGTGGTACACGGTCTTTGGGATGAACCAGTTTTTGTCGGAGTTTGTTGCTGGGTTTGAAATATACTGGGATGCGGTGTTTGTTAAAAATTCTCCTGAGTTTCTTCTGGGAGACCCCAGAAACATACGGGATGACTATGTTATTCCTTCTGTTCCTCTTCTCCTCATCACTCACCCAGTTGGTCTTTCTGGAATGTGTTGCAGTTTTCACAAAGGTCCAACTGGGGTAGCCACAGGTTTTTAAAGCTCCCCTCAGGTGTTTGTGTTCTTCCCATTGGGCCTGAGTGCTGCTGGGCACATTGTCAGCTCTGTGTTGCTGAGTTCTGATGACGCCCAGTTTGTGTTCCAGAGGGTGGTGTGAGTCGAAAAGTAGATATTGGTCTGTGTGTGTAGGTTTCCTGTAAACCCCAATGTGGAGGCTCCTGTCTTCCCCAATGTGGACGTCACAGTCCAAGAAGGGCAAACTGTTGTTCTTTACGTCTTCCCTTGTGAACTTAATGTTCTTGTCCACTGAGTTGATGTGTTTGGTAAACGCTTGTACCTCGTGTCTGGATTTTGACCCATGTGTCGTCCACATATCGGAACCAGTGGCTCGGAGGTGTTTCTCTGAAGGAGTTCAGGGCCCTGTGTTCTACCTCTTCCATATATAAGTTGGCCACAATGGGCGATACTGGTGAGCCCATTGCACAGCTGTGTTTCTGTCTGTAAAACTCGCCCCTGAATTGGAAATATGTAGTGTTCAGGCAAAGGTCCAGTAGTTGGCAAATCTGGTCTGGGCTGAGGTTGGTCCTATTGTGGATGGTGTTGTCACATAGCAACAAAACGTCTTCACGGATATATAACCAAGTCCAGTTGCACTTGATTCAATTCCTTTGGATAAGTATGACCTGGATGAATGAGAACATTCACAGACATCACAACTAGTAGATAGTAGATAATTAATAAGACAAGTAGTAGATAGATAGACTTTTTTTGGTTGAGGCCAATACAACACAAAATGTTTGGCCTCACAAGCACAATGAGTAGAAATCATTCAAACATGCAAATAACTGGGTCAGGGTGGTGTGGCGGTCTATTCTGTTCCCTACCAACACGGGAATCAGTGGTTTGAATCTCCGTGTTACCTCTGGCTTGGTCTTGCGTCCCTACAGACACTATTGGCCGTGTCTGCGGTTGGGAAGCCGGATGTGGGTGTGTGTTCTGGTCACTGCACTAGTGCTCCCTCTAGTCAGTCGGGGTGCCTGTTCAGGGGGGAGGGGGAACTGGGTGGAATAGCATGATCCTCCCACGTGCTACGTCCCCCTGGTGAAACTCCTCACTGTCAGGTGCAAAGAAGCGGCTGGCTTACTCCACATGTATCAGAGGAGACACGTGGTAGTCTGCAGCCCTCCCTGGATCGGCAGCGGGGGTGGAGCAGCGACCGGGACGACTCGGAAGAGTGGGGTAATTGGCCAAGTACAATTGGGAGAAAAAGGGAGAAAAAGAAAAACATGCAAATAACCTTGGTGTTTATATGTAGGATTCAAGTCATAAACATGAATATTCTTCTGGTGGCTGTTTTCAAACCTTTTTTTTTTTTTTTGTCAGTTCTCACCATTTGCCAAGGGCTCAAAACGTTACATGCTGTCCACTGGAACTGATGCTACCGTCTGCTTCTGGCAGTGGGACGTCAATAACATCAACTTCAGGTGAGGTGGGAAGGGGACAACATTCTTGGGAGAGCATTTTATCTTGGGCACCAAAAAAGACCCATGGCCTATACAATGACATTAGATGAAACGTTTCCGTCTCAGATGTTGATGAATGGTAGAAAACAGTCAGACAGTAGTCATACTTGCAAGAGGTGTTAAAACCAGATTTTATTGCCAACATAGCCAAACAAAAGATGCCCATGATTTACAACAAGAACACTTCTCTAGGGCCAATGCTGATCCAGACAATTCTTTGGCATGCATCCTCATATGAAAGTGGCTTTTAGAGGAAGATGTATCTGAAACTTTTTTCTTCTCCTCCTCAAGTGATCGTCCTCATAAGTTTACTGAGAGACCAAGACCAGGAGTTCAGACTGTGTGCTCCTCCTTCAGTCCTGGTAATGTATCTAGAGCTGGGCAATATGTTGATATAGTTTTGATATCGTGATATGAGACTAGGTATCGTGTGGAATGTTTGTTCTGGTAATATGGTGATATAGTAACTTAAATATTGTCATTCCTTGGTCTTAAAGGCGACATTACAGTACAATGACACAATTTTCTGAACTTATTCGACTGTTTTAGCTGAGTGAAAGGAACAATGAATGTAGCTGTTTGGTCATCATATCCACATTACTAATGAATATTTCTTGATATTATGTGTAAATATTTTATGAAAGCAGTAATAGTCATACCCAAAATATTTTTTGCATAATTGATATTGAGATATTCAGTCAAAAATATCATAATATGGGGTGTCTGGGTAGCGTGGTGGTCTATTCCGTTGCCGGGGATTGCCGGTTCGAATCCCCGTGTTACTTCCGGCTTGGTCGGGCGTCCCTACAGACACAATTGTCCATAACTGCGGGTGGAAAGCCGGATGTAGGTATGTGTCCTGGTAGCTGCACTCCGATACTGCCACATGTATCGGAGGAGACGTGGTAGTCTGCAGCCCTCCCCGGATCGGCAGAGGGGGTGGAGCAGCGACTGGGATGGCTCGGAAGAGAGGGGTGATTGGCCGGGTATAATTGGGGGGAAATTAAAAAAAATAAAAAATCATTATATTTGATTTATATCAAACTCAGGTGAATCGGCCATACTAAATTGTCCTGAGGTGTGAATGTGTCGGCCCTGCGATGGCCTGGCGGGCTGTCCAGGGTGTCTCCCCGCCTGCCGCCCAATGACTGCTGGGATAGGCTCAAGCATCCCCTCGACCCTGACAGCAGGATGAGTGGTTTGGAGAATGGATGGATAATATTTGATTTTTTGTCACTATAACCGAGCCCTTGATGTAGTTTTATCGAAATGGATCTCAAAAAGATTATCAAACATATCAGCTTACATTTAGGAGACCCGTTAACTTTTTTTGTCTTTTTTTTTTTTAGGTGGTATGTTCTTGGTGACAGGAAGTACTGATGATGTTATCAGAATATATTATCTAGGATGTGGAAATCCAGAAAAGATATCAGAGCTTCATGACCACACGGTAAGAATTCAGGTGTTCTAAAAGCTGATTGATTCTTAAAATGTGGAAGATGAGTGCATTCACTTGGGTGTTAGATTTAACTCCATACTCCTTCAAAGTATCACAGTAATGCAATGCCTTTCTTCATTGTCCATATTTCTGCTTTTTTGCTAGGACAAAGTTGACAGCATCCAATTTTGCCACTTCGGAGAAAGGTAAAATGGATCCATCATAATAACTTGAATACCCCAGCCACGTTTTTTTTTTTTTTTTCTCTTTAGCCATGTTAGAAATAAACTGTGAGATGATTGCTCTGCATATGTCTCTTCTCAGGTTTGTGAGCGGCAGCCGTGATGGAACAGCACGGATCTGGAGGCTCCATCAGCGTCAGCAGTGGAGGTGCATCGTGCTCAACATGTCCTCCAGTCTTCCAGGGTTAGTGCTGTCTTCAGTGCTGTACACAACTATCAGCAAATGTGGCCCAATTGTAAATTCTTTTTATTTATGTCCTACTTATTTATTCATTTTTTCAAAGTGTCTTCATTTGATAGTCTTCCCAAGAGGTCCGTGTCCAAAAAGCAAGGGGCCACTATGTGAATGTTTACTAATATCCCAAATTCCACCATCAGTTTCTTAATTGTGATGACGCTTAAATTCTGCCGCTTGCAGCTTGTAAACACAATTTGAAACCCTGGCCCGTCCTCCCCAGCTCAGCAAGATGCGAAGCCCATGGCCTCTGAACATGATTATCGCATCACGGTGCAGCGGCAGCAATAAAGCCGCTGAAGCAGTTTATAAAGATCTCTGTAGTATTTTCAAAGCCCTGAGAGCAGGGTAAGCAGTTTGGATAATGGATGGTTGGATGCTGCTGTTGCACCAAAATCTGTTACCCACCACATTTTGTGCCCTTACAATTAAACATTGCCTCCTGCTTTGTTAATGTTTGGATTTATCTACTAACCATTTATATATTTCAAAAGCTGAGATCCAAACTTGAGATCCAAACTTGCATGTGGTTAAACAAAAAGATTTGTAAAGATGCTATTGTGAAATATCCAGCTGGCTTCCATATGGTGCAACAGTAGTATTAGGCTTTTACAAAACTTTTTTTGTTTACTATATGCTACACATGGTTATAAAGCTTATTTTCTCAGCTTTTAAAAAATGTAAATGGTTGGTAGGTTTATTCTCAGTACCGCCTGGCTATATGTTCGCTTTTGAGGTGCTTTGTCCGCCATTATGAGTCATTTTAGCTGTCACAATCTAGCAAACTTGCTAAATGTTAGTTTCAAAGAACCCTACCCTCACAGGCAGCGCTACTGGTTGCAGGCGTTGACTGACAGACCCAGTGCCAAAGAGTTGATGCCCAGATACATCCCCAACATTCAGGAAACAAGAAAGCCAGGCAGAAGTCAGGGTCTCTGCAGACACTGACACAGACTACCAATAATAAGTAATGACCGAGTTCGATAAGTTTATGCTATTTGGGGGGAGGGGGGTATTCTTGTTGTGCCTTTTAAGCTAGTGCTGGGTAATAGGAGAAATATCACGGTAAAATTAGGGAATTGTACATGGTGTCTATATTATCTTTTTACATATGCAAAAATACTGCAATTAAATATATCCAACTGAGGCTCATCACATTGAACTGTTTGGTAACATAAAGTGTAATATCAAACCAAAACTAGTTATCAACTGTTACTCCCTCAAAATATTATAATACTCATTTAGTGAGAAATTTTGGGCTATAGATTTTCTTTATTAATTTAGAGAATAAAATGATATCACGCTAAGAAAATATTGAAATTGCATCCCCAACAATACCAGATGAAATTGATGATATTGAATTATTGCCCCACTCAATTTTAATCCTGTGCTCTTAATTCATCTAAGTATTTAAACTAGATCGAATGGGTGAAGTTGTCAAGGAATCTTTCTTCTCATCTTGCCTGTCTTTTTCATAGTACATGGTGTCAGGTGGAATATATTAAAGGGATGTTAATAATAATAATAATAATAATACATTTATATAGTGCTTTTCTAGACACCCAAAGTGCTTCACAGTGAAGGGGGTAACTCAGTCCAACCACCACCAATGTGCAGTGCCATCTGGGTGATGCATGGCAGCCATTTTGCACCAGAACACTCACCACACATCAGCCTGAGGTGGAGAGGGAGGAATCATTGAGCCAGTGATTGAATAATAATAATAATGAAATACACTTTAAGCACTGAAGTGTAGCTTATCTGAAATATAACTGAAATATAATTTTAAAGAGCTGCTATTTGTTCCTGTTGTTATTTTATCTGCTATTTGTTTTGTGCTTTGTGCCTCTCTCCTTAGTGCTGAACAAATGACTGAAGAAGAGAGCTACTTCAAGCCCAAGGTCACCATGGTGGCCTGGGACCGCCATGACAGTACTGTCATCACAGCTGTCAACAACCACCTCCTCAAAGTGTGGAACTCCTGCACAGGACAACTGCTTCATATACTTAAAGTAATATAAACCACCTTAAGGTGGCTAGATACGATATAATATGAAATAGATACAATTCTGTTCCAAGACTGATGGGCAGATTTTTTTTTTTAAATTAGCGCTGTGCTTACCATTTTTTTCTCTTTGCAGGGCCATGAAGCTGAGGTGTTTGTCTTAGAGCCCCACCCTTTTGACCCCAGGATTATTCTCTCGGCTGGTCATGATGGGAATGTCTTTATATGGGACCTGCAGCGAGGAACAAAGACACAGCACTACTTCAATATGGTAAACTAATTACCAATATGGAGCATTGCTGCCCCTTGGCAAACTAACTACCGGTATAAAGCTCAATGTGAATTTGTGTGTCAGGATAGCCTTGTGGTCAAAGAAGACTGGCCCTAAACACACAGGACTTGGGTCACAGTCTTTGTGTCAGCTAAGTCCTGCTCTGCCAACAGTGTTATTGAGCAATACACTTAATCCCCACCAGCTCTAGTGGTGGGGATTAAGTGTATTGCCAGATCAGCTACAGAACTGATCTGGAGTGCGAGATCAGTTCTGTAGCTGATCTGGCACTTCGAATCTGTCTAAAAAGGGCCAAGCCTATAGAAATTCCCAGCAGGGTATCAGTAAACGTATGTCAGTAAAGTAAAATTTGAGTGTGAAAATTAATATTCGTTTGTGGCTGTCTGCCTCACGAGTTCTGGCGAGGGCCTTGGCCGCTGCACTGAACACGCTGCATGACAGACAGGAGTCACACAACGTCACTTTCATTGGTTGAAAATGAAATTTAGCTCAAGCTGAAATGAGCAAATAATTCAACAACTGTGTGGTAAAGATGGCAGAGTTTATTTTGTAATGCGTAGGTATGTAGATCTTTTAAAAGACACGTTTCCGTTGAGATAAATATACCTATACAAGTAGTTGTGTCTCTCATACTGGTTTGCCCTCTTATGGACATAATGCACAAAAATATATTTGAATGGGTTCGAACCTATGTTTTTTTTTTTTTTTAGAAGGACTAATTGAATGTAATTTTTGGGCAATTTTGACAGCCCCACTGTAGACTTGGTGTTCTGTTTGTGTGGAATTATCTACTCAAAGTTTCACAGGGGTAATTTAATAGTGTAATGCATTGACCAAAAGGGGAACATATTAGAAGGAAAATTTAATGAAGGAAAAGTAACTGCCTTCAAGCACATTACCTTTCTTTGGGATGATAAGAGCTGCTTTTATTCTTGTTTTACAGTCCATCCCAATTACTTTGTGTGTGTGTGTGTGTGTGTGTGTGTGTGTGTGTGTGCGCGCGCGTGTGTGTGTGTGCGCGCGCGCGTGTGTGTGCGCGCGCGCACGTGTGTGTGGCTCGCCCGCTCGCTCGCTCTCTCTGTCTGTCTTCTGCTGTTTGTTAAATTATTTCTGTTACTTGTCCCAGGGACCACTTTTTTGAAGGTGCTGTGTCCCTGCACATGTCACTTAAAAAAACACCTTTGAGCTGAATATGTGAGTGTCTCACTGATAGACCGTTGGTCCTGGGTTTGGTTGTGTGTCTCTCCATTCAGATCGAGGGACAGGGTCATGGAGCCGTGTTTGATTGCAAGTTCACCCCTGATGGGCAGCGCTTTGCCTGCACCGACTCCCATGGCCATCTGCTCATCTTTGGTTTTGGCAGTTCCAAGCCCTATGAGAAGGCAAGAATAAATCCCATAAATGGATTTCTGTTACACAAAGCATGCATCACTATTTTTTTCTCTAGTTTTGGTTATGTAGAGCTGAAATGTTGGGTTCCAGAAATGAAAATGCCATTCATAGCCACCATATGGAATTGATCATTAGCCATAATGTATTGACTACAAGGTAGGCTTACCACGAGCTACAATATTGTGAAACAATGGTATATGCTCCTGTTGAAGCCACAAGTCAGTCTGATTTCAACTTTGTTTTTAAGAATCCATGTTTCAGGCATCCGGGTAACGTAGCGGTCTATTCCTTTGCCTACCAACATGGGGATCGCCGGTTCGAATCCCCGTGTTATCTCCGGCTTGGTTGGACATCCCTACGGACACAATTGGCCGTGTCTGCGGGTGGGAAGCCGGATGTGGGTATGTGTCCTGGTTGCAGCACTAGCACCTCCTCTGGTCGGTCGGGGTGCCTGTTCATGGGGAAGAGGGAGCTGGGGGGAATAGCGTGATCCTCCCACGCGCTACGTCCCCCTGGTGAAACTCCTCACTGTCAGGTGAAAAGAAGTGGCTGGCGACTCCACATGTATCGAAGGAATCATGTGGTAGTCTGCATTCTTCCCTGGATAGGCAGAGGGGATGGAGCAGCGACCGGGACAGCTTGGAAGAGTGGGGGAATTTGTCAAGTACAACTGGGGAGAAAAAGGGGGACCCCCCCCCCAAAAAAGGAATCCATGTTTAATTCCTTGTGAAGTAATACACTACCCACAATCCTTCACTGAGTTCTGCCAATCACAAACGTTGCTGTTACCGTGGAGATGTAAACAGCTGTATGGTTGAAAGGTGGAACGTAGTGAATTAACATATACTCTGTCAGCTACCAACCTGCTCTCCACCATGTTTTCTCTGTGATTCATCTCGTAGTTGGTTAGATCTGCTCAAAGCTTTGAACTCTTGATATAGGGTTTTTTCTGAAATATCTATGGAGAAAATGAATGGGGAAATTTACTTCTGGAACCCAGGCTGCTGAAAAAGTGAGCAGTCAGCTCTGTTGCTCGCCAGCCCCCCAAAAACCTTCAAATGCAATGAGCCGCCCACAGGTGCAAATCATTATTATACTTTTTGAAACCTAACAAAGTCCATGTATTTCTTGATTCCTGAAAAGTTGAATTTTTGTAGGTGTGAGGGCTTTGACTGGCAGGGTGTAGCTAGTCTGTGCTGCAGAATGCTTCTTGAAAGTCTTCTCAATCCCTCACTGGTTATATGAAGAGCAGTGGGAATCCTCAAACTTCTTAAGCTGAAGTTTGGTCAGGCAGCCTATCAATGTTTTTATTCTGTAAGGTTCAGTCTGTGAGTTATTTGACCTTATAAAATTGAGGTATATTTACATACATAATTGAAGGGTTTTAGTTATAAATAAGCATTTTGTGTCTTAACCAATGATAATTGAAAATATTGGTCTGTTTTACTCCAATAGTTCTGAATATTACTCATGTAAAAAAACCTTTTATAGCATCAGAAACCATTACGATTTCAGATGTAGTTGTTGTTTAGTGTTGGTCCTTGTGTTAAGATACCTGTGAGTAAATTTGAGAGTGATAGCAGCTTCCAGTTCTGTGTTTTGGTAACAGGCTGGTTTACATTTAAATGAATGATTGCCTTGAAAACTACATTGCAGCTCAGTTTATGCTGGCTTTAAAGCCTGTGTACTAGGGCTGTCGCATCACATCACACCTCAAGATTCAAATCCAATTCAAAGTAAAAAAAAATCAGTGCACAAAACCTAAATCATGCTTCAAATGATGTATGTAGTAGCTTAAAATCTAATTTTAATAAAATATCTATTTCAAAGATATGGTAGTGGATCCATTGATTATGAATTATATTCATATTAGTACATTTCCAGCCTGTTGTATTCAACATGTTGTAACCTTGTGTGTCTGTTCTTAGTTATGAACAAGCTGTTCTTATCCTTTAAAAATTCAGGATCAGATGGCTTCCTCATCTTTTTTCTATTTATAAATCGTCAACAAATATTTGAGATGGATAAATTATGCAAGCTTTGTCTGTAGTAATGTGGTGTGCAGATTGTATTGTTCCGTGACAAGTCCAGTAGTGTCAGAGCAGAGCCATTTGTGTAATGCGACAGCTGGCCAGTATTAAACTTATTAATGACCAAAATAATGATTTAAGATTTGAATCTATTTGAATTTTGACAATTCTAATAAGTCTGGTCCTTCAGTTCTAGTAGTTCAGATTTGATGTCATGAGATAATTGACAGCCTTGCTATGGACGCGGGTATGGTGTGGCTAATTAGGGAAAATGTGTTATGAAGCCTAAATACTCACCCTCTGCTCACAGGCCCCCAGACAAATCATGATTCTAGTTTGTTTTCGTCAAATATTTGATCCCTTCAATCTCTCAGGTTAGCACACATTAAAATAAAATAATTTGAATCTTTGTAATGCTGACAGGCATAGAGAGAAAACTGGTCATATGGTTTTGTTTCACACTGCAAGAAGCTGGATGGCCTGTGTGTATGGACAGAGAATGACTTTGTCCCCTCTTTCTTTCCAAAGCTTCCTGACCAGGTGTTCTTCCACACTGACTACAGACCGCTGATCCGGGATGCTAATGGTTTTGTGCTGGATGAGCAGACACAGCAGGCACCACACCTCATGCCTCCGCCCTTTTTAGTGGATGTGGATGGGAACCCCCACCCACCCGGGTAAGGCTGATTCAACGATGCGACTGTCATTTTTCTGTGATTCTGATGCAGGCCTTTTGATAGTTGAAATTCAACTCTGAGATACTTTGTTTTATTAAATGGATTCACTGTCGCTCTGATTTTGGTTAATGCTCTGGCCGACTCAACTATTAGTTACTGACACTACATATTAAAATATTGGCAGCTAAAATGATCAGTCCCATTGTTGGTTCTGTTTTTGTTTTTGTTTTTTCTCTAAGCAATCTGACTTTTTTTTTTTCAGTATTTTTCCTGTTTGTTATGTAGAATGGCAACCAACGAATGAAACCACTTTAGAATATAGTATGTTTGAAATATATACATGATAAACTTTTTTTTTCTTTTTTTTTCTTATATAAACCCAATCTCCAGGTTCCAGCGACTCGTCCCAGGCCGGGAGAACATTTCAGCGGAACACCTGGTACCTCAGCTGGGATATGTAGCCACCAGTAAGGATGAAACTGCACATGGGCACTTTTTGATTATATTTAGAGCTTTGCTCACTAGACTGATGTTGTTTGCGTTTCTGTGACTTGTAGGATTCTGATAGTTCTTGGTGGGTAGGGTGTATTTTGACCGATTTCAGAGAGAATAAAATACCGATTTTTGGCTATTAGTGCACAAAGCAAATTAACTGATTAGCTGTTGCACTATATCTTTCCTTTTCCTACTTCTGACAATGTTGCGTGTTCAGCATAATGTCTTTGGCATATTTTTTCATTGATATCTTCTACTATTTTAAAGATAAATCATCTTGAAAAAGCCTTGAAGATTTTTGTAGTTCATTTTAACAGTTGCTTTCAGGTAGGACCTATATGGCCAGAGTTTTTATGTCTTCACTGTCACAGCCAAATGCAGAAGAAAAAGGGCAGGTCGTGGCAAGTTTGAGGAAGAATCAAAGTTGTTTTTGGCTAACAAGTGAACAAGGCCCAACAAATTCCTCAGTTTGGTTTTGAAACCAGTGTTGATTTCTGGCTAAAAACAAACTATTGCTGGCTGATGTAGAAGCCATATTACCAACCACAATCAAAACTCAAAACTTACCAGCCCTATTAGTCAGTCAGTAGTTGGAGTCAGTTTCCATCCTGCCTGCGTTGATTGTGCCCCCCCCCCCGTTTTTTTCTCCCCAATTGTACTTGGCCAATTACCCTACTCTTCCGAGCCATCCCAGTTGCTGCTCCACCCCCTCTGCCCATGCCGGGGAGGGCTGAAGACTACCACATGCTTGCTCCGATACATGTGGAGTCACCAGCCGCTTCTTTTCACCTGACAGTGAGGAGTTTCGTCAGGGGGACATAGCGCATGGGAGGATCATGCTATTCCCCCCCAGTTCCCCTTCCTCCCGAACAGGCGCCCTGACCTACCAGAGGAGGCGCTAGTGCAATGACCAGGACACTTACCCACATCCGGCTTCCTACCCGCAGACACGGCCAGATTGTGTTTTTTGTGTATTTGGACCCAGTATGATTCCATCATCTGTACTCTGTCTTCAGGTGACGGTGAAGTGGTGGAGCAGGTCATCAGCCAGCAAACAGCAGAGCATGAAGAGGCTGCAACCAGACGCAACAGCATTCTTGATGAAGCCATCAGACAGCTCCAGGAGCGGCAAGACCGCCAGAACCGGACTGGGGCAGTTGTAGAGGCTGCAGCAGGGGTACAAGGGCAGGCTGATGCCCCAGTCCCAGCACCAAGTACCCCACGCAGAGGTACTGATGTTTTCAATACAATTATGGATACTTTATCTGCACAATTAGATGCTTTTTATTTCCACTTTCTGTATCAATAAACTTGTCATGTAAGTTCAAGCATGATCAATATTTTAATTATTTCATGAACTTGTATTTTCCAGGAAAATTCTTTAGCCTAAGTAGCCATTAAACAATTTTTTTGCATCCCTTCCATTGCAGTGTCTGTGAATGATCGTGCTGAAGTGCAGTCTCCCCCAAATGTGGGTCTGCGTCGCAGCGGGCAGGTTGAGGGTGTACGGCAAATGCATCAGAATGCTCCTCGGAGTCAGATGGCCACTGAGAGAGACCTGCAGGCCTGGAGACGCAGAGTGGTGGTACCAGATCTCCCACTCAGCAGTTACAGGTTACAACCTAGTTTGATTTTTTTTTTTTTTATGCCTTCTTTCCTTACATTTCACAATGCAGTTATTTGCTGTGCAACGCTAAAAAACGGCAGGTTTTTTTTCCACTAAAAATACGTTATGACTGTAAAAACACAAGATTTTAAAGGTTTTACAAAGCTTTAGGTGACTGTAATCTGACATTGATTAAAACTTTGCCTGATACCAGACAGAACTGTCGGTTTGTTACATTGTTTTCCATCTTCAGTCGGACATTGCCTCCACTCTAACTGATTTCCTGGGGGAGGCGGATTTGATTTCTCTCTAACCACTAGAGACCAATGTATCTGCCTCAATCTTACGTCCTTTTAAGTTGACAGTGATGCGTAGTCGTGCCAACATACTGGTTTTTCCAGGCTTTTAAGGGTGGAGCAAAGCAAAAACAAATTACGATGTCGGGGGATATTGTGAAGAAGTGCTGTCTAGTGTTTGGCAACAGTGTTAGTCCCGCCTGTGTTGCTGATTGGCTGATCGTGAGTCCCCCTGTGGTGCTGATTGGATAATCCCCTTTTAAACCGAGAAACTGCTGTTTCATGTAATGATGCCAGACCAGAAGAATCAGTCAACTCAGTGGAGTGGGCAGATTCAAAGGTCTGGACCCCGGCAAAAAAACCCCAACTTAAGCTGTGAGTTTAGAGTTGGATATCTATTCCTGTTAGTTCCTCATATGGTTATTAGCTTCGCATATTTGCTATAAGGGTTAAAGATAACTGATGAAGGAAGGATTTAGGTGAATTCTATTGCAGCCATGTTTCCTTATTGGAATCCGTGAATGGACCAATAACAAAATGTCATAATACCAATTTGGGTCTCGAGTTCTGTTGTACAATCTGATAGCTGATGGGGAGAAAAAAATAGACAGAGGTGGGTTTTATGAAGAAACCTATTGCAAGTACACAGACCTAACATTTATTTTTTTCAGGTATACTTATTTTATTTTCCACGAATATGTTGTCTTCCAGGAATCAGGAGGATTTTCGGACTGCAAAAGGAGAGGAGGAAATTGTTCTCTACAATGCAAAGAAGAGACGTGTGACCTATGGGAGTTGCCGGGTAAATCTAAAGCTCAATCCCAAATCAGGAACAATTTATTGTCATTTCTGTCATGTACCTACATACACAAAAGAAATGAAATTTTGTTTCACCCAGCCCACAGCAGTGCCAACACAAAAGATAAAAAAAAAAAATATCCAAAATTTCCAAAAACGACACCACCAAAAATCCATTCAGTGCAACACAGTCCAAAAATTCCTCTGTCCAGAGAACGCACGCCAGCCAAGATGACTGTCGGAACTGCCAGTCTGCATAGGCTAGCAGTTAGCTTAGTCTGCCTCGCTTCCACGTCCTGTCAGACCACCCTTGATGCTTCCTCTTTGGGCGCAGCTCCAGGCAGGGCGGCGGTCCTTGGGCCCACCAGACGCAGAAGACCAGGCTCCCTCAGCCAAGCCAGCACTAGCTCTCCCAGCCAGACCCCTTCGAAACACCTCCTCCGCACTCCACATGACGACACAAATGCAGACGCAGAGAAAAACACTGCACAGTCGACGCTTGGTTAGGCCACCGCCAGACCACCTCGGTGTTTCCTCTCAGGCGCAACTCCGAGCAGGGCCATGGTCCCTGGGACCACAGGATGCAGCAGACCAAGCTCTATCTGCCAATCCAACACCAGCTCTCCCAGGCATTAAACGAGAGAAAAAAAAATCGAAGATCAAAATAAACACTTCACATGATGACACAAACTTAGATGCGGACGTACACATGGACAAAGACACTGCATAGTCGGTACTGATTGAAGCCTCTGCAAACGTGAGTTTGTGCTGCCATTTTCCCACACTGGAAACCCCCTGTACCCTTCCCCTATGCACTTGGCATTTGTTTGCATGATGTACCCACCATATGAATGGTATCCTTAACCACTTAAGAGAAGGGAAGTGGTTTATAAAACCCTCCATCAGTCTCCATCAATGCTGACTTAGGAAATGTGCCTACCCCTTTACTGAAGTGGAATGCTGAAGTACGTAGAAAACTTCAAGTGTAGGGTACTACTATTTTTTTATTATGATTTTCAGTATATATGCATATATCAAATAGAAAAGAATTATTATTTTAATAGCCCATGGTTATTTTGGTGGATTTATATGGAGTGTTGAAAAAAACTTGACAGTTAAGTTCATGAGAAAAAATTAGAGCATGTTCTCAAAAAATAAATTCTGCAAATTAAGCCTGGGAGTGAGTAGTGGCTGTTCTGACAATAACATTGGAAATGATTTTATTATACAGTAGGTCTCGCTCAAGCAGTCTGTAAATCCTCTCTTTGCCTGTATAATCACATTTCGTCAACTTTGGCCTTCTCCAAAACTTTGGAAACTGTGTCATTGCTGGACATGAAATGAAACAAAGCCTCCAATCGGTCTGCATGGTTATTAAGGCTGGGGTGTAACTAATGATATACCTGTCCTTCCATTATCCCCTTGCCTAGCGTTCTCTCAATACTAATTTACTGGACTTTCCATTGATTGTTGGTGTGTAGTAAGCGCATTGAAATAACTGAAATTTCTACAATGATTGCTAATGAAAAAGTAAATTATCACTCACAGATGTTTTCTACATTGCCTTTTGAAGGTACTTGAACATGGGAAGACTGTGAAAAGTACTAGTGCAGCATAGTGAGGTGTTCTCTTGAGAGCCATGGCAACGTTTGCATCCTGCTTCTGGTGAATGTAAGGGGGGGGGGTGGTTACCAGTTGTTTTCATACACTTCCCCTTTACTGGAATTGCCCTCTATAACTGTCACTTGATTTGGAGGGACACGTTTGGTGAAGTGGTCGAAGGTAGGGAGTGGTTTGGGAAAGGCCCTTGGGATACATTGTCCATCTTTTTAACTTAAGTTTGCACCCTTGGCAGTTACTTTTTATAAACTTGGAATTGTCTTTCTTGAAAAGATTTTTAGATGCTAAACAAATCATGAACCTGGTTCTTAATCATTCAATCATTCATGCCACTCACAAACTGACATTTAGTTTTACATTAAATTATCATCTATGTGAATGCAGTCTCCAAAAATGAGTGAATGGATCCAAAAATATATACTGGTGTAAAATATTAAAGGATTTTCTTTGCTTAAATCAAATCCCTCATTGGTAAGAAGTTGGTTTATTTTTTTTCTGTACCCCCACCACTAGCCTCTCTCAGTCCCTGCTTCATATTCTATCACTTAGTATTGCCCATGTGGTTTCATTTGAGGTAGAATTTCACAGAAACACCATTGACAGAGATGAAATTCACATATGCTGTATTACCTTTAATGTGCTCAAACAAATCAATCTTTTGATAAAAGTTTTTAAGTGTTTCTGATGTGTCTGCTTGCTTTTCTAGGTTCTTGGTTAGCTAGAAATGAACTTGGATGAGCTAACTTTAGCTCTGTTGAATTGGTGCAAAAGCATCTGTTTTACAATGTCAATTACAGGCATCCAATCAGGGCATATCATAAATCCCATATAGAATACTTGGTATACATGACATTTTCTATTTTTAACCCCCATGTCCTCTTAGGATGATTCCGATGATGAGCTCCCCATGGTGAAGAGAGCCCAGGCCCACAAGAAACAGAGACATGAAGCTCTTTCTGGCTCGCAGAGTGATTTTTTGGAATTTATTGACTTGTCATGTGAAGAAGGAGAGGAGACGGCAACCTCAGAGGTACAGCCCATTTTACATCTCCTATGGGTAGTAAATCAAACAAGGTTACTCTTATCAGGGCAAGTTTATTTAAAGTGCATTTCACAGAGCTGCCTCGATGCTATTTACATTAAAAGGAAGAAAAGATCAACTGAAAATATACAGATCAAGAACTACACAGCAAACCATAAATGACAATAACAGAAATAATGGTGACACGTGATTAGAGAGATATTCACACAATGACTGTCAGACTGAAGTGAGGCTAGTCTGGGTAAACTAGAAATATGGGAAGAGATGGGGTTTCATTTTGATTTGAAGGTGTAGGAGGAGTTTACCTCTGATGGATGCAGGAAGTTTTCTGTATGAAGGAAATCAGTGTTAATATCTTTTAGGGTTACGATCCCTTTTTTACTTAAAAGTCTATACTTGTTTTGAATAACTAAATCGATTGAGAGTGACTGATTATTGATGTTGAGCTATGGGGCAGCTAAGACAGGGTTTTTCCTGGCCAAATTAAGGCAGAGCTGGTACCATCCTGATCATGCGCACACACGTGTATGTGTACCATGCCTTCAACTGGCTCAAGCAAACACTTTTTCTTTTACAAGCAACGTATTATAGGAGTTCTAATAATTTTATGATTGAAGAAAATGACAATTGTCACGTTAAAGCATATTTTATTTTAAAAAAAAATAAAGGTGCCCTGTTCAATATTAAATTAAATACAACATAAATGATAATGTGTTAAATTTACACACTTAACAGCAAAGTTTTTTTTTAAATTAAATCGAATATTTTGTTTTCATTTTCCTGGCAGCTCCATATTCAGCATGAATATGGAGCTGCCATGGAAGAGGAAAAGAGGAAGGCCAAAGAGGAGGTTTATGGATGTGGTGAGGGAAGACATGCAGATGGCTGGTGTGACAGAGGAAGATGCAGAAGACAGGAAGAAATGGAAACGGCTGAGCCGCTGTGGCGACCCCTAACGGGAGCAGCCGAAAGTAGTAGTAGTAGTAGTAGATATTGTTTTCATTTAAAGTTCACACGGGCCCTCTTGCAGTGTAGTTGAACATAAATATAACATAAAAGCCTTTGCTTTAATTTAGACTTTTCACAACTGGAAACTAATGGAAAATTGCAGCTCCTTTCCCCCCCTTTCCAGGTGCACTGTGCTGATTATGATACAATGCCACCACATCAGCGATGGCGTAATGCCGCAATTGCAGCTAAAAATGACATCCACCGAGTGCAACGCTCATTAGAAAATTGTGTTTTTCATTAAGACATCCATTGAGAGCTGGAGGCGGGACGGAATTTGACGGAGGCGGCCGCCTCGTAATTCTCTATGCAGGAAAAGCCCTGTAAGATCAGGAGCAGCTCTTTAAGGAGTTTGGTAGAGATAGGATCAAGCATGGAGATTGTGGATATGGAGACTAACTATTTTAATGTAGATCTCAAGGTTTTCTCAAACTGGTAAGGAACAGATAATCTTGGTCAATGTTCACCAGTGACCTGTAGCACTTCCTGTGTGCAGCTGGTGGTATGTGCATGGGCACATTAAGTGGAGGACCACAGGGACTCCACCACAGCCACATTTACCAGTTAAACCTGCTGTAGGTAAAACACCATTTCTTTAAACACCATTTTGTCATATTTGGGGAAATTTCCATTATCTACCAATGGATAGCCATCAAGTAAACGTCCGTGGAAAAAGTCCTGTCTCTATGGCTGCTCCTTGGGGTGCATTCCAAATCACAAAAAACAAAATCCTTCGGTCCAAATGAAACAACCATTCACTGTCAAATCATGTTGTCTGCACACACAAGGCAGCCCGGTACCTTGGAAATGGCATTCTTGTTGGAGTAACAAAGTGATTTGCCGAAAAAAAAAAATTTCTGCATGCATAGATGAACAACTGGCCTACATTTTACTATCTTCACTGCATTAATCTTGGACAGAGGTCATCACACAAGATGCCGGCAGTGCTTTGGAAATAGCGATCTTTATAAAAATGTCACCGATAAGTAAAACAGTGCCTCACAACAACAGTGTTGGTGTAAACTGAGCGATTCACTGAAAAAATGTTTTTATATGCATAGATTAACAACAGTATGAATTTTGCCAGTTGTGTCGGGCAAACTCGTGTATGCACATAAAACTGGTTTGGAGGGAGGGGTTATGGGAGAGAAGGAGGACATGAAGAGGGGGGGGGGTTGGCTGAGTTTTGAGGGGTTGTTATATCAAAATAACTTATCTTTCCAAAGTTAAATACAACAGCTTTTAACCGTGTGTCCTTAAGTATGACATTGAACTCTAATATTTCTCTTTGATAATGAACTGCTCCTGGAGTGTCCTGGCTGCCCTTCTTCTCTGACATTTCTGCAGTGCATAGTACGTGTACTTGACATGGATACTGGGGAAAATGTGTTCCTAATTAGAATGTGGGCTACAGTGTAAATGTATTACTCCTAAAATTGAACTTTCTTGTACCCTGGAATTTTGAGCAGTTTTTTTCCTTGTCGCTAGGACAATGAGTTGGATGGTAGCGAACTGGACTCATCCATAGATGAGGAGGAATGGCGGAGTGACTCCTCAAGGTAAAAATCTTTTGACGTCCTATATTTTGTCTAGTAGTGCTTCTGAATGATTTTTAGCATTTGCTTTTAACTTGAGTGTATTAAATTGGCTGGGGTTTCCTGCATCTGCACAAGTACTCTATATTTTAAAGTATTTGTAACATGTTGTATTGCCGATAGGCACACCTTGCATATTGTGTGCTCCTGGTAGGTATAAACAATGAACAGGAATTACTCTGAAACAGTTTTGGCATGTAACTTAACATAGTAATTTGTAAGTGATTTTATTTTGGACAGCCACTCATCGAGTGAATACTCGGATTGGACGGCAGATGCTGGTATCAACCTGCAGCCTTCCACCCCCTTATCGTCAAGGAAACGGGCACGCCGCCAACTCAGCAGCTCAGAGGAGGAAGAGGTCGAGGAAGAGGAGAAACAGCAGAGTGATGAGGAGGAGCAGCCAAAGAAGAAAAGCAAGCAGAAGGCCAAGAAAGCAAAAAGCAAGACTCCCAGGGTTAGTTTAATAACAGAGCATAGATCTGAATGTAAAACATCTGTGTAACTTATCTATCATGCAAATTTCATAGTGTGAAACCCATATTGATTCAACCTGTGTGTTCAATAGTGTCAAAAGCCTTTACTTAAAGAAAAAAATTCTTTGAAAAGTCTGCCAAATCGTCAATTGTCAGGATGATCATTAACAATGACCAAAAAATTGTTGTCTGCTCAATAACGTCTTCTATTTCCGTTCTCTATTTAGCGTCCTAAGGCCAGGCCATCCATCAACAGAGAGGTGTCCAATGAGTTCCGACCCTCACCGTGGATCACTGATGTCACTCCCCGCAAATCTCCTTTTGTTCCCCAAATGGGTGATGAAGTACGTAAAGCCATGTAATAATGCAACAAATAATTGATGGTGCTGAACGGAATATAGGTAGAATACAAGATGTTGCGGTCCGCGGTGGTGTAGCGGTCTAAGCATCGGCTTTGTGTCGATGCAGTTGCCCACTGGGGACTGGGGTTCGCGCCCCGGTCTCGTCAGATCCGACTATGGCCGGACTTGATGAAGCAGCAATCATTGGAAACACTGTCTTCGGGAGGGGGGGCGGAGTCGGCTTGTGTTCGTCACATGAATGCGTCTCTGTGTGTGTCGGAAAAAGCAGTGGTTCGGCCTAGATTCGCCTTGTCACGAAAGTGGGGAGGCGTCTCCTTCGAGACTGCCGGCCGGAGAGATGCAGTTGGCAAACGCATGCAGTACGAGGGTGGGTGTTTGAATTAAAATAGGGATCGATTGGCCACTAAATTGGGAGAAAAAAGGGAAAAATCAGAAAGAAAAAAAGTTCCACAGCAAGCCTCACCCTTCTAAAGCTCAAAGGGGGAACTGCTGACTGTCAATCAAACTTTGTGCACGCGATGGATTGACATGCCCCGCAGTTTTGAGTAAAGCCTCATTCAGAATATGCTTGTTTCCCTTGGCAAAATGAAAATATCGATCTTTGTCTTAGTAAATGCTTCACCTATAAGTACACAAGTGTGTTACAACAAGCAGAGATTTGCTTTATTTTTTATTTTTTTACATGTGTAGATTATAAACGACAATATGAGTTTTGCCATTTATGACTGACAAACTACAATTCCCAAGCATTAAGCTGGTTTGGAGGGAGAAGTTAGAAGAGGGAAGGTGGATCCAACAGTAGAATTTAAATAACTACCTGGCTGAATAGAAAACCAGTTGTGCCCGGGGTCCCTGAGGACTAGATTGAGAACCACTGGACTAAGGGGAAATATTTTGTAAGACATCCCAAAAGATGGGAGAATATCTCTAGCGAGTTTACAAGTTAAGTTAGCGAGTTTAGGCTCTGGACATTGTTGGGCTGTCTTGGCTGACACATCTCTTCATTGTCGCATGAAGGTCGGGGACAGTACCTGTGGAGTGGCAGACAAGGGTGGTGGTTCCCATATTTAAAAAGGGGACCAGAGGGTGTGCTCCAATTATCGGGGCATCACATTGCTTAGCCTCCCTGGGAAAGTCTACTCTAGGGTGCTGGAAAGGAGGCTCTGATCGATTGTCAAACCTCGGATCCAGGAGGAATAATGCGGATTCTGTCCTGGCCGTGGAACAACGGACCAGCTCTTTACCCTTGCGGAAGTGTTGAAGGGGGCATGGGAGTTTGATCAGCCAGTCTACGTGTGTTTTGTGGACTTGGAGAAGGCTTACTACCGTGTACCCCAGGGCACTCTGTTGGGGGTACTGTGGGAGTATGGGGTACCGGGGCAGTTGCTACAAGCCATCCGGTCCTTGTATAACCAAAGTGAGAGCTGCGTCCGCACAAAGTCAAACGCGTTTTCGGTGGGTGTCGGACTCCGCCAAGGTTGTCCCTTGTCTCCGATTCTGTTTGTGACATTCATGGACAGGATCTCCAAGGCGCAGCCAAGGTGAGGAGTGTGTCCATTTTGGGAACCTCAGAATTGCATCTCTGCTCTTTGCAGATGATGTGGTTTTGTTGGCTTCACCAGAACGTGACCTCCACCGTGCACTGGGGCAGTTTGCAGCTGAGTGTGAAATGGCCAGGATGAGAGTCAGCACCTCCAAGTCTGAGACTGTGATTCTCTTCCGGAAAATGGTGGCTTGCTCCCTCAAGGTTGGGGATGAGTTGTTGCCTCAAGTGAAGGAGTTCAAGTATCTCGGGGTCTTGTTCACTAGTGAGGGTAGGATGGAGTGGGAGATTGACAGGCAGATTGGTGCAGCATCAGCAGTAATGCGGACGTTGTACCGCACCGTTGCGGTGAAGAGGGAGCTGAGCCCGAAAGCAAAGCTCTCAATTTACCAGTCAGTCTTTGTTCCAACCCTCACCTATGGTCATGAGCTTTGGGTAGTGACCAAAAGGGTGAAATTGCGGATACAAGCGGCTGAAATGAGTTTCCTCTGTAGGGTATCTGGGCTCAGCCTTAGAGAGAGGGTGAGGAGCTGGGACATCCGGAGGGAGCTCTGAGTAGAGCCACTGCTCCCTCCCATCGAAAGGAGCCAGTTGAGCTGGATCAGGCAATTGATTAGGATGACCCTGGGTGCCTTCCTTTGGAGGTTTACTGGGCATGACCAACTGGGAGGAGACCCCAGGCTAGACCCAGAAGTCGCTGGAGGGACTACATGTTCAGTCTGGCTTGGGAATGCCTTGGGATCCCCCAGGAGGAGCTGGAGCGTGTTGCTGGGGAGAGGGATGTCTGGAGTGCCTGCTTAGCTTGCTGCCACCGCGACCTGACCCTGGAGAAGCGGCTGAAAATTAATGAATGAACTCTAACGAGTATTTTTCTACGATTGTTAGATCTGCTTACTCAGTCACTGATTTTAACTTGCGTCGTAAGATTCATTTTTATAGGCTTGCCTTCCCTGAAGGTTTAATTACTTTCGATCTTGTATTCCTGTCATCGCTGTATTTGTATTTTATTTGCCTTATTTTTTTTTTTTTGCTGTCTGTTGTTTTCTTTTAATTTTATTCCATGCCTTTGTTTTATTTTGTGCAGCATGCTTGAGTTTATGTACAAATGTTGTTGTATTATCAACAAAATTATTATTGCTACTACTGCTATTGATTATTACTACTGCTTCTAACACTTAACCAGGAATGGTCATTCCCTACAACAAAATAATCATTGTGTCTTGCTGTACCTTTAGCAGAAAGTGCAATGTCCCACATTGCAACACTTAGTTTGCTGTGTATGCAGACTGAAGTTATTTTCAAAATGCAGTCATGAAAAACTTCTTACGTGTTTCAGGCCACATAACTTAGTTTCTTATGGTTCGCTTTTAAACATGATTCATAAAATGATGGCACATTGAACTTAATTGGTAGTGCCTTTGTTCATCTTCACTCTGTGAACACAGTTAAAATCCCTGCAAAATAACAACTTCCAAACTTTTTTCTTTATCTCAAGAAGCACCCCTGGGTTTGTTTGTTTTTGTTTTTTGTTTTTTTTAAACATTGGGATGTGACTAAGTTTTAAGTCTACCCAGTTGGGGGTACCATAGAATGCTGTTAGGAGGGGTCTAGTTTTTGGACAAACCTCCATTCATTTCTTAAGAGATGAATACGATTTTGCTGCCTGTTCTGTTTCTGATCCCATCCTCAGTAGCTGTGCTGACTTCTGATTCCTTGTCTTTTAACTTAGGTGATCTATTTCCGACAAGGCCATGAGGCCTACGTGGAGGCTGTGAGCAGAAGTGAACTCTACCCTATCAACCTTGACAAACAGCCCTGGAAAAAGTTGGAGCTGAGGGTAAGGCTAAGCCACAAGATGGGCAGGGTTTTCTACACTAATCTACAGAATGCAGTCAAAAGAGAATGTTTTAATTCATACCCAAACTTCAAATTTCCAATCTAATGGTGGACTTGGGACAGGGATAGAGTTACAAATCTCATTCTGTATGCTGAAAATAATGGAATTTAAAATGGAAATGTTAAACAATTGGAAAGGGCATTCTTGTTTGCTTGTTCATACGTTGTTTGCAGTCACGTGATTCCAATGATGTGTGAAATTCAGATGGAGGGCAGGAAGTGAAAAGTAGAATGGATGAGATTGAGGAAAACCCATACTGTGCTAGTTTAGACGATATTACAAGAGGAATGTATAAACAGAAAATAAGATATGTTGGACGTGATCCATATGTTATGAAGAGGAGCAATTTGTCAACTGAATTAAAAGATTTGCCTGAGGAAGTAGATAATGAGTAACTACCTTGTTCTCCAGACATCCTACCACTCAAGAAAACAAATGAAACATACAAAAGTATGGAGGCATGCAACTTTTTTTGTTAGCGGTTGGGTCCATGGCCTTGGCACCAAGGTGTTCCACAATAGCTGTCGTTTGGTTTTCGCCAGGATGAGTGGCTTGTCTTTTATGGTCCTGTGGATTAACCTAGCAACAAACCGTAAATGCCATGGCACCTCTCGATGTTAACGTTACGGTTGTTTACTTAACGTTACTGGATTAACCACTCTCAAAATCCCAGTGAAACATCACTAAATTAATTGCTTTTGTTTTTGTATAAGATGTATGTACATGTTATTGTAGCCTACCCTACCCAACTAAGGGAAATGACAGTAACTGTCAGTTTCTAAAACGCGCTTCTGCAAATCCCAACACGGGAAAGCTAAGATCCAACCCGGCAACTATAATTTCTAAGGTTTGTCTTAGACTAAGACAAACAACACAAATTGTAGTTGCAATGTCATATCTTAAAATTTTCCATGTTATGGACCAACAGTTAGCTACATAAACATAGCCACATAAGTTATATTACCTTTGGCAAAGTGGTCACTGCATACATAAGCCTTATCTGACTCTGCTAGACCAAGGTTTTGCAAGCCATTTTCTCTGGCATTTTTTGGTCAATTTCTTGCATCCCCCCTCCATGAACAACTTTTGCTACTCAATAAAAACTCCTTGTGGTTTCTCAGTTTGATCAATCTGAGCAACCATAAATGATGCCAAACATAGGCATTTTGAATGTTTGTGATAGTGCTTCCTATGTAGAAAATCACTTCCTGCCCCCCATCTGTAGTTCGCGCCACAGCAACACAGTGACGTGACATCATATGCGAACAATGTATTGATGCAGTGATGCGGAGTCTGTGTTACTCTTACTAATGTAATCTCATGTTTGTTTTTTATGTTGCACCTTATGCGGCAATACTAATTGTCTTTCGGGGACAAAGTTGAAGTTATGTGACGCACACTTGATTATTGAATTAGATAGGTAGTTCATTTTAAACAGACCGCAATGTGCAATGTCTCTAACCCTTTATTGAGAGATTTAGCTGGGTGAAAATGAAATGGAAGAACTGCTATGTGCTTCTTAGGACCAAGAGTTTGTAAAGATCACTGGTATCAGATATGAAGTGTGCCCACCAACACTGTGCTGTCTGAAACTGACCCTTATCGACCACGGTACTGGCAAGATCACTGACAAGTCTTTTTCTGTCAAGTAAGTAGCCCAGTTCAAATTGTCCCACTTTATTTGTCTCTATTCACAAACCTTTTATCATATTTTCACTTTTAACTTGTGACAATTGATGTAGTCTTGTTTAAACCATTTGGGTGAGGTTGAGTATCAGGACTAAATCCTGCTGCTAATAAATGATTTCTGGCATAGAATTCAATAAGATTGAGTTCCTGTTAAATTTGAGTCATTTTCAGGCTTTGAAATACAAACTAGGAATGTATACCAATCAGCCAAAACATTAAAACCACGTGGGGAGCCAAGGCTTGCCTGTCTGGTCCAATCCCACAGAAGAGCTACTGTAGCTCAAATTGCTGAAAAAGTTAATGCTGGCTAAGATAGACAGGTGTGAGAACACAGTGCATTGCAGCTTGCTGCGTATGGGGCTGCATAGCCGCAGATTGGTCACCAGAGTGCCCATGCTGACCCCTGTCCACCACCAAAAGCATCTACAATAGGCATGTGAGCATCAGAATTGGACCTTGGAGCAGTGGAATAAGGTGGCCTGGTTGGACGAATCACATTTTCTTTTACGTCATGTGGATGGCCAGGTGCGTGTGTGTCATTTACCTGGGGAAACGATGGCACTGGGATGCACTGTGGGAAGAAGGCAAGCTCGCGGAGGGGCAATGTTCTCCAGGGAAACCTTGGGTGCTGGCATTCATGTGGACATCAATTTGACATGTACCACCTACCTAAACATTGTTGCAGACCAAGTACACCCCTTCATTGCAATGGTATTTCCTGATGGCAGTGGCCTCTTTCAGGAGGATAATGCGCCCTGTTATGGTACAAAAATTGTTCAGTTCAGGAATGGTTTGAGGAACATGACAAAAAGTTCGAGGTGTTGCCTTGGCCTCCAAATTCTCTGGATCTCAATCTGATTGAGCATCTGTGGGATGTGCTGGAAAAGCAAGTCTAATCCATGGATGCCCCGCCTTGCAATTTACAAGTCTTAGAAGATCTGCTGCAAACGTCTTGGTGGCAGATACCACAGGACACCTTCAGAGGTCTTGTGGAGTCCATGCCTCGACGAGTCAGAATTCTTTTGGCAACTTGAGGGGGACCAACACAATATTAGACAGGTGGTTTTAGTGTTTTGGCCTATCAGTGTATGTAGGGAATCATTATTTTTGAAATGTTGAAAAATGTAGGTTGCAACATTTTTCAACAGCACAGGATTTTACAAAGAACTTTAATATATAGAGAGAAATTTATAATCTACCGTTTAGTGATAACTTAAATTGTGTGTGATATCATTGTCCCTGTACCATGTGTATATACCACAAAACTGTGACCGGTCTATACAATTCTGGACCATTGTGACCAAGACTAATTCCTGTGCACTTACCTTACTGCTTGAGAACTGAAAATAACTTGGATTCTGAATATTTTCCAACAGATACCATGACATGCCAGACGTGATAGATTTCTTGGTGCTGAGGCAAAGTTACGATGAAGCTCTGCGTAGAAACTGGCAACCAAGTGAGTCTCTTAGTTCTTAATAATGTTGTCATCCTTTGACGCAAGGCCCAACTGCATGTCCTGTAGTAACGTCTGTTTCATTTGAGTCACCGTTTGCACTGTCTAAACATGTTTCAGCGAATCACAGGTTTGACATGTATTTTACATATATTGCAACCAATGAAAATGCTTGTTGTTGATGATGATGCAGGCAATGGCTTCATGTTCTCTAGTGAATATTCCTCTTTCTGCAGGCATGTAGCTGCAGCATAGACCTAATCTAATTACAGATGTAGCAAGTGTCTGCATGTTGGGCATTTTCTGGCAATGTATGGATAAATGGCAACACCATAGAATAATTTAATTCACCCAACACTTAAGTTTAATTTAAAGGAGTTAGCGTTGTGGAGGTGATTTTTGGATGGGAAGCGGTCTGACAAACCTAAAATCTCTGGATTTCCTGGGTATATAGTTTACCTTTCCATAAAAACTGGAATTGACTTTGTGTTCCGAAAGGAGGTCTTGACAACAACCCCAAGATCTGAAACCCTTGAAATGTCTAGGATTTTGTTCTGTAATAGGCTTTAGATGGCCTGTCAAGACCTATGTAATCCCAGTTTGTATGCAATTTCATAATGTTCAGTCGACTGCCTCGTTTCATAAAGTATACCAGTTAGTCACAGAAAGGTAAATCAGTTCATCTGGACACGTTTATCAAGCGAGACATTTCATCACTCTAAGTGACGTCTTAAGTCTCAACTGGCTGCAGGTATCCCAGGGAATAGATGCAATCGCAGCATTGTAAGATGGTGACAGGTGTATTCTTAGCCCCCCCCCCCCCCTTGGTTCAGGGATGGTCTCCCCCTTTGATTTGACTCCCTGTTCAAACAATCAAAGAGGCCATCTATGTGAAGAGGGAACGACCATCCTTGAACTGAGGGGCAGGGCCTAAGAGTACATCTGTCGCCATTTTACAATGCTGTGATTGCAACTATTCCCCAGTCCTCTGTGAATAGTACACATGGCCATTGTAACTCTAGTTAATGTTCACGGTAATTTGCATATGAAGCCGATCGTTGGTTTCGGTCATTATCCCACTGAATTGTTTATAATGGTGGGGATACCTGCAGTCAGTTGAGACTGAAGAGGTCACTTAGATGAGTGATGAAACATTTCTCTCAATAAACGTTGTGTCCAAATGAACTGATTCAACTTTTTGTGATTTCCTTACCTGGATTATTGAGCATGCATAAAGACATATACACAGGTATACTTTTTTTTTAATCAAATGTAAACAATTTAGTCCTGGGTACGACGTTAAACTGCAACCATCGGGTCATCGGCGACTAAACCGGCACCCCCACTTGAACCCTTTGGTTGTTGTGAGGAGGGTGTGTGGACACCCAGCAGGACTAAAAACAAAATCTGTCAAAAGGCGTGTGAGTTCCTCTCTGAACCAATGGCCATCCATACCTGGAGAGGAGATAGGGACCACCAGGTACTCCGCCTACTAAAACACAATGATGACTCAACCTGTTGAGGCACTCCTATGACCTCAAAAAAGGTTATAGAACTGATGATGATGATGATGATGATGATGATGAAACAATTTAGCTCTCAAATGTGAGAGTTAAGGGTTCGAGATGAGCTCCCCAAACACCAGATTAGAAACCAAATTTGTCATGGCTTGTATAGAAACACATTATACCGATTACCTCTACAAACAAGGCACCAAGGAATTAATCATTTGGCATTCGTCCTAATAGAATCGCAAGTGTTGTGAGGGTGTCACCAAAATGTGACAAGAGAAGTCCACGCGTTTATGTCCATGATGACTAATTATGATGATAATTTGCCCTGAGCAGATGACAGGTTCCGTTCAGTGATAGACGACGCATGGTGGTTTGGGACCATCGTCTGTCAGGAGCCTTACCAGCCAGAGTACCCCGACAGTCACTTCCAGTGCTTCAAAGTAAGGTGAGGTAGAAAAAGATGCATTCTTTGTGCACTGATTGTAACTTTGAAATGCTGGTTCAAGTTTTCCAACTTCTGTTTTTCAGACACTTACTTTATCAATACCTTTCTTTGCTAAATGGAAAGCTTGTAAATTAATTTTTATTAAATATGTTTGCAGAAAAAAGTAGGTCATTGGTTTTTTTCCCAAGATTATGGTTCTTTTTGTCAATTATTGATTGTCTCTTATTCAGTTGATGATATAGCATTTTAATACCTTGACTTTGATATAAGCACGTGAAATATGTACCATGCCAGTTATCAACCTTTTTTCAATACCCAGCTTTAGCCTCACCATTTTCCTCTATTTGTTTAACATAATGGTGGTGCCAGGAATTTTCTCCAATTATGTTGCTGTGTCATCCATGCCAAACTAAAAACTTGTACATTTCTATCATCACCAGATGGGACAATGGAGAAACTGAGAAGCTCAGTCCTTGGGATGTGGAAGCTATTCCAAATGATGGTAATTATGAATGTTTGACTCTGATTTATTGCTGTCCCTTTCACAAACAAATTACAGATGGAATGGCCGCAATGTCACATTTTCATCATCTCATCTCAGATGCAGAGAATAATACATTAGTACTCATTCATCACATTTTGTTAATGATGAGAGTCAGGAATTGGTGAGGTCATTGTTCATGCATGCTAGTATTCACAGAATCATAGACCCCCAAATATATCAGATACACTGAATGCTTCTCCCATTGACCTTAAATTATTTGATCGTCACTGAATGGCAATCCTGGCACCAAGATTTCAGTGTCCTGCTATACAAATTTGTCTTTTTGATGTGTTTTGCAGCTCAGCAGCCAGAGAAAGAAGGAGGGGGCATCCCAGTGACACCAGATGAAATGAGTGAGCTTATGTACAAGCCCCTGCCAGGGGAGTGGGGGGAGAGGAGCAGAGACGAAGAATGCGAACGTATCATTGCTGGCATCGACCAACTTGTCACCGTTGGTGTGTACTTGTACAGCTCTCTCGTGCTTTCTTTTTCTTTCTTTTTCACTTGCTTGTTAGTGCTCAGTTTACACATGCTCGTTTATTAAAACAGTCATTCTTTAGCTTATACTCACACAGACATGCTGTCATGGTCTATTTGAGGCAGAGATTTCATTGTTTCATGCCAAAATTCTTTGTTGTTTCTGCAATAGAGATTGCAGCTCCATTCGCCGGCCCTGTAGACATAGTCCAGTACCCAACCTACTGCACTGTGATAGCCTACCCCACTGACCTGGCCACCATCCAGCTCAGACTCCGTAACAGGTTCTACAGGTCAGTCCCATGTATCCAAGAAATGTCTTCATTTGTCCAGTAAAAAGAACCCCTCAAACAAAAGCAGAAAGAAACAGTTTCTGTAAATAATTCACATCATTTGTTTTAATTGCCTTGAGTATCAAAATGGTGCAGTTAAAAGAATTAGCTGTATGATTAATTTTATTTGTCATCTTGGCTCTAAATGTTGTCCACACTGTCACACAAAAGAAGGCTACACAGGAAGTTGAATCAGTTCGTCAGTCTCAACTGACTGCAAGTATCCCCACCCTGATAAACAATACAGTGGCATAAACGACCGAAAACAGCGATCGCTTTCATATGCAAATTGCCGTGACCATTAACTAGATTTATGCGTGCATATGAAACCGATCATGCGTTTCTGTCATTATGCCACTCTATTGTTTATAAGGGTGGGGATACCTGCAGTCACTGTATTGTTTATGAGGGTGGGGATACCTGCAGTCAGTTGAGAGTGAAGAAGTCACTTCGATGAGTGATGAAACGTTTCTCATAATAAACGTTGTGTCCAGATGAACTGATTCAACTTTCTGTAATATTCTTACCTGCATTATTGAGCATGCATAAAGACAGAAGAAGGCTGCATTGAATTGAAAATAGTTGGTGATTTTGTTTTAATTTTTCATTACTCATTCAGTGTGGCAAACCCAGCTCATTCAGATCTCCCCCAACAGGCTAAAACGAAACATAAGATTTACTGTATGAGTGTGTATATATAAAGAATAGTTTGCCACTCTTAAAGTATGATAGTTTATTCTCTGCAAGGTTGAAGCATAGTTAGGTCATGGTACATGATGCATATGTTTAATCACTTCTGATGGTGGTCCACAGGCGCCTGTCAGCATTGATATGGGATGCCAGGTACATCGCCCACAATGCCCGCACATTTAATGAGCCAAGGAGTAAGATCGCCCATTCAGCAAAAATTATCACCAATGTCCTCCAGAAGTTTGTTAAGTATGTTCTACTCACATTTGCTTATTTTCTGGATGAGTCTTCTTTCAAATCTAGCTCAGGGTTGATGTGTTGGTGGTGGGCAGATTCAAATGGATCACAAATATTTAAGTGGAAAAATTGGATGGAATTTAATTGAGCTCCATCAGTAAAATACTATATGCTCCAAAAATTTTATTCCGATACCGTATAGTAAGATGAATTTAAGTCTTTTAGCTAGTAAGTGAGTTTCTTAAAACATCGTGTTTTACTTTTGTAGACTTGCATAAGACTGTTAAATAAGTTTATAGTAGTTAATAAATGTGGAGCCCTATATAGAAACAAAACAGCCCTGAATGAATCTGCCATACTTGGACAATTGGCGGATATTCCCCTCTGTCTTTATATTGCAATTGTTTTCCTCTATTTTTTCAGTGATCCAAACTGCACAGTTATCATGGAGATTTACAATGCAGTAGAAGAAATGGATGATGAAGACGATGAGGTAAATTTGGCTTCATTAATTACCTTCATTAATGATTCTTATGTGCTAATTAATTAAGAGTCTGATAATCAATTTGATATTGACTAAAGCATGGAAGACTATTCTAAGCTATAACGGGTTTTGTGATTTCAGTGATCACTCTAAACAAATGGCACAGTAAAACTACTAAATGCTAGGAATGCCTGCTCTTTTCATGAATAAGACTGCTCATGTTAATCTAGGTGACAGCTATGGTCACTAATTGATTTCACCTTTTAAATTTATTTAATCATAAAGGGTGGTGTAGATGGAGTTACTACTAATGTAGGGAATTCAGGGGGCAGCCGGGATGCGAACCCGGGTCGCCCGCACCACGGGCGATTGAGCTAACCAGTCAACTAAAGGGTCTGACCCGTTAGCTAACGGGCTAGCAAGTCCAGTTGTCTGTGGTCATTACACTACTCCCCCCTCCCTCAGGAAGCCAAACCCGCGCTTCAGCATATCAGCTCCCTCACGCAAGGGGTAGCGAGTCTACTTATACGTGGTCATTACACTACCCCCCTCCATCGGGAAGCGCATCCCTGCGCTTCAGCATACCAGTTCCCTCACGCCTCTCTTCAGCATACCAGCTCCCTCACGCCTCTGGGTGCACGTTTGCCTTGTTGAGGCACAAAATGAAAAAGGGAGTCCAAGTTGTTTTTAGGAAGGCATAGTTTCCTTAATAGATTTAACTTTCATGTGACCCATGAGCAGGAAAATCCCCCCTCAAACTATGAAATGCAAATCCATTATGTTTGAATCTGGCCTTGTTGCACTCAAACCCCAAACCACAGGACTTCAGCGCAATAGTCGATGCATATTGATATCAATTCACAAATAGGAGACATTCAGAAGGGGCTGGTACAGACCAGGGATTCGGGACCACAATTACCACCACTCCCATTGCTACAAAAACATGATAGAGGATATATTGGCATGTTCATATATGTTTGATGTCCATTTTAAAGGATATGGTCCATTAATCTTGATTTGCTTATGCTCTTCAGGATGATGATGAGGCAGAGGCACCAGGCACCTCCTCCGCACACAGACTGCGTCAGGTAAATGGAAAGAAGCAGGCCCATAATGGTTTTACTGTGAAAGGGTTTTAAAAGCAGAAGTGTTTCTTAAGCACTTTTAAAAGAGAGCCTGCGATCAACATAAAGACATGAAGTTAATGACCAATCAAGAAGCGCAAGATATTGTCTAGATAAATATAGTCTTGTTTTAGGGTTTTTTTTGGTTTGACTGCCTATTTAAACATACTCTCTGTTTTGGTCTCGTTAGACATGTCCTCAGGTCATCAAACAGTTGCTTTAATTGTGTACTTCAGTTCTTGCCTCTCCCTTTACAACATACAGTTTAAGGTGTAAATGAATGTATTTTAGTCATTGAAAAAAAACCTCACTTGAATCCTCTCTGACTTTGTTTATCCTAGATCAAGTGCTGTGTATTTGTTACAAGGGGCAATAAAATATGGTTATGCTGTGTCATGACTGCCTTTCTCCTGCCTTGACTTTGCCAGCGCTCCGTAGAGGTGGTGCCAGACAGAGATGCTTGGAAGGAGCAGTGCAGGAGACTGCTGAACTACATCCTGGACTGTGAGGACTCAGAACCGTTCAGGCATCCTGTGGATCCAGAGAACTATCCAGTGAGTCAACTGGTACAGCATGCAGTGGGGTTCTGTTGATTTGGGAATGCTTCTTTTGAATCACTGTTGGCCAGGAATGCAAGCTTTTCTAGCCATGGTGTCTGGTGGTTTAAGCCCTTCTTAACGTCTTTTATCAGTTTTTTTGTTGTTTAAAAAACACTTTCCTAAATTGGCCAAAAGCTCCCCTGCTGCATTAGTTGCCAGCCTTTGGCTGTGCAAATCCCCCACCCTGCCATTACTTGTGTATTTATCAATATTACAAGTAAAAAATGGCATAGACATTAAGTGCAAGGCCCACACAACTGTGAGTCTATTCATGTGACCATAAAATAATGTAAGATATCGAACATATATCGCAAGAAAGAGCAGAACCGGCGCTTTATAATGATGCTAGTCACATATTTGTACATACCAAAGTAAGCACGGTATGAAGACGGCTCAAACTTCTTCACAGTAATATCTCTACTAATTTCTTCACCCGTTTTCACACTCTTGCTTCTCAGTTGAATAAGTCACGAAGTCCCTATCACTTCACAATTTACTGCATATCAAAATATATCAAAATAAACAGTGGAACTTAACCTTTCGAGTGATGCTAGTTTTCTGTCTGTGCGATAAAGTGTTGTCAAGTAATCCAGATTTGAAATTACAGAAAATTTCTGCATTGTCTCCAACATAGGGCTGACATTACATTCCACTTTGTATGAAAAATAAACACAAAAGAATGTATTTGCTTTTCATTGCAGTGATTCAGAAGTTGTGGTCAAAAGACTTGCACAGGTCACCCGTCTGCAAGCAGGCTCATGTGCACATGACAAGACTTCACTGAATAAAACAATGATATTCGTTTCCATTAGACACTAAGCACATTTTTTTTTCAAATTGCTAAGTCATGGAGTATCCCACCTTCATGGTTCTGATATTGCCAGATCCCAGACAATGTCTACCACACAATTATGAAAAGATATCTCTACTGCTAGCACATTATGATGAGATACATGTAAAAAAAATAAACATTTCATAGACGCGATTTTCCCCCCCTTGATATAAAGGCTAATATAAAAAAAATCTGCAAGTATTATCATATCAAATGATGGAAGATGTGGATAGCCTAGGCCTCTGAATCTCAATAAGCGGCCCATGGGCTGGATGTCTGGCCCGCACCGACCCATTGGCATGAACTCACCTGTCATAACGTGAAATAAAGTGTGTGCTGCTCTAATTTAGTTTGACCTCACCCCACACCATACACTCGACCCCTCACCAGCTACGTCACCGATAATCAATAACTGATTAACCAACTAACTAAACCAAGAACATGGCATGCGCTAAAAAGTGGGAAGTTGACCAGGAAAACCATCAGTTCTGACTGGGCTGATCAGTTTTGTTTTCTTTTACCGGACCACGCCAATGTTAAACCGACGTGCTTGATATGCATGCAAGCTGTAGCTGTCTGCACAGTAGATAATCTCAAGTGGCACTTCAACACTGTACATGCTGCCAGTTTTAATGCCAACTACCCTACAAAATCAGATCACTGCAAATATGATAACCCCATACAAGCACTCTGTTTCTACTGTCTGTAAGTCAACATCGGCATGAGAGAGTGCAGCAGCTGCATCATTGCATGTTTCATGGACCCTTGCTGACTTTAAGAAGCCATTTGCTGATGCTGAGTTAAAATGTGTCTAATTGATATGGTTGGTGAAATTTTAAGTCATGATGATTTTATTTTATTTTTTTTGTCTACATGGTGATGGTGGTTGCATGACTTGGGTCCTGGGCTGTTCTGGTGGTGTTGATACACTGCTTGGCATCCTCATATCCTTCATCTACTCATATATTTTCAGAATGTGTGTGTGTGTGGTGTTAGTGTAGATAGCGGGACCGAAAACTAAAGCATTTATGATCCTAATTCTTTTTGGAGGTGGTAGGTATTGTCGCAGAGAGTAAGGGAAAAATCCCAGAAAATTAAAATTATGCATAATTATGCATAAATATGCAAAATATGCTTTTTTCTAAAAATGGCTAAAAACCACTTTTCTCGGCATTTCAGATGATTCTGAGCATCTTTGATTTTTTTCACCTATAAAAAAAATTTTCTGGGACAAATGTTTTGGCATTATGCAAAATATATGCATTTTTGCAAAAATGCACTTATGATCCTAATTTTTTTTGGAGGTTGTAGGTATTGTTACAGAGAGGACCAGAAAAATAGCGGAAAATTAAAATATAATTATAATAATTATGCATAATTATGCAAAATATGCATTTTCTAAAAATGGCTAAAAACCGCTTTTCTCAGCATTTCAGATGATTCTGAGCATTTGGGGGGAGGGAGTTGGAGTGGGGGGGGTTTAGGGGCAGTGGGAAGGCGGTTAGCTGGCAGGATGAAGAGGAGGGAGATTTAGACGGGTGGATAACCAAACCGCTACATTGTAGCGGGGTTCTTCTAGTATATTTTATAATTCCATGATAATTCTGTTAACTTCTTTCAATGTTGTATTGTGTAAACACAACATCCATTGCACGCTGTCGATCTTGGGAGAGCGATCCCTCCTCTGTTGCTCTCCCAGAGCTTCCTTCCTATTTTTTCTCCCTGTCAAAGGGTTTTTTTTAGGGAGTTGTTTCTTATCTGATGTGAGGGTCTAAGGACAGGATGTTGTGTTGCTATAAAGCCCACTTAGGCAAATTTGTGATATTGGGCAATCCAAATTAATTGACTTGATGAGGAAAAACAAAAAAATGGTTGTGGGGCTATTAAAGCAAGTGCCATTGTCTGCTAAGACGGCAACAACAACAGTAGAACTTTTTAGCGGAGGAGTGTTTTTCCAATCAACTCACCGATTTGAAGAAAGCAGAAGCCACTGGTCATAGACTCGTCCTGTGACCAAACCGATGTGGAACAGCTAGCAAGATTTTTTTGATAGGAAGAGCTTCCTCTGCCTGGGCGCACAACTGGGGAAATCTTTTTTTTTTTTTGAGGAGGGGGGGGATTTTCCCCCATTTTTCTCCCCAATTGTACTTGACAAATTACTCCACTGTCCCAAGCCGTCCCAGTCGCTGCTCCACCCCCTCTGCCGATCTGGGGAGGGCTGCAGACTACCACAAGCCTCCTCCGATACATGTGGAGTCGCCAGCTACTTCTTTTCACCTGACAGTGAGGAGTTTCGCCAGGGGGACGTAGCGCGTGGGAGGATCACGCTATTCCCCCCAGTCCCCCCCCCCCAAACAGGCACCCCGACCATCTGGAAGAGGCGCTAGTGCAGCAACCAGATCACATACCCATATCTGATTTCCTACCCGCAGACACAGCCAATTGTGTCTGTAGGGACGCCCGACCAAGCCGGAGGTAACACGGGGATTCGAACCAACGATCCCTGTGTTGGTAGGCAACGGAATAGACCGCTACCCGGATGCCCAAGGGGGAAATCATCTTTAATGAATTAACACAGTTCTTTGAGACAAATGGCTTGGATGTGAGAGAAATTGTGTCCATTGTCACTGATGGGGCTCCATCAATGGTGGGACAACACAAGGGCTTGGTAAGCACGTTTGCCGCTGTTAACCCAGCGTTCTTAGCATTTCATTGCATTATTCATAAATCAGTGTTGTGCACTGAACTGTGTTGGGGAAATGAAAGAGGCGATGCATACTTTGATGAGACTGGTGGCTTTCGTTCACGAGACTTCTAGTCTGCAACATCCCCTTTTCAGAGCATTGCTGGAGGAAATGTCAGCAGAACACAAAGATCTTTTGCTGCATAATGATGTTTACTTGCTGAGCAAAGGCCATGTTTTGGAGAGGGTGTGTGACCTGCGTGATGGGCTTGTCATTTTTATCTGGACTGTGGAGCCAAAAAGCTCAAGAATATCAGAGCAGAGGTTTTTTTTGTTTGTTTTTGTTTTTTTTGCCATTTTTTCCCATCTTTATTTGAAATGATAGTCAAGAGAGACAGCGGATGACATGCAGCAAAGGGCCTGAGCCAGATTCGGACCTAGGCCGCTGTGGTAACGACTCAGCCTTATGTGGTATATACTCTAACAGGTGAGCCACAAGGGCGCCCCCATATCAGAGGTTTTTAAGTGACAGTAAGGTGATGACATATGTTCTTTTTTTGGTGTGAGATCATGTCTCATCTAAATCACCTTAATGTGCAATTACAAGGCAAGAACCACACTTTTGCAGACATGTACAGGGTGGTTGAAGCTTTCCAGTCAAAACTGAACCTTTTGGAGAGAGACATTCACGAGAGACGCTTGCACTTTCCATGTCTGCGGGAGCATTGCGAAAAGAACAGAATGCAGGATGATTCAGTGATGAAGGATTTCGTGATGAGCCTGGCAGAAAACTTCAAGGAATGAACGATTTGAAAGCTCCCCTAAACTCTCAGGTGACATCCTCCTCTTCCTGAGACGGCCGTTTTCCATTTTGGATGATGGCCAGTGGACTGCAGAGGCTAAAATGTTGGTATCTTGCATAGATGTGGCAACTCTTCAGATGGAGATCTTGGAGATGGGAACATCTGATTTGCTCAAAGCACAACACAAGGACGTTTGGGTGAGTGACTTTTTGGATCAACATGGTACCCCAAGCTTGATTCAAAAACATGACCTATCGCAGTGCTCCTACTCACAATTTTCCCCTCCATGTACATATGTGAGTCATCATTTTCTTCAATGAACTGGATCAAGAACCAGGAAAGAGAGACTCTCCAATGCACATCTTGGCTAGTGCCTCAGGCTTGTCACAACAGAGTACAGGCCCGACATCAGAAGGATTGCCTCATCCCATCGCTCTCACTTCTTTCACTGATTGGTGAATGAATATCCATTTATTTTTGTCCATGTGTCCATAATTAAATGGTTGGTTGTGGACTTAACTGGTGTTCAACCGCCCTAAGTTCTCCCACACAACTGCCCTTCTCATGTCCCTACACTGGCTCCCAGTAGCTGCTCACATCCAGTTTAAGACTCTGGTGCTAGCCTACAGGGCAGTGAAAGGGACAGCTCCTTCCTATCTCCAGGCCATGGTCAAGCCCTACACCCCCGCTCGACCACTTCGCTCTGCTGCCTCGGGACGCCTGGTTGCCCCGTCGCTCAGAGGCCCCTGCTGCCAATCGACCCGGTCACGGCTCTTTTCTGTCCTGGCCCCACAGTGGTGGAATGAACTCTGCACTGATGTCAGGACAGCGGCGTCGCTGCCCATCTTTCGGCGCAGGTTGAAAACTCACCTCTTCAAGAACTACTACCCTGTTACTTGTTGTTAGCACTTATTGTATTCACTTATAAAATTTTTTTTAAAAAAAACTCTTTCTTGCGCTTTTAGTTTAGCACTGGTTTTGTTCTTAGATGCTTGTTTTAGATGCACTTATGACCTCTGATGACTAGTAATTCTCCTGATTTCCTATGTTAAATGCACTTATTGTAAGTCGCTATGGATAAAAGCGTCAGCTAAATGACTGTAATGTAATATTATGTTTCAAGAGTGCCCTTTTTTTCTTGTCACCCTCAACACAGGCTTTGAGAATCCCAGGCCTAAAATATTACAACTGCTGCTACTACTACTACTAATGATAATAATCGTAATAGCAGCAAAAACAACATCTGCACAAAAGACGTTTGCTGGTGCAATGGGAAAAAAAAAACCTGGGTGGCACATTGGCCCAGTGGTTAGCACTGTTGCCTCACAGCAAGAAGGTCCTGGGTTCGAACCCCAGGCTGTCCCAGGTCCTTTCTGCGGGGAGTTTGCATGTTCTGCCTGTGTCTAAGTGCATTTCCTCCAGGCACTCTGGTTTCCTCCCACCATCATAAAGACATTTATGGTAGGGTTAATAATCCTGTCTGTGCCCCTGACCAAGGCAATAGGAAGAAATAACTGGAGTTGGTCCCTGGGTGCTGCATGGCGGCTGCCCGCTGCTCCTAGCTACACAGCTAGGATGGGTTAAATGTAGGGAGTGACTTTCATTTGTATGTACAAATGACACTATTCTATTTTGTTCATTTAAAAACCATGTAAAGGTTAAAACATGCCAGTCTGGTCTTGGTACTCTGATGTTAGCAAAGCAGGATAAACACAGCTGCACCTAATAACATGAATAATGGCTCTGTTTGATTTAAGTGTGTCAACACATCTATCGGCACTGATGGATGGACAGACAGAGCCAGCACTAACAATTGTCAGTAGTACTGTCAATGCTTATTGGTGTGCTGATACACCTGAATCGAATAGATCCAATGTTGTTAGCTGGGGGACTGTGAAGACTCGCGCCAATTCCCCCAGATTCAGTCTTAGCTGGGTAGGTGCCACCTCCCCTGTAGGAGTTATTAATTGCAATGTTAGGACGTTACCCCTACCAGTATCACCTGAATACCCCCACATATAACGTATTCCTTGGGGCAATTTTAGGCCAAGACAAGTTAGGTAGGAACTCTGCTGTTCAGTGGAGTGAGCTCTTGCTGTGTTTTGTGTGTTATACTTATTCCAAAGTTTTATAGAAGATGATGCCTAAATCATGATCTGTCTGTATCTTTAGGATTACTTCGATATCATTGACACTCCAATGGACTTTGGCACTGTGCAGAGGACCCTTCAGGATGACCACTACGAGAACCCTATCGAGCTCTGCAAAGACACCCGGCTGATATTTGCCAATGCTAAAGCCTATACTCCCAACAAACGCTCCAAGGTATAGGAGCCTTTTGAGTCAGGCGAATTGAAATAGAAATTTCTTTAATGTACTACTGGGTAGAATGGTAGCTCTGAATACAGTTTTATAGAATATTTGATTCTCATATTTTTGCTTTTGAGTGTAATTTTGCCTGACATCTATGTTTCTTAAAGATTTACAGTATGACCTTGCGACTGTCTGCCTTCTTTGAAGACCGAATAAGAACAATCATATCAGAGTACAAAAGCGCTGTTAAGAGCAGTGATAGGCTCCGCCGTAGCCAGAGGTTCCGAAAGAAAATGCAGCAGGTGGAGCCCCTGCCTCCCAACACCAACAACGCAACAAGGTCTGCATCAATTCTCTTCCTTTCCTCCTGAAGCTTGGGTGGCAGTTGAAATTGGTATTGTCAGTGATAACTGGTTTAAGGTTAAATACTGGATACTCTTGGGGTTGGGGAACAAACTCATGTTCTCATGTGGTTTATGCTGTTGTCTGATTGAAGGTTACATTCTTTTTCCTCGCGTCAAAAAAGGGCTGCTGTCAAAACTCAGGAAAAAGTTGAGTCCATGTCGGTGACCAAATCTACCTCAACCAAAGTGTGCACACCTGAGAGAGCCAAGAGGAGCAGAAGCAGCATCTCAGGTCACACCTCCTCCGAGGACTCGTCAGGCTCCAAAGCTGCTTCATCAACACCAGGTACAGGGCGAGCCTTGCCATGAGGTACTCTTGTAATATTTTTTGACCAGGTTTTCTTGATAACATTGGTTTACTAAGTAGGATGGTTATGGTCTTACTGTGCTGCAATCTGTAGTATCTATATCACCACATTAAAGGCAGTCAGCTATTGCAGTCTAGTTCGATGTTGACTTGTTGTTCTTCTACCTACAGAGTCTGAGAGTGACAGTGAGGGTCCATTGAGTGAGTCAGAGGAGGAGAAACAACCAGGATCCTTAAGGCAGCATCGAAGCAAAGAGCCCAGGAGGAAAGCAAGAGCAACATGCTATAATGGGGCCAAGAAGAGCAAAAAAGGTCAGATAAAACAGACAGGTAAAACTTGAGTTTTTTATTCCTCCTCTGATCAGAAGATGAAAACTGCAATCTCCCATTTAAAAGAAAAAAGAAAATGAACATGAGCAACCAAAACAACTTGGGGAAGAAAAAAAAACACTGAACAACCATATTTCTTTTACTGCCAGTTGCCGAGAGTGACAGTGAAGAAGAGGAAGATGAGTACTCCAGTGAGGGGGAAGACAGTGAAGAGGAGAGGTCATCCCACTCCTCATTTCGTCGTTACCCTAGCAGGGTGAAGGGCAGCAGGACTACCCGGTTGACTAGGAATAGTGTTGCTACAGACAAGAAAAAAACGGGTAAAACACATCACACATCACAAGACTTGTCACAAACAGTACTGTCATTACTCAGTCTCACCCCCTCCCCGTTTTCCCCCCCATTATTCTAAAATGGATCGCAAATAATTCAATTCAATTTATTGTCATTAAAAACAATGTGCAGGCACATGTTAAAAATTAAATGAGGGCTGTGGCTTCACCAAACAGTGCAAGACAGACACAGCAAACACAGTAAGATATACACACATGAAGACCATAAGCTAAAAATAAGTTAAAAGAAGAGCAAGAGTACAAAATATTTAAAAATATCTACAGACATTCAGTGGGTGGCCAGGTTCAGGTGGGCAACTGCTTGTGGAAAGAAGCTGTTCTTGAGCCTGGTAGTGCAGGCTCTGAGGCTCCTGTAGCGCCTCCAAGAGCGCAGGGGGGAGAACAGTCCATGGTTGGGTTGGGTGGGATCTCTGCTGATGCTGAGACCCCTTCGAAGGCAGCGTTTGTGATAAATGTCTTTTATGGCTGGGAGCTGGGTACCGGTGATATGCTGGGCCGCCTTGACGACCCCTACAGAGCTTTCTGGTCTATTGAGGTGCAGTTGCCATACCACACTGAGATGCAGCTGGTCAGGATGCTCTCTATGGTGCAGTGGTAGAAGTTGGTGAGAATTTTGGGAGATAGACGGGCGTTCCTCAGCCTCCTCAGGAAATGCAGGTGCTGTTGGGCCTTTCTCACAAGGGCCTGGGTGTTTAATGTCCAGGAAAGTTCCTCGCTGATGTGGACTCCAAGGAATTTAAAGCCGGAAACACGCTCCACTCGACACCCCATTGATGCGTATGGGGGAATGGCAGCAGCTTCTAGATCTCCTGAAGTCCACAATCAGCTCCTTCGTCTTCTGCACATTGGGGACAAGATTGTTGGTAGTACACCATGATGTGAGGTGCTGAATCTCATCCCTGTAGGCCATCTTGTCATTGTTGGTGATACGGCCAATGACTGTGGTGTCATCTGCAAACTTAACTATAACATTTGAAGGGTGAGTTGGCAGGCTGTTGTGGGTAAAGAGGAGGGGGCTCAGAACACAGCCTTGAGGGGCACCTGTGCTGAGGGTCAGGGTGAAGGAGGTATGATCACCAGACCTAACAGACTGAGGTCTGTTGGTCAGGAAGTCCAGGGTCCAGTTACAGAGGGAGGGGTTGAGGCCAAGGGAGAGGAGTTTGGTGGTTAGTTTGGTGGGGATGATAGTGTTGAAGGCAGAGCTATAATCTATAAACAGCATCCGGATGTATGTGTTGTTAAGTTCAAGGTGGGTCAGAGCAAAGTGCAGGGCAGTGGCAATGGCATCCTCAGTAGACCTTTTGGGATGGTAGGCGAACTGATGTGGGTCGAATGTGGGGGGGATAATGTTTTTGATGTGAGCCAGAACCAGTCTCTCAAAGCAATTCATGGCAATGAGGGTGAGTGCTATGGGTTGGTAGTCATTCAGACATGTGGATTTTGGTTTCTTGGGGATAGGAATGATATAGGTGGTCTTTTTCTCTAAGCGGAGCTGTTTAATTGTCAGGGATATTTTACCCAAGGTAGATTGATTTTACTAACTTTAACCAGACGCAGCCCGTTCATATGGGCAGTTGAGGCAGAGCCCAACTAAAAAAAATCATCCACTCAAAACATAGTTCTTCCTCATAAACTGTTTTTCCACATTAATACATCATAATTTACATTGCAGTACATATTAACTAGTTTCTGTGCAGTCAATGAATCAAACTAGTCAACAACTTTTGATCTTTGAAAGTTAGAATTGTCATTTCATTGATTCGGTCTCAATTTAGTGTGTCGTGCAATATTGGGGCAGGAGACCTCAGCAACCTGCTTTCGTTGACAGATTTATTATAACCCCTTGTGGTCAAAGATGGGACCTGCAATGAACACATATAGCTCAATGGGGCAGCAGTGAGTCTGCCCTACTCTGCAGCCCTCTATCGTTTTCTTGAGTTAGTCCCATTTGGACTACTGCAGAAATGGCGATCAGCATTGCTGCGCCTGCTGTGTCTAACAGTGAGTTGATTTTAGAAAACCCATTTGAACGACTACAGTCTGGTATGTTTACAGGTATGTACTGTCTATTCTCTAATAAAGTGATTATTATACTTAATTGTTATATTAAGTATTTGATATACTTATTATTAAAATGACTATCAAAAGTGGGCTTGACTAGCATTTCAGGCACTAGAGCAAGTGTCCGCCTCACTAGTATTTATGGCCGCGGGCCACCGCTGACTTTAACATATTGCAAGTGTGCTCTTTGCAGCTTTAATATGTAGGAAATATGAATATCGCATTGGGATTCAGTGTTGGAAGATACTCAATATCAAATGACTTGGATTGAATGGGGGGCGTTCCATATACACAGTCAAATAGTGTGCGGAAGGCCGAGAATCATTATCCACTGTTATGCTAAAGATTTTCTCTGTTTTATCTGTCTTTAGAGGGTCAAGCTCAAATGAACGGTCACAGCAGCAGGCCCTCTCGTAGGGAGACGCATCGTTTTGGTAACTCTGACAGATCTACATCCCAGGGCTCTGATGAAGAAGAGGAGGGGGACAAAAAAGAAATTGTGGGTCGGAGGTTGCTGAAAAGAAAGACAGCCAGGGCAGCCTTCAACAAGATAAAACAACTTGAGGCATCTGATGATGATTTTGAGGAAGAGGAGAGGCTGACGAGGAGCAGCAGCCGCCTCCGCCATGCAACCCGGGCTGTCAAACGCACTGCAGTAATCCAGAGCAGCTCAGACTCTGAAGAGGAGGATTCAGCACAGAGTAGGCAGAAACAGTTCCTCTAAGTACATTTCAGAGTACATTGGAGGTTCAAGCTTCCATTTATTCAGCCATCCACATTTCAACAACATTATGTCCATATACAGGTCTCACTGCAGTTTTGTAGAGATTCAAAAATGTGAATAAGTTTTCAGGAGCCTCAAAATACATGCAAAATCCATGTTGTGGCTTAGGCACAACATCCTAATATTTGCCACCCACTCAAACAGAAGCTGCTGGAGAATAGATTTTACTGAATGTTGCCTGTCTTCTCTCTAGCTTCTCAGAAAACACAGGCGTCATCCAGTGAATCCAAGGACAACGAGGACAGCAATGATAGTGATGCCTCATCATCTTCCCAGCATCAAGAGAATGGAAACAAGAGCAGGATGAGACAAGTTACTAGGACCAAGGAAAAAGGTGAGAAAATAAGGTTTTTGTTACCTGTATCTTGATTTCCTTATTGCTATTGGCCATTTTTGTGATATCTATGCTTTGTTGCTCTCATCATTCTCTGCTCCTCTCATGTCCTTCATTTGTGTTTTTCAGATGTCTCATCCCATGTGAATGGACACAGAGCAAAACACCATAAGTGTGACAGCAAGTTGGAGAGTGAGGAGGCAACAGAGAGGAGCACAGGTGAAGCAGAAGAGGAGACTAAAGCAGATGAGATGGTTTCTGGCTCTCAGAAATCCTCCAAGAGCACAGCAACGGCATCGGGCAAGAAATGTAAGACTGCTTTCGGTGCAAGTGACGAGGAGGAAGAGGACATTGTGTGTAAGACCACAAGGCACAACCGTTCTATTAGTTCTGATGATGAGGACAAAGAGTACAATTCCCAGAGACACCCACATCAAAATGGGAGAAAAGTGAAGCGGGAAATTCACAAGAAGTCTCGGGAACTCAGAAAAGCTCCATTATCAAAAAGCCAAGAACAAGTGTCAGCTTCAGCTGACAGACTGGAGGGCACAGAATCAGAAGAACTCAGCGACACTCCAAAAAGATCTCGCTTGTGCAAGAAACGACTAAAAGTGGACTATGAAGAAGAGGGCAATTGCTCCAATGAGGAATCGGAGGATAAAACGCAGAAACGAAGCTCAAGACAAAACAAGAGCAGATCTAAACGCCAACGTGGCAGTCTCTCTGCTTCAGAGAGCTCTGAGAAGGAGTTTAAACCCAAGAGGTCACGGAGGAAACCCTCTACGGGCTCATCGGAGGGGGAATCTGGAGATGAGTCGAGTGACGAAGCATTGGATAGACGACCATGCCTCAGAGTCCTGCCAAAAAAGAAATATATCAGTGATGATTCTCCTTCTGAGGAAGACTCTGATTCCAAGAGTCTGAGTAAACGTAGGAACGGCAGGAGCATCACAGCAGCTGCCTCTGGACAAGATATCCATAGATCTAAGCCCAGGGAAGCATCTCCCACTGAAAGCAAGCATCAGTCATCTTCCAAGAGAAAACGCATCAACACCTCAAATTCTGAAGATGGGGAGGAAGAGAAAGGGCGGGCGTCCAAGATCAATAAAGAGATGAGGGCAAAGTCTGGCTGCTCTAAGAGGCCAAAAAGGGAATCCCGCTGCAAGCTCAAACCAGAGGAGAGTAACAGTCAGAAGGAGGATGCCTCGTCCCAGCCCTGTTCAGATGATGAGCTGAAGGAAAATGTCGGCCGTTTAAAGGCAGAAAAGAAAAAACAAAATCAACGACCAAAACGTAAACGAAAGGAAAGCTGCAGCAGTAGCAGCCACACTTCTGTCTCGGAAAGTGAGCAGTCTTCCTCTGCTTCTGAAAACTCATTTGCCAGCTCAGGGTCCCACAGCAGTCCAAAGAGGAGAGGTCACCAAGGACGGTCCAGGAATGGTAAGGGCACTGCAGCCCACCGCTTAAGGCCGCACCGCCGGCAGGCTGCCTCCGAGGTAGCAGACAGTGACGAGTCGTCATATGGTGGTCAACAGCGGAAAACTCGTGTGAACACCCGGAATAGGGGTAAGCGGACAGTAATATATCATGATAGTGAATGAAGGACTTGACAGCTGGAACTACAGACTTAAGAGGATAAGACTAATGGGAGACAGTGAAGACACTTGATGGCCACGTTATGGTAGAAGCACTGGAGTCCTCTCAAGTGAAAATGCTGTGAATCTGTTTCATTCAGGGATATTTATATTTTCTATGAAAAAAAAAAACACGTTTATAAATGTAATACGACTTTAAGCATTTGAACTGCTGGTTTCACAAGGATTCTAAGAAAGATCCTCCTCCCATATTGCTTTTTGTGATTTAGCCAGCAGGGTAAGCATTCTTTGGAATATTGTCAGCTTGGGTGCTATCAAATATACCTCCGTTTAATCAACCATATTGCTGGCTTGCACTAAGACACACTGTAATGAGGTATTTCATACACTAGTTTTGCATTAGAAACTCAGGGGTTAACTAAGTTTACTGTAGTCTCAGACTTGCAGTCAAATTTTGTAAATTGGTGAGCTAGGGGAATGACAAAAAACTATAACAGGATTGCTGATGTCCAAGCACACTCACTGGGACAAAACTAAATCCGTGTTCAGAATCTTTTGACTACAGCACTCATTTGAAAATCCACACAACTTATGCTTGACTATATTGAGAGTTGTTGATATGAGCCAAAATGTACAAATATTATTCCCCCCCCCACATTTATTTTTTTTTAATACTTTTTGTTGTACTTTAGTCAATGGATGTAAATAATGTGATTGAGAATGGAATCATTTTGGTTTATGATGGCCATTCAGTAGCAAAGTGTCTAATTTTGACACAACTTTTTTTCTTCTTAAAACATCTAGCTTCATTGTCTCGCCATATGTCATAAATTGGTACCTTTTTGCCAAGTACAATAAACCAAAAAGTACTTATTGCAAAATATTGTGATTTCTCATATTGGGAAGACAATTTACTATTCTGCGTTACCTAATTTCAGTATTAAATTGTTTTTCTGACTAAACATTTTGCAAGTCACACGGTTTAGTTTTGTGATGTCTAGGAGAAGTTTCTCAGTACAGTTGCATTATGACATTTTGCTTAATGTTTTTCATACTACACATTTAATAAACAGTTTTCACAGTAAAAACTAAAACTCAGACGTTGTGGAGTGAAATGAATGAGCAATTCCACCTATCAATAAAGATATGATTTCAAGGTTTAGTCTCTGTTTACTTACTTAACAGTTCTAGAATCTTAGACTTTGTTTCACTAAGTATAATATTGAGCTTCGGTAAGGTAGTATGCAGAGATTTGTTTTTGACAGATCCAGTTGGGCAGCAAATAATAGGTGAATTAAGAGGGGGGCCTCTGGCACTGTCCTCATGGCCTAATTGTTATACATTTTATTCCATTGCAGGGTAGAACTGGAGGAATGTTTACGCTGTCAAATTTTGCTTTAATTGAATTAAAGTGATGGCGGCACATTGGTGTGTGTGTGTCCTTGAAAGGTGAAGTAACGAGAGGAAACCCTCCTCATTCACTGAGGTGTGGTTGCAGCGACCTCGAATTTCGGCTTGTAGAGTTGTAAAGGTAAAGTTGTGAGGCACCACAGTGTCGGCTCTGGGTAATAATGGCGTGTTGTATCGGAGAGACCCCCCAAAATCCAAACATGATGTTGCTTTAGTGTCGCCATGAAAGAGGTGGTTTGCTCTGAGAATGTTGATGGAGAAGTATAGAGAAGGCCAGGAGTTACATTGTCTTTGTGGATTTAGAGAAATCATAAGTAAGACAGTGTGCCGAGAGAGGAGGTCTGGTATTGTATAAGGAAGTTGGTAGTGGCAGAGATCTGTCATTCCAACCGAATTACAGATGAGTTCAAGGTGGAGGTGGGGTTACATCAAGGACAGATAGACTCTGATCCCTTTCTTGTTTACAATGGTGATGGACAGGTTGAGGGACGAGATCAGGCAGGAGTCTGTAGACTATGATGTTTGCGGATGACATTGTGATCTGTAGCGAGAGTAGGGTGCAGGTTGAGGAGAGCCTGGAAAGGTGGAGGTATGCACTGGAGAGAAGAGGAATGAACGTCAGTAGGAGCAAGACGGAATACGTGTGTGAATGAGAGGGAGGACAGTGGAATGGTGAGGAAGCAAGTAGAGCTGACGAAGGTGTACGAGTTTAAATACTGGGGTCAACAGTTCAAAGTAACAGTGCAGAAGAGAGTGCAGGCAGGGTGGAGTGGGTGGAGAAGAGTGTCAGGAGTGATTTGCGACAGAAGGGTACCAGCAAGAGTTAAAGGGAAGGTTTACAAGATGGTTGTGAGACCAGCTATGTTGTATGGTTTGGAGACCGTGGCACTGACGAAAAGACAGGAGGCGGAGCTGGTGGTGGCAGAGTTGAAGATGCTAAGATTTTCATTGGGAGTGACGAAGAAGGACAGGATTAGGGACGAGTATGGACAGCTCAGGTCGGACGGTCTTGGAAACAAAGCAAGAGAGGCAAGATCGAGATGGTTTGGACGTGTGGAGCAGATATATACGCTGGGTATATTGGGAGGAGGATGCTGAATATGGAGCTGCCAGGGAAGAGGAAAAGAGGAAGGCCAAAGAGGAGGTTTATGGATGTAGTGAGAAAGGACATGCAGGTGGCTGGTGTGACAGAGGAAGACGCAGTGGACAGGGAGAGATGGGAACGGATGATCCGCTGTGGCGACCCCTAACGGGAGCAGCCGAGAGAAGACTGTCGCTTTAGTGTGACGACATAGCTACAAAGTGATTACAGTTCGTACTTTCTACCCGAAGGGAGCTCTATGTTCGTTAAATTTTATCGAAAACAAATACATCATAGCTAAAGAACGGCATCCTTAAAAAAATTCTATATTTCTTCAGATACACACAACACTATCCTATGTGTTTTTGTGAGGCTGTTTCCTCTGTATTTTGCCACTTATTAAATGACGAAAATGCCGCACTCATCAGTCAGCTAGATTAGCGCAGATAGCTAGTTCGTAAAGCAGCGTGAACGCAGCACAGATGCAGGGCATTGGGCACCAGCCGTACCGAAGAGCAGTTTTGGGTAACCAACGTTAATTCGCATTTTACGATAACATAATGGGAAGCATTGGTCGTATATGCTCATTGAGCTTTTGAAAGCAAGCTAAAGTAGCTGAAGCTGAAGTTTGGTATATCTGCCAGCTTCGTTATAAATCCGAATCAGAAACTAAGCAGAAAAAACAGCTTTAACTTGGCTCACGATGCTGGCGTGTAGACGTTTGCTCTCCTGTGTGAAGCACAGAGGGACATGGACATCTATATGGAGGAACGTCACAACATGGTCACCTGTCGGGGCTGCGTTCAATACCAAACCTCACAGAAGACTGGACTTCTTGGAAAAAAACGTGGTGCGTATTTTATCAACTGATCGAAACGTGGGTTTCAGGACACGATACTGTAATGCTGCTTGTGTTTATTGTTGGCACAACGTCACCAGTTCCATGTTAGTACGGCGTCTCCACACTTCCAAAGCGACGCTGACCCACCTCTCACCATACATTCAGTTATCGTCGTTCTTAGTTGTGTGTGACCTCTGATTTCCAGGGGTTGTTTGGAGTGCCGGAGCTGAACTCCCCTGCTGGCTTCGAGGTTGCTACACAGAGGGCTCTGAAGGACACCCAGCGCCTGGTGGACAATGCACGGAGTGGTCCCGCAGGACTCGACACCGTCCAGGCGTTTGACCAGCTCTCAGATGGCTTGTGTAAAGTCGCAGACCTGGTTAGTTCTCACTGTGACCAAGAATAGTATGGCAAGATGGCGTGAAAGGAGGTAAGACGCAGAGATCTCGTTTTTAATGGCAGCTCCCGTGTCCCATACATCCGCGTTTCTCAAGCCTCTCCTCGCGGACCACTTGTCCTGCATGTTTTAGATCTCTCCCTGCTCCAACACAGCTGATTCAAATGACCAACTCGTTATGAGCTCCCGAAGCTGCCTAATAACAAAACTGATGATTTAAATCAGCTGTGTTGGAGGAGGGAGAGATCTAAAACATGCAGGACAAGTGGTCCGCCAGTTTAGGTTTGAGAAACGCTGCCATACATCGCACGACCCCGGGAGTGCTCTTTTATTTTGCTCCTAAAATGGTTGCCGAACAATGCCCCCCCCAAGGTCAGTATTAAGAACAATGCCCCCCCCCCCAAGGTCAGTATTAAAAACATCAGTCATAGTCACGGTCCTACAGTCAGTCACTCAGTCGGTAAAATGGTCGTCTTTAGCTAGTCTTGAGTCGAACCCCCAAACAAACAATACAACAAACATGAACTAAAACACAAACACAGTTGTAACCCAAACATTAATAGTCAGTCCATGAGCCGCTGTGCTCACCAAGCTGCAGTCAGTCAAGTGACTGCTTCCTCCGGTCACTACATACCCCCGATCTGAGGGGTCAGTGGTCCTCGACAACCCCATCACCCAATACATAGTCCCTCAAATGTCCGGCGTGCTATCACTGGTGAACAGGCCGCCTGGGGCTTGCAGGAAGCGCAACTGGGGGAGAGGCACACTGATTTGTGCATGGGGTGCCACTGTCACCCCTGGCCCCAACAACAGGCGGAACAGGGGGGCGATATGAGGAGAGTCTGTTCTGGTGCAGCACCACCACGGGCTCCTGGTCGGGCATGCACACCCGGTACACCACCTCAGACAGCCAGCCCATGACCTTGCCGGGCCCCTGCCAATGGCTGCGAAGCTTGTGGGAAATTCCCTTCTTGTGAATAGGACAATGCACCCATACCATGTCCCCTCGCACGAAGGCCTGCCCAAAGCACCTTGTGTCATAGGCCCTCTTTTGCCACACTACAGAGTTGGCCTGGGCCCAGCGGGTGTAGTCGTGGACCACCTGCAGGTGATCCCTCAGTCTCCGGAGGTAGTCCATTTCTTTTCCCCCAGCAATCTCAAGCTCAGGCAGGGTCCTGAACACCAAGTCCACCGAAGTCCGGCGCTCCCGCCCAAACATGAGGGCAGCAGGTGTGCACTGGCTGGACGCCTGGACAGCAGTTTGATAGGACCACAAGACCAAGGGCAGGTGACGGTCTCAGTCCCGCTGTTTTTGGCTGGTGAGGATGGTAAGCTGGGTGACCAGGGTGCGGTTGAACCGCTCCACCAGCCCATCACTTTGAGGATGGAACAGTGACGTCCTCGTCTTTTTCACCCCCAGCCGCCGGCAGACCTCACTGAAGACCTGGGAATTAAAGTTCCGCCCCTGGTTGCTATGGAGCTAGGCAAGCGCTCCGAAGCAGGTGAACATCTCCTCCACCAGCCTCCCGCTGTCGTGGTGGCACTCTGATCTGGCACCGCATATGCCTCTGGCCATTTTGTGAAGTAGTCCATAGCCACGAGGATGTAGCGGTTGTTGGAGTTGGTGAGAGGGAAAGGCCCAAGGATGTCCACCCCTACTTGCGCCATTGGGGTCCCCACCAAGTACTGCTGCAGTGGGGTGTGGGAGCGCTGGGTCGGTCTCTTCTGGGCGGTGCACGAGTCGCAGCAGTGCACGTGAAGCTCCACGTCTCGCTGACAGCCATGCCAGTAGAACTGTCCTCTTAGGCGGTGGAGGGTCTTGGCATTCCCATAATGCCCCAGCTCCCACCAAGGTATAGACCCTCTGGAGAACCTGGGGACGGAGCACACAGGGCAACAATAGCTGCAAGAGGTCACACCATTGTTCGGGAGCTTGCCACCTCTGGTATGCCGACCCGTCATGGAGCTAGAACTTGCCCCATTGAGAGTGGTAGGCCTTTACCTCGGGCCCCAGTGCTGACACCTCTGTCCACTCAGGGTGCCGCCCCATCTCCAGCCAGCCCCTCGCTAACGCCACGGTTACGTCTGCCTCCTGCTGCTGCCTCAGTTGCTGCGTGATCAATGGGAACCACCTCTCCTTGTTGCTGTCGGTCTCGACTGCTGCCACTGTCAGCGTCATCTGTCCCCATTCTTCTTGCTGTTGGCAGTAGCAGCACTCCAATGCCACACAAGAGCGCCGGGAGAGCACATTGGCATTGCCATGATGTCGCCCTGCCTGATGCTGGATTTCAAAATCATACCCTTGAAGGGCCTCCAGCAACTGGGCCATGTGGCCTTTAGGGTGCTTAAAGTTCAAGAGCCAGGTAAGTGAGGCATGGTCGGTGAGGATGAAGTGGCTGCTGTGCAAATACGACCAGAAGTGTTGTACTGCCAGAATCACTGCCAGCAGCTCACATTGGGTGACGCAGTAGTTCTTTTCCGCCCGACCCAGGGCATGACTGAAGTAGGCCACTGCACCCTCCCCATCTCCTCCCCACTGGGAGAGGACAGTTCCGATCCACACATTACTGGCATCAGTGTCCACGATGGAGGACTGTTGGAAATTGGGGTAGGCCAAGACTGGGGCTTCAGGGAGAGCCTCCTTGAGCCGGGTGAAGGCTGCAGCACAGGCTTCGTCCCAGTCAAATGGCTGGTCCTTGTCGGTCAGGCGGTGGAGTGGACTGGCGATGGTGATGAAGTCCCGGACAAAGCAGTGGTAGTATGACGCCAGGCCCAGAAAACTTCGCAGCTCGCTAATGTTAGCAGGGGTTGGCCAGTCTCGGGCAGCAGCCATCTTAGCTGGGTCGGTGGCTACACCATGTTCATTGACTACATGACCCAGGAACTTCATCTCCCAGCAGGTGACACTTGACCAGGTTCAGCTGCAGCCCGGCCTGACGGATGGCAGCGAGGACCTCACGGAGGTTGGTCAGGGCTCCATTGAAGTTATTGGCATGTACCAGCAGGTCGTCAAGGTACACGAGGCAATGGCTCCAGGGTACATCAATCGGCACCCTCTCCATCAGCCGCTCGAATGTAGCTGGCGTGTTACAGAGCCCAAACGGCATGACGCAGAACTGCCACAGACCTTGCCCGATGGTGAAGGCAATCTTCAGTCTCGTGTCAGAGGCCAGCTCCACCTGCCAGTAGCTGCTGCACAGATTGAGGGAGCTGAACCAGCTGGACCCCGCAATGTGTTTGAGGGCATCATTAATTCGAGGGAGAGAGTAAGAGCCCTTTCTTGTGATGGCATTAAGTTATCGATCATCCACACTGAACCACCAGCCGCCGTCCTTCTTCCTCACCAAGACAACCGGAGCTGCCCATGGATGTTGGAGGGCTCAATCACCCCAGCAGTAGCCATCTCGCAGATTTTGTCCTCCGCTACATGTCGCATAGCAAGGGCCAGCCGATGGGGCCGCAGATGGATGGGCTGGGCAGGTCTGGTCTTGATAGCATGCTGGACCAGCCCAGTCTGTCTGTAGTCTTTGTCTCTAGCCGCGAAGATGTCAACGTAGTCATCAATGAGGCATTTTAACTGGTGGTGCTGCTGTGGGCCAAGGCTGTTACTGCTGCGCTGCCATAAGTCGCATATGGCCTCTGTCATCCCAGCGGAGGTTAGGACGGCAGGCTCAGCTGTCAGGGCTGAGGCAGGGTGGGATGATGCAGGGCTACTGGTGGTGGGCATGCTGGCGGGCGGCTTGGATGGTGGTCTGGGCCACTGGGGCGAATAAACACAGGAGTTCTGTGCCTGCTGGGCGGTGGTTGCTTGGCAACTGGCTTGTTGGTCTTTGGGTCTGTTCCTCCCCTGACTGGACTGGAGCATCACAGTCTTCGTGCAGAAGGTGATGGTTGCCCCTGACATGTCAACACAGGCTCCCCAGTGGATCAGCAGGTCCAGGCTGATGATGCATGGGTCCTGGATGTTGGCAAGCCAGAACTTGTGACCTCCTGGTCTCCAGCTTGGACTTGCAGTAACTTTTTCCGTCTCATGCCAGCCATTTCCCCTGTCACCGTTAACTTCCATCTTCCATCTCTGGCGGGCTCCATCTTTTGTCACACCTTGTTTTCCAAGTACCCAGGGGTCTGCTCAATGTCCCGCTCCAGTCTCTGGATCTCCCTCTCCATTTTTCAGCGAGATCCCATGTCTGACACCAATGTGGTGAGCTGGCGTGAAAGAAGGAGACAAGAGGCAGAGATCTCATTTTTAATGGCAGCTCCCATGTCCCATACACCTCATGACCCTGGGAGTGATCTTTTATTTTGCCCCCAGAATGGTTGCTGAACAATGGCTTTCCTCCCGAGGTCACTATTAAAAACATCAGTCTTAGTCAGTCCTACAGTCAGTCAGTCAGTAAAATGGTCGTCTACTCAGTCCGAGTCGAACCCCCAAACAAACAACACAACAATAACCAAAACATGAACTAAAACAAAATTGTAACCTGAACATTAACAGTCCATGAGCCCCTGCGCTCCCCCAGCACCAAGCCACCATCAGGCAGAGCGACCGCCTCCTCCAGTCGCTACAATACATTATGAGATTGTAAATAATCCAAGTTGAAGCAGAACTGTACGAACAGTCAAATAACCTTTATTGTCACATTAATTTTTACACGTGTAAAAAGCTAAGTGAAATTCTTAGATCTCCTCTGGCAGTACAGTATTATCAGCACAAAAAAAACATACCGGGGACATCCGGGTGGCGTGGCGGTCTATTCCATTGCCCACCAACATGGGGATCGCTGGTTCGAATCCCCGTGTTACCTCTGACTTGGTCGGGAGTCCTTACAGACACAGTTGGCCGTGTCTGCGAGTGGGAAGCCGTATGTGGGTGTGTGTCCTGGTTGCTGCACTAGCGCCTCCTCTGGTCAGTCGGGACGCCTGTTCAGGGGGGAATAGCGTGATCCTCCCACATGCTACATCCCCCCTGGTGAAACTCCTCACTGTCAGGTGAAAAGAAGCGGCTGGCGACTCCACATGTATCGGAAGAGGCATGTGGTAGTCTGCAACCCTCTACGAATCAGCAGAGGGGGTGGAGCAACGACTGGAACAGGTCGGAAGAGTGGAGTAATTGGCGAACTACAATTGGGGAGAAAATGGGAAAACAATCCCCCCCCCCCCCCCAAAAAAAACATACCAAGAGCAGGATAGTAGTAAGTATAGAAAAAGTGAAATTAGTAATGAAATAGTAATAAAATAGTCAAATACATTCAACATGAACAAACTGGCCTATTTTAGAAGCTTACACCTAAGGTGACCTATTGTGACAGTAAATGTTGGAATGTAAGAAGCCAGTTTACAGTATGTCGACTTCTTTAGAATTGATATAGGAACCTACTGCGTATGATGTGTGCTATACTACTACTACTACTATTACTACTACTACTTTCGGCTGCTCCCGTTAGGGGTCGCCACAGCGGATCATCCGTTTCCATTTCTTCCTGTCTTCTGCATCTTCCTCTGTCACACCAGCCACCTGCATGTCTTCCCTCACCATAGCCATAAACCTCCTCTTTGGCCTTCCTCTTTTCCTCTTTGCTGAGGAAAGGGGATGTGTGCTATACAATTACTATAATCAGCCAGTTAAATAGCATGTCAATAACTAGTTCACTAGAAATGAAGATTTATCTGTTATTGTGTTGTAATTAGTTTTTCTGTCTTTCAACCAGGCCGACTTTGTCAAAGTAGCACATCCAGATCCAGCGTTCCGCGAGGCCGCAGAGAAGACCTGCATAGAAATTGGCACGGTAGTGGAGAAGTATGGCACATCCGATCAAAATGTCACTCTGGAATTTGTCTTTTCAAGCTTTACATCAGAAATGCAGACCATAACACACAGCAAATGCTCAACATGCACAATAAGCAGACCATAATAAAACATGTTGTAACATTCACTGTATTGGGAGAAGGTACTTTAGGCATAAAGATAATATACAGCAAAGCATTTTTTTTTTTTTATCAAGTTGGGTACTGAGTCCAAATTGGCAGGTGCTCAGAGTCAATTTTTTATCTTTCAGGCTGAATACTAATGTTGAGCTTTGCAAGAGCCTACAAAACCTTTTGAATAACCCAGATGTTATGGATAAGATGGACCCTGATTCAAGGTGAGCGGGTTATTTTTGTTATATCTGTAGTCATCCCATCAGTTCTGTACATCACTGCAAAAGTAATTTTAAATGCACACATTTCTCAAAAACATCACATGGTGTGTCAACCTGACTGTTTCCTAAAATGTGATGTAAGGGCATCCTGTGCACATTGATATGAATACATTCAGGAATTTTTCTTTTCTTTTGTTTTTCTTCTTTTTTTACTACTTCTTCTTTTGGCTGCTTCCGTTAGGGGTTGCCACAGAAAATAATCCGTTTCCATTTCTTCCTGTTTTTTTAAAAAAAAAAGTTTTTTTTACTACTTTTATTAATCCCTGTGGGGCAGTTCTTTCTCTGCATTTAACCTATCCTAGCTGTGTAGCTAGGAGCAGTGGGCAGCCGCTGTGCAGTGCCTGGGGACCACCTCCAGTTCGTCTTGCCATGCCTCGGGCAAGACAGGAGTATTAACCCTAACATGCATGTCTTTTTGAATTGGCAATGTCAGCCTGTGAGGATTCAGTAGGACAGTGTAGCCACTAGCAGCAAGATTGGGGGGGAGGGCTGTTAAACCTGCAACCAGCAACATGGGGGGGGAGGCACGCACTCTTAAACACATAACCAGCAACATGGGGTGGGGGAGGGGGTAAGCCTGTTACAAGCCACAGATGCTTTTGGTCTGTTGTATTTTGAAAGTGATAGATGGTCACTGAGTTATCTCCATTAATTATGATAAACATTCTGAAATTCATCGTCTCACAGTTTTGAAAGTTATTGGGGGATATAGTTCATACCAAGTATGGTTAAGTACACTAATGCTAAATGGTGGACTTTTATGGTCTTTGGCATACATGAGTGGATGCTTCAAGGGAATCCTCACATCAGATTTAGGATGCATTGGACAAAACGTGTGGAAATTTTAGGCCTTTAAAAGTGGTAAAAAATGTATAGTGCATTTATGTGGCCAATTGAGACCATATTTCACAAGTTTTTTATTTCATCGACTTTTCAAGAAGTTTATCCGCAAAGTTTCAAGTCTGATTCAACATCTTACAGGAAATTTAGCAAATATAGGAAGAAAAACAGCAAGAATCCACAGGAAAATGAAAGGGTTTCAGTCTGTAAATATAGTTGTATTTACAGGCTTTTTACATGCAAGGGGCATTTCCATGGTACCAGCACTAATTGCTATATGAGGTATGAGCCAGTTTTGTGAAAGCCACATGTATGGATATGGACTATGGGTCCAGGCAACATACACTCACTGGCCACTTTATTAGGTACACCTTGCTAGTACCGGGTTGGACCCCCTTTTGCCTTCAGAACTGCCTTAATCCTTCGTGGCATAGATTCAACAAGGTACTGGAAACATTCCTCAGAGAGCTTGGTCCATATTGACATGATAGCATCACGCAGTTGCTGCAGATTTGTCGGCTGCACATCCATGATGCGAATCTCCCGGTCCACCACATCCCAAAGGTGCTCTATTGGATTGAGATCTGGTGACTGTGGAGGCCATTTGAGTACAGTGAACTCATTGTCATGTTCAAGAAACCAGTCTGAGATGATTCGAGCTTTATGACATGGCGCGTTATCCTGCTGGAAGTAGCCATCAGAAGATGGGAACACTGTGGTCATAAAGGGATGGACATGGTCAGCAACATTACTCAGGTAGGCTGTGGCGTTGCCACGATGCTCAATTGGTACTAAGGGGCCCAAAGTGTGCCAAGAAAATATCTCCCACACCATTACACCACCACCACCAGCCTGAACCGTTGATACAAGGCAGGATGGATCCATGCTTTCATGTTGTTGACGCCAAATTCTGACCCTACCATCCGAATGTCACAGCAGAAATCGAGACTCATCAGACCAGGCAACGTTTTTCCAATCTTCTATTGTCCAATTTTGGTGAGCCTGTGTGAATTGTAGCCTCAGTTTCCTGTTCTTAGCTGACAGGAGTGGCACCCGGTGTGGTCTTCTGCTGCTGTAGCCCATCTGCCTCAAGGTTCGACGTGTTGTGCGTTCAGAGATGCTCTTCTGCATACCTCGGTTGTAATGAGTGGTTATTTGAGTTACTGTTGCCTTTCTATCAGCTCGAACCAGTCTGGCCATTCTCCTCTGACCTCTGGCATCAACAAGGCATTTTCGCCCACAGAACTGCCGCTCACTGGATATTTTCTCTTTTTCGGACCATTCTCTGTAAACCCTAGAGATGGTTGTGCGTGAAAATCCCAGTAGATCAGCAGTTTCTGAAATACTCAGACCAGCCCGTCTGGCACCAACAACCATGCCACGTTCAAAGTCACTTAAATCACCTTTCTTCCCCATTCTGATGCTCGGTTTGAACTGCAGCAGATTGTCTTGACCATGTCTACATGCCTAAATGCCTTGAGTTGCTGTCATGTGATTGACTGATTAGAAATTTGTGTTAACGAGCAGTTGGACAAGCCTAATAAAGTGGCCGGTGAGTGTATATCACTATGAGTGAAGATGATTAATACCATGTCCACACCAACATGGATACCTTTGAAAGGGCATCTTTTATTTTCCTCCATTTTGGCCTTACACCCACACCGAGCCTGCATCTCAGACTGGTAAAAACAGAGCTTTTTGAAAACACCCGCCAAAGTGGATAAATGTTAAAACGCTGGCGCCCCATTTTAAAAAGCAAAGAAACTGAGCTTTTCCATAACCCTCAAGCCAGGCTACTGGCTCCAGTGGCCTGAAAACAACCAAAGGGTCACCCTGCTCCCAAAACACAGAACTGGAAGCTGCTATCACTCCCAAATTTTTTTTGACAGGTCCCTTAATACAATTAACACTAAACAACAACTAAATCTCAGTTTCTGATGATAGACCTATTTTTTGGAATGAAAACAGCGTTTCCAAATCTCTCAAGATTTGTATGGATGTCTATCTACAGCAGTCAAAAATGGATAAAGCCTACTATTGAAGAGTCATTTCTTTATTTATATATTTCCCAATATTCAAAATAGAAGAAAACCCTTATGGTGTGCTTGGTTGGTCTCAAGGTAAATTTATGAATCGTGGATGGTTTGTGAGTAGGACACGGTGCGAGGACACGGTGCGAGGACACGGTTCTAGGACATGGTGCTAGAACACGGTGGGAGGACACGGTGCTAGGACACGGTGCTAGGACACGGTGCTAGGACACGGTGCTAGGACATGTAGCTAGGTCACGTAGCTAGGTCACGGTGCTAGGACACGGTGCGAGGACATGGTGCTAGGACACGGTACTAGGACATGGTGCTACAGCATCTACACCAGATGTCATGTAAATTCATCAAGCAGATTAAGGAAATAGTATTTTTTTTTTAACTTTTTGGTGCTCCGTATTGGTTAATATAAAAATGCCATTGCCAAAAGTAATGAAATGCTTATCTCATTCTTTGTACTTACCAAGTTGAATGAAGATTGTGCTTTAATAATGCCTAGAAGTATACAGCAGAAGTTGATATGGCTCATTGACATACATGTACTCATACATGTACTCATCCAACCTTAAGATGGGTTTATCCATTAGAATAAAATATTTTTTTTAAGTTTGCAAATTAAAAAAAAAAATCAGACTTTGGATGGGCAAGCATTACAACATTGTCATACAATACATTGTCAACAGTCAATAGTTTTGTCAAATCAAATGATGCTGCAAGATTTATAAATGTATAGAAAATAAACAAAAGCTTGTCCAGATGTGTGACCAGAAGTTGTCTAGCTGTGGTTGTTAGGGACCCAAGATTTTCAAATTCCCTCCATGGCGAGCTGAAGTTCTATGTCTTATGAACTAATTTCTACAGACTAGCATTTTATTTAAGTCTGTAGTTTTCATGTCCTTTATCTTTTATTTTTCCTTTTTTTTGATATTTTATTTTCAGTTTTTCAGTTTTATATTCAAGACACACGCAAATAAGATAAAGCAAAAAAAAAATTAACAGACAAAAAGGAAAAAAGGAGCTGCTAGACATATATAGTAGGTATATAATATAACAGTTCACAACCGTTTTCAAGAAATTACACGGGTTTACAAGACTACAGATAAAAGGTAAAGTGTACCAAGTTGCCCTTTTTAAAAAAAATGTTTTGGATTATCCATACCTCTATCTGTCTCTTTCTCTTTATTGCCTTTTTTTTTTAAATCAATGCATTTTGTGTTCTGTATTTTGTACAGAACTTTGTATAATTTGGGTTTAAAAAGTGCTCTTTATATTTCATTATAAATATTGTTAATACATTGCTATAAGAATTATAATAATTATATTAGTAGTAATAGTAATAATAGTGTTGCAGTAGTTGTAATAGGAGTAGTATTACTATGCTGTAGCATTTACGCATTTTATTATTGATAATGTAATCTTTATTTGTAAGTTTTAACACAGATTCTTCAATTCCTTATCCAGGCGAGTGGCAGAGCTGTTCATGTTTGACTTTGAGATCAGTGGAATTCATCTTGATGAAAAACTGGTAAATGTTCCAATAGATTGGTCTACAGTTTACATCAGGGTTTTGCCATGCTTTTCCATAGCCTGCGGGGCATGGATGTAAACAGACACTAGTTATCTACGGACAGAACATCTTGTGCTTTACTGGTCCTTTTCTGCTTGGCATAACTCATCTACACATGATTCTTCTTACTTTTTACAGAGGAGAGAAGCAGTGAAACTTCACGTGAAGCTCTTGGATCTAAACAATGAGTTTCTGGTAGGGTCTCACATGCCAAATCGAATTGCGAGGTCAGCAATTCCTGAGCATCTGCAGCTGCACTTTGCAAAAGAGGGCAGTTTCATCCAGGTTGGGGGATTGCATGCAGATTCCCCGGATGACTTGGTAAGTGTGTAGGGGGAATAAAGGAACAGTTCTTACATTGGGCAGCAGGGGGCGCCCGTACCACATGGCAGAGGTTAAGACTGGCTCAAACAGTCTTGGGGCTTACCGGTTGAGATGTGGGATTTTTAGTAACCCCAACTATCCTGATCAACAACTAAGCCCCATTCTCAGCTTTTATCAGAACGTTTCCTGAAGATCTTTGCTCAGAATTTGTTAGCAATGACTGAGCAAGTCGAATATTATGACCCTTTTCATTGGGTGTATTTTTTTGTACAGTTACTAATCAAGTTTGTTTGTATAGCCCAAAATCACAAGGTTACTAATTAAGATTACTAATGGTACATTGCATGATAAGTAATCAGTAAGATTGTTCTTTTCAAATACGGACCTCATCCTTAAGCACTGACTTAGACTCTTTTTACAATGAATAATTTATTTTATGCCATTTGATTTTATGATGTGTCCTTTATGTTGTTCTTCTCTCTCTTTCACTTTCAGGTACGAGAGATTGCTTATAGGATTTACCTCTATCCAAATGTGGACCTGATGAACTGTCTTGAAGAACTGCTGAAATGCAGACACAAACTGGCCAAACTGGTGGGCTACGAGTCATACGCACACAGGGCTTTAAAGGGAACCATGGCCAAAGCCCCTGGTAATGTATCCCCTCTGTTCCCTCCCTTGTACTGCATTGAAATATTGCTTTGCTACAGAAGACTATATTAGGTTGAATGCTGTGATTATGGTTATCACAAGTCCTTCCAATAACTAGTATCTGGTCTCTTGAAGTTTGTGTTATATTAAGGATTTTAACTTATCTTATTTGAGAGCCAAATTACATATTCTTGTGAATGTCCACTTTGAATTTTTATATTTAAAGTGTATAACAACAATTTTTGTCATTATTTCAACAAAGGTGGTTCAAAGATAGTTTTCGCTGAAGAGTTTATTGCAACATATACACTCACTGGCCACTTTATTAGGTACACCTTGCTAGTACCGGGTTGGACCACCTTTTGCCTTCAGAACTGCCTTAATCCTTCGTGGCATAGATTCAACAAGGTACTGGAAACATTCCTCAGAGAGTTTGGTCCATATTGACATGATAGCATCACGCAGTTGCTGCAGATTTGTCGGCTGCACATCCATGATGCGAATCTCCCGGTCCACCACATCCCAAAGGTGCTCTATTGGATTGAGATCTGGTGACTGTGGAGGCCATTTGAGTACAGTGAACTCATTGTCATGTTCAAGAAACCAGTCTGAGATGATTCGAGCTTTATGACATGGCGCGTTATCCTGCTGGAAGTAGCCATCAGAAGATGGGAACACTGTGGTCATAAAGGGATGGACATGGTCAGCAACATTACTCAGGTAGGCTGTGGCGTTGCCACGATGCTCAATTGGTACTAAGGGGCCCAAAGTGTGCCAAGAAAATATCCCCCACACCATTACACCACCACCACCAGCCTGAACCGTTGATACAAGGCAGGATGGATCCATGCTTTCATGTTGTTGACGGCAAATTCTCACCCTACCATCCGAATGTCACAGCAGAAATCCAGACTCATCAGACCAGGCAACGTTTTTCCAATCTTCTATTGTCCAATTTTGGTGAGCCTGTGCGAATTGTAGCCTCAGTTTCCTGTTCTTAGCTGACAGGAGTGGTACCCGGTGTGGTCTTCTGCTGCTGTAGCCCATCTGCCTCAAGGTTCGACGTGTTGTGCATTCAGAGATGCTCTTCTGCATACCTCGGTTGTAATGAGTGGTTATTTGAGTTACTGTTGCCTTTCTGTCAGCTCGAACCAGTCTGGCCATTCTCCTCTGACCTCTGGCATCAACAAGGCATTTTCGCCCACAGAACTGCCGCTCACTGGATATTTTCTCTTTTTCGGACCATTCTCTGTAAACCCTAGAGATGGTTGTGCGTGAAAATCCCAGTAGATCAGCAGTTTCTGAAATACTCAGACCAGCCCGTCTGGCACCAACAACCATGCCACGTTCAAAGTCACTTAAATCACCTTTCTTCCCCATTCTGATGCTCGGTTTGAACTGCAGTAGATCGCCTTGACCATGTCTACATGCCTAAATGCATTGAGTTGCTGCCATGTGATTGGCTGATTAGAAATTTGCGTTAACGAGCAGTTGGACAGGTGTGCCTAATGAAGTGGCCGGTGAGTGTAGATCTAGTCTTTGCCCAAAAAGCCACTTAAGCTCTTCCAGCTGGTAGTCCGCACTGTGTTGTTGTTGTGTAATTTTATTTGCCCCCTTAAATTGTGTCTTTAGAGACGGTGATGAAGTTCCTTCAGCTGTTAACAGACAAGCTGGCAGACAGGTACAGTCCTCTTCAGACTATCACATGTTGAACAATTCACAGGTCTATCTTGAGTTTGGATAGGAAACTGATAGGTTTTGATTACCTTCAAATTGAATCAAACCTTTATTTGTATACCACATTTCATGCGACATGGTGGTGTAGTGGTTAGCACCTCAAAGCAAGAAGGTCCTGGGTTCGAGCCATGGGGTAGTCCAACCTTGGGGGTTGTCCCGGGTCGTCCTGTGTGGAGTTTGCATGTTCTCCCCGTGTCTGTGTGAGTTTTCTCCAGGTGCGCTGGTTTCCTCCCACAGTCCAAAGACATGCAGGTCAAGTGAATCGGCTGTACTAAATTGTCCCTAGGTGTGAATGTGTGTTTGTGTGTGTGTGTGTGTGTGTATACTGAGAGCAGGATAAGTGGTTTGGATAATGGATGGATGGATTTCATATTGGTTAGTGCAGTTCAAAGTGCTTCACAGATGACTGACAAGCTGATAATAAGACAGAACAATTTGAGACAATTTGAGAATAATGAAAATAGAGTTAAATAAAAGCTAGACAAAAACTAAATAAAACAGATTAAAAAGATAAAACAAAACAATGACAAATATAATCAACGAGAGATAACAATATTGGAGAATATTAATAATATTAAAATAACGATAATAAAATAAAATAACATTTCACAACATAAATGCAATAAAAAAGTGAATAAGTTATAGTAAAAGATTTTTAAAAATTAATACGGAAACTGACAGGCAACCAATATAAGGACTCACAGGGCTGCAGAATTCTGAATCAGCAGTAGCTGATTTATGACTTTTGGGTAGACCAGATAGGAGAGCATTACAATAGTCCAGCCTGCTTGATATCAAAGTATGCGTTGGTCTCTCTGTGTCACTCAGGGAGAGAAATGGTCACACTTTACCAATCTTTTTGAGAAGATAAAAAGCAGATTTGGTGACAGACCCAACATGAGTCTTAAAGTTCAGGTCTGAGGCAAAGACCAAACCAAGGTTTCTTGCTTGTTGCCTTGGGGTGAGTCCGAGGGAATTTAATTTTACGACCAGTTTTTGTCTCTGAGCTTTAGAACCTATGACTAAAATTTCAGTTTTATGCTGGTTTAGGTGTAAAAAGTTTTGGAACAGCCAGACATTAATATAATAATACATTTTAAAAGGAATCAATAGGTCTTATGTCATCAGGAGACATAGTCACATAAGGTTGTGTGTAATTGGCATAACTATGGAAAGAGATGCAATGTTTCCTGATGACATCACCGAAGGGTTACATATATAGATTAAAAAGAAGTGGCCCTCGGGGATCGCCGGTTCGAATCCCCATGTTACCTCCGGCTTGGTCGGATGTTTCTGCAGACACAATTGGCCATGTCTACGGTTGGGAAGCCGGATGTGGGTTTGTGTCCTGGTCGTCGCACTAGCGCCTCCTCAGGTTGGTCGGGGCGCCTGTTTGGGGGGGGGCTGCAGGGGAGTAGCGTGATCCTCCCACGCGTTAAGTCCACTTGGTGAAACTCCTCACTGTCAGGTGAAAAGAAGTGGCTGGCAACTCCACATGTCGGAGGAGGCATGTGGTAGTCTGCAGCCCTCCCCGCATTGGCAGAGTGGGTGGAGCAGCGACCAGGATGGCTCGGAAGAGTGAGGTAGTTGGCCAAATACAATTGGGGAGAAAAAGGGGGAACCCCCCCCCCCCAAAAGTGGCCCTAAAATTGATCCTTGGGGAACCCCATGGGTTATTTTGGAGGTTTTGGAGAAGTTATTATCAATTTCAACAACAAACTCTGTACCAGAAAGATAAGAGGAAAACCAGTTACAAACCGTTATTTGTCATTTCAATCACTCAGTGACAGTGCAAAAGTGTGTAATCATATATTTCTCTGTTGTAATGATGATTTATTAACTGTTGTTTTCTAGCTTAGTGCTGATGCTACAGCCTTGTTCAACTTAATTTCCTCTCTACAAACACAGTTGCTCCAGTGAGGAGATAAAACTAAGAATACAACTCTCTGCTGTTGAAATTGTATTTGAATATGAAATCATAAATCTGTCTCAAGATTTATGAAAATGATGATGTTTGCCACCTCTGTAAACAGCTGTTTTTGCTTTGCTATATGAGACGGAGCCCTGAAAAATACCATTAATTGAAACTTGTATATAGTTAATTGAAAGGTGGGCTGGGTAATGGCAGTGAATGGTGCCCTTGAAGAGTAATCTTACTGTAGCACCTGCTTTAAGATATACCATGTGGACTTCTTTTGTTATATTGGGAGTTAGTGGATTCTTAAACCTGTAGATGCTTCCACTTATGATTAATAATACATTGAATATCTATTTGATGCAGCATGATATTGTATTTTCTGTACCAAGCAAACCAAGAAGCTGTTTCCCTTTTTTTTTCTTTTTGTCAAGTAGGCTATGCTTTGAGAAGAGAAGAGATTTTATTTGTCTTACAACTGACACACTTAACACACACACACACACACACACACACACACACACACACACACACACACACACACACACACACACACACACACACACACACACACACACACACACACACACACACACACACACATCCAGGCAGTGTTGGATGAAGATATGTTTCTTTTGACTTTTCCCATCCTTGTTGTCCTTCCTCTAGGGGCAGCCAGGAGCAGCCAGCCTTTGAGTGCTCCTTTCCAGTTATTTGTTCTATTTATCTTACAGGACAGCAAAAGACTTTCAGATGATGAAGGACATGAAGAAAAAACTCAATCCTCATAATTCTGTGAGTGTTATATTATTGCCAGTTCCACTAAATATTCTGACATGCAGTGAGATAGGGCACATTGTCCTATTTATCCAAGGGTGATTTTTCCCTTTACTAATGAAATCTTTGGTTATCTGTGTGTATTCGAAACTGGACCCCCAACCATATATTCAGATTCATATATCACCATAGCACAACTCTCATATTGAGTCACGTTTGAATTCTCAGTGATTTGGTTGTGATATTAATCAGTGGCCCTGTCGTGCAGGAGCTCATGCCTTGGGATCATCCATACTTCAGTGGGGTCTTACGTGCTGAAAGGTGAGTATGTGACATAGTGTGTTTTTTTTTTGTTGGGGGGCTGTGTGTGTGTGTGTGTGTGTGTGTGTATGTATATATATATATATATATATATATATATATATATATATATTGGATTTTGCATTTTACAAATCACAGAATCAACATATGTAGTAAATCCAGCATTATTCCCATCCCTCCCCTGCTCCCTAACATGTCTCCAACCCCCCCCCCCCACACAACATCCTCCGAAATGACATCAAGTACAAATAAATATACGACAGATATACAACGACCTCATTCACATAAACACGGACAAGGGAGAAAAAAACTACATATACATATACATACATACATATATACACACACACACACACACACACACATATACACTCACCGGCCACTTTATTAGGCACACTTGTTCAACTGCTCGTTAACACAAATTTCTAATCAGCCAATCACATGACAGCAACTCAATGCATTTAGGCATGTAGACATGGTCAAGACGATCTGCTGCAGTTCAAACCGAGCATCAGAATGGGGAAGAAAGGTGATTTAAGTGACTTTGAACGTGGCATGGTTGTTGGTGCCAGACGGGCTGGTCTGAGTATTTCAGAAACTGCTGATCTACTGGGATTTTCACGCACAACCATCTCTAGGGTTTACAGAGAATGGTCCGAAAAAGAGAAAATATCCAGTGAGCGGCAGTTCTGTGGGCGAAAATGCCTTGTTGATGCCAGAGGTCAGAGGAGAATGACCAGACTGGTTCGAGCTGATAGAAAGGCAACAGTAACTCAAATAACCACTCATTACAACCGAGGTATGCAGAAGAGCATCTCTGAACGCACAACACGTCGAACCTTGAGGCAGATGGGCTACAGCAGCAGAAGACCATACCGGGTGCCACTCCTGTCAGCTAAGAACAGGAAACTGAGGCTACAGTTCACACAGGCTCACCAAAATTGGACAATAGAAGATTGGAAAAACGTTGCCTGGTCTGATGAGTCTCGATTTCTGCTGCGACATTCCGATGGTAGGGTGAGAATTTGGCGTCAACAACATGAAAGCATGGATCCATCCTACCTTGTATCAACGGTTCATCCCTTTATGACCACAGTGTTCCCATCTTCTGATGGCTACTTCCAGCAGGATAACGTGCCATGTCATAAAGCTCGAATCATCTCAGACTGGTTTCTTGAACATGACAATGAGTTCACTGTACTCAAATGGCCTCCACAGTCACCAGATCTCAATCCAATAGAGCACCTTTGGGATGTGGTGGACCGGGAGATTCGCATCATGGATGTGCAGCCGACAAATCTGCTGCAACTGCGTGATGCTATCATGTCAATATGGACCAAACTCTCTGAGGAATGTTTCCAGTCCCTTGTTGAATCTATGCCACGAAGGATTAAGGCAGTTCTGAAGGCAAAAGGGGGTCCAACCCGGTACTAGCAAGGTGTACCTAATAAAGTGGCCAGTGAGTGTGTGTGTGTGCGTGTGTGTATATATATATATATATATATATATATATATACGCACATAGGGCTTTTTTTCCGAAACCGTCAATAGTGAGTGCTCAACTAATGAGCGGAATATCAACACGGATACAGGAAAAAAGATTTTAATACATAGCAGTACAGGCCTGTTTTATGCATCTCGCAGTCATCAGCTGCGAGACGAAGTTATATATATAGTTATAAAAAAATATATATAGTTATATAGTTTTATATATATATATATATATATATATATATAGTTTCTTTTTTTCAGAAACCGCCAATGGTGTTGATAAAAGTGCTCAACAAACGAGGAGCAGAATATTAAGATAAATGTAGTGAACAACTTCTAAGTTTTTTTCCCCACATCTGTCTTTATATATAAAGTTTATATAGATAACTTTGTTAAAAGAAACACTCAACGGTAGGGAAAGTGCCCAACAAATAAGGAGCAAAATAATCCAGTGAGTCAAGTAAATTCTTTATGAGACAGTACAAGCCTGTTTCATGCCATAAGCAATCATCAGCTGTTGATTGTTGATTGTTTTTGGCAGCTGATGATTGCTTATGGCATGAAACAGGCTGGTACTGTCTCATAAAGAATTTACTTGACTCACTGGATTTTATATTTTTATTTATTTATTTTCCGATAAATTTAGTGGACTTTTGATAATGCCATACAGAGTTATATATCCAACATGGCTTGAGCAGTTTGTAACTTCATACTCAGCAAGTTATAAAAGGATATTGTGTCGAAAAATGTGTTCCTCAGCTATCAGGTGGAACTAGATGTGTTAAGGAAGAAGCATGGCAACTGTAAAAGTTTTTTTTTTTTAATCTACCTTCCTTCTGATTCAGGCTGATACAGTCTTGCCTTCTCAACTTTTCTTCTCTGTGTCTACAGAACTCTTTTTCATGTCGTCTTTTTAATGCTTTAATGTAATTGTAGTTTTGGTGTCATATCAATGTCCTATGTTTAATCCTGTTTCCTGTGGTAGTGGCTTTATCAAAAAATTATACACTTAAGGAAAGTTTTTTTCTGTATTTTTATAATCCAATTTGGCAGTTACAATCATTAAGATTGTAATTTTTGTTTAAGTTGCTGACACGTCTAGTAATCGCAGTATTATGTGACCACTCCAGATCTCAAAGATATATTTGAAATGACAGAATTGCCATTGCTGTTGTGTCACCGCTCCCCCATCTTCTAACAAATAAAGTATGGCTGGTTGAGTCTGGGCTTCAGCTGTTGATGTTGTCATGTCTGCTGGTGAAGGCCCTCTGCCAGCATGGTCTGCTATATTTGCTCATTAGCTAAAACTACTTCTGTTTGCCCTCAAATTTGCCACTTCCTCCTTTATTCCTTTGCATTTGGCTGCTATATACGAGACATAAAATACCTTGCTATTTCATTTTTTTCAACAAAGCCGTACCTGACAGTAGAAGACATTACTATCTCAAACTACTCTCATACTGACACTTTTGTTAAAGCGCCAACATGATTGGAAAGGTACCCTTCGCTGTCTGTGTGAAGTGCAAGTGGGCGTTCCATAGACTTAAACGTGAAGCTTCCAGCCTGATTTATGACTATTAGTTCCATACAAGTTAGGTAGTGGTTAGGGTTAGGATTAAGGTTAGATAGTGGTTAACCTGGCGCATGTCATCATTAACTTGTCATGTCTCACAAAGACGCTGAAGGGTACTTTGTGTGTCATACATTCTGTGACCAGAAAAATAGAAACTGCTGTTCAGTACTGCGTTGGACCACCTTTGGCCCTGATAACATGCCCAGTTTATGCCAGCTGAATGCCCCTCAAACCAGAAAGTGTGGTAACGTACTTGCTGTTGCAGACACCTGTTGACGTAGTAACACATATGCAAATGGAAAGAGAGGGCTTCTGTTCTTCTGCAGGGGCTTGTTCTTCTGGTCCCTTCTTCTGCAGGGGCAGGGCTTCTGTACTTCCGGTCACTTTCTCTGCAGGGCTTCTGTTCTTCTGGTCACTTCTTCTGCAGGGGCAAGGCTTCTATTCTTCTGGTTACTTAGTGTGTATTGCCACTTTATATGACACCATGGGATGAGAATGGACCTGACTGTAACTATTAAAATGAACAGCTACTAAACCTTTCTTGATTTGGATTTTCAGAGATGAGCTGTTTTCTTATCTATGTCAGCTGTGGAAAGTATCAAAAAAGCAATTCGTTTGCATGTAAATCTTCAGCACTGAAACTTAAATTAAACTGGTGCTGCTATTTTCTATTTCCCCAGATGATAAACTGGTGTCCTCAATGCCATCAATGAATGCTTAATTGAATGGTTAATTGGTTGATGTGAAGTCACCAGTGTGCTCCATTAAAATGTTAACAAAGTGATCCATGTCAACCACAGCCTGGTGATAGTTTTTTTTTTTCTTGTGCCACTTATTTCAAACTGTAGTTAGTCATCCATCGATCCATCCATTATCCAAACCGCTCATCCTACTCTTAAGGTCGCGGAGATGCTGGAGCCTATCCCAGCAGTCATTGGGTGGCAGGCGTTAATTCTTTAATTTCAGTTCCTATACGTAAAGATAAAATAAAATGTTCACCTTAAAGTAAATAAGAACTAAAAGGTTTAGTTGTCATTTGTTTTTAAGTCCTAATTTTAGAGGCATTTTTCCAAAGTTCAGTTTTGTTAAAAGTTTACCTCTTGCATAATTAATATTGTCCTGGTTTTTGCAGACAGATAGTTTTATCCTTTATTTCTTTGAAGAAGATTTTCCTAGCATGCATGGTGTTTTTAACTAATGCTAATCAAACTTCTTCTCTTAGAGAATGTGTCAGTCTCATCAATATAACACTGACAGTGATAAAAAAGTGCCATCAGGTGAACAGCAGGAACAGTCAGGAACATCCCGGATCATGGAAAAGCCTGACCCATTCCCGGTCATGGAAAAGCCTGGCCCAGTAATGGAAATCCACAGCCATGTTGACTTTGTCTCAGATTTGTAAGCAGGATAGTCCCACACACGGTTAACCTCCCCATGGTTAACATTCAGGCTCAGCATCAACATTTTATGGTTAAATAGGAGGCCCAGTTGGTCCTGCTGAGTATCTCTGGACATGTGCTGGCCTCACTGGGTCTTTTTACAGATAGCCTGTTTTAATGAACTGCTCACTTCCTCCTACTGCTCACCAGAGGCCCGTAACACCAAGTGCCATAGATGCCAGATGCAATTTTATTAAAGCTTTATGGCAGATTTCTTGGATCCCTGGTGTGTGTGTTTTAGATTAAAACATCCACCAAAGTGTGTGTGTGTGTGTGTGTGTGTGTGTGTGTGTGTGTGTGTGTGTGTGTGTGTGTGTGTGTGTGTGTGTGTGTGTGTGTGTGTGTGTGTGTGTGTGTGTGTGTGTGTGTGTGTGTGTGTGTGTGTGTGTTGCTACTACTGTGGCTGTTTCCACAGTGCGCCTTTGGCAGGCTGACTGACTGACTGAGCAGTGGAAGGAGTGAAGAGTCTTTCTTTCTCCTATCTCACATGCTTTCCCTGCCTCCTTAAACCAAGGACAGTCTGTTTCCGTTTAAGCTCCTCACACACTTCATACTGTGTTGGTAGTGTTGATCTCTGCTGGTTGTCCTGCAGAGATGAGTTCAGAATGCATCCATCTACATGGAGAAGAGGCCCTCTGCCCAGAGCTGCTGCCACCACTGAGCTGTATATGGATATGGATACACACACACACATGCACACAAAACACCTTCTCACTCAGACAGTGTCTATCATTCCTTCAATCACTCAGCCCTCTCTTTCACTCGCTCTCACACAAACACACTGGTTCGTATTGTCTCGTTCTCTCTCTCTCTGAAGTTGGCGAAAGTTCAAACCACACAGCAAATACACACAGATTGTCTATGTGGGGGAAAGATATGGAAGATCTTCCCAATACGCAATCTGTTCTCCATCAGATGTCATTTAGATGTGGGTTTAAAACAGCATCTAATTTTGGTTGACCTTATGACATCCTTATTACATCCGTATTCTATACCTTAACACATCCTTATTACATCTGTATTTCATACCTTATTACATCCTTATTACATACCTTATTACAGTACTATGACAATAGGTGCAGACATTTTTGCTATGAAAATATCCTCCCTAGCCCTTGTACTGTGTGTTCATATACATACGTACATATACATCAGCTGCATAGCAGCTGGTGAGTGCGAGACGCATGAAAGAAGCCTGTACTGCAATGTATTAAAATCGTTTTTCCTGTATCCGTGTTGATATTCTGCTCCTCATTAGTTGAGCACTCATACACACACACACACACACACACACACACACACACACACACACACACGGTATATATATATTTATATAACTTTGTTAAAAGAAACACTCAATGGTAGGGAAAGTGCTCAACAAATAAGGAGCAAAATAATCCAGTTTTTAGTTTACTTGACTAACTGGATTTTATATATATATGCGTTCTGTGATGGCCTGACGTCTTGCCCAGTGTGTCTCACCCCCTGCTGCCCAATGGCTGCTGGGATAGGCTCCAGCATCCCCGCGACCTTGGAACAGGTTAAACGGTTTGGATAATGGATGGATGGCTATATATATATATATATATATATATATATATATATATATATATATATATATATATACTTGGCACAAAAACTAAGGAAATGTGTGTTTGGTAGATGATATCTTTGTTGTAACAATGCTTCTTAGCAATAAATCTTATACTGTTGGAAAGCCTGTTTATTTCCCTTTCAATTGGTGCCACATTTGTAAGGAACATGCATTTGTGGTATGAACAGCAAAGCTGAGTATGTGGGTTGCGCCCATGAAAAATTTGCCAAATCTTCTCTGCCAATGCCAAACAGCTTATTTTGCTGTTGCTATTGACTCTTGTTTTGAGTTTCTGGTACCCCAGGTGCTGACAATCAGATGCCTGATATAAGATTTATTGCCAAGAAGCATTGTTACAACAAAGAAATAATCTACCAAACACACATTTCCTTACTTTTTGTGCTAAGTTTATACACGCATATATATATATATATCACCCCGTGGACCCACCACATGCGGGGATGAGCATTGGGTAGGGTGCAATGAAGAGAAAACTTTGTTAAAAGAAACACTCAATGGCAGGGAAAGTGCTCAACAAATAAGGAGCAAAATAATCCAGTGAGTCGAGTAAATTCTTTATGAGACAGTGCAAGCCTGTTATATATCTATCTATCTATATATATCTATATATATATCTATATATATATCTATATATATCAACATGGATACAGGAAAAAAGATTTTAATGCCTAGCAGTTTTCCTGTATCCGTGTTGATATTCCGCTCTTCATTAGTTGAGCACTCAACACCATTGACGGTTTCGGGAAAAAAAAACGCGATATATATATATATATATACATACTGTAATGTGCATGGATAAGTGGACACGTTGGCCGCTGTCTGACAGGTCTGACCCTTTAGTCGAGTAGTTAGCGATGTCTCCTGCGGGGCGGCCTCAAAAGTTCCTGTGGTTGCCCCCCGAATTCGCTACAATATAGTATATAAATATGTGTGTGCGTGCGTGCGCGCGCACTTTTTGTACTTAAGTGATTAATGTAAATGCACACTTCTAACAACATTTATGTGTTGGTAAAACAACACAGGAAAAGTTCTATACTCATTTTCCAAGTCTCGTAACTGCTTTCGTTAAAGCCAGTGGTCTGCAGGTTGGGCCAGTCAGATGGGTGTGAGGTGTAGTTGTGTGACCTGAGGACAGGTCGAAGGTACTACTGAACTTTTCAAAATACTTAGGATCCTGTTATTTCTCTTTTCTTTTCTTCTCATGTGATCAGCCAGTAAGAGCTCAGGGGCAGTTCCACTCAGTCTGGCTCCAGCTGCACCCAATGTTTGTGATGGGGGGAAACTCCATAAATCAAAACAGTTTCAGTTAGAAGTGTCTGATGAATAAAAAAAATTGCAACAAAATAAATGTCAGCATACCATTTGAATCCAAGAGGAAAGACTGGAGTGTTTAAAGGGTCTCGGTTAATTTTAACTTCAAGAAATTATGTGCTAACATTTTTGATATAATTTTCAGAAAAAGTCTGTTTTCCATCAAAGTAAATGTTTGATTTTTGATTTTTTTTTATTTGGTATACCCTATTAATCCCCGCGGCACAGTGGCGCAGTGGTTAGCGCAGCTGCCTCACAGCAAGAAGGTCCTGGGTTCGAGCCCCAGGGTAGTCCAACGTTGGTGGGTCATCCCAGGTCGTCCTCTGTGTGGAGTTTGCATGTTCTTCCCGTGTCTGCATGGGTTTCCTCCGGGGGCTCTGGTTTCCTCCCACAGTCCAAAGACATGTAGGCCAGATGAATTGGCCATACTAAATTGTCTCTAGGAATGAATGTGGGTGTGGGGGGGGGGCTGTGATGGCCTGTCCAGGATGTCTCCCCGCCTGCCGCCCAATGACTGCTGGAGTAGGCTCCAGCATCCCCACGACCCTGAGAGCAGGATAAGCGGTTAAGATAATGGATGGATGGATGGATGGCTATTAATCCCCATGGGGCAATTCTTCCTCTGCATTTAACCCATCCTAGCTGTGTAGCTAGGAGCAGTGGGCAACCACTATGCAGCACCCGGGGACCAACTCCAGTTCATCTTGCCTTGGTCAAGGGCATAGACAGGAGTATTAACCCTAACATGCATGTCTTTTTGATGGTGGGGGAAACCAGAGCACCTGGAGAAAACCCACTGCAGACACAGGGAAAAAATGCAAACTCCACATAGAGGACAACCAGGGATGCCCTCCAAGGTTGGACAATCCCGGGGTTCGAACCCAGGACCTTCTTGCTGTGAGGCGACAGCGCTAACCACTGGGCTACCGTGCTGCCCGTGATAAGATTGTGTTAAGAAAACCAAGTAATTGGGTGCTTTTTTTTGTTTGTAACAACAGTCAAACTGGCTTTCAATTCACTCCTGGCAGGTACAACATTGAGCCCAGTCTGTACAGTCCCTACTTCTCTCTGGGAGCCTGTATGGAGGGGCTAAATAACCTGTTCTCTCAGCTGTATGGCGTCTCCCTGATGTCAGAACACTCCAGTGTAGGAGAGGTCTGGAGTGACGATGTTCGCAAACTGGTAAGACGGGATAAAATGTGCAAAATGTGTACAAAGACATTTATTCAGTTGTGTATAATATGTTGTTTACTGTGGGGCGGCAATGTGGGGGGGGTTGTTCAAACAGACAATTTTTCACCTGATTAAAAAGGAACAGGTTCTACACTTTAATGCTATTCTGTGATATTCATTTCTCTATGACACGTTAAACAATAACTCATCCCTAGACTAAAGTAGTCTAGAGTTGTAAACCATGTAAAGGTTAAAACACGTCAGGCTGGTTTTGGTACTCTGCGATGTTAGTATAGCAGGATAAACACAGCTGCAGATAATAATATTAATAAACATTATATCCAGATGATCTGATTCAGCCTTCTTTGATCTAAATGTCTAAGTTTCTGTAAGATTTTTTTTTAAACCTTCTAAACGTTAAAAACATGTCAGGCTGGTCTTGGTACCCTGTGATGTTAGCATAGCAGGATAAACACAGCTACAGATAACAATATTAATAATGCTGATATACCTAAATCTAACAGAGCCATTATGAATATATTTATCTGCAGCTGTGTTTATCCTGCTATGCTAACATCACAGAGTACCAAGACCAGCCTGACATGGTGTAACCTTTACATGGTTTACAACCTGGAGATATCTGCAAACTCACTAAAATTGTCTAGGCTTTAGTTAATCTTGAATCTATGCTATACCATTTTTTTTAGTTTAATTACTGTGTGTGTGTGTGTTTGTGCGCGCACGCGCACGCTTGTGTACATGTGTGTGCATGCCTGGGTCTAGGCTGTGGTACATGAGACGGAGGGGTTGCTGGGATACATCTACTGTGACTTCTTCCACCGGACAGATAAACCTCACCAGGTATACACACACACTCATGTGAAAGCATGCTACTCAGGGTCAGCCAAGGGCAGGTCAACATATAACACAAACCTTGATCATAAATATTGATGGGTTCCATTCCTTTCTCTTCTAGAAATAGGGAATACCCACTGAAACAACCAAATGTTGTGAAAGTAATCTTGCTCTGTGGTTTCTTCTGTCCATTTCTTTCTGTCACCCAGTGCTCTCCGTCCATTTTTAATTCAGCTGAATTTCTTTACTTAAAGATTCTTAACAACATGACAGGAAGAAAGAAGACCCATGTTATCAGTGCAGTCGCCTCTGTGCATAACTGTAGTCCACTGACTTCCAGTTTCTGCTGCAGTGGTCATATCAGTTTCCTGTTTGTTGGCGTGTGCTATTGACAATGGCATATTTTTCACGATGCCTGCAAGATTTACCATGGATAAATGTCAACAACATGCACAGAATTGTCAACAAACTTTCACCTGCACCTACCAGCAGATGGGTGAAAAGTTTCAAGTTGTACATATCAAGTTACGTCCAGACGGAGAGATGGATTTATCCAAGGTAAATCTTGCAGGCATCGCAAAAAATATGCCATTGTCAACTGCACACGCCAACAAACAGTAAACTGGTATGACCACCGCAGTAGAACCGGAAGTCAGTGGACTGCAGTTATGGACAGAGTGGATTGAATGTCATTAATGCCTGTAATCCAATATATAAATTGCAATATACGACATGGCAAATGAGAGTTTATTCAATAAAAGGAAGATAAGAAAAACAAAAATTAAGCATAATAGGTGGTACCATTTTTACATAGGAGTTGTTTTTATTTTTCCTACTTACTGCAGCAGCAAAATCTGCAGCCAAGTCTGCAGTAGTCTCTTCTGCACTTCACAATCTGTCTCTCATTCCTGCACCTTGGTCTGCAAACCTCTCTCCTCTGTCCCTGTCATACTTGCTCTGTTTACTTTTTCCTTCTGTCCACATCCCACACTTCTGCTCCGCTCCCACCAGGACTGCCATTTCACCATCCGTGGCGGGCGTCAATGCCAGAAGACCGGCCAGTACCAGCTGCCAGTGGTGGTGCTGATGCTGAGTCTACCCCATCCCACCAAGAGTGCTCCCACTCTGCTCACTCCTGGCATGATGGAGAATCTCTTCCATGAGATGGGCCATGCAATGCATTCCATGCTGGGACGCACACGCTACCAGCATGTGACAGGTCAGTTTGTACACCTGTACACACACGTTCCATACAGTCTTGCTTTTAAAGTGACAAGCTTACACTTACACATGTGGGGATGTTCACATGAGCACACACCATATCTAACAATGCTCTCATTGTTAAAGTTACACACACACACACACTTTCACACAGAAACATACACATACACTATAAATGCTTTATTGGAATTCACACACATAAATTATATAACCCAGTCATTACAGGACAACTCACATCTAAATCACTTACTGCCTTCTTGGTCTTATATAAATTGTTTATCGGGCTGAAGGTTTAATAAGGTGATTATTAGAAATGGATTATTAGAAATGCATCAACAAACACAAGTTACCCTCACTATTTCATGGACAGTGATAGAACTATAAACAATGTGAATGATGTGGTAACTGGGTATAACAAATGTTTTCTAAGTGTGAGACCAAAACTGGCAGAAGAAAACAATGACCCACAGCCAAAAGAGGTGGGGGCAATTGAGGATTATGGAGATAGAATTCAAACTCAATCTTTCTGAGAGCTGTAGAAGGAAGGGAAATCATTGATGTTATTAACAAGAGTAAGAACCAGACGTCGACTGACTGGAATGGACTTGATATGGACTTTAGTTAAGAAAGTCATTGATGGTATTGTAAACTCACTGACTTACATCTGCAACTTGTATTTCAAAACTGGTACATTTCCATGTAATATGTAAATTGCTAAAGTTATCCCACTATATAAAGCTGGAGATAGACATCACTTTACCAATTACAGGCCTGTGTCCTTACTTTCCCAGTTCTCTAAGATTTTGGAAAAACTTTATATTGCAAGATTTGATAATTTTATTGAGAAACATAAATTGTTGTCCGAAAGTCAGTATGGGTTCCGATCAAACAGATTGACAGCTATGGCATTAATGGAGCTAATAGAAGATAACTAGTTGTATTGATAACAAGAAATATGCAGTGGGAGTATTTATAGAATAAAAAAAAGTGTTGATACAATTGACCATGAAATATTACTTAATAAAGTGATAAGGTATGATATCAGAGGGGTGGGGCTAAATTGGCTGAAAAGTTATGTGGGAAACACAACAATTTGTGCAGAGAGGTGACTACAAATCATCATGCATAGACATTACATGTGGAGTCCCACAGGGGTCAGTATTAGGTAATTTTATTTGCGGATGACACAAATGTTTTTTGTTCTGTGGAGAATTTACAGGAGCTTTTGGAGTTGATCACAGCTGAAATGAAAAAGTTAAAAATGTGGTTTAACAAAAACAAACTATCATTAAATCTGAACAAAACTACGTTTATTTTATTTGGAAATCATAAAATAGACACACAAGTAGAAGTAATGATCAACAATATTAACACTGAAAGAGTATATGAAAAGAAATTTCTGAGTGTGATACTTGACCATAAACTGCTGAGAAAGGCAAGGCACATTCTGGATCGTAAAGCATTGTACAGTCTGTATTGTTCACTTGTATTGCCATATTTGAATTACGGTGTGGCGGTATGGGGGAACACCTACAAAAGCAACCTACAATCATTATGTGTACTACAAAAAAGAGTAATAAGGATAGTAAATAATGTAGGATATAGGGAACACACAAACTTTTTAAATTCACGGGCTATGAAGTTCATGGACCTGGTAGAATTCAAGACTGCACAAATGTTGTACAAAGCAAGATATAATTTACTTCCTCGCAACATATAACATTTGTTCTCAGATGGGGGGGGGTACAATTTAAGAGGAAAATTAAATTTTAAGAAACTCTGTGTTCGTACCACTTGCAAAAGTATGTGTATTTCACGTTATGGGGTAAGTTTGTGGAATGGTCTAGATGAAGACCTCAAGGAAAGCAGAAGTTTAAATCAATTCAAAAAGAGGTCCAAAAAATATTTTAGAGGTACAAGGATGAGGAGGAGGTTTTGCTCCTCATGACTATGAGACCCATAGTGGATGTTGTTATTGTTGTTTCGTGGAAATCATTGTTGTTGTTTTCTTTTGTTGTTGTTGTTGTATTATTGTTTTTATTTTTTATTGCTTTTATTATTTTTTATTGAGTCATTCTGAGATAGTTATTTAGAATGACATACTGTGATGTGTGAAAAACTAAGTTTATTATTTAGGTTTATTAATTAAGCATTAGAGAGGGGGCAGGAACTTATAAGTAGTAACTTCCTCCTGCTCCTTTTCCAACATATAATTTTTGTTGGATTCTCTATTGAGAGTTCTTGTTGAATTCTTCTGGTTTTATTTTTATCATTTGTTGTTTGTTTATTTTATTTTATTTTATTTTATATTTATTTATTTTTGTTATGCTTGGTAATTTTTTCTTTTATTTTGCATGTTCGAAATAAAGACAATTGAATTGAATTGAATAACAGAACAGCAATCTGGGAAGCAATCAATGCTTGACCTTTTGAGAGCTGTGTCTGATAGTAATGACCATTTGGTTTCCAAATGTCACAGGTTAAAATTATTTCCCTGTTTTTGTAGACTAAAGGCTGTATTTATGCAGTTCATCATGGCATAGTGACTTGAGAAAAGAGGGTAAATCCAATTAAGAATTAGGCCTGAGGAGAGCTTCACATTTTATAGTAGGTGTCAGTAGATACCATTTTACCTGTCAGGTATTGAGGGACACACCTTCTGCCTGTAATCCAAGATGCTTCAGAATCTTAAGTTCAACATTCAGTAACAACAATATCCGCTTCCTGAAGTGTACTGTATCATGTGCTTACTTGAAGACTGTTTCTTACTTGAAGACGGTTTCTTACTAGAAGACTGTTTCTTTCGCAGCATCCATCAGCAGTGTGGCATGTTGACTAATCTGTCAATCTGAATTGCTCTGTTGCACTTCTTAATACCTTTTTTAAAAATAATATTTGTATTACACAAGTCTATGCTTTATCCTTTATGTTTCATATCATTCCTGCACATTTTACCAACTGCCTTATTTTTTTTTATGGTTTTATTTAATACATTTATACACATACTAGGTAATGCATTTATTTATGAGCTCCTCTTCTGCAGGGACTAGATGTGCCACTGACTTTGCTGAGGTCCCATCCATCCTCATGGAATACTTTGCCACTGACTATCGAGTTGTCAGCCAGTTCGCCCGCCATTATCAAACTGGACAGGTAAACCCCGCTACAACTGATTTGTGTGAATGATATGCTACCTTTGGTTATAATCAGGGTTACAAATACAATTATACTATGTTCAAGTCAAACTTGAATTGTTTGTTGTAGAGAGATGGATTTCACAGTATCACAGTAAGATTAGTTTTACTTTACTTATGCATCAGTGGGCCAAGATGAGTTAGACATTTTTCACCCAGGATGAAATGGGTTTGAGTCAAGTTTCTGACTTGTATGACATATCATCTCCTTCCTCTCCCTCTTGTAGTCACTCTGTGCTGCATAGCGTGTGATGTAGCATGTATGTTTAAGAAGTAAAACCAAAGGAAGCGTTCTCAAATTTATATGGATAGGCCAGGGAGATGGACGAATATTATAGCTTACCTGCACATTAATTCTTTCCTTATTCCTTGTGTGCTCAGCCTCTGCCTGAGAGTATGGTGGCCCGTCTGTGTGAGTCCAAAAAGGTGTGTGGGGCTGCAGATACCCAGCTACAGGTATCGTACCTCCTTCCTTCCACATGCCAATCACAACTACACTCAGGCTATATGTATATTATGGTTTAATTTCAAAAAGAATTGAGGCAACAATATGGACATATTATAACAGCTGCCCATCATATCTTTTCAGAGCATTATTCTCTCCCATCTAGCAACCACTTTATTAACAAATATTTTCTTTGGGAAATGTTTGTTAGTATTGGCAAACATGCTTTAGACATCCTTGGGGCATGTTGGTGTATTTATGGAAAGGTGAAGTGCTCTTGTCCAAGGAAACTAAATTATTATTATTTTTTTCCCCCTTTTTCTCCCTAGTTGTACTTACCTAATTGTACCAATTACCCTATTTTCCGAGCCATCCCAGTCACTGCTCCACCCCCTCTGCTGATCCGGGGAGGGCTGCAGACTACTACATGCCTCCTCCGATACATGTGGAGTAGCCAGCCGCTTCTTTTCACCCGACAGTGAGTTTCACCAGGGGGACGTAGCGCGTGGTCACGCTATTCCCCCACTCCTCCCCCCCAAACAGGCACCCCGACCAACCAGAGAAGGCACTAGTGCAGCAACCAGGACACATACCCATATCTGGCTGCTCACCCACAGACACGGCCAATTGTGTCTGTAGGGACTCTCGACCAAGCTGGAGGTAACACGGGGATTCAAACCGACGATCCCCGTGTTGGCAGGCAATGGAATAGACCACTACACTACCCGGACACCCAGAAACTAAACTATTAGTATACACTGTCAATACCTGACATCAATCTAACAACATTTTGAAGATCAGCTTCACCAGATCTCTCCCCTAACCAACATGCTAATCAAATGTGATTTGAATGGTGCTTTTTTGAATATTTTAGAAAGAAAGTGATACTAAACTGAGTTAAAAACATTCACATGGCATGGATGCTATTATTCACTGGAAAATATTCTCAAATTTAAGCTGCAGTATTACTGTACATGTATCTCCTGCACAGCAGCACATGCTGCCTGTGATATCCCTCTTTTCTTGATAGTTGTCTTCACAAGATGTCGCTATTGTTTCTACTGACTTATTAAGTCTCTACAGCACAGTGTGCAGAGGGCTAGTGTCCAGTGCTTTGATTTTAGTTATTCAGATAGAGATTAGGTTTGTGAATAACAATTTGGATTTATTTGCTCCCATTTTAATAAAAAACAATAACTTCAATGGGGATATATCTTAATAGTTTTAACATTCAATAGAAACTTTTTTTTTTCCGGTGCAGATATTCTACGCCGTCTTGGACCAGATCTACCACGGCAAACCTCAGAACCGCTCCACCACAGACGTCCTGAAGGAGATGCAACAGAAATTTTATGGCTTACCTTACACACCGAATACGGTATGCACTTGAATGTCTGTGCAGTTTGTGGACTTATTTTGAGTTGGTGGGCCTTTTTTTAATCTTAATAAGATCAGTTACAACTTTTAAAGTTAATGTTTTCAAGGATAATCCCACTTTAAAAATTTGAACCATGCTGTTGGAATTAGATACGGAGCACTGAAATGGCACAAACCTGATAGGTTGAGTTCTCCTTCAGCTTTTGTCTTCCTTCCTTCTCTCCCTCTGTCTCTCTCTCTGGCTTTATATCTTTTACCAGGTACAGCACCGTTTAAGGGATTAAAGTTTTTTAGGAGCCCCTGCTAAAATAACAAAGCAGAGGTATACTTTGAATGAGCTCTCCCTGGGGGAAATATTTGAAACTCTTTCTACTGGTCCTTTGATGAAAAAAGCGCCCTCCCCCTTCAGCTATGGGCGAGGGGATAAGGCCAAGAAGGAAGAGAGAAATGAAAACACAGTCATAATTTACCCAGAAATGGCCTCCATAAAACATTTATTCTGGGCTATAATTATTTGGGTGCCATCGGGAATAAAGAAAGCTCAGCATTGCTGTATATTTTCCCCATCTTTAAAAAGTCAGTTGAGTCCTGCACAGTTTCAGCTGCAGCCTGCCATGCAGCTAGCTCTTTGGGGGACTGTGGTTTATGTTATATACTTTCCCCGCTGTCGCAGTCACTGATCTTCAATTTCCCAACTGCTCTGAAAGTTCTAACAGACATGTAGCCTCAGATTACACATCTGACCAAAGCGGGATCATTTTCCTCATTTGAACTCCTCAGAAATGCTCTAATTGTATTGCCTGTGTTTCTGGGACTCTGTTAAGGGATCAGAACGAGTGAAAACGTTTTTTTTTTTTAGAATGTACAGTAACAGATTATATTTTACTTTTGGTATTTATGCGCTCTGTCTCCCATCCCTCTCATCATCATGGCAAAAGAGCTCAGTAAAACTTTTTCCAGGGAAAAGTGAAAATATGAACGGCTAATAGGTTACAGAGAGCTACAGATTCTAAACTTGAGGATGATGATGACCTCTGTATAATTTATAGAGCAAGGCTATTAGTTTCTGCTCTCCACCCAAGGAAAGGATCAGCTGTGAGTAACGCGGACCATGTGAGACCCTTGGGCTGAACATAATATTTAGAAATTAATGACGGCAAGCACAACATTCCACTAGTTCTGTTGACATTTCTCTAATCTGTGTATCTTGCTTTTGGAAACTTTAGGGCCTAGTGTCCTTGTCTTCTTTTTTTAAAGGAATAGAGCACATCCTAGCACATATAGATCTGAATTCTGCGCACAAAATGTCGTGGTGTGCCTTATCACCATGAACAAAGGCCCACCAGCCGTGTTTGGAGAGAACAAAAATGTCTTTTATCTCATACTCAAGAGAAACATAGTGAAAGCTTGTGCTGACTTTGTCTGCCTTTTATGTAAGGATCAAAAGGATATTCAGTTGACATGTGACCCACTCACATTCTTTCAAAAGAGTTGACATTAATCATTTGATGCGAGGTAAATGGGGTTGAAAACAAAGAGGAGCTTGGAGGTTTGAAAATCATTTTTGTGGCACGTTGTGACGAGTGCTTCAAGCATCACTTTAAGCCTTAGACAGCACATTAAGCTGTTCTTCAATGGATGCCATAGCTTATCTGTTTCCTTAATATTTGCAGCCATAAATCTTTTCATAACATTTAAGATACAGTATAATCATTATTTAGTTGGCCATTACTTAGTTACCTACAGTGCATGGATATTTTACTCTCCAAATTAGTGCAAACTTTAAATTGGGTGAAGTGAAATGTTATTCCGTTTGGCATACATTTTGTCATCTTAATATTGTTGATTGCATTTTTTTTGTGTCTTTTGCTACAAGTCGGTGTATATATTTATATTTTTTCATTTAGCAGACACTTTTTTCCAAAATAACTTACAAGCGATTCAGCATTTAGCATATATTTGTTTGTCAATCCACAGGTATTTTTGAGCACTGGATATTACTATCCATATCATAGCCAAGAGTGTATGTCATTTCAAGAGTCATTCACCAATATTGAATAGGAAATTCCAAAATGGTTAGACAATGCTGCAAACCAGTATCAAAGTCATGCTTATAGACCATCCATGACCTGGAAAAGGGATGTTTTAAACCTTTCTTGAATGAAGTAAGCAAGTCTGCAGCTCATTCAACCACTTTAAGGCCAAGTGAGAGAAAGGTTTGGACCTAGAGCTCAGCCATTTTGAGATGGTCATAGAATTTAGTCTACCAGATGTAAAGCGAAGAGGGTGAGGAGGAGTGTACTTCAAATATGGGTTTGCAGGTAAGTTGATGCAGTTTCTTGAGCTGCACAGAAGCCAGCAGCAGGCTACAGAACTTTATACAGGCAGTAACCAGGAAACAGTGTAAGGATACAAAAGAGAGGTGAGACGTGTGTGCATTTTGGCACACACAAACCAAGTGAGCAGTGTTGGTTCTGCATTATTTCTATGGATTGCAGGGACTGGGAAATAATTAAGAAGTGCATTGCAAAAGTCAGAGATGAATAGAGCCTGGACCAGAACTTTAGTGTCATGCTCTGATAAGTACAGCTGGATCTTTAAAAGGTTGCACCAAGCAAACCAGCAGGAACAGGAGACAGCCGCACCTCATTTTTGGACAAATCAAATTGGAGATGTTGCTCCCTCATTCTAGAAGATGATATATCAGCGAGGCAAGAAGTAAGCCATGCAGACACCTCAGTGTCTTCAGGTGAAAGGGGAAAAAATTATAGGAAAAAGAATAGTTGGGTGTCATCGGCATAAGAGTGGTAGGGGAAATTGTGTGCGGTTAATGGACTGAGTTAGGTGGTATGGAGTGTGAAAAGGAGTGGGAAGAGCACTTAACCTTGAGGGTGGCCCATTGTAACCTTTCAAGGGGCAGACACGTAACCCCTCAGTGATACATGGTATGACTTCTCTGACAGTTACAATTGGATCCACTTTAGTATTTAGCCAGCAGTGCCCAGGTCCATCAGTGTCGACAGTAGAAACCTGTGATTCACTCTGTTAAATGCAACAGGTAAAGGAGGATGACAACTTATGATTTAAAGGCCTTGACCTGGTTGGCTGATTTAGGAACTGCAAAAAGAGCACATCAAAGTAGACTGACCTCTCTTAAACCCAGATTGATTGAATCAAGTAGGTTATTCTGTGAGAAAAAAGTAGGAGAGCCCATGACATGCTGCTTGTTCAAGAGTTTTGGCTAGGAATGGTAGCAATGATACCAACTGATAGTTTAGGACCAGAGTAGGATCTAGTGATGATTTTTTGGGCAGCACGTTGGCCCAATGGTTTAGCACTGTTGCCTCACAGCAAGAAGGTCCTTGGTTCGAACCCCAGGCTGTCCAAGGTACTTTCTGAGTGGAGTCTGCATGTTCTCCCTGTGTCTGCATGGGTTTCCTCCGGGTGCTTTGGTTTCCCCCCACCATCAAAGACATCAAATTCTCTGACCAAGGCTATGACAAAGAACTGGAGTTGTTCCCCAGGTTCTGCACTGTGGCTGACCACTACTCCTAGTGTGCACAGCTTCCCACCGTTTCTAGTGTGTGTACAGAGGATGGGTTAAATGCAGAGAATGAATTTAATTTTATGTATGTGCAGCAGTGACAATAAATTACGTTCTTCTTCAGCAGTGGGGTGAACCAGTTATCTCAAAGTTGAATGGAAAGACACCAGATAAGAGTGTTGAGTTGAAAGTGGGAACCTCAGAATTGCATCTCTGCTCTTCGCAGATGATTTGGTTTTGTTGGCTTCATCAGAATGTGACCTCCAGCATGCACTGGGGCGGTTTGCAGCTGAGTGTGAAATGGCTGGGATAAGAGTCAGCATCTCCAAGTCTGAGGCTATGGTTCTCTACCGGAAAATGGTGGATTGCTCCCTCTGGGTTGGGGACGAGTTGTTGCCTCAACTGAAGAGTTCAAGTATCTCAGGGTCTTGTTTATGAGTGAGGGTAGGATGAAGCTGGAGATTGACAGGCAGATTGGTGCAGCATCAGCAGTAATGCGGACGTTGTACCGGACCGTTGTGGTGAAGAAGGAGCTGAGCTGGAAGGCAAAGCTCTCAATTTACCAGTCAATCTTCGTTCCAACCCTCACCTATGGTGATGAGCTTTGGGTAGTGACCGAAAGGGTGAGATTGCGGATACAAGCGGCTGAAATGAGTTTCCTCTGTAGGGTGTCTGGGCTCAGCCTTAGAGATAGGGTGAGGAGCTCGGACATCTGTAGGGAGCATGGAGTAGAGCTGCTGCTCCTCCTTGTCGAAAGGAGCCAGTTGGGGTGGTTTGGGCATCTGATTAGGATGCCTCCTGGGTGCCTTCCTTTGGAGGTTTACTGGGCACGGCCAACTGGGAGGAGAACCCAGAGTAGACCCAGAACTCGCTAGAGGGACTACATGTCCAATCTGGCCTGGGAATGCCTTGGGAACCCCAGGAGGAGCTGGAGGGCGTTGCTAGGGAGAGGGACGTCTGAAGTGCCCTACTTAGCTTGCTACCACTACGACCCGACCCCGGAGAAGTGGCTGATAATGAATGATGAGTTGAAAATGTGTTAGATAGGAAGTGATGGTGGGGTGATGGTCTGAAAAGGCAACGAGGGAATGTAATCAGCACAGGATGCGAGACAGTGAGGGAAGAGAAGTTTGGAGAATGGTTTTAGTGAGGAGACAGAAGTTGAATATAATAGAAGTCTAAGGAACAGTAGTAGTGGGGGGAGAAATGGCAGAGAAAGCAGGAGCTAGGCATTGATCACTGGTGGCTGTCAGTGGTGAGGTGTGCAGTTGGAATGACAGATGGGTTCAAGGTTGAGGTGGTATATCAAGGATCGGCTCTGAGCCCTTTCTTGTTTTCAGTGGTGATGGACAGGTTGACGGACAAGATCAGGCAGGAGTCTCCGTGGACTATGATGTTTGCGGATGACATTGTGATCTGTAGCGAGAGTAGGGTGCAAGTTGAGGAAAGCCTGGAGAGGTGGAGGTATGCACTGGAGAAAAGAAGAATGAAAGTCAGTAGGAGCAAGATGGAATACATATGCGTGAATGAGAGGGAGGACAGTGGAATGGTAAGGATGCAAGGAGTAGAGGTGACGAAGGCGTATGAGTTTAAATACTTGGGGTCAACTGTCCAAAGTAACGGGGAGTGCAGAAGAGAGGTGAAGAAGAGAGTGCAGGCGGGTGGAGTGGGTGGAGAAGAGTGTCAGGAGTGATTTGCAACAGAAGGGTACCAGCAAGAGTTAAAGGGAAGATTTACAAGATGGTTGTGAGACCAGCTATGTTGTATGGTTTGGAGACAGTGGCACTGATGAAAAGACAGGAAGTGGAGCTGGAGCTGGCAGATTTTCACTGGGAGTGACGAAGAAGGACAGGATTAGGAACGAGTATGTTAGAGGGACAGCTCAGGTTAGATGGCTTGGAGACAAAGCAAGAGAGACAAGATTGAGATGATTTGGACATGTGTGGAGGAGAGATGCTGGGTATATTGGGAAAAGGATGCTGAATATGGAGCTGCCAGGGAAGAGGAAAAGAGGAAGGCCAAAGAGGAGGTTTATGGATGTGGTGAGAGGACATGCAGGTGACTGGTGTGACAGAGGAAGATGCAGATGGCAGGAAGAAATGAAAATGGATGATCCATTGTGGCGACCCGTAACGAGAGCAGCCAAAAGTAGTAGTAGTGGTGGTAGTAGTAGTAGTAGTAGTAGTAGTAGTAGATTGTTATCTCTGGACTTGCACCATGTTCCCTCAGTCAGATGAAGCTGGGCCCTATCCTCCCTCAGGTCATCATTCAGCCATATGCAGGTAAACTGCTTTATTAGCAGGCGGGCAGAATTTGTCAATATGCAGTGCTCAGATTGAGCACTGCATATTAAAAACTTTGTTTTTTTCCATATTTCCCATTCAATCGAATTGGCCGCTGCGTAAAAGACTTCTAATGGCAGAAAAACACAGTTTTTTTCTGTCAGTGTGTGTGTATCTGTCCGCTGCTAATCTCGCATATTACTGGGCCTGTCAGCCCAATGTCTTTTTTTCTGGATTTTTCCCCCTTTTTCTCCGTCATTTTATCCAGCCAATCACCCCACTCTTCCAAGCCATCCCAGTTGCTGCTCCACCCCCTTTGTCGATCCGGGGAGGGCTGCAGACTACCACATGCCTCCTCCAATACATGTGGATTTGCCAGCCGCTTCATATCACCTGACAGTGAGAAGTTTCACCAGGGGGATGTAACATGTGGGAGGATCATGCTGTTCCCCCCGGTTCCCCCTCCCCTCCGAACAGGCGCCCCGACTGACCAGAGGAGGCGCTAGTGCAGCAACCAGGACACATACCCACATTTGGCTTCCCACCCACAGACACGGCCAGTTGTGTCTGTAGGGATGCCTGACCAAGCCAGAGGTAACACAGGGATTTGAACCGGCGATCCCCATGTTGGCAACAGAATAGACCACTACACTACCTGGATGCCCACCCCAGTATCTTTTGTGAATGGTTATGACTATATGATCAAGGACCTCTCGTGGTTGCGGTGATTGCTTTGAAAGACCTGTTTTATACTGCAATTGAGTGGTAACTTCTCAGCTGGTTAGCCACCAAGTCCAAGCATTGGAGAAGGTGAAATACGCCTGGTGGAGATCTGCACTCTACTGAGTGCATTCTTCTAGTCGAAAAAAATAATTCGAATATTGCTTTTAAGGTTTTTTTTTTCCCACAGTAAAGTATTTTCTTTATGTGGAAGATATTTTTAAGTCTCATATAGTTTACATATACAAGTAACATTGTCTTTGAATAAAGAATTCATTTTTGAGTTATCGTTTCCAAGTTATATACAAGTCATTTCTGCATCATTAAAGGGACTGACAGGAAGAGAAAACACAGGTTGCAGAGATTGCAGAGTTAAACGAATTGAACTGCCTTAGTCCCCTACCTTTTCATATTGAAATTAAAAAAAAAAGTTTTTAAACATTATTGTAACCCAAAACTGTTTTGTTTGGTAGTTTGATTGGTACATTAGAGTGCAATTTTTAATCATTAGCTGACAAACTTTAATTCCACCTATCTTGTATTTCAGAGACATGGAAAGGCTTTAGCCTCATAAAAAACCCAATGAATTTTGATTGAGATTTGTCCTGAATAATTGTTAGCACCTATTTGAACTCGTGACCAATTATAGGATTCCTCATTAAACAGTGATGAGCTATGGCCTCATTAAATAGCATTCAACTTACTCTTAGGAAGTTCTTGAAGTCAACTTTTGATAAAATACAATGAGATTACATACTGCCTGCATTTCAGAATTCACCCGTCAGTGTTAGCCAAAACCAATAAGAGAAATAAAATGGGAATTAATTTGACTCAGTTTCCAGTGGTCCTCAAGCCAACCTCAAAGAGATATTCTGATTTAATCTCAAGCAAGCTTCTAAATGTGTGTGTTCTTTTGACATTGCTGCTAAAGATGAGGTCCAATGGTAAAAAAATAAAGTGTGTGTGGGGGGTCGTCTATGGACCTGTTTAGTTCTGCTAACTTTGACAGCTGGAGTCCTCTTAACTGGCTGACTGTTTGAATGTTTGCCAGCTGAAATTCCCTGGAGTCCTCATATACTAAGATCATAAAAGATCTTGTTTCAACAGTCCAACCCCTTTCCTCCTCAAAAAGAGGAGAAGCGATAGGGATTTTCTACCATTTAGGAATTTCCTTTTTTATTCTTCAAAAGAAGAAAATGGTAGGTTGTAGACTCGTGTTTTGTGAGAGAACTTTAGTGGAGGAAGGCTGCAGCTACCTTCCTAATACAGTCATTGCATTGAAGGTCATAAAAGCAATATAACTGTATGACTGATGGAGATGGGCAATGCCCACCATGATGATGACCTTTTAGAAGTGTCTATCCATTAACCCATTCACCCAGTAATATATTTTTGCAGAGTTTTTATTCTATTAAGACGGGGGTTTTTTTCTTGACGTTTGAGGTTAATTTCAGTTGGTCTGGGTCCATTCCACTGTCACTTAAAAACTTTAGAAGAGTAAACTGGATGGATTTTCAGTTAAAATGCCTAATGACCTTGCTCTGCAGCTTTTTCTGAAATGGCTAGCCACGGTAATGAAACGGCTATATTTTTCTCGTCCCCTCAGCAGGTCTAACAAGCAGGAACGCTTAAGGAACACTTAAGCCTTTTGAGGCTCTGTTGGCCTCCCTTCCCCTCAGCTACACCCTCATCACACACACTGCTTCAACAAACCCATTAAATGTTTAATTTTGTAAAAACGAATACATAGTTACAAAAGATAATTGCACAGTCCCTGTGTTGAGCACAGCTTCTTTATATGATAGCCAGAGTTCTGTTTCTAGTTGTGCCCATACTTAGGTGTTCTGTCGCATCCAGCCTGATGTAGTAAAATCTGCTGACGGCTTGATTAATTTAAGCTTTTCCACCATATTGCCGGGTGAAGGATCTTACGAGCATGGTTTCCCTTTCATTTCCTAAATAGGCATGGCAGCTGAGATTCAGCCATTTAATTGGCTATGGGGCCAAGTATTATTCCTACCTCATGTCCAGGGCTGTGGCCTCAATGGTGTGGAAGCAGTGCTTCATCCAGGATCCCTTGAACAGGTGAGACAAACGTTCAGCTTTATTTTAAAATGCTTATTAATTGTGGATTATGACAACAATCCTGCAACTTTGTAAAATATCCCCAAAACATAGGGGCATTTTAGGGACATGCAAGACCGGTCTTATGTGTTGATCTCACTGGTCATTCTAGAGGAAACGGTCTGGTCTCGCTCCTATCATGCAGTTTTGAAATGGCAGGCCCATCCAAAAAAAAAAAAAAGGGTGGTTCAGTAACAGCTTTGGAGGCAAATCCAGGGGACAAAGTAGTCGAGACATGATGCAGCAAAATTCTCTTAAAGAACCATATCTATTTGATAGACTGGTCTGACTGGTCTGACTTCTGAGGTTAAATTAAATTGAGATTCAGAATGGAAAAAACCTGTAGAAAAGATAACTGCTGTAAAAATGAGCACAAGTACAGTTTCATGTATGCTATTTGTCACATGTCTGTCTCTTATAGGTATGTAAGTATGTATGTATTTCTCTTATATATGTCCAAACACATGCAGATCAGGTGACTCGGCCATACTAAATTGTCCCTAGGTGTGTGTGTGTGTGTGTGTGTGTGTGGGAGGGGGGGCCCTGTGATGGACTGGTGGCCTGTCCAGGGTGTCCTCCCCGCCTGCCGCCCAGTGACTGCTGGGATTGGCTCCAGCATGCTGCGACCCTGAGAGCAGGATAAGCGGTTTGGATGATGGATGGATGTCTCTTATAAGAAATTAATAAATAACCCCGTGACCGTTCAGAAAACTCTTCCTCCAAAGTAATTTAACTTGGCCAAAAACTGCCCCCTGTCTGAGATGATTTCATACCCTACTTAAATCCCTAATAATAAAAAGACCATCACATTTTATTTCCCAGCATTGATATTGGAGAGCTGACGTGCACTGAACATGGCTAATCATTAGTCTGTTTTGTGAAGAGTATCTGAGCTTTGTGATGTAGGATGCAACTTGTTTATTTTATTAGTTAACTTTTATTAGTTACTTTTTACTTTTTCACATCAAAAACAGTCTTCATCAGATGCGTTTTCTTAAGTGACTAAATTTCACACTTTCCATCTATGAAAGCATTTTGAACTGGGCCAAAGAACAACTCACGTTGCTGAGGCGGCATTATTTCATTATTTCAGAGAGTGTGGAAGCAAGTTTTCTGTTGAATGATTCCCAGTCCGTCCTGTTCATTTCAGGAAGAAATACACTTAGTTCCTTTTAATTAATTACTTATTTTCAATAATTGCTTTGATATGCTTATACCTATGTGGCAGCTGTTGGATGTAAGAACAGTCCGCTTAAGTAATAAAAAATTCTCGGGGACGTCCCGGTAGCGTAGCAGTCTATTCCATTGCCCTACCAACACGGTGATCGTCGGTTCGAATCCCCGTGTTACCTCCGGCTTAGTTGGGCGTCCCTACAGACACAATTGGCCGTGTCTGCGGGTGGGAAGCTGGATGTGGGTATGTGTCCTGGTCACTGCACTAGCACCTCCTCTGGTCAGTCAGGGCGTCTGTTCGGGGGGCTGGGGGAAATAGCGTGAGAAGAGAAACGGCTGGTGACTCCACATGTATTGGAGGAGGCATGTGGTAGTCTGCAGCCCTCCCCGGATCAGCAGGGGGGGATGGAGCAGCGACTGGGACAGCTCAGAAGAGTGGGGTGATTGGTCGGATACAATTGGGAGAAAAGGGGGAAATAATACAACAACAACAAAAATTTCCCCAAATTCAGTCGCCTGCTTTCATAGGACAGTGGTTTTATTCGTACTTGAGGCTTATGGAACAGTGGATATGTATTTGTCACTAACTCAGAACTTCTTGTGCTGTAATCTGATGTTTGAATATGTTTGTAGTGTGACACTACCTTGAATGGACTGTCTCCATGTGTTTAAAGACCATGGTGAATGCTAGTGAAAGGTTCATGATAGGACAAGTACATTGATAGGGAGGGCTGAGATGAACGCCTCTTGACAGGCAGCTCTCTCCTAGAGACTGTCTAAGTCTCGACTGCCTGACATTGAACATGACATTAATATGAAACCTACACCGACGTTGGCAGGTGTCTGCTTTAATCTGCAGCCAGACACCATCATCCACATCACCAGAGCCCAACTTGTGCAGTCAAAGGTTGAGCAAGTGCTCAACCTTTGACTGCACAAAAACCTTTGTTAGAAAAAAAAGAAGCTCCTACCACATCTTAAGTCTGTGCAGCGCTGAAGCTTTTTATATCCTTCCCTCACAATTTTGGGTTTTCTGTCCCTAGCCACATGTCTTCCCTTTCCCACCAATATTGTTTTCGTTCCACCTGCAGTTGTCAGATCTCCATCTCCTGTCACCTGTGTGGTGAAGAGTGATGGTTTTGCAGACTGGGGACTTGGCCCCTGGGCTCAGAAGAGCAGGTGGTGGGAGGAAGCAAGCATGAATACTAGTGGATGTAATCTCATCTCTTTCTTCTGTCTTTCACTAAGGGACATGGGCGAGCGCTACCGCCGGGAGATGCTGGCCCATGGAGGAGCAAAGGAACCCATGCTGATGGTGGAAGGTAATAGACCACATGTCAGAAATAATACATCTCAGCATGCACCCATTTAAAACTTTACTCCTCTACGCCAAATGTGGGCAGGATCATGTTCTTTGCAACCATTTTGTATTTTAGAACGCTTAAAAAGTCAGTGAATTCATGGTTTAAATGGCATGATCAGTTTTTTGTATTAGGTAGAAAATTCTAAAATGATTAGATTAAAACAAGCAAGGGACTTAACCCCAGCCAGCTGATGTGGAGCTTCTCAGTGGCCAGCAGTAGGCTACGCTTGTATTGATCAGCTCTCAGGAGTCAATATCTGTAACTGTGTTGAATATGAAATAGGACATGGTTAGGGCACTCAGCTGACATTCTCTGGATAAAAAAATAATGTCATAAAAAAGATTAATGAATTCACTGAGCACCCACCAGACCCCGGGTTCCCACAGACCTCCAGGGCTTTGTTCATCTATACTGAACAAGTTCTGTAATTGCTCATAGTTCATCATTAGTTGCCAGCAATTTAGGAAGTCAGGTATCAATCATTTTCCAGCTTGTAACACCAGTAAGTAGGTCATATATAATTGCAATTATGCAATCTTTCTTAAATTTTTTTGGCATACTGGACAGCCCACAAGATCAAAATGTTTGGTTTTTTTTTTCTTCTTTGGCAGGTCTCTTTTTATTGGAAGTGCTTGGTCTTGTCCCTAATATGAGAGTTACACTGTCAGTTGGAAGACAGTCCTTAACACAGAAATCTATTGTACCTAAAAGCTGTATTGAACAGCACCTGAGATTTTAAGTGTGTGTTGCTTGGTGTGTCATGAATGACAGAAGAGGCAGTAAGTCTATTAGTCAGGTTGTAATTCTCTCAGGAATTCACAGCTGCTGCTGTTGTGGTTTGGCCCGCTGGCTGCTGCAGACCCTACAATACACCGTGTTCACCATTTCAGCATGTCTCACAGACCTGTACAGGGGTTTGATCCCTGATAACCAAAACCCAGCGTAATGTAGATGGCTAACAATTGTATGACTACCTCTGCAGCAACTGCACACTCAGATCGATGCTGGTCGGGGGCTCAGCTGAGGTCACATGTCTGACCTCTTGTAAAACCTGAACTATGAAGGTAAAAATGTGTTTTGCATTCCAATATTTTTTTTTTCAGAGACAGGGAGTCATTTAAGAAGGAGACAAAGAAAGAAATAGCTCATAGTGGCTTACATTGCAGGGTGGAAATACCAGGAGGGAATGATGAAGAACCCCAAACATATACTGTACCATTCCCCATCCCACATTTCCTGGGCACTGGAGGGCACCTGAGATCACCCCTTGTTGTTTGACCCTTGAACTTCGGTGTCAGGTGATGTAATTTCTGTAGCAGCTGTGGTTGCTGATGGATGCCTGACAAATCAAAAGCTGCCGTAAGCATCTGCTTCTTCTCATCCCTTCATCCTCCCATCGCTTCCTGCTCTTCACCCAAACTCTTTCTCTCCCCCACCCTTCTGCCCCCCCCCCCCACCGCTCACCTTGAGCAATGGAGGAAGGGGTGCTGCGGCAGGCTTTTTAACTATGACATGCTAGGACACAACACCAGGAGGGAGGGAGGGGATAGGAGAAGAGAAAGAGACCGAGAATTAGGTGACAACTAGTGTGCTGTAAATCTCTCCCTCAGGGATACTGCCTCCTACCATTGGATTGCCCCTCCTGACAGTTCCATCCAGGGCCAGGCCCAGCCTCTGAGATTACACCCGCTAGGATCCCCACTCCCTGTCATTAGATCCACTCTGCAATTAACTGTCGTTAAACCGACACTATTTACTTTCACAGTTCACTTTGAAGTGGATGCTGCCCTGAGTATAGGCCAAGGCCTTACATGCAGAACAGCGATCAAGGTCACTCCCATCCGTCTGCTTTTCTTAGTCATAAATACAAGTCTCATGACTATTACAATACCCTCAAAAAATGTGGACAAGGCACTGTCCTCACATCATCGGAAATACATAGAGAATAATGTCTAGCTGAAAAAAATTCAGTTTATTGCCAAAAAACAAAACAAAACTCTGAAATCAAAAGCACCTAATCTTGAATTTGTTGGCAAGACATGAGATCAGGTGTGTTTTTTTTACATAATGCAGACAGTTCCATGAGTTAGGTCTTCAGTTGCTGTATCTGGTTTTACCCTGGGCACCTGCATATGCTCCTCTCTTTCAGATCACAGTATCATCTCTCTGGATGGAGAAATGCTTAACCTGGGGACCTGATGGGATCAGGGTGTCATCTGGCCCCCTCAGTGTTTTGATGGCTACATCTGTCCTCATGATTTAGAAGATCATCATGAATTCAAACTACTGAATAAGAGCATGTGCTGAAACGTTTAGCTTTTCACTATTGTTTTCTATGGGGTTGTCGAGTTCACCGCATCCATCTTGAATGCCTATTGGGAGATGGAAAGAAAGAATATGGAGCAAATCAACCATGAGTTTTTATGTCCTTAGCTGTATTGGAGCCAAACTATTACATGAAGCTCAGAGTATCCAGATTCAGCCCATCACAGTAGACCCTTTCTTAACAAAGACCTGTGTGGATGAGAGTGTGTTACAGTTCCTTCTGACAAAGTGGTTTAGAGAGCAGGAGGTTTAGAGGGCAGGTTGTTTCGAGGGCAGGAGGGCACACGGGGGATCGTAGCAGGCCAGGAGACACTAACCAGAGGTCAGCCATTCATCTGTATGGCCCCATGCCCACTTCTGGATATTTCCCAGGAAAGGTGGTACTGAAAGGTAACCCAGTATGAAATAAGAACAGCAGCACAGAGAGAGAAAGCGAGGCAGTCAGGGAGAAAGTGAGAGAGTGAAAAAAGCTGAGAAGGAGAAGAAGGGAATGAAAGGTGATCGAGTGATGGGGCCTCTCTGTTCAGGAGCCCAGACTGCCCAAGGCACCGCTACAGAGACGGCTTTCATCGGCCGACCCATTCCCATACCCCCACCACCTCGCATAGACCAGGAATCACACCGGGGATAATGGATCTACTTGGGCTAAGGAGCCGGGTCCCAGGACCTGTGGTATAAAGCGGTTTGGCCCCACTGGCTCTTACAAGTAGACATTTCTAGCAACTCTACATAGAAGCTGATGACCCCCCCCCCCCAGAGGAAAATCTATAATTTGTTTGTGAGACATAGTGATAACAAGGAAGGCATCGTTTATTTTGTTCTGACGGCGTGTGGAGGGTTACCCATGTGTGTTGAGCATGTCTTCAGCTGTACTGACAGTCTTCAGTTGTTGTTTTTTTACACTGCAGAGGAGATGCATGTACTTTCTTTGCACATTCCTATAAATATGTGATCCTAGGCACACAATCATAAAGCGTCTCAGAATGGATTTACGTTCAGGCAAGTTATTTCAGCCAAACATTTCAAGTCATATCTAATACTAGTACTTTGTATATATGTACTGTAACTATTAATGTCAGGTTGAAATGTGAGGCAGTTGTATGTCAGAAGGCCACTAACCGTCTGACTAGCAGAGCTGCCTGGTGGAATGTGTGTCGGTTGTTGGGCTTCTTTAGCCGCTCTACAACACGGTGTGTAGAGAAAGCAGCTTCCTCGGCTTCAGAGGGGTAATTATAGAGGCAGCGAGGGGATGGTTTGCCTCAAGGTCTGGCAGAGGTAATTACTTTCCACACACTGACATGTTTCAGATGGTTAGGAGCTGAAGCTAAAGTGCTGCCGGAGCGACCAGCAATGTGTTTTGAAGTGTATGATTATAGGAATATTAGTTAAGCTCATAATGACCCGAGCTGTTTATGGTTTGAAGAAAGTCTGAATAGTCTTACCTAGATCTTAAGTGGTTATGATGCTGGTTATGATGAAATATGATTAGGATAAGATTCTTCCTTAAGTTACTGTTGGAAAAAAATAACTAATGCTCTCCGGAGACATTTACACCACAGCTCAAGCTGCTGTTGTTATGTTTTGGTCTGTTTGTTTGTTTTTAGTTTAGATATAAAGTCTGACATAGCGGCGCTCGTTCACAGTTGTGGGAGCGTGCAGTAAGTCTGTCAAGTCAACCAGTCAGACCATGCCTGTGTTTGCCCCACATTCTGCAGCTCCCACAGTGAAGGAAACCACTAGGTGTGGCTGCCCCGAGCACACAGCACACCACGGCACCACGGGACCAGCATCAACTGCTGTTGTACAGCCGTGACTGTTGCAAAGCAGTCTGACTGTTCAAAGATTAATTCAAACATGCCAGTTTCACCCCATATAAGCAAAGCTTACTTCCTTTTGGTTCCTGCTAAGTTTGGGCAAGCAAACCAGCCGATTGTAGTGGCAGCTTGTTACAGTATGTATTTCAACTAGGCATTTATTGATCTGCTTTGCTTTCAGCTATTTTGCATTTCTTGTTCTTGTGAGTATGTGCAATCTGAAGCAAACTGTTCAAACATTATATGTGCAGTTTGGCAAATGTTGGGGGGGGGCTCAATTCTTTTATGGGTATTTTCTTTTTAGTGAAATGGCTATCAAAGCTATTTCACTGACATCATCCCTGCTGCACAGCTGTGCTCCTTCACAGCGAGGAACATCCTTCTCAGGTGTTACTGCCATGGTATGCTGTCTTTCTGCAATGTCTGGAGAGACAAACTGATTTCAAAACTGCGACTTCAACTCGGCAGTCAGGCTGCCGGTCCCCGCTGGACTTTCTATCATCAGGGCTGAGAGCTGTTAGCCCACCACACAGGCCTTCATTTACCTGATACCAATCTCCCACCACCCTCCTTGGGTAAATAAACAAGCAATCTCGTAGACGAGTCCCGCTGCTCATGCTACCCTGGTATAGGAGGCATCGCCCTGAATACTTGGAAGCTGCTGGTTTTCATTTTGAATGTAGATCCCCCCTTCATGAGTGCAATGGATCTAATAGGTTAAATCAATAGAGATTGTCAGTCAAAAGGCCATAGCTTCATAGCTTTAGCCTGTTTGTACCTGGTCTCAGACGTTTTCATGGCAGGTGCAGTGGGTGGTACTTTGTATAGTACACACAGTACAAAAGGCAACCATTATCCTCGGATACTGTTTCATCTTTGGTGACAATTTATAGTGTGGTCAATGCCCTAAGCAAGCCCCTCTCTGCTGTCTGTTCAGAAACCGATGAGCCAGTTGTGTCCTGTGTATTAACCTATTATTACTCACCATCTTTTTAGGCTTTTCATTTTCATTGATTTATTAACATTTAATAGATCAAGGCTTTTGTAAGTTATATACCTCCACTTTCCCAGCATACAGTATTGTTCCTTTTTATTTTCTCACACAAAATGGATTTGACGTGAGATTATTTGGCCGAGGCATGCTGGGGTGTACCTGCACAGGACCGTGTGCCATGTGCCCACACACAATAGCCATTGTAGGAGGGCTAAAGGTACCTATTGCTGAAGCCTCTCAGAATCAGAACGTTGATCCTCACCATCCCAATCTATTCTGGAGTCAATACTATTGTTTCTGTGTGCAAGCAAGCAACATTTTATTTATATAGCACTTTTAAAAACATAGTTACACTTTTGGAGCTTGTGCCATGTCTTTACCTGCTCTGCTCTCTTAAGGTGGGTGGCAGTGGTCAGGTCAGCAAAACTCGCTTGTGACCAGAGGGTTCCACATCAGCATGGACAACTGGAGCAGGGAATGTGCCAATGTACCTGTTTAGTGGCTATTTTAATGTGAAGCGAGCTGTTGCTGAAAAAGAGCATTCATGATCAGCTTACCGTAGTTGCAGTTTTATTTTGAAGAGATGGTCATATCTTTTAACCTTTTACCCAAAATTGTTTGCTAGCTAACTGTGTACTGCTGGCATGGATGATGACATATAATGGGGGCAAGTCTTGTCTTTAATTGACCGTGCCAGTGTCATTGTGAATGGAAATGGAAATTCTACAGTCTAGATGACTCACATGGCAAATCCTCAGTCCTAGGGCTCTTGCCACAATACACACAAAGTAGAGGCAATCCTTAGTTTGGCTCAGGGTTTTCCTTTGTGTATAGCCACAATGGACAGACAGTTTTACTGTTATTCAAGATTGAAGATTTAGTTTATTGTCATTTCATTATGTACTTGTGCACATAGATAAAAGGAAAATGCCGTTTCTCCCAGCCCATAGCAGTGCAACAGAAAAAAATAAAAATACACATACACAGCCATACACAAAAATACACATCCAAAAATTCCCTGAAAATGATACCACTAAAAACATTAAAAAAAGAAAGAGAGAACACAACAAAAATAGCACAAACAATTAACAACAAAGTCCATTCAAGTGCAGCACAGTCCATTAAAGTGCCATTCAGTTAAATGTTGACAGCCGGTCAACGAGTGACCAGCACTGATGGGGGGGCGGGGTTAGAGGGTAGGTGGATGGGCATGACCGTGGGGGAGACACAGTTTGCTAATGATCCTGACTGCTTGTGGGTAGAAGCTATTTAGCATTCTGCTGGATTTAGCACAGATGCTCCTGTACCTCTTCCCCGACGGCAGGAGGGAAAACAGGTTGTGAGAAGGATGATGGGGATCCTTAATGATGCTGGAGGCTCTGTGAACACAGCATTGACAATAAATCTCCAACAGGAAAGGGAGAGGGGCACAAATGGTCTTGCTACCTGTCTTCACTATCCTGTTCAGCTGGTGTTGTTCGATCACTTTGCAGTTACCGAACCAGGAAGTGAGACCGTAGGTTAGAATACTTTCAATGGTGCCCCTGTAGAAGGTGGTGAGGGCTGGAATGGGGAGGCTTGCTCTTTTAAGTCTCCGGAGGGTATGGAGCCCACTATTGGGCCTTTGTAATGATGGCCAAGGTGTTAATGGATGAAGTCAGGTCGTCCGCCAGGTGCACTCCCAGGAACTTGATGTTACTGACCCTCTCCACAGTGGTGCCATCGATAGTCAGCGGCGTATGATGGTGCCTGCCGGCCCTCCTGAAGTCAATCATTATGCCTTTTGTTTTGCTTATATTCAGGGAGAGGTTGTGGGATTTGCACCACGCCAATAGCTGCTGCACCTCCATCCTGTATACAGATTCATCATTATTGCTGACGAGACCCACTGCTATTGTATCATCTGCAAACTTGATGATGTTGTTGGTGTCAAATTTGGCAATACAGTCATGGGTTAGCAGGGTCAACAAGAGGGAGCTCAGAACGCAGCCCTGGGGTGAACCTGTGCTCACTAAGATGGAATTTGATGTGTGGCTGCCCACCCTGACTGTCTGCTGCCTCCACGTCAGGAAGTCCAGGACCCAGTTGTAGGTACCAGTGTCCATGTCCAGCAACCTCAGCTTCTCCACCAGTTGATGTGGTATGATGGTGTTAAATGCCAAGCTGAAATCGATGAAGAGGATCCTTGCGTAGGTGTTCTTCCCTTCCAGATGTGACAAAGTGAGGTGGAGTGTGGTAGATATTGGGTCTTCTGTGGATTGGTTGGCTCTATATGCAAACTGTAGGGGATCCAGGTTTGCAGTGAGGCAGGCCTTGATGTGCTGGATGACAAGCCACTCAAAGCACTTCATAACTATGGGAGTGAGGGCCACAGGGCGGAAGTCACTCATACTGGCTGGATTTGACTTTTTGGGCAGGAGAATGATGGTGGCACTTTTGAGGCAGTTGGGCACTACTGCTTGATTGAGCGAGGTGTTGAAGATGTCTGCAAAAACATCTTTCAGCTGTTCTGCGCAATCCTTAATAACACGCCCAGGTATGTTGTCCAGCTCCGCAGCTTTGTGTGGGTCGATGCTGGCAAAGGCCTTCTTTACCCCAGCTGTAGATAGCTAGAGTACCTGGTCACGTGGTGATGGTGGAAGTTTCTGTGCCCACCTGTTGTTCGTTACCTCAAAACGTGCAAAAAAGTCATTTAGTTTGTCTGGTAGGGAGGCATCTTTATGGCATGCCTGCGGGGGTGGGGGGTTGTAGTCAGTTATTGGTTGAAAACCTTGCCACAAGCGCCGTGTGTAAGTGTGTAAGTTAGCAGTCATTAGGGCTGACTAGTAGCATTGCTACGGCATTAGCTGTGCTTTAGCACTATAACAATTGTTGTTGTTTTGTAAAGTTTGTGTTATAAATAAAATTCATTATTATGATTGTTCTTATTATATGTGCATCGCAAGTCGCAAGATGATCAATGTTTATCTTAAAAGCAGAGCTCACTTGTTCCTGTTACCTGTGCAACAGTCCTGTCAAGTCTAATCCTTTTAAATCCAAAACCCTTCATTCAATACACTGTAAAGTATGAAAACACCGTTGATACAGCACAAACAATCCAGTGTTGACATTTTTATGGCCCAAGCAGGTTATGATTGGATTTCCGCACTTGTTTTAATGATTCACCGTCTCGCTTGCTGCAGAGTTTAAAACTGCCTGTCTCTCGATGCTGAACACATGGGCCATCTGTTTACTTACATGGTGCAGCTAACTCGCCATTTTCTCTCTAGGCCTGTCATCATTACAAAGTTTTTACAGCTCACCAATTTACAATCTGTTGACAGTGAAGACGGATGAATATTACCACATGAATCACTGCCAAAAATATAAAATGCAATGCAAACACTAAAATTTGGTGTAATAACAACCTAAAAAACATGTTTGGCTCAATATCTGTGAGCAAGGAAGGAGTGTTTCTAACCTGTTATGGCGTTTTCACACTGGCCAAAAAACCGGCTAACATCCGCCTTTGGTCAATGTAACATTCACCACCAAAGGCGGATGTTAGCGTGTTTTTTTGGCCAGTGTGAAAGGGGTTTTAGTGTGTGTGTGTGTGTGTGTGTGTGTGTGTGTGTGTGTGTGTGTGTGTGTGTGTGTGTGTTTAGGTGGTGGTAGCTGGGGTTGTACTCTGTTACCCCCCCCCAGCAGCCTCTAAGATCAGATACTCCTCCACAGACTTGTTATGGCTTTCAGGTTATCTGTACATTCCTCTGCAACACTCCAAGAGAATTGGCCTGAGAACAGCCACCGTTTGCTGTTCTGCTGCTGTTGAACTTCTCCTCATCTGCCCTCAGTGGTCATGTGAGATCACACTGAGCTGTTGGCCATGAGGAGCTGACTAGACAGACCCCTGTGCTTCACCAGACCCTCCTCTCCCATGATCAGAGCACACCCCTGTTCCTCCCTCTTCTCTATCAGCGCTGTACTCATGGTAGTCTTGTACGTCTTAACGCACAAACCCGGGGCAGCTAATGTTCCAGGCATCAAATCCTCTTGTGGATAGGTGGCCAGGAAATTGCAGCTATTAGAGAAAGTGCTTGTGATGCTGCTGACAGCTTGTGCAATAATAACCAAACCAGTAGCCAAGCCTAGACTTCTATGAGCTTGTATCACGACTGAGAATCAAAAGAAATAAGCAGCCAGACAAGTAGCATCGCTGAGTGTGTGCTGCACCATGTTGTCTTCATTTAGTGCAACAGGATGGTGTGGTGATCTGCGATACTGTCTTGCAGAGGCTTTTTTTTGGGGAAGACAATTAATACTTTGGTATTATTGCTGTTGTGTAGTCAATCCTATGCTCTATCCTAACTGTAGCAGGACACCTTAAAACTTTCCTTTTTCCAGTTTTCCACTGGGATTCAGTAACGTGTCACCATGTTTTGTCTCTCGCAGAGGCAGCATGCTCAAGACTTGCTCTTGCTTCTTATATCCACACAGAAGACAACAACACAAAAAATTATAAAACCGTGTGATGACAGTATGTTAAGAGATAACACGCTTATTCTTTGCCCCACTAAAGTTTCCTCTGGTCCAGTACATGTGTGTAATAGACAGACTGAGGTTTCGGAGGCCAAGCGGGATCGATGGGCTGCTGCACTGCGACATGCCACTTTGCTGTGACATCAAAGAGGATTAAAAATTCTGTTTTAGCTACACCAAAAATCCCAGGAAATCCTATCACCTTATAATGTCAGCTTTCTGTGAGGGTATTGCTGAAGTGCAGAAGAACACAGTGCCCCGGATATCCTCGGTATGGAAAAAGTCAGTGGGTTTTCTACTCTACTTTAAAAAGGTCATCAAACGCCATCCACATCAACAGTGGTCACAACAAACCTATCAAGCAGCTTTCTAATGATGTCTGTCATCTGTGCCTGGAACTCCCCACTTTCATGTGGCTGGTGTGTGTACTCGGATCAGTTGGCTGAGTGGTTGCTGTGTGTATGGGACTCCTGCATGCAGGGATCATTTGTAGCCAAGGGGCAGGGTGCAACTAGTGGGTAAGAGGAGATGATGATTCCCACTCTGGCTCTGTCTTACAACATGAGACACCTCACTGCAGGTCTAACATGAGACACCTCACTGCAGGTCTAACATGAGACACCTCACTGCAGGTCCAACATGACACCTCACTGCAGGTCCAACATGAGACACCTCCCTGCAGGTCCAACATGAGACACCTCACTGCAGGTCCAACATGACACACCTCACTGCAGGTCCAACATGAGACACCTCCCTGCAGGTCCAACATGAGACACCTCACTGCAGGTCCAACATGACACCTCACTGCAGGTCCAACATGAGACACCTCCCTGCAGGTCCAACATTGAGACATGACACGCCTCACTGCAGGTCCAACATGACACACCTCACTGCAGGTCCAATATGAGACACCTCACCGCAGGCCAGTCCACACCAGGGCTCACCTTTTATGTGCTGAGCCACTTCCAGGACAGCAGCGTTTATGACATGGCTGCATTTTGTGTGTGTGTGTGTGTGTGTGTGTGTGTGTGTGTGTGTGTGTGTGTGTGTGTGTGTGTGTGTGTGTGTGTGTGTGTGTGTGTGTGTGTTTGTGCGTGCATGCGTGTGTGCATGCACATGTGTGTGTATGTTCTAGGCTGCTTTGTTAAACTCTGTGTTTCCATCCATGCTTGCTTGTGCAGACATGCTTTTGTGTTTACGTGTGTGTGTGTGTGTGTGTGTGTGTGTGTGTGTGTGTGTGTGTGTTGGAGGTGACCCATGCAGGAAAGAGGGGGAGGGAGAGAGCGCCTATTTACATTGGCTGCTAGACAAGGGGAAATGAACTGACTTCAAAGCCGGAGTTCAGTGGAATTGTAAAGCGAGCAAGGGAGCCCTCCACGCATGAGCTAGCAGACAGGCTCTCCAAACATAGACAGATATTCCCAGGGCTTCACAGAGCAGCTTGATGGCGGTGCACTCATATATTACATCTACAGCAATAGTCATACTTTGTGTGTGTGTGTGTGTGTGTGTGTGTGTGTGTATTGTTTGATTGAAGTGCAGTACTCAGTATTATCACAAGTTGTATGTCAGATAACTTCACCAGACTTTGTAAGGGTGTCTGTTGTCTGGGCATCTTTCTGCTGAGCCTCACTGCCTTTTCTTTTCCTTAGTTGTTTTCAACAGGGGGCAACTCGGGGGTGGGGTGGGGGGGATAAAGGTGGATCTTTTTTTTTCCCTATCCCTCACTGTGCTCAGCCTGTTTTGTGTGGCTACGTAAAGCTCACCAAGGTGAAAATATTTCAGCATCTCAGTAAAGTGCCTCCTTTCCCCAGTAGATGTGTGATGCGAGATGTTGCTGTTGAGACAAATACCACGCTGGCTGTGTCCTTACCACAGCACTTTCTGTTTCTGCCTGAAGGACACATTCCACTAAGACGGTGGCTCAGTGTTTTCTTTTTATTTATGGGACAGGGATGCTGCAGAGACGGCCCACCATTGAAGATTTTGTGGACGCGCTGGTGTCAGAGCTCAACCCGAACTTTGAGACCTTCCTCATGGACTCTGAAGGCTGAGACCTTCGCTCAGCATGGGAACAGACTCCTGCGTCCACAAGAAAAGGATGAAAGTAGCCAGAGAAGCAGGGCCAGGCAAGAACAACACCATGCCAGCAGGAAACACACACACACACACACACACACACACACACACACACACACACACACACACACAGACACTACAGATACCAGTGTGTCTTGTTAGGTCGGCGCTGTGTATTGTAAGAGTGTGAATCGTGTCCCTGATATCAGTAAGGTTGAGCTTTGTTTTTTGTTTTTTTTCCTTTTTGTTTTGTCTCCACTGTCAACTGACTACTGCAAAATAAATAGCAAGATGTAATGACTGCATCCTAACAGACATCAGAACAGAATAGGCGACATTGTCAGTGGGTTACCTATGTCCTGCAAGCGTCTGCATGGATCTGTTGATGAGTATCTGTACAGATGTTTTTAAAACAATGTTCCATAGCCCTGTTCCATAGCTTTTAGTGTTCTGCAATCCTTTGAGATTAAAACACACATTTATGATTTCAAAAAGAATCAATAATAGTTTATTACAAATGAATATAGTGTCTAAAAGATATACTTTAATATGAAACCTTTGTGGCTTGTGGCATATTTAACTGACAGATGTTTGTACATTTCTATTCACTGTGTAAATCTCATTTTTGAGCTGATGGAAAACTGTAATTTTTGTGTAAAGCAAAATGTCACTGTACACTTCACTGACAGATAAAATTCTTATTTTGTGAATTACCTCATCATTTTGTCATTTTTGAGATATGGAGCTGTGGCCTTTATTCAAACGACTGTCATTTGAATACACAAAACTCTGATGTTCTCGGGCTGCTGCTAAACAACCCAAGCTGTAAATGTTACTTTCAGCTCCTGCACAAGCTGCACATTATTTCCTGATTTAATCAGGCTGAGGAGAAATCTGCTCTTCCTGTCATTGGCACAGTGTTTTGACTTTAAAACCAATACCGCTTCTTATGTTTTTCATTGGGAACACGGAGGAGTGAAGGTAAAGTGGTATCCAGCCTGTCTGGGACCGTTGGTTCTCCTCACTTCTTTTTTAAAGTTTGATAACATTAATTTTATCTCACAGTATGCGCCACACCATAAACCTTTCTGAATATTTGTTTGTTTATTTGTCGGGGTCCCCCCGACAAATAATATTAGGGTCCCAGCGGCGTTTGCATGTGTTGCAGCAGATCCAGGTGTACGACTGGGTAATGTTCTGGCATGGCCGCGAGCGGCTTCCTCACAGGGAACGAAGGCATGGACACGACTGAAGGAAGTGAGCTGGGTGGTCAGGAAGACATGAAGGCTGACCCTGAAGGCCCACTGCTAATGCCATGTGCCGCCGTGGACGTGCAGGACTGCACCGACATGAGCACCCAGCTGACCAGACACATGGGGTAAGTCACCATCACACACATGAGATAATACACCATTAGACACATGAGGTAACGCACCATCAGACACGAGGTAACACCATCAGACACATGGGGTAACTCACCACCAGACACATTAGGTAACTTACCATCAGACACATGAGGTAACTTACCATCAGACACATGAGGTAACTCACCATCAGGCACATGAGGTAAGTCACCATCATCAGACACGAGGTAAGTCACCATCAGACACATGAGGTAACTTACCATCAGACACATGAGGTAACTTGCCATCAGACACATGAGTTAAGTCACCATCAGACACATGAGGTAAATCACCATCAGACACATGAGGTAACTTACCATCAGACACATGAGGTAAGTCACCATCAGGCACATGAGGTAAGTCACCATCAGACACATGAGTTAAGTCACCATCAGACACGAGGTAAGTCACCATCAGACACATGAGGTAAGTCACCATCAGACACATGGGGTAAGTCACAATCAGACACATGAGGTAAGTCACCATCAGACACATGAAGTAAGTCACCATCGGACACATGAGGTAACTTACCATCAGACACGAGGTAACGCAAGATCAGACACATGAGGTAAGTCACCATCAGACACAAGGTAACTCACCATCAGCTCAACACGGTGTGTGTTGGACACATGGAAACAACTGAAAGCCTCACTTGACAGCAATGCAGCATTGGTTTTAGCATTTGCAAGTAATAAAGCAAAAAAAAAAACCGTACAAAGTCTGACCAAAACAAGAGCAGAAGTGTTGCGGACTGTGTGCATCAGTTATAACCCTCAATAAACCTTAATAAACCAACAAGTAGGAGGCACCTTTTTCCTGTTTATTATTTCTCATCAAATACTAAACACCTGTCCCCAGTTCCAAATTATCTACTGATAATATTGAATTGTAGATAATCCAGTTAGCATTAATGGCTTAATTAGAATTTACAAGATGCTTGTCAGGTCTATTTGATATTTCAGTTGTTCATTAGGAAAATAATAAAGAACATCAATACTCTGTATTGTAGTTGTTTAAGTGTTTTATTTACAAATATGTGACGTAATATCAAATGCCTATGTGGAAGGGAGCATGCACAACCACCAATCCAACAACAGACAGAAGAAAAGACAAGCTCACTGTGGATATAACTTCTATATTACAAAAATATTGACCTGTTCACTATTGTACAGTATCTACATCGAATAGCATATCACAAACATTCCTCATTGTCTTAAATTGTTCAGTATCACCTAGATTAGGGCTATTACTTTACAATTAGGGCCAGATTATGAAACTGAAATTGATGTCATATACAGTTTTAATTTTCCAACTTTGAATCGAGAACTTTTAAATACACATGAGAAGGCAAAAAAACATCATCTTGAGCTGTGTAAAAGGCACTGTGAACTGACAGCTTAGCAAACATCTAGTGCATTTAAACTACCTTCCTTTATACAGGCTTTTTGGCCTGTAATTGTGAATACAGGAATATACTAACAGTGCATAACAACAATCAAACAAATGCGATCAAGTACTGGTACTTTTTCCCCAATAATATTTTAGTAGACTTGCAAAAGACATTATGCAGCTAAATTGAAAGGCTTGTAACAGCATGCGCAAACAAATACTCCTCCACCCACTCTGTTAAACCGCTTCTCTCCATTGTGTGCTTTTCTTTTTTCAGAGGAGAGAGGACGTTTTGGCAACTAGTTTGGTTCAATCCCCGAGTTAGCTGCTCGGTGGAAGAGCGTCAGAACTTGCCGCAGCTCGTCTCTGCGCTTCGTGTTGACAGCATAGACAAGTGCTTCCCATTGGCTGTCCGCAGCACCAGGGCGGGGCAAAGAAAAACAACCTCCTCTCTTATTTACAGTGAAACTGCTTCTCTCTCTCTTTTATTTTTTTTGGGTTAAATAGTGGTGCCGAATTAATTAAAAGGACCTATCTGAAATGAGAGCAGGGCCTGGTTCAGGCCAGCATTTGAACAGCCCTGACCTAACTAGACTCTTCAGTGTGCACCATCCCACTGTCAACACTTCTTTACATCGCAAAGTTACAACTTGACACTTGGAAACAACAGCTTCATTAAACACCGTCTGCAAGATCTATGGCTCCCAAATGCTCCTGCTTTGCATCATATAAACTTCATTCACTTCCCCTTCTGGACCAGCATGTTCACATTATGCACATGTGTAACTCTGTATTGACGTGTACCTTTCTCCTCTTGCGTTGTGTTTTTTGTAAGAGCTGCTTATGCTTTGCATTCATATACATATTCCATTCAAACCCTTTAATTAGGGGCTGCAAGTTCGACAGCAGGAGTCCGAAAGGGGGCATGTGACCACACTGGAGGGCGGCTGGTGCAAACCATGCAAGGACTGGTGGTAATCTGAAACAGGACCAGGCTGTCGCTGCTGAACAGTCCCGGGTGGTTTACGGGTGGAACATAGGGCAAAAAAAAAGAAAAGAAAAGAATTTCATCCTAGAAAAGGAGAAAGCAAAAGAGCACACGTAGAAACATTAGTAATGTATCCACGCAGAGCTGGCCGGGGACTATTAAATCAGTATCCTCTGGGCTACATCAAAGGGCTGGCTGTGGATCCTGCCCGCTGCTTCCTGTACTTATATGACCAGCCAGCTTTCACTTTCCATGGACAGACACACATACACACCACTGTCCCCATCCATCCAAGGGAATCCAAGAGGAATACAAAGAACAGCTCCAGGAAACTGCTTTTTGAAAGTACACTTTTTGCATGTGTGCCTGTCTAGGGCCCACTTGTATAAAAACTGTGGGTCTTTGTCCTTTCTTTTTCATTCACATTGAGAACACACACGAGTCAGAGAGCCCCTGACGCTGTGGGTTGATGGCTTTCTGCTGCAGTGTCTGTTTGTCTCAGCTCACCTCCTCTCCCCATCTAACATGTCTGTTTGACTCAGCTCAGCTCCTCTCACCTCCTCTCCCCATCTAATACATGTCTGTTTGTCTCAGCTCACCTCCTCTACTCATCTAACACATACAACACTCGTGCACAGGATAAATTACATCTGTCTATCCATGGAATCTTTTTTTTTTCCTTTGAGTAAATTTAGTTTTTAATAATTTGAAAATTGTATTTAATCATGTTTTCCCTTCATTGCAGTTCAGTCCTTTTCAGTTAAAGACTGGAACAAACTACCAGAAGAGCTTAGATGTGCCCCAAATAGTATCGCAATTTTTAAATCTAGGTTAAAAACTTTTTTTTTTCCTGTGCCTATGATTGAGCATTAAAACTTGCACCTTATTCCTACTGCATTTTAATTCTGGAAGTAGATCTCTTGTCACTCCCGGCGGGGATGTGACTATGTTTTTATTCTATTTTTTTTAATTATAATGTATATATGATTGTTCTTATTTGTTTTTATTTACTCTCTTTTAATTATATTTCCTATGGTTGTTCCTTTTCTGAGTTTATTTGTGTAAAGCACACTGAATTGCCCCGTGTATGAAATGTGCTATATAAATAAACTTGCTTGCTTAAACTTTAACAGAAGCCTCTAGGTTCTTAAGCTGAGGGATGTTTGCTCCAAGGCACCGACTGACGTCTTTGCTTGACACGGTAAACAATCACACATTACATATTGTTCATTTGTTTCCTCCATTATGCCAACTAATGGGAAACCAGGTGGGCATCTTAATGCTACTTGCAATGCATTAGGAAAGCCTAACAAACGACATTCAGCAACCAACATAGGAACATACAAAAACAATGAATGGGAGTTATTTGAACGACAAACACGGGAAAAGGGGAAGACATCCCTAAACCTGAGTTTTTGGTTTTTGGGGGGTTTTTTTGGGGGGGGTGTTAGGCCATTCTGTCTGCATGTAATTTCAACTGACCTTCCACAGACTACAGGTTCTGCATGAGAAGAGGCACATCTGTTGGGGCTTGGCTGTGACTCTGTCTGGTCCAGTCCGGTTGGGTGAAATCTTCCAATTCATTATCTGTCAACCTGGGACTTCCTTCTTCGTGCTCTCCCTCCTCTCCTTCGCCCTCTGCCTCCGCTCCACCCGCGGTTGGCCTGGACACAGCCTGGCCCGACTGCTCTGAACACTCAGGGATCTGCGCGAGTGGCCGTGTGTCGCCCACCTCTGTGGAGATGGACTCTGGATGTGCTCCCAGACCGGCCGTGGTGCTCCCCTCATCAAGGTTCATGTTTCTGGGGAGGGCAGAAAGGAAGGACCAGTTTTACCACCGTAAATCTTACAAGTGTTCAGTGTCTACCCACAACCCATCTCTTTATCAGGAATCAGGAATATTTATTTGTATTTGTCATTTCATTTCACGTACTTGCGCACATGATATGAAATGAAATATCGTTTCCCCCAGCCCACAGTAGTGCAACACAAAGACAAAAACATATCCAAAAACTACAAGCGACAAACGACAAAAAAGCAAAAAACAAAACAAAAAACAAAAAAAAAAACTACAAAAACACATATCCACAAAATCAATCAATCAATCAATCAATCAATCACTGTCCAAGAGCGTGAGAACGCCAGCCAGCATGACTGCCGGAAATGCCGGTCTGCATGGGCTAGCAGTTAGCCTAGCCCGCTCCACGTCCCATCAGACTGCCCTCGATGTTTCCTCTTCGGGCGCAGCTCCAGGCAGGGGCCGTGGTCCCTGTGCCCACAGGACGCAGCAGACCAGGCTCCCCCAGTCGATCCAACGCCAGCTCTCCCAGCCAGACACCTTTGACACACCTCCCTGCGCTCCACACGACAACACTAAAAACACAGTCAACGCCAGGCGAGGCCGCTGCTAGATCGCCCTCGGTGTTATCGGAACTGCAGCTGCCGGTCTGCATGGGCTAGCAGTTAGCTTAGCCTGCCCCACTACGTGCAGTGAGGTCCATGGCTGGGTAGGCAGTGAACTATATTTGTGCCAGAGAGGCAAAAGCAGACTCTGCCTCAGCAGCCTGCATTCACGAACGCTAGCTTTGGGAGCAAGCCATCCTGAATAGGGCGTGCCTTCTTCTTTTTTTTTTTTTATTATTAGCCTGGGTGAGGCATTGCCTACCCTGCCGCCCCTGACTGCACATGGGCCGCTTCCTTGTCCCGTCAGCCCGTGCTTGGCGCTTCCTCTTTGGGCAGGGCCGCGGTCCTCCATTATCCTCCATTCCATTGCGTGACCACTTCAAAGAACATGATGATGAACCATGCGTTGAAAAAAAAAGTATACCGCATTCGACCTTTGAATCAGGACAGAAACTATTCCTGGCTCTTCAGCTGTCGATCACTAAAAAGCTAAAAGCACAACAATTGCGTGTGAAAGTGTGTTTACCGAGCGCTAGAGGCAAACTGAGCCTGGCTTTCTCTCCGTTGCATGTGTCCCGGATGAGAGCGGCGATGTGAAGAGGAATGTGGTTTAGTGTTTACTTGCCTGCTGTTTCTGGGTTTACTCCACACATATCAACTGCTAACTGATGAAGTATGACAATGTTTTTTGCAGCGCATGAATACAAGTAAGCTCCTTGTTTGGTGTGTGAGGTGTGGTGGTTTGGTAGGTTCTGTGTAGGACAGATTAACTACATATGGTTTACAACAGCTGATCTGCAGCTCGGATTCCTGAGCCACAGTTAAGGCACAAGTTATTTCTTTTGTTGCAGATGGATATGGTTCTCAATAGATTGTTTTTTAATGATTATGTTTTTCGGCTGGTTAATACTGGATAGTGGCTGAGTATACCCACTGAGATACTGCTGAGTACTGCGTTTTAGCCTGCATTCACAACGGGACACAAATACTGCATAGTGAGGTCATTTACCACTGGGATTACTTGTTTTCCACTCATGGCTTTGTAAGACAATTTGTACAAGATCGTCTGCCTGGTACACTGCATATATTATGCAAACCAGATACTAATATTAATGTACATATACAAACATTTTATGTGTAATAGCCCGACTGCAGCCTTCTCTTTGTGACAGTATAATTATCCATCCATTATCCGAACCGCTTATCCTGCTCTCATGGTCGCGGGAGGGGAAAAAAAAGAATGTGTCTCAAACTACTGCAGAGGTTGTACATGAAATTCCAAAGTGATGGAAAGAGAGAACAGCCATTTGTCCCTGACACCATACAGTGTTAGGCACAGATTTTCCTCACCCGTCACTGAGACTCGTCTGAGACTGGAAGGGGCTGGTGTCTTGGCTGTGGCCCAGACTGCAGCGCTCGTCACAGCACAGAGATGGGATCAGATGGACTGGACCTGGACACACACACACACGCACGCGCACGCACACACACGCACACACACACACACACACACACACAAAATAAAGAACTTACACTCGTAGAATATGACAAACTGTCACCAAAAGAAATCACCACTGCTATCTATCCTAAGAGGCACAGTAAGGACAAAACAGCTCTATTGTAGGGTGGGGCAGTAAGTCAATATTATAATTTATTGTCTTTCAGTGGAGTTACATCGGGATGAATTCAGATATTGTCCTATTGTGGCACACAGTTTTGTTTTCCACAAGAATGTATTCTCCCAAAATGAAATATGAAATACTGGAAGAGTATTATTTGAAAATTAGTTTTGCTTTGATATTATACTTAACATTACCAAACAGTTCATTGTGATGAACCTCAGATGGACTGTTAAACATAGTATTTTGCATTTGTAAGCAGATATCATGCTAGTAAAATTCCCTATGATTATCGTGATCATATTTTCCATATCACCCAGGACTATTGTGTGCTAATGATAGAACAGTCTGCAGCTATATTGTGGAAGGTTGCAGTTCTTGGCTAGTATTTTTGAGGGTGTAGATTAGAAAGGGGAAGAAGATCAAGGTTAATAGAGCTCAATATATGTCTAGCTGCAGATCTATTTGGAAATGTAAATACCCAAGGTATTGAGGCATGAGCAAATTTCTGCGGCAATGAGAATAGACAATAATGCCGGTAATAACCATGCCAGTAACAACCAACAGTTTATTGCATTCAACTTTTATTTCTTATATGCCACTGTTCTAGTTTCTAGTTAGGTATGGTGCTTGTTTTCAATGCCCATTTGATTTACCTGGGGATGTTTAAGATTAAATAATGTCAAGTGTACCTAGTTTATTCACTGAGAGTGAAACAACCTACCACAGGTATGTCCGGCACCCAGGTGACACTGGCAGTAGGGTCTGTGGGGGAAGTCATGGAGCCAGTGCTGATCCAGATGGGACAGTTCTGCCCCACAGTAGGGACCATCCTGGGACCTCAGAGAGGCTGGCGAGAAAAAAATAATAAACTCCAATACTTGAACATGACTGTTTTGAGTAGCCAATATCCCATATTTTCAGTACTACAACTCCAATTTGGTGTTGTTTTTTTTCTGGCTTGCAGTGAAAATTAACATGGTCATTTATTTATCGAGTGAGTCCCATAACCATCAGACCCACTGAAACAAGTCAAAAACCACTCAAAAACATGAGGAAATAAGAACTATATTCTTGGTCCTTCTATAAGTTTCAAGCAATACTTTGAAGTGATTCTCCCACCCATTGGAACTCACCACTGGGCTTCTTCTCCAACAGCTGTCTCTTGCAGTAGATGACACAGAGAACCAGCAGGGCCAGCAGCACGGTCACCAAAGCGCTGCAGATGACCGCTGCCAGGGCCATGTCCCTCGGACTGGTCACCACCGATGGCAGTGGCACCAGATTTACACGTCCGATGCCTGTATAGAGAGGTGGATGAAGTCCTTATGTCCAAATGAACATGAAAAACAGACGCACCCACTGAGAAGTCGTGAGTTCTTGACAGACTTGTGAACAGTTTATGCAGTGATTTCATTTCCCAACCATAAAACTAAACTACATAAGATTTGCAAAGTTTGTTTATAAGGACTGATGATTTAGAAATACACTGATGAGCCAAAACAATATGACCACTTGCCTAATATGCTGTTGGTCATTTCATGCACTTGCGCACATGAAATGAAATGACAAAGTGTTTCTGATTTCTGATTATTCGGGTCACTTGTGAGTGGTCATAATGTTTTGGCTCATCAGTATATTTACCGACACCTCTTTAGCTAAGCAGAGCATGTGTCTGTAACTGTCAGCAAGCACCCCACTCCCTACGACAGGGGTGCCCAACTCCAGGCCTTGAGGGCCGCAGTGTCTGCAGGTATTTGTTGCAGCCATGCACTACACCACCTGATTTAACTAATTCCTTTCCCTCCTTGGTCCAAGAGGTGAGCTAATTAGTTAAATCAGGTTGTGTAGTGCATGGTTGGAACAAATACCTGCAGACACTGCGGCCCTCAAGGGCTGGAGTTGGGGACCCCTGCCCTACGAACTCTGAATGAAATAGACACAACACTACAAAGAGAAAATGTCTATTGTAGGATCTCTCTCTCTCTCTCTGTCTGTCTGTCTCTCTCTCTCTCTCTCTCTCTCTCTCAGATGATTTACTTCATGCTCTCACATGCTAGTCACACAGCCCTGTCATTAAGTCTGTGATCATGGCAAGAGACAGAAGTGCTGGCTTGACATTTCAAATTGGTCATGTCTGTGTCTGTGTGAAAGGGTTGTTGTCAATTAGACAGACAGTGTGTTTTGTGTGTTCCTGTGTATGTGAAACATTTGTATGATCAAACTTTCTCGACCACAGTTGTCTGGCTGCCCAGGGGGAAGTCTGATGATGTCACTGTGTGTTTTCATATTTGTAGAACAGTCGTAACTATGTCTGATTTCTGGAAACAAAAGTGAAGAGTATCTGTATAACACCATGAAATAAAAAAATCTAAAGATGATAAAAATACCAGTGTACCCGTACCCAGCAGCCCAAGACCATTTAGTCAGTCTCCCATTTCCTGTCAGCTGAGCAGCACTGGTTCCTCCACAGCATGTTGTTCACCTATCACAGTCTTGAGCTGTGTCTACATTCACTTCCTACTTGCTGTATAGTGCACTATATTCACCTCTCCCATTATGTCTGATGTCTGAATTATGACTGGAAACTTTATTCACTATATGGTCCCCTCAAACATTCCCACAATGCATGAAAATGTAGTGTTCAACACATGTACACTACTTTATGGTACAAATACCATAATGCAATGCTTTGCCTCTTCTCTGCTCTGCTCTTGCACTCTCTTCACTGTCAAATACTGCATGACGGGACAAGAATAAGACACAAAATAAGAGTTCAGTAGTGTCCGAAATCTTCAGTAGTTACTCCCGATAATGTTTCACATGTAGGGAATAGTGAACAAGGGAACGATTCTACATGTCTGAATTCTCAAAATGAGTCACATTCTTGTTTTAGGCCATGCAGCTTGAAGTAAAAAAGTCAATCAGTAATCAAATACACCTCGGTCAGACTTAAAAGAAGATCAATGCATTCTTAGCATGGAGGGTGTGGGTTTATGCAAAGCAAACAAGGTAACCGTAGCATGTCTGCTGTGTGATGGAAAAAAATGTTTGCCTATCACTGAGGAAAAAACTAATTGTGAGCGATAAGTTGAATATAAAGCAAATACAACAAACGCCTCTTTGTTTGATAAAATATTTTCAGTGAGGCCCCTTCTTCACTGCCGTTTGCTTTTCAGTGTATTTTCAGTGTATTCACGACAAAGCGAGCTGGGTGAGAGTGCTCTTTGTGCAGCAGTGTAAACACTACTTAAGGTCTGGACAGCTGCTGATTGAGGCAGATAGGGGATGAGGGTATCTTAACGTTCTTTCTCAGGGAACATGGGACGGAGGGAAAAAGAAGACAGCGTTTGCGCTGGACTTCGAGGGAACAATAAACTTAAGCATCTCCATGTACAATGTGGATGTTTCTGTGAAAGCAGGTTGTAAAACTGTTACAACGGATGGCTGAACATGGACCATCTACAGCCACACTGCAAACACATCTTAAGGAATGCGTACGTTACACACAACAGAACTGCTCCCATCTTCAACAAGTCCTTCATCATCAAAACACTGAACACCGCAGCATCTGTAAATGCCAGGTCTGCAGTCCTAAATGAGCTGGAGGAAGCATGAACATGACAAATGTTCCTCTAAACAGACATGTGAGGCGGCAGCAACCATAAGACCCATAGCAACCATAGTTCCAAACTGAGCAACCATCATCCCACCATCATGATGCTCGCTGGGCTTTTTTTTAACCTTATGTCCTGCAGGCCTTTTCAGTTTGTTTTTCATTGTCGATTTTCCCCCATTTCATTATTATTTCAACTAATAAATAAATACATTTTCGTTTAGCAAATGTGACACTGTTTCATCTTGTTTCTATCTCATAATCTCAAATTGTTTGACTGTGGGGCAGCCGTCCTCTTAACAATGTAACTTGTCCCGACTCCATCCTGGGTGAAAACCATCAGTGACTTCCACCCCCTCCTCCTGTTTGCAATGGAAAGATGCACTATAGGGCCATGCTTAGTGCATGGATGTGCACACCCTGTCCTGTCCGCCTGGCTGAATCCATCCCAGGAGAGCATTATCTACCCTCATGCCACAGTGGTCCAAACCCCTATGAGGGCCCTCCAGCTGCAGCAGCCCTGCATAAACCCTGAGGAGACCTCACCTGCTGATGTTATCTCCAAACCACACTGCCAACAAACTGCAGCTTTTCATAGACTCTGCCCGCTGCCTTTGTGGAATGCAGGAATCAAGGCGATGCTCGATAGAAAAAGAGAAGTGCTACTTATACACCTTTGTGGGATTTTTGGTCTTTCTCTGTGTGAGCTGTTTTTAAATGTTTTGTGGTAGAAGAATGTGCAGTTCTACAGTAATTTGAGCTCATTTAAACAAAAACAAAAAATCCTAATGAAACTCTACCTTGGATTGATTTACAGCTGTCAAATGTGGGATACCAAAAGCAACGTGCCAAACAGTTAATGGACAGCTCTGCTTTTGACTTTGGTGAAAGTGATTTTTTTAAGGGTTAAAGAGTAAATATGAGCTTCTGTGCTCTACAAGCCAGGTTTGTTCTATGCCTTCTTTAATACAAGAAAAAAACAAAAACAAAACAAAAACGATTAAAAAAAATACAAGTGGAAGGAAAACCAAGGAGGACAAAGGTCAGGGTTAAGCCATCTTTAAATTACTAGATGGCTCTGGAGTATTATTCTGTTTCCATTCTGAACTACTGGCCCTGTCTCTGGGGAAAATAATGTGTTGGCTTTCAAATGTCAAAATAATCTACGCCAGCAGTCAATGACATGGCTGTCCTGCATTATTATTATTAGTAGCAGTATTATCATCATTATTATGATTATTATTATTACTATTATTATTGTTGTTGTTGTTGTTTCATTATTCGAAATAATGCTTCAAGAAGAATTCATTTAGTCCAGCTGATAAGAAAATACATATGACATATAGCCAGTGTTGGATGGATGGCTTCCAAGCTAACCAGCCTAAGCTGGTAGGCCAAAAAATATCTTAAAACGATCTTAAGCCATACCAGTGCTTCTTTTTTTCTTTATTACAGCACCAACAGATAAACTCCCCATCTGACTTTCACGTAAATCTGTTTGGGCAGCGTGAAACTGTCAGGAAAGAAATAGGGTTAAATGGAGGTGGGGGAATCTGTGTGTGTGTGTGTGTGTGTGTGTGTGTGTGTGTGTGTGTGTGTGTGTGTGTGTGTGTTTGTGTGTGTGTGTGTGTGCGCGCACTAGTAAAGACAGGCCAGCTTTTTCAGAGATCTACCGTGACAGTGAAAAACTCCAGCAGATGAAACACATTAGAGAGGCTGAAGGAATCCATAAAACCCAATCTAATTTTGACTCCGCCCCTAGACAGCGGCTGGGGGAAAGGAGAGAAGGCGTTGGGAGGGGAACATTAAGATTTACAGTCCAGCCAAAGACAGCGCCCGCCTCTCCTGCACAGCTGCAGCACGGCCGCGGGCCAGCGTGGCCTATTAGAATGATCTGCCCTTTAAGTTTTCACCACCCTCTGCAAGATAACACCAGAGGGAGGAAGCAAGACTTTCAAACATTTGGAAACACTCCACCAGTATTCCCCGCAAGAACTAACTACCAACTATGTTTCGCAATGGACATTTTGTTTTAATAGGCCTGTGGGATCAGCCACACAGATGGACATAAAGGCAAAGAGGGAGCCCAGGTTTCACAAAGTCTGTGTTCTTTACACTGGAGAAATAGGGAAAAATCTCTTCACAAAGAACAAAAACCTGCCGGACATGAGGCTGAATTAGAAAAAAAAAATATGTACACAAGAGGACACGCAGATAAAATTGAAACTGCATCTGAGGGACTTGAGAAAAGGGTAAAGCTTTTCTGTTTGAGCTGTATAACATCCCAGAGCTGTTTGTATTGATCCAAAAGGGGATGCTACACCTGGCTGGGGATGCAACACCTGGCTGGGGATGCTGTCAAAAAGCTTCCCAAGAAGCCTTTGGAAAGTTTTAAAGAGCCTCTCGAAAACGAGATACGAGATCGAGACACATCTCAGATTTATCCCAATAGAATTCATTTATGTGAAACAGACGTGGCCTCCACGGCCATTAGGAAGTCACTCTGAGTTAGTAAAGTTGAACATCACTTGGGTATTTGCTTTATGTTGTCATCTGAAGCCATGAGGGTCTAGTTAGCTGCTAGTAACAGTCTGCTAGTAACTGCAGAGATCTGGAGTTTGTACCATGCCTACTGAATATACTGCAACCTCCCTTCACTCCATCCCATTCTAACATTTACTAAAAGTCCTTGGTAGTGACGTGCTTACTCTGCACATAAAGTTCACACTTTCTGCAAAAATGTGTGCAACAATAAAAGAGTTTAATAATAGCTGAATTTTAAGTAAATTTACTTCAACAGATTTTTGTCCCTCAAACATCAGTGGAGGTTTTACTCAAGGAAATTCCTATATTTAATCAGTGATGATAGCATGTAACGTGGATTTTACTAAAATAATCCAGTCTTGGCATAGCCCGCTGTTATGCTAGCAGTATACATTTTAACCGTCACTGCTTGGCTTATAAAACCAAGCACTTATTTGGACATAAAACACAGTTGGGAGGATAAATGAGTCTTGGTGAATGAACTATGATTTTTTTTCCCCCCACCCATTAGCGGCTGTGGTTTTGGTTTCTCTGAGGACCTTGTGCTGGCAGGTTTCATATGGAGCTATATGTTGTGGCATTAGTGCCTAGAATGTCTAGTTAGTGCCTAGCATGTCTAGTTAGTGCCTAGCATGTCTAGCATGTCTAGTTAGTGTCTAGCATGTCTAGTTAGTGCCTAGCATGTCTAGTTAGTGCCCAGCATGTCTAGATAGTGCCTAGCATGTCTAGCATGTCTATAGGATTGCCAACTCCTTGAAATGGAAATAAGGAACAGGGGACAGGGACGGGGGTTGGATGGATGGGGCAGCGCAGCATAACAAATATAATGTGCCTTACACTATACACACATACACACACATACATATATATATATATAATATATATATATATATATATTATATATAATAAGGAACGATTCCTTATCTAGCATGTCTAGTTAGTGCCTAGCATGTCTAGTATGTCTAGTTAGTGCCTAGCATGTCTTGGTTGGAGCAGCGTTTGGTCAGGAGTTCATCTGTGTGCTGCGGCTGTTTGTCCTGCATGTCCCATGTTAATGTTAAAATGCTGCAGGTGAGCTCGCTGTCACTGGGCTGTGTGTGACTAACCTGTGTTCATGTGTGTGTGACTAGCCTGTGTTCATGAGCACATCTACTCACTGACACAACAGCAGTGGTTACAAGAGATAAAAGAAAGGGGGGAGCTTACAGTGAGGTTCATATGGAGGTGGGGGGTCCCCGCAGGGAATGCACTCCATGTCTTGAAAACCACTCAGTTTTGTCTTCCTGTAAAATCTGTCAAAATAACAGGACATTTCTTTTTTTACAGTGAACAGGTGGTTAGGTATTTTTTGCTTTTAAAAGCACGAGCCCCGGTAACTTTAACTATTGTCAAATAGACATGCTGAGAATGCCAACAGTGCACGTTCCAGTGTTAACATACACGTATCCACCCAAGACAAACGTCATGATCATACTTCATGTTAAGCTTGCATTTCACGTGACCTGTTTTCGGCATTTTCAGAGTTTCTGTTCGATAATTGCACAGTTAGCTAGTTAACAGACACCCATCTCATCTAGAGCCTGTTTGTGTTCATCCTGCAGAATGAGGGAGCTTCTCGCTGACTATGTGCCCTGTTTCTAAAAACATCATGCAGCTATCAGGAACAGACTAGTGTTGGCTACATTGAAATGTGTTGTTTTGGTTTTGTTTTTTTTGTTCTGTTCTGGTGAGTAGTAGTAACCCGGTAGCCAGCCTGTCCACTCACCCAGGCAGACAGTCCCCACACACAGCATTGCTGATGGTGGAGCAGTTGGCCTTCTGGAACCGGTTGAGGAGTCCACAGTCCAGACAGGGCTTACACTTCTGCAGGCTGCGCTCCTCTTTGAAGCGGCTGCTCCGGCAGGGCACGCACCGGGCATCCTCTCCGTAACCAAAGCCACATTCCTGGGAGGATTAACAGAAGAAATATCCCTGATAAGAGGTTGGTGGTTTTGGGGTGGGGGTGGGGGGTGGGGTGCAGCTGGTGAAAAAGGATCTGAATGTGGACTATCAGGGGTCTGGCATTAAAGAATGGTCTTGGCTCGCGGGATCGGAAGGGAACAATGGTCTGCCTCTTTTGAGAGTCTATCTTACACAGGCAATAATCTCCCTGACTCTCTATGTGAATGAGTGGCCTTCCGCTGCAGGACCCAGAATGGCATTTGAATAAAAAAGAGCCTCGGGGACACCCACTGTTGTATTATTGCAAGTTTATTGCTGCATTTTTGGGGGGGGGGGGGTTGCTCCTTCTCCAAGCTGTGTTAATTGATTGGCCGGTGTGCAAACGCTTGAGTCTATATGAGATCATGCTAAACCAGCTTTGTCAGGATTTAGTCACCCATAAAAAAAATAAATAAATAAACAGACCCAGATTGTAGGATAATTTTGGGACGGATTTCGAAAGGTTTCAATAAGTAAAATTCTGCACTGATAGCCACAAATTGAAATTGGGTTGAAATTTTGCTAATCAGTAAGTCACAGTCGCAAAATATGTGCGGAGTATCTCATTTCTATGGTGTTACCCTATAAGAGTAATTTCTATGGTGTTACCCTGTTTTCCCTTCAGAAAACAATTATCAGGTATTCATTTGGATGTTGTAATCCAAACAAAATTACTTTTTGCAATAAATGGGAAGTGGTGGACTCAGTCTGGCCTCAAAGAATGGATAACTTCATCAGAACATCTTCATCAGAACTTCATCAGTGAGCCTGACACAGTTGCTACTGACCTGATTTTAAATACTCATTCCATTCTCTCTTGATCCCCCGTGACCTAATCTTTTTACCTTCACTTACTCTACACACTTGTCCAGTTTTGTCTCTGTCCTACAAAACGCTGCATGACTTCTCACTTAGTAATGGAAGTCACCTGGTGACCTTGACTTCCATTTAACATAACAACATTTACATTTTCTGTCTTGTGACGGTACGGCAGACTGAGAAAAAAAGGACTCTGTGGGAATGACATCACTCATTGTAAGGATTCTATGGCAGCTGCCCTCCTGTTGTCCACTGTTTGCCCAACTTTGCCACACTGCATTCCAAGGTCAGGAGGATGGATTGGGAGGGGGCTCATATATCATTAAAAAAAGGTCAGCTTCAAACAGGACGCCTCTCTCTTCTCTTCTCTCTTCGCCCGTGTCCCGTTTCACCGCCTGGGCATGCAGTCATGCTGGAATGTGGGCACAGGAGGCTGATGGGGGGGGGGGGGGGCAGGCGGACAAGGAAAAAAACAGAAAAAAAGAGAAGCGACCCGCCAAGGCAAAGATGCGATTGCGTGATGGTATCACAGAGTCGGGGCAGAAGATCAGGAATTCAGTTCCTCCAGCCAAACACATATGCGCTTGATATTGAACCCTGGGCCGGGCCTGGCTGGAGGTGCAGCAGTTCAGTCTGGACTGCTGCAGCTGTTGTTATGCGCTCTCCATATATGGCCCTGCTCTCTAGTAGGACAGGCCAGGGAACAGAGGAGGTGGAGGACAGGCAGAAAGACGAAAAAAGGGAGAAATTGAGAGCGAGAGAGAGAGAGAGAGGGAGAGGAGGTGGCTGATGAAAGGCCAAATAAAGAAGGCTTGCAGACCAAAAGTCTTATAATTCCAAAATTCAGGGTGATTTCTGGCCAGTTCAAGGTGGTTTTGGGCTGCACAACCCATTTGCAAATGAAGGCGGAGGCCCAGGGAGGCTGCAGCCCTGCTGAGGCAGGCCGGCACAAGCTCCGTCCACGCAGCACATAAGAGGATGGAGGCTGGTGCCGTGTACATATGATAAGAGTAACAAACAAACAAAACCACAATAGAACAACCTCTGTTCTTCTGTCTTCTGACAGCACAATACATCCACAGACATCTCTTCCATTTCTTTGTCCCAAGTAAGTAAGTAAGTGTAAGTAAGTAAGCAAGTAAGTGTAAGTAAGTAAGTAAGTAAGCAAGCTCAGCGGGTGGATGGGATAGTCTCGCCAGACCAAGCATATTCAATTCAGCACATTCAATACACAATTAATTTAACATTGTGGTTGCTGTTAAGTACCAGTATTAACAAAAATACTTTTTCATTAAATCTAGCTCATCGTTTATGTTGATTATAAAGATCGGTTTGGTATAACTTACTGTGAAGTTTTATGATGAAGATTTAGGGCGATGTAAAACCAAAAGTTAAAAACTGTTAAATACACCTGAACTGTTAAGTACACCTGAATGGGTTTTCCCTTCAGCTGCATTCAACAAGAAATTCAAGGAATATTTTAATTTTTATGTTACCCCTTTAAATTAATATCCTTATTTTCTGTCTCTTATATTCAAACAGAAACAAAATATATTTTGTCCAAATTTGACATTCAAACCCTTGTTACAACCAAGGATGTGATCAACAGAACAAAACTAAAATCAGGAAAAAGGCTGGTCAAAGGTAAAGCGCTAGTATTTTCTAATGTCCCATGAGAGATGAATGGAAGTTTTTAGGTTTGAAATCAAAAAAATATTTTTTGAAAATTAACCTCTGAATCCAGATTGGCTCCAGAAAACACAACGTGCAACCGATTCAACAGTGACACACGTGCAGCGAGTCAGGAGTCAACAAACCAGCATCCACTTCCTCCATGTGTGCACTGTATCTTTAAGAGATTGAACATCAAAAAAAAAACAAAAACAAAATGTCCAAAAATGCTTCACGTCCCTTTTACCCCCTATCTACTAATCTGGTTCGGGCGAGGATGTGAAGAAAGGAAGAGAAGAGAGTGGTGGTGGTAGAGCTGCTGGGACCTCCAGCATGTGGAGACGGGAGATGGATGAGAGATTACAGGAGGGAACGGCGAGCTTCTCCGGGGGACGCCAGTCATCTGATCAGCTAACGAACCAACAGAAAACACATTTTCATGCCATGTGTGGACACCGTCTCTCACATCCCCCTGCCTCTTAGTTCTCACCAACACACCACAACACAACCCCACTCTTGTGTTCTTCATCTAGTAATCATCCTGGATGGGACACTGTGTGATATGTGCGATACATGTTGTCTGGACACCGGCTTGTTGTGTTTGTTCTCAGGATTTGAAGTTTACTCTACTCCTGTAGTCATTTAGTATTTGTAAGTCATTCTGGATAAGAGCATCAGCTTCATGGCCAAAATGTAAATCTGTCTGTCTGTCTGTCTGTCTGTCTGTCTGTCTGTCTGTCTGTCTGTCTGTCTGTCTGTCTGTCTGTCTGTCTGTCTGTCTGCCTGTCTGTCTCTCTCTCTCTCTCTCTCTCTCTCTCTCTGTATTGTGGATGATGAGCTGATCTTGGGGAGTGTCGTGAGATGATTTAGATTCTGTGCATCTGATGTTACTGACCATGTTGGTTTTTATCCCACTTATTTTGTTGTAACTTTTTATTAAGTATTGTTGAAAAATCAAATCTCTCTCTCTCTCTCTCTCTCTCGCTCTCTCTCTATCTTGCCTCTCTGTCTCTCTCCCTCACTGTCGCTCTCTCTTGCTCTGTCTCTCTCTCCGATTTATTTTTAAATATTTGTTTATTTGCTTGTGTTTTGAATGATTGTTTTTTTAAATAAGTTACATTTTAAAAATAAAACAATCTCTCTTTCTCTGTCTGTCTCTCTCTCTCTGTCTCTCTGTCTCTCTTTGCCTGTGTCTGTCTGGCCCTCTCTGCCTCTCTCTCTCTGTCTGTCTGTCTCGCTCTCTGCCTCTCTCTGTCTCTCTCTCTTTGTCTGTCTGTCTATCTCTCTCTCTCTGTCTCTCTGTCTTTCTCTCTCTGGCTCTCTCTGTCTGTCTGTCTCTCTCTCTCTCTGATGTGTGCACATCAAAGAGATGTCAGTATTTTTGCCCGTGGCCAGAGTTTCCATCATGCTCTGGAAGGTAAGTCACTCCTACTGCTTCACATTTCATACGAGGCCGACAGACAAAACAATTTACCTTGAAAAGGTAGGAGACTAATAATGAAACACAGAGAAAGAGCGACAGAGAGAGCGGCTGGTGATAGAGGATGTTCCCTCTGTGTGGGTGGTTCTTTTAGCTGGAGTCAGTGTGGAGGAGCTAATTGATGTTTGTCAGGCTGCCTTAGAGAGACACACCGGCAAACTTCCAGAGCAAACTGGGCCACATTCCTGTGAGATCTCTATGGCAGCCACACACAGGGACTCCTGCAGCCCACTCCCCCAGCTGCCATGCTGCACGGCTGATCTGGGATCAGCGTGTTTGTTCTTTTGGAAGACAGACAGATAAGCCTGGTTACAGATCTCAGATCAGAAGTCCCTTTTCTAGGAGAGTTTATGAATATAGATGCAGGTCTCCAGTGTGAGACGGCACCCTGCTACCTTCAGAGAACAAATGAGACAGCCAATTATTAACCAGGACCGCAGGGCGTCTAGCAGCATTCATGCCTGCTGAGCTGGCAGAGGAACATGAGGACTGCTGCAGCACATGAGCAGCACAAAGTGCATGTGTGTGTGCAGCCAGATGAAAGCAGCTGGCTGCACAGGCATGTGTGCAACACATGTTATGGCTGATGGAGATGTTCTCACCTGTATTCACCTAGTATGAGTGTGCTACAGTGGGTAAATGAATCACCGCCAGGAAAGGAAAGAATTGGCACACCAAGCGTCCCTGACAGCAACAGAGGATCTGAGCGGAGGTGAATAAAGCTGTAGTCCTGAGTCCGGAGCAGCCAGCGGGGCATGGCTTGCTTCAGAGACCGGAGACAATAAGTTGGACCGGCTGCTTTGGGGGAAACAAAGGAGCCCATTCAGCAGCCGAGGGTCAGAAGTATGGGTGTGACTGATAAAAGAAAGGTCAGTGTTCTACAAAAGCTAATAACAATCTGGCCGTCCACGCCATGAAAGACAGGAAGCAATAAATAATGCAGCTCCACTGCAACACACAACTGTTGGAACAGTGACATCCATTTTTCTCACCAACTTGACATTTCCATTTTTTTCCCCCGAGTTAGTTTTTCTCTCTTTATGAAAGCCGTGGAGTAACAGTTCTGTTGGTTGATTTAATCTAAGGGGATTATCAAGTGATCAGTACTGACCTTCTCCTTTTTATGAATCACACTGGGACTTTTTACATTTCAGAGCCGTTACTGAACCATCCATGAGGCAGAGGTGTATTTCCAACAGATGTGTGATGTTAAGGCTTAGTAAAGTCTCAGTTCAAGTGGAGAGTGATGTGTTATGGAATAGTGGCTCAGTGCTGAGTTCTCAGCAGATAAGAGAGGAGCAAGCACACCTTTGATAGCTCCTGCCCGGCGTCACACTGCTGACAGGCCTTACAGCGGCCCGACGCCTCCTGGTACTCCTGCTCCCTGCACGCTCTGCTCCGCTCCGCAGCCTCCTCCACTTCCTCCGCCCCCGCAGCCCCGGCAGACACCTGCCAGGGGACAGTCAGAAACAGATAGTCAGAAAACAGTCAGAAACAGACAGTCAGAAAGGCCGCTGAAGGATTCCCGTGTTTCATCACCACTAACAGATAATGTCGCCCAAATCCAGAAGCACGGTTTATAATCCCTTTTATAAGTTTCACCGTTTCCATCCTGCCGCCTCCGACTGCTCACACACCTATGATTCTGTTCTACATCTTCCCCTTGCACACCATACACACCATACACACCATACACACACTAACAACGTCCCAATATGCCTATAATGCATAATGACTGTTTTATTAACGGATGTTTCGTTAGAGATTATATGAATATTCACAAATAGTCGATGTAAGGCTTCGGTAATAACATGTCAAGAAGTAATGCTGTTCCAAAGTACTTACCAGACGCAGGTGTATTAAGTATAAGGTCAGTAGAACTATGGAGGTGTGCTGCAACATCCAGCTCATCTTGATGCACCACTGCAACCAGGTGACACACACACACACGCACACACACACGCACACACACACACACACACACACACACACACGCACACACACACCATGCTAATGCTGTAGCTTTCATACTCACCTGTGTGTGTGTGTGTGTGTGTGTGTGTGTGTGTGTGTGTGTGTGTGTGTGTGTGTGTGTGTGTGTGTGTGTGTGTGTGATTTATCAAGCGACAAAATGACATATCTTGTTGTTGGATTGGTACAACAAACACCTAGTTTGTAAAGAATAAAATGTCCATGTGGAGGCAGGTAAGGTGTGTGGTGATGCAGGGACTTTGCTGGGTTCGTTAAACTCACTTGTACTACAAAACTCGGGTTATTGTAGTTCCGAGACAAAAGCAGCAACTGAAATGCAGAGCACAACACTGACACTTAAGTTGTTTGCAAAAACCAAACAAAAATTGTTGTAGTGCCATCCAGTCCACATTTGGTTGATGGTACTGGCTGCACGTTGTGTTTGCAACAGTCCCAGCACATCTCGCAATCCCAACACCTTTTTTTCCCCCTCTCTTTCGTTGTTACTCTTAATTAACGTTGCATATTTTCACTTGTATATTGAATTGTTCCGTCGGACTGAAACATCCGTAGGTGCACATTCAACCCTGCTGTAACGTGCGGCTGGAAGCGTTCACGCGTTTCGCCGTGATACCCAAGAACATCCAGAAGGACCGAGAAGCTTACCTGTTCACAAAGCGCGTGCTGGTTCAACAGGCGGGTCCCTAGTCGCGGAGTCTTAACGGGCGGTTTGTTTTCCCAGACCGGCGAGAGCTCTGGCGTTTTCCTGCAGCGCGGCTCTCCGCACCATGTCAGTCCCGCCGACGTGCTGCTCTGCGCCGCCCCAGTTCGCAAGAACCACCGGACCGAAGACTGAACCAGCGCCGAGATCAAAGGCGGAGGGACGGTCGGATCTAACGCGTGTAATCTGATCTCCGATCAGCGAGGCAGTCTACATCAAAGCCTGCGAGCAACTCTGTGGACCCCGAGCAGTCCCGGTGTAACACCAAATCCGACTATGATTGTGTGAAAATTGACCTCACGAGTTGATACACACACACATGCACACACGCGCACGCGCGCACACACACGCACGTAACTGTGTCCTACACAAAGAGATGGCAAAAGAAACATCCAAAAATGTGGAGATCAAAAAGTAGACCGGTGTTTTGTTACTCCGCTTTGCAATGGCAAGCCATCCCGCTCCCTCTGAAGTCTCTCTCTCGCTCTCTCTGTCTCTCTCTCGGAGGTCTCTCTCTCTCTGTGTCTCTCTCTCGCTCTCTCTCTCTCTCGCTCTCTCTCTCGCTCGCTCCCCGGTGTTTGTTTGCTTTATCTGAGGACTCGCCTGTTTGATGGCAGTGGGTTTGCAGCGGCCTTCTAACCAGCGATCGCTTTCATCTCAATGAGCTGCAGATACCATGACGTCAGCAGTTCAGCGAGCCAATATAAGCGTTCGTCACGTTTTTATTTTTTTTCAATGTAGCTGTGGCTTTGTTTTGTTCTATTGATTTAATTTCATGTAGGCCACTACCTGTAGTTTAAACCTAGCTGTAGTTTCATTAGGTCTACTAAAATTCCAGGTGCTGCGATTGTGCTCATATTTTGCAGTTAAGAGCTTCGTAGTTGTTCTAGTTCTCGTAGGTTAAGTTTGAAAGAATGTTTTGTGGCTGTAAGTGATGTTACATTTGCATAGCCTACTCCTAGATTTATTTTGCACCCTTGCGACTAAACACCCTCACAGTCGTGATAAATCATTTGTTTTTGAGCTCCAAAATTACATGCAGTCACCACAGCCTTTAAATTAAACCATGAAAACATCATGCAAGTTAGTGAGCTAGTTAGCTGTCAGAGGAGTCGGTGGAACTTGAGAACTTGAGAAAAAGGTGGTATGACAGTGGACTCAGGACAGCAAAGATGAACTAGGAGCTTGCTTTGACTGCAGTGACTGGAAGGTGCCAAGATATCAACAACTTCTGTGTAGTCTATCATCTCCACAAAAACAGTTAAAGTGTTCCCCAATAACAAAACCTACATAACCAAAGATATCAAACAAACAATGACTCTAAGGAAATTAGCTTTTAAAAACAAGGACACAAGAGAGCTGCAAAGAAGAGACAACGAACAAAGAGGCAAACTCAAGAAGGCAAAGGATGTACAAAAGACACCCTGAGGGAGCATTCAAGGCTGGCAACCAAAAAGCAATGTGGAAGACAATGAAAAACAAGACAGGTATGCCAAGTGAACATCACAAGTCATTTGTGACTAATGATGAGTTGGCCTCTGTAAATGAGATTGACACTTTTTTCTCCAGCTTTGAAACCACTGGAGCTCTGAAAGATGCAGGGAGGTGCTGGAGTCAGTCATTGTGTGGTCTGAAGATATAGTGGGAATCTCAGTGGGTCAGGTGGCCAATGTCTTTTGACACCTCAGTGCACATAAATCCACCGGTCCTCCGTGTCCCTTGTTACATCTGGCACTGTTACGACAGTGCATTGCTTTACGTTAATTTCAGTGTTGTGTTTACGTCACCTGCTTGCTTGATGGTCAGGTCGGTATGTTGATTAAATGGAGTAGGTTCAGTTCCAAAGACAGCTCTGGTTTTGTCTGTTATTTCAACATAACATTGGCGACGAGAGATGGCTGACTGTTCTCTACCACCACCCTCTCCTTTCCTAGCCCTGCCGGGCGAGCCACCGGTGGCGTGGCCCCGCTGGATATCCTCGTTTGAAACGTACATCCTAGCTGCCGGCTTGGACCAAGTATCGGTCGAGAGGAAACGTGCACTGCTGCTGCACTGTCTAGGAACAGAGGGACCACGCGTGTGTGGGACTCTCGGCACCGCAAATACATACGAACAGGCTGTGGAGTTACTGAAAAATCGTGTTGCCGCTCCACAAAGCGCTCTTCTCCGCCGAGTCATATTCGGACGGAGACACCAACGGTCGGGTGAGTCTGACACAGTACGTGGCTGATCTAAGAGGTTTGGCTAGCTCGTGCAAATTCGGGGCGTTATAAGACGAAATGATCAGAGACCACCTCATATTGCGCACGAACTGTGACAAGATTAGGGAAAGACTGTTGCTAGAAAGCGATGACCTGACACTGGCAGCAGCAGCAGCTCTACAACTAGCGGTTCAGGTCGAATCGGCTTTGCAATGCGCTGCTAGTTTGTCTGCCTCTTCCAACTCGCCAGCACAGGAAACGGGCGCGCACAGTTCACAAAAAATTATGTGAGAGGCGGAATGGCAGGCAGCGTCCAAGTGGCAACCACCATCACCACGGAGACCTGGGGGGAGAACCGACTGCAAGTGCACACAAGTGAGACTCACATGACACCGTTCAAACACAGAAAAAGGGAAAGGAGAAGACATCATTCAGAGAGAGAGCAAAGACATGTGAGAGAAGAGAACAGTTTGCAATAGCCATTACTCATAATCAATTAAGTCATCAACTAGTCATAATCTATACTCTATAATCTCGTCGGCAGAACAGTGGTTGGTAAATTCATCGAGACAGAAAACCGACCCGCCATGCAGTACAGGTTGTGAAGCGCTCAATTTAAAGGCAACTAATTGTAAGCTAAGGCAAAAAGATGAGTTTTAAGTTTGGATTTAAAGGACTCAACAGACTCTGATTGTCTGATGGCAGCAGGTAGGTTATTCCAGAAGAACGGAGCCCGATAGGAAAAGGCCCTGCCACCAGTTGACTTCTTTTTAACTTTGGGTACCCACAGGAGCCCTGTATTTTGCGAACGAAGAGATCGAGATAGAATGTACGGTTTAAGGAGATCAGACAAGTAAGATGGGGCAAGCCCATTTAGGATTTTATAAGTCAGCAGAAGCACCTTGTATTCTGATCTAACATGGATAGGAAGCCAATGAAGGGAGGCAAGAATTGGTGTAATATGGTCAAATTTCCTAGATTTAGTTAGGATTCTAGCAGCAGCATTCTGAACCACCTGAAGACTTTTAGTACTAGAATGTGGCAGAACTGAAAACAGAACATTACAGTAATCAAGTCTGGATGAAACAAATGCATGTATTAGAGTCTCTGTGTCAGCCATGGAGAGAAAAGACCGAATTTTAGCTATGTTACATAGGTGAAAAAAGGCAGTCTTGCTGATTTCTTTAATGTGCTTATCAAAGGAAAGGTTGGGATCGAATGTAACACCAAGATTTTTGGCTGCCACACTTTGTGAAACCAAAGACTTGTCAATTGTTATTGTTACTTGATCAAATTGGTGTCTGTGTCTAGCAGGGCCAATGACCAGCATCTCGGTTTTATCCAAATTTAAAAGCAGAAAGATAATTGTCATCCAGTTTTTCACAGTAGCCAAGCACGCCTCTAAGTTAGTCATTTGAGTATGATCATCAGCCCTTATAGACACATACAGCTGAGTATCATCAGCATAGCAATGGAAATATATTCCATAACTGCGTATAATTTGGCCAAAAGGTGTAATGTAAAGGGATAAAAACAGAGGGCCAAGAACTGAGCCCTGGGGCACACCATATTTAACGTCAGAAAATTTTGATATAATATTACTACAGAAGACACAATATGTTCTTCCAGATAAGTAGGACTTAAGCCAAGCGAGAGCTAAGCCAGAGACACCACGATTACAATTTAATCTATCTAGTAGTATACAATGATCAATGGTGTCAAAGTTTGTGAGGTCCAGTAGTAGAAGCACAGAAGTGGAATCAGAGTCGATAGCTAGTAAAAGATCGTTCACCACTCTGGTCAGAGCAGTTTCAGTGGAGTGACAGGGCCTGAAAACTGACTGAAAAGGTTCATATAGATGGTTTTCTTTTATATGGGTCAAACGTTGTTGATACACAACTCTCTCTAGTATTTTAGAGAAGAATGGAAGATTAGAGACTGGTCGATAGTTATTACGAGATGCTGGATCGAGGTGCAGTTTTTTAAGTAAAGGTTTAACCACAGCTGTCTTAAAACTGCTGGGAACAATGCCAGTAGTAAGTGATAAATTAACGATGTCTAGCATTGTAGGTCCAAGAAAAGGCCAGAGGTCTTTAAAAAGTTTTGCTGGTAAGGGATCAAGTAGGCAAGCAGTTGGTTTAGAAGCTGTATCAAGAGAGATAGTCTCAAAAGCTGTAATAACTGGGACTGTCAGTGACTCATTGTATAGATATGAATTTGGTAAGACAGGATCTGCAGGAATAGCTGGAGTTAAAGAACTAATTTTGTTTAAGATCTCATCAACCTTATTGCAGAAAAAATCTAGAAATTCATGGGCCGTGAATGGTGAGCAGCTAACGGACAGCTGCTTTTTAGTAAGTTTACATACAGTGTCAAAGAGAAATCTGGGGTTATGTTTATTAATATTGATTAAGTGAGGGAGATACGATGTTTTTGCAGTAGATAAAGCATGCTTGTATTTCAATAAACACTCATGCCATGATAGGTAAAAAACTTCCAATTTTGATTTTCGCCATTTACATTCCAGTCTCCTGCAGGTCCGCTTAAGAGCATGTGTCTCATCATTAAACCAGGGTTTAGGCCTCTTTAGTCACCTAGCTCTGGTAGTGAGAGGTGCAACTGAATCGAGGAGACTAGAAAGGTCCACATTTAAGTCACTAGTGAGATTTTTAACAGAATCAGTTACCACAGTGAAAGCAGCCAGGACTTCAGGCAGCTGCTGGCCAAATGCAGCTACAGTGGAGGGACCAATATGGTGATTGGCAATTACATCTGTGCTGACATTAACTGGACAGGCCAATAAAGATTCAAATTTGATGAGAAAATGATCTGACACAGCAGATGTGGTTGGCAAGACATTCAGATCAGAAACAGCTATCCCTTTAGTTAAAACCAAATCAAGTGTGTTACCACTGCAATGAGTTGACTCTTGAACAAACTGAGTGAACTCAAAAGTATCAACTAGTGCCAGAAAGGCTTTACTTAGAGGATCAGCAGCCTTATTCAGATGAATATTGAAATCGCCTAGAATTAGAATCTCATCAGAGTGAGTAACAAGGCCTGACACAAATTCTTCAAGAAATAACGAGTAACAGCCAGGAGGCCGGTAGAGTATCACAATTTGGACTGAGCCGAGTCTATTCATGGCTGAGGGAGATGGACCAAGAATAAGAGACTCAAAAGACTGGAATTTAGATTCAAGTTTAGAAGTCAGATTGAAAATAGATTTATATATTAAGGCAAGACCCCCGCCTTGTTTATTTGCCCTAGCTAAATGGGCCTAAGTATAGCCAGGTGGGGAAGCTTCATTTAAGGGAAGGAAAACATTTGGTTTCAGCCATGTTTCACATAACCCAATCATATCAAAACTATGTTCAAGAATCAGATCATTTATTAGTAAGGTTTTGGTAGACAGTGATCTGATATTTATGAAACCAAATTTAAGCATCTTGTGGAAGTGATCAGTAGTAGGCAGAACCATAGAGCTACCAATAGGTGAAAGATTAATTGGAATTAGACACCTTGTTGACAGTTTTGGCAACCAACGCTTTGGACGATATGTGGTCACATCCTAGATAACATTAGCTGTTTGGTTTTGTAGATTATTAGGTACTTTGTCGCACATCTCACCACTACCAGTGGTAGGAATAATTACTAGATTATTGTGATTCACATATTTAGAAGAGGAGAGCTCGGGAGCAATACAGCAGGGTAGGGAGAAAGTCTGAATGTTATAGACCAAGCTATCAGGTTGATAATCTACACTATGAGAAATTCCCTGACTAATCATATTAATTAAACTACTTGACTCCACATCTGCACTAGATTTAAACCTAGCAGGCTCTCTAATCACCTGCAACCTGCTGAATGACAAGTCCCTAGTGTCAAAGTAAACGTAAACAGCTATCTATATTGCTAGACAAAAGAGCGGCGCCATCCCCAGTAGGGTGAATGCTGTCCGCTTTCAGCAGGTAAGGGGGGCCCCAGAAAGGAGGCCAGTTATCAACAAAGCTGAATCCCTGCTCATTACAGGTACCAGACAAGCTGCTCCCCTACTTCAGGGTCAAGGACAAGTTGTCATGTTGAAATGACACCTGCATCACTCGCAGGCTCTGCACTGTGGCCCCAGGTGCCCTTCAGGCACATGTCCTTTCTATGGCGCATGAGGGCCACTTGGGCATAGTCAGACTCAAACAGCGGTGTCGCAATATCATGTGGTGGCCAGGCATCGACAGGGAAATCGAGACCCTGGTCAAGGACTGCACTGCCTGTCTCCTCAGTGGTAAGACCAGGGTCCCAGCCCCACCCTCACCCGTGCAGCCGTTGGAGTGGCCGTCTCAACCCTCGGAGCACCTGTAACTTGACGTCTCCAGCGAGCTGCATGGGGTACCGCATCACCAACGCTTCCGTGTCGGGGCCTACGACCTCCACTCTAAGTGGCCCGAGGTGACACCCATGGGCTCAGTCACAGCAAAGGTGTTGATCAACATTCTTGACGCCCTGTTCACGCATTGATGCTGCAGGTGACCTCTTCATGGGAATGGTCTACAGTGCGATGAAGGATGAGAATTGGACTGCCGAGTACACTGTAAATGGAACAAACATCTGTTTCAATCTGGACACAGGCACACAGGCCAACATAATGGCTGAAACTGACCTGGCCAGGTTGGAGATTCCAGCCATTGTGAACACCAAGGACCAAGTGAGAGCATACAGTGGGGAGGCTATCCCTACAATGGTTACATCTACTTTGGTAATGTCGATAAAACGTGAGCGATTTGGTGTGCCTTTTATAATTGTGCATGGTCGCAAGCCACCCATAATTGGTCTTAAAACATTCAATGCATTAGGTCTGGTAAAACGTGTTCATGAGGTAAAAAATGAACGTGACAAGGGCACAGGAAATGTAGAGGATGATTATGCTGATGTTTTTCAGGGTATTGGGAAACTTAAAGTCACTCACAAAATTAAGCTAGAAAAGCCAAACAAATCAGTCATGCAAAACTAAAAGCAGAGTTGAACAGACTAGAATCCTTGGACATAGTAGAAAAAAGAGGGACCTACTGAGTGGGCACACTCACTCGTTCTAGTAGAGAAAAAGGATGACTCACTTAGGCTATGTATGGATCCCAAAGAGTTAAACAGATATTTAAAACGACAACACTACCAGCTGCCTATAAGAGGGGACATACAGTGGTGCTTGAAAGTTTGTGAACCCTGTAGAATTTTCTATATTTCTGCATAAATATGACCTAAAACATCATCAGATTTTCACACAAGTCCTGAAAGTGGATAAAGAGAACCCAGTTAAACAAATGAGACAAAAATATGATACTTGGTCATTTATTTATTGAGGAAAATGATCCAATATTACATATCTGTGAGTGGCAAAAGTATATGAACCCCTGGGATTAGCAGTTAATTTGAAGGTGAAATTAGAGTCAGGTGTTTTCAATCAATGGGATGACAATCAGATGTGAGTGGGCGCCCTGTTTTATTTAAAGAACAGGGATCTATCAAAGTCTGATCTTCACAACACATGTTTGAGGAAGTGTATCATGGCATGAACAAAGGAGATTTCTGAGGACCTCAGAAAAGTGTTGTTGATGCTCATCAGGCTGGCAAAGGTTACAAAACCATCTCTAAAGAGTTTGGACTCCACCAATCCACAGTCAGACAGATTGTGTACAAATGGAGGAAATTCAAGACCATTGTTACCCTCCCCAGGAGTGGTCGACCATCAAAGATCACTCCAAGAGCAAGGCGTGTAATAGCTGGCCAGGTCACAAAGGAACCCAGGGTAACCTCTAAGCAACTAAAGGCCTCTCTCACATTGGCTAATGTTAATGTTCATGAGTCCACCATCAGGAGAACACTGAACAACAATGGTGTGCATGGCAGGGTTGCAAGGAGAAAGCCACTGCTCTCCAAAAAGAACGTTGCTGCCCATCTGCAGTAAGCTAAAGATCACGTAGACAAGCCAGAAGGCTATTGGAAAAATGTTTTGTGGATGGATGAGATCAAAATAGAACTTTTTGGTTTAAATGAGAAGTGTTATGTTTGGAGAAAAGAAAACACTGCATTCCCGCATAAGAACCTTATCCCATCTGTGAAACATGGTGGTGGTAGTACCATGGTTTATGCCTGTTTTGCTGCATCTGGGCCAGGATGGCTTGCCATCATTGATGGAACAATGAATTCTGGATTATACCAGCGAATTCTTAAGGAAAATGTCAGGACATCTGTCCGTGAACCGAATCTCAAGAGAACGTGGGTCATGCAGCAAGACAACGGCCCTAAGCACACAAGTCGTTCTACCAAAGAATGGTTAATGAAGAATGAAGTTAATGTTTTGGAATGGCTAAGTCAAAGATCTGACCTTAATCCAACTGAAATGTTGTGGAAGGACCCAAAGCGAGCAGTTCATGTGAGGAAACCCACCAACATCCCAGAGTTGAAGCTGTTCTGTACGGAGGAATGAGCTAAAATTCCTCCAAGCCGATATGCAGGGCTGATCAACAGTTCCCAGAAACGTTTAGTTGCAGTTATTGCTGCACAAGGGGGTGGGGGGGTCCACACCAGATATTGAAAACAAAGGTTCACATACTTTTGCCACTCACAGATATGTAATATTGGATCATTTTCTTCAATAAATAAATGACCAAGTATGATATTTTTGTCTCATTTGTTTAATTGGGTTCTCTTTATCTACTTTTAGGACTTGTGTGAAAATCTGATGAAGTTTTAGGTCATATTTATGCAGAAATATAGAAAATGCGAAAGGCTTCACAAACCTTCAAGCACCACGGTATTTGGTGACATAGCAGGCGCAAAATACTTTTCTAAACTAGATGTGTCCTCAGGGTTTTGGCAGATAAGTCTAGATGAAGAGAGTGTCAAACTCTATACATTCAGTACTCCATTCGGAAGGTATTCTTTCAAAAGATTACTTTTTGTGCTGGCTTCTGCACCTGAGGTATTTCATAGAACAATCCAACAAATTTTTGAGAGCATTCCAGGTGTCAAGGTATACATTGATGACATATAGATATGGGGCAGTACAATTGAGGAGCATGACCAGAGGTTGAAATTGGCGCTAGACACAGCCAGAACTAGTGGCTTGAAACTGAATGCAGGCAAATGTCAGTACAGACAAACAGAAATCACTTTTCTTGGTGAAAAGCTGACAGAAGATGGTGTAGAAATTGACCAAAGCAAAGTCACACCCATTAGGCATATGCCTGCCACCAACCATTACATTTGCTCAGTGAGCCTCAGAGGTGCTTTAATGTTTCTACCTGACCTCCTAATTTCTGTTTCAGTATGCTCATTACTTCCCTTTACAGGTGTTTCAGATACAGTTGAATTTGCTTCATCAACATTCCCGTTTATTTCCTTGGTAACACTTTGTTCCTTTTCAGGTTTTAGCTCACTCAAACCCGGATGCCACAATTACTGGAAAGTGAATGTGTACTAGACAAAGGGTTAGTTGAGAGAAAACAAAAGGGCAAACTGAAACAGAAAAGAAGTTATGACAGAGGGTCAAAAGAACTGAGCGAACTAAAACCAAATGATTGGGTCAAATTGCATAATGGAAAATACTGGAGCCTAGAAGCTAGGGTACTGCAGAATTTAGCTCCCAAGATTTTATGAGGTGCAAACACAAGAAGGGGCAACATACAGGAGAAATCACAGACACTTATTGAAGGTACCTGAAAAGGTAACAAAGTGTTACCAAGGAAATAAATGTGAATGTTGATAAAGCAAATTCACCTGTATCTGAAATACCTGTAAAGGGAAGTAATGAGCATACTGAAACAGAAATCAGGAGGTCAGGTAGAAACATTAAAGCACCTCTGAGACTCATTAAGCAAATTTAATGGTTGGTGGCAGGTAGGAAAGCCAAGGAAGGGGAAGTGAATATAAACAGACAAAAAATGTAAATAATCTTCTTGACGGGAGAGATATGTCATGTGTTATGACGTGATCTGCGTATCACGTAACGTACATGCGTACAGCTTGGGGACACGAAGCAGTCGCAGGTGTTGGGAGTTGAGCAATAAATGGAGACTAAAGGTTCATTATGTCGTCTCATATTTTATAAGACACAACAACAAAACACGACAATCAAATTCTCCGATGATACTGCACTGGTAGCACTGATTTAGGATGGGGAGGAACCAAACCTTTACCTGGATGTTTTCAACAAAGTGGTTCAGTGGTGTGATCATATCGCTCTCATACTCAATACCCTAAAACAGAGGAGATCATCTTCGGAGTCACACAAGACACCCATATTGCTACGGTTTCAATTCACAACCAACCTATAAAACATGTGAACCATGTGAACTTCATCTGCAATAAGGTACAAGAGAGGATTTAATTTTTAAGGAGACTCTGGTCATTTGGGACCAGTAAGGAAATCCTCACGCTAATCTTCTGCTCCACCAAAAAAAGCATCCTGCAATATGGAGGCTTAGTCTGTTTCAGTGGCCTCTCAGCCTAACTGAAAGACAGGATTCTATGGCTCCTGGGGATCTGCTCCAAGGTGGTGGGTCACTCCGTGGAAAACTCCTTCCTAAGCAGCTGCACTAAGCGTACCTCAGACTGGCTGACAAAATCGCCCTGGACTCTTCTCATGTCCTACATGAGAAGTACCAACTTCTGCCCTAAGGCGCTTTAGGGTGCCACACTGCAGGGAGAGTAAGTACAAGCACTCTTTTGTTCCATCCATTTTCCGAACCGTTTATCCTGCTCTCAGGGTCGCAGGGATGCTTGAGCCTATCTCAGCAGTCATTGGGCGGCAGGCGGGGAGACACCCTGGACAGGCCACCAGACTGTCTTTTGTTCCTCACTCTATAATACTGCACAACCAACAGAGGAGTGCAAGTGATCACCCCCCACCCCCACCTCGCACATATACCCCCACACTTGTACTGTGACCCCCAAAACACAGACTGTGACCATACGCCCCCCCACCGCAAGCACACACATATACACGCGCGCAAACTATGCAACCACACACACACACACACACACACACACACACAAGGACTGTGTGATCATACCCCTCCACCCCAACATACACATGAATGGTGCTTGTGACATGGTCCTCGCACAAGGCCGTGCTCTTTTGCAGATGTTCTTTTATGTTTTATTATGTTATTCTGATGATTGTTGGAGCATGTGATGTGAGACAAATATACTTTTAAGAGTAAAAGTATATTTTACTCTTGTGCAAATATACTTTTACTCGTGTTTTATTGTTTACATTTTATATTCTTTATTGTGTCTTCTTTACATATATTTTTATATTCATATGTGTCACTTATTTTATATTGTATTTCAAGCTTGTGCAGCACTTTGGTTTAACTGTGGTTGTTTTAAATGTGCTATATAGATAAACTTGACTTGACTTCAGACAAATCTCCGTGTCAACGGACAATAAAGTGCAATAAAGCCCCGGCAGACATATGATGGCGGGCTTTTTTGTGGAATAAATTATGTAAATTTGCTGAAACACAAAGAATCAGGAATCAGGAACACTTTGTCATTTGTCCGTTTCATTTCAGGTACACAAGTACCTGAAATGAAACAAAATGCCGTTTCCGCCAGCCCACAGCAGTACAATAAATCAAATCAATTTTATTTTTATAGTCCAATATCACAAATTACAAATTTGCCTCAGTGGGCTTAACAGCAACGCAACATCCTGTCCTTAGACCCTCTCATCAGATAAGGAACAACTCCCTAAAGAAAAAAAAACTTTAACAGGGAGAAAAAATTGGAAGAAACCTCAGGGAGAACAAGAGAGGAGGGATCTCTCTCCCAAGACGGACAACGTGCAATGGATGTTGTATTTACGCAATTTACACAATACAAAATTGAAAGAGGATAACACAATTTTAACGGATTATAAAATTTATGAAGAATATGATGCGCAGGATGCCAAACTGTCCAGACGCCATCGGAACAGTCCAGCACCAAGCCCTGCGACCAGCATCATCATGTAAAAAAATAAAAAATAAAAATAAAAAAATTATATGGATTAATAAAAAGAAATTCTAATGAGGGGGATGTCAGGCAGCGTCGAAGTGGCAACCCCCATCACCACAGAGACTTGGGAGGAGAACCTGCTGCACGTGCACACAAGGGAGACTCACATGACACCATTCATACACAGAAAAAGAGAAAGGAGAAGACATCATTCAGAGAGAGAAAAAACTTGAGAGAAGAGAACAGTTTGCAGTAGTCATTAGTCATAATCAATTAAGTCATCAACTAATCATACTCTATACTCTATAATCTTGTCGGCAGAACAGTGGTTGGTAAAGTCATTGAGACAGAAAACCGACCCGCCAAGCAGTACAGGTTGTGAAGCACTCAACTTAAAGGCAACTATTTGTAAGCTAAGGCAAAAGATGAGTTTTACATTTGGATTTAAAGGACTCAACAGACTCTGATTGTCTGATGGCAGCAGGCAGGTTATTCCACAAGAACGGAGCCCAATAGGAAAAGGCCCTGCCACCTGCTGACTTCTTTTTAACTTTGGGTACACACAGGAGCCCTGTATTTTGAGAGCGAAGAGCTCGAGATGGAATGGACAGTTTAAGGAGATCAGACAGGTAGGATGGGGCAAGCCCATTTAAGATTTTATAAGTCAGCAGAAGCACCTTGTATTCTGATCTAACATGGATAGGAAGCCAATGAAGGGAGGCAAGAATTGGTGTAATATGGTCAAATTTCCTAGTTTTAGTTAGGATTCTAGCAGCAGCATTCTGAACCATCTGAAGACTTTTAGTACTAGAATGTGGCAGACCTGAAAAGAGAACATTACAGTAATCAAGTCCAGATGAAACAAATGCATGTATTAAAGTCTCTGCGTCAGCCATGGAGAGAAAAGACAGAATTTTAGCTATGTTACGTAGGTGATAAAAGGCAGTCTTGCTGATTTCTTTAATGTGCTTATCAAAGGAAAGCTGGGATCAAACGTAACACCAAGATTTTTGGCTACCACACTTTGTGAAACCACAGAGTTGTCGATTGTTATCGTTACTTGATCAAATTGGTGTCTGTGTCTAGCAGGGCCAATGACCAGCATCTCGGTTTTATCCAAATTTAAAAGCAGAAAGATAAGTGACATCCAGTTTTTCACAGTAGCCAAGCAGGCCTCTAAGTTAGTTATCTGAGTATGATCATCAGCCCTTATAGGCACATACAGCTGAGTATCATCAGCATAGCAATAGAAATTTATTCCATAACTGTGTATAATTTGGCCAAGAGGTGTAATGTAAAGAGAGAGAAATAGAGGGCCAAGAACTGAGCCCTGAGGCACACCATATTTAACGTCAGAAAATTTTGATATAATATTACTACAGAAGACACAATATGTTCTTCCAGATAAGTAGGACTTAAGCCAAGCGAGAGCTAAGCCAGAGACACCACAATTACAATTTAATCTATCTAGTAGTATATAGTGATCAATGGTATCAAAGACTGTGAGGTCCAGTAGTAGAAGCACAGAAGTGGAATCAGTGTCCATAGCTAGTAAAAGATCGTTCACCACTCTGGTCAGAGCAGTTTGAGTGGAGTGACAGGGCCTGAAAGCCGATTGAAAAGGTTCATATTGTAGCGTGCATGGATAAATAGACTTGCTAGCCCTTGGCTAACGGGTCAAACCCTTTAGTTGACTGGTAAACGTAGTCGCCCGTGGTACGGGACACCCGGGTTCGCGTCCCGGATGCAGCGCCCCGAGCTGCCTGCCCCCCCCCCGATTTCGCTACTTTCGCGGGGGGGGGGCAGTTAATGTAGCGAATTAGGGGGGCAGCCCAGGAACCGTCGCGACAGCTGGGACACGATCCCGTATCTCATGCACCGCGGGCGACAACATTAACCAGTGGACTAAAGGGTCCGACCCGTTAGCCAAGGGTTACCAAGCCTATTCATTTGTGATCGTTACATTGCCCCCTTCCTTCGGGAAGGGCATCCCTGGCCGGACTGTCACAGCCGGGGCGTGAACTCGTGTATCCAAATTAATTCGGGATGTGCAACACGGCCGGGAGGGAAGACATCGGATTAGAGACGTACAGCAGTAGATCATCTGCATATAGCAGCAATTTGTAGGTCAGGCCTAGCCGGGAAATACCTTCAAATCCTTCTCCTCATGGAGCCCGTTGGCTAAAGGCTTGATCGCAATGGCAAAGAGCAGCGGGGAAGCGGGTAGCCTTGTCTAGTGCCACAATCCAGGGGGGAAAGGGAAGAATGTATATTGTTTGACTGCACTGAAGCCATAGGGGCAGTATAAAGTAGCATACTCCATGAAATAAATTTAGCACCGAACATTTTTTTATCCAAAACGTAAAAAAGGTACCTCCATTCCACCCTATCAAAGGCCTTCTCAGCGTCCAGGGATACTACAACCTCTGACATGTGTGAAGTGGTTGTATTGAGTTTATTGAGAGTTCTTCTAGTGTTATTGAAAGATTGTTTGAACTTTCGACAGATCCGCCCACTTCCACCGAGTTGACTGATCACTGCCTGCTGTTTCAGTTTCCGCCTTCGTGAGCGGCGGCTTCGTGAGATCGACAACTTTTATTTTTCTTTTATTAGTTCTTTACATTCAGTCCTAACCTCCTCATTTTGTTCTGATTTAGCTGTTTTCTGTGCTTAGTTCACTAATCGCTAAATTATCTAGTTTCTTTCTTATACGAATTTTGTGTTTAGTAGGTAGCTTCCTGTTCCCAGTTTGTTACTAGCTTTGAGCTTAGTCTAGGTTACCAGTTAGCTCTATTACATTCGCAGTCAAAACAGCCTCGTTAAAACGATGGTTTGTGTTGACTGCTCCGTAGTTACAGATAGGTTGTCTCTACTAGAGAGACGTGTCCGTGAATTAGAGCAGCTGCTTTCGGCTAGGATTACGTTAGATGTGACGGGCACTCCAGATAGCCTTAGCCCCGGGCCTGACAGCAGGCCTGCTATTGTTAGCACTAGCTCAGCTTCGTCGGCAGATGCGGCGGAGTTTGTCTGCAGTCACCTCTCCCGACTGAAAACCGGTTTTCTCCACTCACCAGCCCTGTTGGTAGTCCTACCGGCCATCATGCTTCTCCCGCTTCTGCTGACAGAGTAAAGCAACGCACGCTAGTGATAGGAGACTCCATTACCCGCAATGTTAGATTAGCTTCGCCAGCCTTGGTTCACTGTTTACCCGGGGCCAGAGTCTCCGACATAGAGGCTAATCTTAGGGTGCTGGCATCACGGAGGGAGAGTCAGGGAACCCAGGCACACAGCCACTGCTTTCTGCAACATTGTTATTCATATCGGCACCAATAATGCTAGGATGAAGCAATCAGAGATCACAAAAGCCAGCCTAGTCAGAATGCTTGAGTTTGCCAGAAAGATGTGTCGGCATCGATTAATTGTCTCTGGTCCCTTACCTGTGAGGGGTAATGATGAGATGTACAGTAGGCTTACCTCAATGAACCGCTGGCTGGTGCATTACTGTAATGAGCAGGGATTCGGCTTCGTTGATAACTGGCCTTCCTTCTGGGGCCGCCCTTACCTGCTGAAAGTGGACGGCATTCACCCTACTGGGGATGGCGCCACTCTTTTGTCTAGCAATATGGATAGCTGTTTATGTTTACTTTGACACTAGGGACTTATCATTCAGCAGGTTGCAGGTGATTAGAGAGCCTGCTAGGTTTAAATCTAGTGCGGATGTGGAGTCAAGTAGTTTAATTAATGTTAGTCAGGGAATTTCTCATAGTGTAGATTATCAACCTGATAGCTTGGTCTATAACATTCAGACTTTCTCCCTACCCTGCTGTATTGCTCCCGAGCTCTCCTCTTCTAAATATGTGAATCACAATAATCTAGTAATTATTCCTACCACTGGTAGTGGTGAGATGTGCGACAAAGTACCTAATAATCTACAAAACCAAACAGCTAATGTTATCTAGGATGTGACCACATATCGTCCAAAGCGTTGGTTGCCAAAACTGTCAACAAGGTGTCTAATTCCAATTAATCTTTCACCTATTGGTAGCTCTATAGTTCTGCCTACTACTGATCACTTCCACAAGATGCTTAAATTTGGTTTCATAAATATCAGATCACTGTCTACCAAAACCTTACTAATAAATGATCTGATTCTTGAACATAGTTTTGATATGATTGGGTTATGTGAAACATGGCTGAAACCAAATGTTTTCCTTCCCTTAAATGAAGCTTCCCCACCTGGCTATACTTAGGCCCATTTAGCTAGGGCAAATAAACAAGGCGGGGGTCTTGCCTTAATATATAAATCTATTTTCAATCTGACTTCTAAACTTGAATCTAAATTCCAGTCTTTTGAGTCTCTTATTCTTGGTCCATCTCCCTCAGCCATGAATAGACTCGGCTCAGTCCAAATTGTGATACTCTACCGGCCTCCTGGCTGTTACTCGTTATTTCTTGAAGAATTTGTGTCAGGCCTTGTTACTCACTCTGATGAGATTCTAATTCTAGGCGATTTCAATATTCATCTGAATAAGGCTGCTGATCCTCTAAGTAAAGCCTTTCTGGCACTAGTTGATACTTTTGGGTTCACTCAGTTTGTTCAAGAGTCGACTCATTGCAGTGGTAACACCCTTGATTTGGTTTTATCTAAAGGAATAGCTGTTTCTGATCTGAATGTCTTACCAACCACATCTGCTGTGTCTGATCATTTTCTCATCAAATTTGAATCATTATTGGCCTGTCCGGTTAATGTCAGCACAGATGAAATTGCCACTCGCCATATTGGTCCCTCCACTGTAGCTGCATTTGGCCAGCAGCTGCCTGAAGTCTTGGCTCCTTTCACTGTGGTAAATGACTCTGTTGAAAATTTCACTCATGACTTAAATGTGGCCCTCTCTAGTCTCCTCGATTCAGTTGCACCTCTCACTACCAGAGCTAGGCGACTAAAGAGGCCTACACCCTGGTTTAATGATGAGGCACGTGCTCTTAAGCGGACCTGCAGGAGACTGGAACGTAAATGGCGAAAATCAAAATTGGAAACTTTTTACCTATCGTGGCACGAGTGTTTATTGAAATACAAGCATGCGTTATCTACTGCAAAAACATCGTATCTCTCTCACTTAATCAATATTAATAAACATAACCCCAGATTTCTCTTTGACACTGTATGTAAACTTACTAAAAAGCAGTTGTCTATTAGCTGCTCACCATTCACAGCCCATGAATTTCTAGATTTTTTCTGCAATAAGGTTGAGGAGATCTTAAACAAAATTAGTTCTTCAACTCCATCAGATCCTGTCGTACTAAGTTCATATCTACGCAATGAGTCACTGTCAGTTCCAGTTATTACAGCTTTTGAGACTATCTCACTTGATACTTTGACTAAGTTCGTGTCAGCTTCTAAACCAACTGCTTGCCTACTTGATCCCTTACCAGCAAAACTTTTTAAAGACCTCTGGCCTTTTCTTGGACCTACAATACTAGACATAATTAATTTATCTCTTACTACTGGCATTGTTCCCAGCAGTTTTAAGACAGCTGTGGTTAAACCTCTACTTAAAAAAACCGCACCTTGATCCAGTGTCTCTTAATAACTATCGGCCAGTCTCTAATCTTCCATTCTTTAAAGTACTAGAGAGAGTTGTGTATCAACAACTTTTGACCCATATAAAAGAAAACCATCTATATGAACCTTTTCAGTCAGCTTTCAGGCCCTGTCACTCCACTGAGACTGCTCTGACCAGAGTGGTAAATGATCTTCTACTGGCGATCGACTCGGATTCCACTTCTGTGCTTCTACTACTGTACCTCAGTGTAGCCTTTGACACCATTGATCACTGTATACTTTTGGATAGATTAAATTGCAATTGTGGTGTCTCTGGCTTAGCTCTCTCTTGGCTTAAGTCCTAGTTATCTGGAAGAACACATTGTGTCTGTTATAATATTATATCAACATTTTCTGACGTTAAATATGGTTTGCCACAAGGCTCAGTACTTGGCCCTCTACTTTTCTCTTTACATTACACCTTTTGGCCAAATTATACGCAGTTATGGAATACATTTCCATTGCTATGCTGATGATACTCAGCTGTATGTGCCTATAAGGGCTGATGATCATACTCAAATCACTAACTTAGAGGCCTGCTTGGCTACTGTGAAAAACTGGATGTCACTTAACTTTCTGCTTTTAAATCCAGATAAAACCGAGATGCTAGTCACTGGCCCTGCTAGACACAGATTATCAAAATTATTAGCCCCCATGTGATTTTTTGCTTTCAAAACACACCTGAGCAATCAATCAGCATTCAAGCCACACCTGAGCAATCAATCAGCTTTCAAATCACACCTGAGCATCATTCAGCATTGAACTTTATTTAAGGGACTCCAATGAACAGGGCTAGTGGCACTTGAACACTTGATCGAGAGGGACTACTCTTAAATTTTTGAGAAGAAGTAATTTCATCATGCCAAAAAGTAAAGAAACCATTCTGGAACTCAGACTGAAGATAGTGGATATGTTATGCTCGCGCACCAGAACCTGACCCGTGTGGCGAAACCCAAGACAGACAGACACGAGATGACTTCTAAGTCTTCAAAGGGGGGTTTTATTGTGGGAGGGAAATGTATGGTGAAAAAAAGCGTTCTGTTAGTGGGATGTGTGAATAAACTATGTGTGGTGTCCCGTGGTTTGCGTGTATAACTATGTGTGAGTGTTTTTAGCCAATCTGTGGTGCGGTATGTAAATGACCAGGAGGTGTTGAAGAAATGTGCGTGCACCTGGCGAGAAAGTCCAGTCCGTGATCCAAGAGGGGTTGTCCGAGAAAGTCCAGGTCCGAGATCCGGGAAGTCGAGTCCGAAAGGAGGGGTCCAGGTAGAGGGACAAGGGGGGAGATCGCAGGAGAGGTCCGGGGAGAAACGTGAAGGTCGCTGGGGACGAGGGAGACGCGGGGAGCCGTGGAAATCGCGGAGGGGGAGTCTTGGGAGGAAACAGAGACACGAAGATAAGACACTGGGGAATAAACAGAAAGCAAGGAACGCTGGAGGGCTTATCAGAACTTCACCGCAGGGTTCAGTACGTCGAAGCACTGAGAGACGTTCTGGGAGGCTTCTTGTAGAAGGCTGCCTGATTGCCACAGGTGTGCCTGATGGATGATGGCAAACACCTGGTGCAGTGCAGCGCTCGTCTCCTCAGAGCGCGAGCCGAGCGCTCTGATGTTTCCGGCACGTCCGAGCTGGGGGAGTGGCTTGAACGTGCCGGGGAGGCAGCTCGGGGCGGTGTAAGCACAACAGGATACTCATCTTAAGGGGGAAGGCTATACTGCCCTTTCCAAGCGTTTCACAGTGTCTAGAACAGCTCTACGTTGCATCATTGCAAAGTACAAGCAGACAAATTGTGTTAGAAACAAATCTGGGCGTGGTTGAAAGTGCAAGATTTCAAAAACTTTGGAGAGGAAAATAGTCAGACATGTCAACAACAATCCCCGGATCTCTGCCAAGATGATTGTTGCTGAACTGGCCTCTTCTGGACTTGATGTTCCAGGAAGACTGTTGTGAGGGCTCTTCATCATGGTGGGCTTCGAGGTCATCGTCCAAGAAAAACTCCATTGCTCACACAGCGTCACATCAAAGCCAGACTGGACACGTGAAACATGGGCATGAGTTTTGGAAGTCTGTCCTTTGGTCTGATGAGACTAAACTTGAGCTGTTTGAGCACACGGATGGTGCTTTTGTTTGGTGAAGGAAGGGAGAGGCCTTCAACCCTAAAAACACAGTTGCCACAGTTAAACATGGTGGTAGGAGCATAATGCTGTGGGGCTGTTTTGCTGCTTCAGGCACAGGGAACCTTGTTCGGGTGCATGGGATCATAATGAAAGGAGATGATGTTGACATTTTGAAGGATAATGTCAAGAAATATGCTGCCAGTCCAGCTTTAGGTCGCTCCTGGGTCTTCCAGCAAGACAATGACCAAAAGAATACATCCAAGTTGGTCCAAAACTCTTTGAAGGACACCAAAATCAAGGTCCTGGAGTGGCCCTCTCAGAGCCCAGATCTCAATCCTATTGAGAATCTGTGGCGGGAGCTCAAGGTTAATGTCCATGCTGGAAAACCAGTCAATTTGGATGAGCTGAACAATTTGCCATAGAAGAATGGGCTAAGATCACTCAAGAGACATGTACCAACCCATAAGAGGTTGTTGTCAGTTGTGAGTCAGAAAGGTTACACTATTGACTATTAATTGTCAGAGGGCTAATAATTGTGGCCTTGTCAGTTTGGTTATTTCTTGTTTCAATTCAGCGCATCAGTAAAATATCTTAATCAAGCTTAGTGGAGAGTTTGTCTTTGTGCTTTTGGAAGCAATTAAACTATAAACACTTTTGGTTATGGTCATTTCCATGGAAAAGTTAAGGATTTTGTTTGATTTCATGAAGGGGGCTAATAATTTTGACCTTAACTGTATGTCTGGAGGTGAGTCCAATTATATCTAGTTGGTACCGCTCCTCCTCCCGCACCAGCTCAGGCTCCTTCCCTGCCAGAGAGGTGAAATTCCACGTCCCGAGGACCAATATGCCATGCCGGAGGCACGCCCTGGTCCCCACCTTTGCCTGCCGCCCGGTCTGCATTGCACCCTACCCCAATGCTAATCTCCGTTTGTAGTGGGTCCACGAGATGTGTAAGTGTACTTGGTGCCAAAGATCAATGATAGACTTTGTGGTGGTATCAGATCTGCGGCCGTATATTTTGGACGCTCGGGTGAAGAGAGGAGCAGAGCTGTCAACTGATCACCACCTGGTGGTGAGTTGGATCAGATGGCGGGGAAGGCTGCCGGACAGACCTGGCAAACCCAAACTTGTAGTGAGGGTGAACTGGGAAAGTCTGGCAGAGGCCCCTGTCCGTGAGGTCTTAAACTCCCGACTCCGGAAGAAGTTCTTGTGTATCCCGAGGGAGGCTGGGGACATGGAGTCTGAGTGGGCCATGTTCAAAGCCTCTATTGTAGATGTGGCAGGCAGAGCTGTGATCATAAGGTCATCAGCGCCTGTCGAGGCGGCAACTTAAGAACCCGCTGGTGGACACCGGCATTGAGGGAAACCATCAGGCTGAAGAAGGAAGCCTTTCAGAGGTCTTCTACGCCCAATCTCCTTCCGCTTTCTCCGATTGGCTGTATGGGTCCTGCGCACCTGCATCTGTTCTCCCTGATTGGTCCCCCCGGGTATATATGCCCCTTGGTTGCTTGGGCCCCTGGTCGGTTCATCTCACACACTCACAGAGACACTCCCTGAGACACTCACAGAGACTCTTGGTCGCCAAATCGCCATGTCATTTTGTGAGCTTTCCCGCTGTCTGTACCTGCCGTCTGTTTCTGCTGTTTGTAAGTGTTTGTGTTATTAAAGCTTTGTTCAAGCCCAGCCTGTCCTTGCTGTCTGCATTTGGGTCCTCTCCTGCTCTTGCCATGACAAGCCTTTGCCATTATCAACAGAATTGCGTCCAGATTGCCCACTCTACTGTTAGGTATCTCTGAGAGGATTGTGAGTCTCCGAGTCCCTGTGAGGGGAGAATGCTTCTTATCACTCCTCAGTGTGTATGCTCCAACCATGGCGTATCCAGATGAAGACAAGGACTCTTTCTACCAGAAATTGGCTGAAGTAGTGGACAGTGCACCAAGCGGAGACAAGCTTCTCATTTTAGGAGACTTCAATGCAAGGTTAAGGAAGGACCACTTAACCTATGAGGGTGTCATCGGAAAGTTTGGCAAGGGCAATAGGAATACCAATAGTGGCCTTATGTTAAATTTCTTTGCTGAGCATGAACTTTTTAACACAAACACCTTCTTCTCTCAGCCAGAAAAGAACTATTTCACCTGGATGCACCCAAGATCAAAGCATTTCCATTTGTTAGACTACATTGTGACTCGCAGGGCACTCTTGACAAAAGTACTCTCAACAAAGGTGATGTGTGGAGCAGAATGCTCAACTGATCAATACCTGGTCTGAACACAGCTGCGAATGAAACTAAAGATGAATTCATAAAAAACACCCTGTGAAGCACAGAAAAAATTGGATACCAACAAGCTAGTAATCACAGAACATCAAATGAGACTAGCTGCAGCAATCACCTATGCTCTTCAAGATGATGAAAGGATTGCAACAGATGCAAGTAACGTTGAAGAATGCTGGGCACAAATGAAAGAGACCATCTATAATTCAGCAAAAGAGGTTCTTGTTCATCCAAAAAGAAAATCGCCTGACTGGTTCCAGGAACAAGATAAAGCAGTCCAAGAACTGCTACAGGAAAGGCAATTGCTTCACAATGCCCACCTGAAAGAGAACTCTGAGAGGAGTCAATTGGCCTTCAAGGCAATTAAAGCCAAAGTACAGAAGGAGATTAAGGTGATGAAGGACACCTGGTGGACCAAGAAAGCAGAAGAGCTGCAGGCCATAACAGATCGAAATGATGTGCATGGACTCTTCTCTGCACTGAGAGCCATTGCCCAAGAAGCAATATGATAGCACCAGTAAAAACGGAAGATGGAAGTAAGTTGTGTTCTGACCTGAAAGAAATCAAAGAAAGATGGAAAGAGCACTTCTGCACCCTCTTGAATCAAGAAGGATCAGCAGATCCAAATGCATGCCAGTGGCTTACAAGACGGCCGATAAGAGAAGACCTCTGTGAGCCGATCACAATGGCTGAAGTAGAGAAAGCACTTACTAAAGACACCAGAAGTGGGAAGGCACCAGGACAAGATGGCATCCCATCAGACATCCTGAAGCATGGCGGCTCAATATTTAAGTCAGAATTACTAAAGCTCTATAATGCCTGCTGGCAGAACCTATGCCTTCCTCAAGACTTCAAAGATGCTTTGATTGTGACCATCTACAAGAAGGAGGGTGAACGAAGCGAATGTGGAAACCACCGTGGGATCTCCCTTCTGTCGAGTGCTGGAAAGGTCCTTGCTAAGATCATACTGAACCGGATAAAGGTCCTTTCAGAAGAAGTGTTGCCTGAAAGCGAATGTGGTTTCAGATCTGGTAGATCCACCACAGACATGGTCTTCACACTGAGACAACTCCAAGAGAAAGTAACGGAAAAGCACCAGCCACTTTACATTGTTTTGGGGACTTTTCAAGGGCGCTTGACACTGTTGATAGAGAGACACTGTGGAAAGTGCTAGAGACTTATGGCTGCCCCCAGAAACTGATCAGCATCATCAGACTTTTGCACGATGATGATATGGAGGAGACGTCAGCGATGCTTTCAAGATCAAGCATGGAGTGAAGCAGGGATGTGTGCTTGCACCGACCCTATTCAGGTTATATCTCGCTGCAGTCCAAGAAACAATGTCAACCAACTTGAGAGGAAGCTTGTACATCAGGACCCGAACAGATGGAAACCTCTACAATCTTGCGAGACTCAAGGCGTCTACCAAAACAAGATAACTCTGTGCTCAAACGCTTGTCTATGTAGATGACTCAGCTCTGGTTGCAAATGATCCTGGAGAAATTGCAAGAAACAGTAGACCACTTCTCTTCAGCGGCTACCCTCTTTGGACTGAAGATCAACGTCTCCATAACAAAGCTTCTGTACCAGCCTCCCCTCAGAAAAGCCCAGCAGAAGGTCGGCCCAGTATTTTGTTTAATAGAGAAACTCTGAAGACCATTGAGTGCTTTTTACTTATCTGGGCAGTGCTGTGACAGATACAACTCCTCTGACTTAGAAGTGGACAGAAGAATCCAAGCGGCCACAAAAGCCGTTGGTGCCCCCCACAAACGACTTTGGTCCCACCATGATATCAGGCTGACCACAAAGATCAAGGTCTATAATCCCGTCTCTACTATACTCCACTGAATGCTTGACCCTGTATCGCAAGCACATCAGAAGCTCACCAGCATACAGCTTCGTCATCTGCGAAAGCTGCTGCGAATCAAATGGGAAGACAAGGTACCCGACGTGGAAGTATTGAGACGTGCTGGTACTGTCAGTGTTGAAGCCCTAATAACAGCCTCTCCGCTCAGATTGGCCGGTCACGTGAGAAGAATGCCAAACAACCGCCTACCAAAAGAGGTTTTCTACGGGGAGCTGTTCCAGGGAAAAGGGAAGCAGGGAGGCCAGAAGCTATGCTTCAAGGATGTGCTCAAGCGCCACATGAAGATCTGCGGCATAGGTGACTCCAGCTGGGAGACAGTGGCCCTGGACAGACAGAGATGGCGCTCCACGGTAAGGCAATAGAGAACAGCTGTTGAAAAAAAGAGACAAGATGCCTATGATAAGACCCACCATGAAAGACATAACAGACCAACTCAAACAACATTCGTCCGTGACAAATGTGTATTTAATGTATAATATGTAATGTATGATGTATAATGTGTAATATATGATGTATAATGTGCAATGTATGATAGATAATGGGTAATATATGATGTATTTTGTGTAATATATGATTTATAATGTGTAATTTATGACGTATAATGTGTAATATATTTATAACGTGTAATGTATGATGTATAACGTGTAATATATGATGAATAATGTGTAATTATAATTATAATGTGTAATATATGGTGTATAATGTGCAATATATAATGTATAATGTGTAATATATGATGAATAATGTGTAATTATAATTATAATGCGTAATATATGATGTATAATGTGCAATATATAATATATAATGTGTAATATACGATGTATTTTGTGTAATATATAATGTATAGTGTGGCTGCAGATCTCCGCTGTGAACTCGCAGCAAGCTCGTTCTCGTTCGTGCGCGTGCATGTGAGAACTAGACAGAGGACTAAATTTCAGATCTGCAGCCAATTAGATAACATGTCTGGGCATGCTGTCAATCAGCTCTGTGTCATTTTGCAAATAAAACTACACTGCTAACTGTTAATCTTCCTCAAGTATAGAGAAGAAATCTTCACATATCGCTTGAAATTTCAGTTCAAACCATATACATAGACATATACATGGACATCTATACATATACATACATATGCATAGACCTGTACATATACACTACCGTTCAAAAGTTTGGGATCACATTGAAATGTCCATATTTTTGAAGGAAAAGCACTGTACTTTTCAATGAAGATAACTTTAAACTAGTCTTAACTTTAAAGAAATACACTCTATACATTGCTAATGTGGTAAATGACTATTCTAGCTGCAAATGTCTGGTTTTTGGTGCAATATCTACATAGGTGTATAGAGGCCCATTTCAAGCAACTATCACTCCAGTGTTCTAATGGTACAATGTGTTTGCTCATTGGCTCAGAAGGCTAATTGATGATTAGAAAACCCTTGTGCAATCATGTTCACACATCTGAAAACAGTTTAGCTCGTTACAGAAGCTACAAAACTGACCTTCCTTTGAGCAGATTGAGTTTCTGGAGCATCACATTTGTGGGGTCAATTAAACGCTCAAAATGGCCAGAAAAAGAGAACTTTCATCTGAAACTCGACAGTCTATTCTTGTTCTTAGAAATGAAGGCTATTCCATGCGAGAAATTGCTAAGAAATTGAAGATTTCCTACACCGGTGTGTACTACTCCCTTCAGAGGACAGCACAAACAGGCTCTAACCAGAGTAGAAAAAGAAGTGGGAGGCCGCGTTGCACAACTGAGCAAGAAGATAAGTACATTAGAGTCTCTAGTTTGAGAAACAGACGCCTCACAGGTCCCCAACTGGCATCTTCATTAAATAGTACCCGCAAAACACCAGTGTCAACATCTACAGTGAAGAGGCGGCTGCGGGATTCTGGGCTTCAGGGCAGAGTGGCAAAGAAAAAGCCATATCTGAGACTGACCAATAAAAGAAAAAGATTAAGATGGGCAAAAGAACACAGACATTGGACAGAGGAAGACTGGAAAAAAGTGTTGTGGACGGATGAATCCAAGTTTGAGGTGTTTGGATCACAAAGAAGAACGTTTGTGAGACGCAGAACAAATGAAAAGATGCTGGAAGAATGCCTGACGCCATCTGTTAAGCATGGTGGAGGTAATGTGATGGTCTGGGGTTGCTTTGGTGCTGGTAAGGTGGGAGATTTGTACAGGGTGAAAGGGATTCTGAATAAGGAAGGCTATCACTCCATTTTGCAACGCCATGCCATACCCAGTGGACAGCGCTTGATTGGAGCCAATTTCATCCTACAACAGGACAATGACCCTAAACACACCTCCAAATTGTGCAAGAACTATTTAGAGCAGAAGCAGGCAGCTGGTATTCTATCGGTAATGGAGTGGCCAGCGCAGTCACCAGATCTGAACCCCATTGAGCTGTTGTGGGAGCAGCTTGACCGTATGGTACGCAAGAAGTGCCCATCCAACCAATCCAACTTGTGGGAGCTGCTTCTGGAAGCGTGGGGTGCAATTTCTCCAGATTACCTCAACAAATTAACAGCTAGAATACCAAAGGTCTGCAATGCTGTGATTGCTGCAAATGGAGGATTCTTTGACGAAAGCAAAGTTTGATGTAAAAAAAATCTTATTTCAAATACAAATCATTATTTCTAACCTTGTCAATGTCTTGACTCTATTTTCTATTCATTTCACAACATATGGTGGTGAATAAGTGTGACTTTTCATGGAAAACACAAAATTGTTTGGGTGATCCGAAACTTTTGAACGGTAGTGTACGTACATAGACATATACTTTTTTTACATTTTAATTTTAATTTTTTTAAAAAACTTTTTACTCCTTTATTGATCCCCTTAGGGAAACTGTAGCTAGGAGCAGTGGGCAGCTGCCGTGCAGCGCCCGGGGACCAACTCCAGTTCATCTTGCCATTGCCTCGGTCAGGGGCACAGACAGGAGTATTAACCCTAACATGCATGTCTTTTTAATATATAGATATACATATACATAGACACATAGTACATACATATACATATACGACATACATACATATACATACATATACATGTACACACATATACATACATATACATAGACATACATATACATATACATATACATAGCTGTGTTCTATCTTTACTTTTTATTTGGCCTGTGCCTTTTTGAATGACATGAAAGTCTTTTTAGCATCGGGGCCATTACGTTTACATTAATACATTACATTACACCTACATTACATTTCCATTACATATGTATTACATTCATTACATCTACGTTACAAGTAATTAATACTGCAAGTAGTTGCAGTATTGTACATAATAAATAATAGTGCGTGATCTTTCATTGATGAAACAATTTCATCTCCCCAGTGGCGTGGCGGGAGTTTCACATATTTCATGTTCATTGCGATGTATGGATCTTCTTATTTCAAACTTGCTGTCTCACTGTGAAGAGATTACTAGTCTGTTTCTCTCTTCTCACTGCACCTCTTGGCTCCTGGGTCTGCTCTCACGCTGAGCTTTGTCGCCACCTACTGATGCCTTGTTATTATGGTTTTCCATTGACGTTCTACTACGACTAGTTTCGGCTGCTCCCGTTAGGGGTCGCTACAGTGGATCATCCGTTTACATTTCCTCCTGTCCTCTGCATCTTCCTCTGTCACGTCAGCCACCTGCGTGGATTGTAAATAAAAAAGGCTACCCATTTCCTGTGCTCTGCTGTCTAACATAAGCTTTTCTTTTTGTGCGTATGCATGCTACAAAACCATGGTTTTAATGTTAAACATAATTTTGTATCTTGACAAACCAGGGTCCTAATTCGGAGAAGTTAGTTTACATTCTATTCTATTCCTAAATGTCGCCGTTAACGTACAGTCATCCTGTCACTTTAAGAGACGCGTGCTTGAGATATGCAGTAGTATGTTCAGCTTGTTAGGGGAGGCTCATACGCCTGTTGTGTATTTCATTCAACACATCCTCTTAGGCTATTCAAGAGAGGAAGTTGGTCATTTCTGCGGTCATGTGTTTCGCTGGCAGGTTGCGCCGTGCGGTCTGCAGGGTGTGGGGGGTGGGGGTGGTCCCTGGCTTAGAGGATAGGACGGAGATGCCGCACTGTGCGTGAACTAGGATGCTGCTGAACTAGGACGCTGCCTGCAGTTTGCTGGGTTATTCCTCATGTAAGTATCCCACGTCCTCCACTGCGGCAAATTACATAGGGGGAGTAACGTACTGGGGAATGACTGTGTTATTTTGACATTCTAGTTATGTGCTACTATTTACAAAATTATGGTTGAAAGTGAAACTTGATGTCGGATATGATTGAGCTGGTTTTAGTTTTAAGCACGATGTTTGCACAGGCCCACTAAGTGAAAACCTATCATGTCACAGCGCGTCTTTACGTTTTGCAGTTGCTGGCTGTGCAGAGAGAACGGTGGGCCTGTTGGTGCTGATGAGAGCACTGCAGCACACTGCAAGATGTTTTCAACACTTGTTTGGATGACTGCGCAGAAGGTGCGTTAATCTAAAATCTAGATACTGGATACTCATCGGTAGTCAATCACAAGTATTTTACCACGATTTTTAAACCGCGAATGTTAGTCGTGGCCTAATTAGTAAATAGGCAATGTAATGTCGGCGAACCTCACGAGGGGTTTCTCCAACCCCAACCCGCTCCCCCCTGCAACGGGACGATTTCCGTTCAGGGGATCAAACGGAGTTGGTGCGTCGTAGACGTTTTGCCACGAGAAACAACGCTGAGGACCGAGCTGATTTAAAACGCCATCTAAAAGTTTAAAAGACACTTAGGCCAAACCTTTAGGGTTTACACCGAGGGCCTACACGCACACGCACACGCACGCACACACACACACATTGTGTGAGCGTGCGTGTTCAATGTGCCGGCTTCCCTGCGTTGAGCGACTACAACTCCCAGAGTTCGCAGTCCCCCGTTAGCCGCTCAGCCGACGGGCCGCGGGTGCAGCTGCCAGGCGCCGTGGTTCATGCGTGTTCGGTGTGGCTGGTGAAGGAGTTAAGATGATGGGAGAGAGAGACGCACAGGTCTGCCCGCTATCCTTGCCGTTTTCAGAAGTATTGCGTATCATGAAATACACCATCTTTCTCTCTCTCTCTCTCTCTCTCTCTCTCTCTCTCTCTCTCTCTCTCTCTCTCTCTCTCTCTCTCTCTCTCTCTCTCTCTCTCTCTCTCTCTCTCTCTCTCTCTCCAGGGGAACGCGAAAGCTGCGTGTGGGTGAAGAGGACAAGTGAGTATGGCATTGGGAAGAACAACCCTAAGTAGCGGAACAAAAACTGGGAGAAGCGGTGGGGAGAAAGCCTCTTACCAGCTAGGCTAAATGTTAGCGTGGCGAAGCCTGAAACCCGCCGTAGTGCCCGCTGGCAGCTCCCGCGCGGAGCCGCAGCAGCGCGCGCGTCGAGAGGAACTAACGGTCCTCTGACTGCAGCCGCCGTCTTTTTCCGGGTGGAGTTCGCCTGCGCTCCGTCCAGAGGACACAAGTCCAATGACTGTTTATCCGGGCACATAGCAAGAACAAGACATGGCTTACTGTCCACATACATGGTAAGTTACCTATTTATTGGGAGTAAAACGGTGGCCTAGGTTACGTTCATTGAGTTCCACAGTAAATAGGACGACCCCAAACACATCGGTTGTATCATACTAGTAACCGTCTCGTGTTCGTCCACTTGGGGGGTTTTATTTCTTTATTTTCCAAAGCAGTGCAGGCGGGTTAAATTCATGATAACCCAAATAAACACATTATTTTGCTATATGTCCATTTATTTTGCAACGCAGGTGTGGTCCTTTAAACTGATCACTGCATTAAGTTGTGCATTTATTATTATTTTTTACTGTACAAGTGAATTATCCCTTTGCATTCATGTTTCCTCATAGCCATCCTCCATTCAAGGCAACAGCCACCTGAGCTGTGGTGTGTCATTGTGGAGGCGCTTGTGTCAAATGGCCTGTTGAATAAGCAAACGTTTTTACTTTGCTGCTTCTAGAGTGGTAGCAAGTAGGTCGTTAGGCTTACATTATGTAAGTAAAACTTCTGTTATTCCTCAAACTAGCAGTGCAATCCATCTGTGGAATGTGGCCCAGCAAGCAAAGCAGTGGTTTGATTCAGAGATAACCAGCAATACAAGGTTGCTGTTCTCAAGTGTCTTCTGAACATAAACCATAATCAGTATTGACTGTAGGCTAGAGTCCCATGCCATTCCCCTTTAAACTATGAAAGAAATTATTTTAGAACCTCTTGCTATTGCTGTACATATGGATTTTAGTGACCACAATCCCTCGTCAATGCACAGTTATGAGTCTCAAGGTAGCTAAATGAAAACGGTAATTTCACTGTAAATATCCCCCTGAAAATACATGATAGGCATCCAAACAGATGACTAACATGCACATATAAAGGACTTAGGGGCAACTAAATAAAATAATGCAACACATTGAGAATGATAATGATTTGGTTAAATCATCAGTTTGCTCAGAAAATTACCTGTAAGGAACTATATGGACTATATGGACTACATATGGTCTACATGGACTATATGGACTATGTGGTCTACATGGCCTATATGGTTTACATGAACTATTTAAGGTTTATATGGAATATATGGTCTATATAGACTATATGGTATATGGACTACTACTACTACTTTTGGCTGCTCCCGTTAGGGGTCGCCACAGCGTATCATCCGTTTCCATTTCTTCCTGTCCTCTGCATCTTCCTCTATCACACCAGCCACCTGCATGTCCTCCCTCACCATATCCATAAACCTCCTCTTTGGCCTTCCTCTTTTCCTCTTCCCTGGCAGTGCCATATTCAGCATCCTTCTCTCAATGTACCCAGCATCTCTCCTCCACACATGTCCAAGCCACCTCAATCTTGCCTCTCTTGCTTTGTCTCCAAACTGTCCAACCTGAGTGGTTCAAGTCCTTCTTCATCATTCCCAATGAAAATCTTAGCATCTTCAACTCTGCCACCGCTAGCTCCGCCTCCTGTCTTTTTGTCAGTGCCACTCTCTCCAAACCATATGACATAGCTGGTCTCACTACCATCTTGTAAACCTTCCCTTTAACGATTGCTGGTACCCTTCAGTCGCAAATCAGTCCTGACACCATTCTCCACCGACTCCACCCTACCTGCACTCTCTTCTTCGCCTCTCTTCTGCTCTCCCCGTTACTTTGGACAGTTGACCCCAAGTATGTAAACTCATACACCTTCATCACCTCTACTCCTTGCATCCTCACCATTCCACTGTCCTCCTTCTCATTCACTCATAGATATTCCGTCTTGCTCCTACTAATTTTCATTCCTTATGGACTATATGGTCTGTAAGGACTATATGGTCTGTATGGACTATATGGACTTTATGGTCTACATCAGGGGTGGGCAATCTTATCCAGAAAGGGCCTGTGTGGGTGAAGGCTTTTGTTCCAACCAAGCAGTCACATACCTGTGTTTCCTAATCAAGTTCCTCAGCAAAGACTACTGGTTTATTAGTGAAATCAGGTGTGAAACTGCTTGGTTGGAACAAAAACCTTCACCCACACTGGTCCTTTCCGGATAAGATTGCCCACCCCTGGTCTATATGGAATATATAGACTATATGGTCTAGATGGACTATATGGATTATATGGAATATATCATAATAATATAGATTAGATTAGATTGTTTTATTAGCCACATGACCAAGGCCAGTGGAATTTGTTTTTGGTACACATTAAACTCTGCAGCACAACACATACATGGACAACAATAGACACTCCACATATTATCACGAACAATACAGTTACACAATTACAGAAATAAACATATCACGCATAACAGTTAGGTGAATGGTGGTATTTATGCCAATGGTGTGTGAGGTGGGGACTATAGGGAGGATAAATTTAATAATAAAATGTAATAATAATTTACATTTATGGACTATATGGACTAGTCTAGAGTGGCTCTTATGTAGGGATGTAGGTGCATCCCATTTTTCTGATCATGTAAATGTTTCCAGTAATAATTTTCACTTTTATGTTAGCCGTCAAAGTGATCATATAACAGATGACTAAGCCATAGACCCATTCAGTTAAGAGTATTTTTTTCTTCTGTATTTGAGGTTTCCATGGGTTACAGTCCGCCATGAGTACATGGGCCCCAGATCCTACCAGGTGTCTTGCTCTACAGCTGTTGGCGATATCAAGGAACTTCTTTATGAGGAGACAGACCTGCCTGTCACAGAGCAGAGGCTGGTTCACAATGGAAAAGTGGTAAGTGATTAAAACCACAACCCAGGAATTTAATCATTTCTCTTTTAAAGAAATGATTTTCTTGGTTTCCCCTTTTTTTGAAAAAAAAAAAGTTATGTTGATGGCTACAATAGTTAATGAGATGTAGACTGGTGGAGCAGGGTGTGGTCACACCTGTTTGGAGCCAGCATTAGTGTAACAAGTGAATAATAAGCCCTCCACCAGGACACAGTGGGGACCAGGACAGACTGGTCACTGTGGGTCCAGCACAACTTTTCATGTAACAGGGACTTTCTGTGACCACAGCAGAAGAGACTTACACCATGAAGATGTGCATGAGTTCCACCATGAGTGACAGACAAAACTCTTTTGTTTGTGCATGTTAGACTGCTATTCTCCAAACTCTGTATTATCTTGTGTATTGATTCACAATGTATTGGCCAGGAGTTGATCGTGGACTGAATAAGAATGCATGAGAACAAATCACAATTTGATTTAGGAAAGATGTGCTGTACCTTTTACACAATAGCCTTTTTGTCCTGCACAATAGACACAATTCAGAGATCTGGGATTTCTAATTAGTCATAATTAAATATTTAACTGTAAGGATTGGGTCAATCTGTCACACAGACTATTGTTGACTATCTTTGCTTTTATTAAGTGTCCCATTCCTTCTATGTTGTTGTTGTTCAGCTGCATCAGCAGCATCACCGACCCTGTGATGCATGGCTGCACAATTATACAATGGCTGCTATGAAGAATAGTATTTTTGTTATTTTGATTCAGACCATAACAGTTGTACCTCTCTTTACTTTTTTTATAAAGCACATTTAAACGGTTATTTCACAAGATCATCAGTGTGGAGGATTGGAAGTTCTGTGAAATAGCTAAGTTGCTAATTATGACATATGACATTGTTGTGTTTGACCACTGCTGACATAATACAAAGAACTGTATCGTTAGAAAGTTACTATATCATTGTATATCAACAGCATATACAGTATCATAGTACATAAGGAACACAACAAGCTGTGGTCTTAATGAGTGGAAGTATATCTTTATACTTTTAGTCTCAGTTTGGACGTTGTTAATATTTCTGACAGGGTAATGGGTCTAGGAGTCTGCAGTTTGACCTGTGTGTTACCCAGATGAGGTTGTGTTGGTTATGTCAGTATATATAGCCTGATATGACCTGCATGCTTCCCCTCCTCAGTACTTGGCTGAAGGACAGGAACAGGTGGTGGCCACGGCCCAGCAGCCCTATGAGCTCATCTGCACAAACTTGCTGTCAGCTGCACGCACAAGCCAGTAACGGATGATTCCTAATACTTTGGTCTCAGAAAACCTGCCCCTGTAGGCAAGCCGGACTACACTATCCAAACCTATACCTCACATAAACTTTTCATTTGAAGATTTGAACGGAATTGTTTTGATTTGAATAGATTTCCAGAAAAAAAGAAATTAAACAGAAGAGATGTATGTAGTTCCCACCAGATGTAAGAACATGTCCTTCCAAACGCTCCAGAACGATGCCTTGCTAATTTTCCATGCAGTCTGTCTTCCAGCATTATCTGATGCAGTTATAAAAGTGATGCGCTTTGAAAGAAGTGGCACTGTGCCAGCATCCATACTTGGCAGTGGACTGGGTTTCCTTTAGGGGACACTGAAAGGCTGTAACAAGATTAGCCATTCCCTGTGTGACTCAAACACATTCTTCAGCATTTACGTCTTAGTCCAAAGATGCTCTTGAACCAGTTAAAACGTTACGTGTAATAGCTATTTGGGAATAAGAGCTTATTGTCTGCCATGTAGATTCATCTTTCTTAGGGACCAAACATGTACAGCACTGTTCCATCACCAGATGAATGCAGCTTTGAAGCTGTTACTAAGTGTGCCTGATTGTATATGCCAAATCAGTCTTTACTGCGTGCATGGTCCTGACACTATCAGTGTCCCTCGCACCAATTTCCTCCATCATATTCACTATTGTGTTGTCCTATCGCTTAGTGACAAAAGGAGAAGGTAATTTTATAACATGTTAAAATGAGCATATATCCAAATTAACTCTGCTGTAGAAAGCTCAATAGAAAAAAAATGCTTTTTTGTTGATCACGTTTTAGCACATGAGTTTTTATCAGTACATGCTGTACATTAACATCAAAGAAAAAAATTATTTACCCTAAATTGTACAAATCAGTTTGGTAAAGGACATTAACATTCACTTGTCTGGCCAGTAGGCTTTTTTAACCATGACTATAATAGTAACAGAGAGGTTTGACAGTGTGGAGCCCATCTTGCCTGGCAACATGTTCACGTGCCAAAACCGCTGAACACAGTGTGTGGCTGTGCAGGAGCATGGTTTCACCTTGGAGAGTCATAAGCTGCAGCTCCAGGCTGCCTGCAGTACCAGGTTGCCTGCAGTACCAGGCTGCCTGCAGCACCAGGCGTGCCTGCTGTATGGATTCTGATAGATGAGAGAGATTTTGTTTCACGAGGTTTTGTATCCCATATGTGTTAAATAACACTACATTAACTAAGTTAATTCACTTTGACAAGATACAGTAGTGCTCTTTACAGGGACAACACCTAAAAACTGATGTTAGTCCTTTTGAGAAATGTTTTTGCTGTTGTAGTTATATTACTGCAGTCAGTAATCTCAACAGTTTATGACAGAGGTAATTTGTTTATACATCAAGAAATCTGTATGGTTAATCACATCACAGTACAGTTCATTTCATTACAATCTATAAAATCATAAAATCATTTTGTTAAGAGGAAGAACACTTAATTGTACGCGTCACAAAGTACTCAGAGCTGGATTTCACTTGACACTATCACTTGACATTGACATTGACACTTGACATTTCACTTGGCACTATCACTATCAATACCAGTTTTGATATGTCAAATTCAAAGCCAACGATTAAGCAACAGTTTGACACCAGTTTTTATTGAATGAAAACCCTTGTGTTATGTGAGTACATTATTTTCTGACATGTATATGACATTTTTTTAGTAGAATCATACCCTGCTCAATTAATTTGCCCCCAAAAAGTTCTTGTCAATGGTTATGAAACTAGAGATCCCATTAAAAGAATACATTGCTTGGAAGTGTGTAAAGCACCTTATGATGAGGATAGAAATGTTGCGTAACAGAGAGATGGTCTTGGGTTTGATGCTGGTGTCCCTGTGCTTACTCAAATTCATCCGGATTTCCTACTTGTACTCCAGTATCCTCCAACAATCCAAAAATATGCAGAGTTGGTGAGTCTGAGACTCTAGACTGTCTTTAGGTGTGAATGTGAGTGAGAATGTGTCTTGTTGTGTCGTGTAATGGATTGGCATCCAGGCCAGGATACCTTGTATTTGATGCCTCCTGGAACATTGGGTATAGAGAATGAATTACAAAATGTCATTTATGACACTGATGCCTCGAAATTGATGTTTATAATCATGATTAAAAAAGACCACAATACTCATACACAAGGGTGTTTTTTTTTGTTTTGTTTATTTAATGTATCCTCTATGTCCACATTAACTCTATCTCGTTTTAGCTGGAGGACAATGTGCAGATTGGGAGCCTGGTGCCTACTGGAAGTCCAGAAGTATCCATTGTGCTAGAAGGAAGGGGCCTGAAAGGGGGAGGTAGGCATTAAAACCTCATCTGAAAATAATTCTGCAGTGAACCAATTCTTACAGCAGTGATGCTTAACCAGCGTGACTTTCACTGTGCAGGCAGATTTGGACAGACCACACCACCACTGGTTGAATTTTTGAAAGACATTCTAAGGAGGTATCCCGAAGGTGGGCAGATTCTGAAAGTAAGTACAACACTGACTGTATGCCACAAGCATATATTAAATGTATCACCAGACACATTTTTCAATTGTGGATATGAGTGACCTTCATATTGACTCGAGACTTGGTAACTGGCCCTTTAAATTTTACAGTAGATTCCTGCAAGTTCTTAAGCCCCTACAAGCTCTTTTCACAAGTTATTAATAATCCCCCACAAGCAGCCATATTTTGAATTGCTGACAGGTGAAGGTGGTACTCTTTAGAAACAGAAACCTTTGGGTTTGGAGTAAAAAAAATAGCTCAACATAGCAAACAAGCTGGTAAACGTTCTTTACCAGGTGATGATAATGACCCTTATTAAACTTTACTGTCCCAGCCACTGGGGATGCACAAGCCAGTGCATTCTTAGCCCAGATAAATGGGGAGGGTTGTGTCAGGAAGGGCATCCAACCTTTCCCAAATCAAATATGCGGCTCATAAATCAGATTTCCATACCTGATCGGTCAAGGCCCAGGTTACCAACAGCCGCCACCGGTACTGTTGGCCATCAGGGTGCCGGTGTGAACTATGCTACTGCTGGGTGAAAGATAAGGAGAGGGGGAAGACATGTCCAGAGGCAGTGGCAGAGGAGGAAGGGTAGGAGTGTGGAGATGAGAGTCGGAACTTTGAATGTTGGCACTATGACTGGTAAAGGGAGAGAGCTGGCTGATATGATGGAGAGAAAAAAGGTAGGCATACTGTGTGAGCGAGAGACCAGGTGGAAGGAGAGTAAGGCCAGGAGCATTGGAGGTGGGTTCAAGCTCTTCTACCATGGTGTGGATGGGAAGAGAAATGGGGTAGGGGTAATTCTGAAGGAAGAGTATATCAAGAGTGTGTTAGAGGTCAAGAGCATGTTGGACAGAGTGATGAATATGAAGCTGGAAATCGAAGGTGTGTAATGTTATCAGCGCATATGCCCCGCATTTTGTTGTGAGATGGAAGAGAAAGAAGAATTGTGAAGTAGTGGAGAGTGTACCCAAGGAGGAGAGAGTTGTGATTGGAGCGGACTTCAATGGGCATGTTGGTGAAGGGAACAGAGGTGATGAGGAGGTGATGGGTAGGTGTGGTGTCAAGGAGAGGAATGTAGAAGGACAGATAGTGGTGGATTTTGCGAAAAGGATGGAAATGGCTGTGGTGAATACATATTTCAAGAAGAGGGAGGAACACAGGGTGATGTATAAGATTGGAGGACGGTGCACTATATCTTATCAGGACATGCAATCTGAAAGAGTTTGGAGACTGCAAGGTGGTGACAGGGGAGAACATAGCTAGGCAGCATCGGATGGTGGTCTTTAGCATTACTTTGGTAACTAAGAAGAAGAAGAGAGTGACGGTATAGCCAAAGATCAAATGGTGGAAGTTGAAGAAGGAAGACTGTTGTGTGGAGTTCAGGGAGGAGCTAAGACAGGCACTGGGTGGTCGTGAAGAGTTGCTGGATGGCTGGGCAAGCACTGCAGAATTAGTGAGGGAGACAGCTAGGAAGGTACTTGGTGTGTCATCTGGACAGAGGAAGGAAGACAAGGAGACTTAATCATGGTCTCAAGTTTTGATAGTGGTAGATTTTGGTGTAACATCTGCTTCACTATGAACAGGATGCATACCAGTCTGACCCCAGAACACATCAATATGCTGGTGTCTGTCTATTTCTATTGATGTCTATTGCTGCCCTAGAAAGAATAGGCCTATACTTAGTGAATTCTTGTTGATGTGTGTGTGTGTGTGTGTGTGCAGTTTAACTAGTGGAGGTGCAAATTGGCACATGCAATGATTATATTTGCACAGAAAGGTTGAGCTTTCATCCAGGACTGATGTCTTTCAGTGAAACAAAGACTCAAATAAATGTCAGTGTCCACTTACTCTCAAACCTTATAAAAGGTTGTTATTGCTTGCTTTTAAACATTGATTGTTTTTTGTGATTTTTGTAGGAGCTGATTCAAAATGCTGAAGATGCTGGAGCCTCAGAAGTCAAATTTATGTATGATGAGATGGAATATGGTGTTGAGTCACTGTGGTCACCTGACATGGCTCAATATCAAGGTAAAGTTACTATCATAAATTACTCACTTTACAACTACATATTATGCGCGTTTCCCTTATGATATTTAATGTCCATATTTTAGGTCTGAGTGACAGCACAAGCACATTAATAAAAGTAGACTTGGATGATCTGATTTTAAGCTTTTTTGGGGTGTAGGTCCAGCATTGTATGTGTACAATGATGCTGTGTTCACTGCTGAAGATTGGAATGGTATTCAGGAGATTGCGCGGAGCAGGAAAAGAGACGATCCTTTGAAAGTTGGACGATTTGGTATTGGTTTCAACTCTGTGTACCATATTACTGGTAAGTTTTTCTTTCTCTTTTTTTTTGCTACTTTTATTAATCCCCGTGGGGCAATTCTTTTTCTGCATTTAACCCATCCTAGCTGTGTAACTAGGAGCAGTGGGCAGCTGCTAGTGCAGCGCCTGGGGACCAACTCCTGTTCATCTTGCCATGCCTCAGTCAGGAGCACAGACAGGAGTATTAACCCTAACATGTATGTCTTTTTGATGGTGGGGGAAACCAGAGCACCTGGAGAAAACCCACCGCAGACACAGGGAGAACATGCAAACTCCACACAGAAAGGACCTGGGATGACCCCCAAGGTTGGACAACCCCGGGGTTCAAACCCAGGACCTTCTTGCTGTGAGGCGACAGTGCTAGCCACTGGGCCACCGGGCCACCGTGCCACCCCATTGGGCCACCGTGCTGTGGGTTTTCCTGAAATGTGAACTAAAATTTCCGTTTTCAGATGTTTACTCATATTTCTCCCTGAAATCAGCTGAGGCAGTGCACTAAGTTCTCCATATTAAGAATTTTTGCACATATTATACTGTATTTAGTTCCATTCTTAAAATTTTGAACTGCTTGTAAGCTGTAGATGCAATTTTAGTCCCAGAATTTTGGACACATATGAACTTTTTACAGTAAACGTGACCAGTTGTACATCATATTGTACCAGAGTTCTGTGAAGGATAATTGGGTCACAACAAAATGGCTATTGAGATAGATCATGAATGACCTTTTTGAGCCTCACATGAACAATAGATGAAACCATTATCTCTAGGAATTCTTCCGAGATGACGTAACAAATTGACAGTTACAATAAATGTCCATGTTTAGTTGTCAAGCAGGGCAACATTTATTATTAAAATTGAGTGTATACTTAAAGGCAAACTTAAGAAATGGCACATCTACCAAGTTTGATGGTGGCGTAGTAAAGTTTCCAATGTATCTTGTTAAACTCGGTAATTCTCAGTATTCATTTGTTAATAATGTTGGGCTTAAGATCAAATGCACAGGTGCTAGTCTAATTCTAATTTTTATTTTATTTTTGCCTACATATATGCTAGAATTTCTGGTCATATTAAATTGATAGAAAATGTAGTTTTCATCTGTTTTTATATTTTCCCTCTGTCAGATGTTCCCAGCATATTCAGTGGTGAACAGATTGGAATGCTGGACCCCCATCAGACCCTGTTTGGACTCTATGAATCTGGTCAGTGCTGGAATTTGAAAACAGACATTAAGGAGATAACAGAACTTGCTGACCAGTTTTCCCCTTACGTTGGGATGTTCGGGAGCTCTGAGAAAACCATTAAAGATGGCAGCTTTCCCGGGACACTTTTCCGCTTCCCACTCCGCATGAAACCCTCCCAGCTTAGCGCTAACATTTACAACAAAGAGAAAGTCTTGGAGCTCTTTGAGTCTTTCAAAGCTGATGCAGATACTGTGCTCCTCTTCCTTAAGAGTGTTCAGAAGGTCTCACTGCATGTTCGTGAGTCAGATGGTACAGAACGCATGCTCTTTCAGGTAACAGCAACAGAGAATACCGATGACAAACTGGAGAGACCCAATTCCCTGAAGACACTGAGTCAGGCCATAGACAGCTACAGTAATGGTGTGCCCAGCAGCACCATCACATGTGCCACATACCAAGTTAACATCGAGACCCAGGATGAAACAGCCAAGGAGTTTCAGAGAACAACTTGGCTGGTCTGTAATGGGATAGGGGGCAGAGGGATGTGTACTGAACTGGACTCTCTGGCAGATGACCTGAAGTTCATCCCCACCATTGGCATTTCCCTTCCTCTTACCCTTATCAATGAAGAGGACACAGGTGCCACATTTGGTTTCTCAGGGAGAGCTTTCTGTTTTCTTCCTCTTCCTCCTGGGGAGGAGAGCGAGACAGGGCTTCCAGTTCATGTCAGTGGTTTCTTCGGCCTGACAGACAACCGTAGGAGTATTAAGTGGCGTGAGATAGACCAGTGGAGGGACCCAGCAGCCTTGTGGAATGAGTTGCTCATTCTAACAGTTATCCCCAGGGCTTATTTTACTCTCATTACTGAGGCCATCAAACGGGTCCAGACAAAGAGAGACCAAGACTTTCCGCTCTCCCCCAGAGGGACTTACAGGGCTTGGCCAGACCCCAGCATGATAAAGCCTCGCTGGAAAGCTATCCTTGAGCCTCTTTTTCATGACTTGTTGCAGCAGCCAGTCATCTACTCTCTCAGCGACAGCTGGATCCGGGTAGACGAGGCTGTATTCTCAGAGCTGGACACAGACCATGACATTTCAGAGACTGTAATCAGCTACCTCCAAAGCTCAGGAATGCAGGTGGCCAAGGTGCCTACAGCTGTGAACTCTGTCTTGGTCACCTACATGACAGGGCTTAGCGAAGTGAAGAAGGTGATTCCTCCTTTAGTGCGACAGGTGATAAGAAAGTCCAAACACAAAATCGCTTCCCAGGAAAAGCTACTGTTGCTGGAGTTTGTGCTGAGTGATGCCTGCTACAGTGACCTCATTGGGCTTGAGCTGCTGCCACTACAAGACGAGACGTTTGCTGCATTTTCATCCCCTGTCAGTGAAAAGGATGCTGTTTATATTTCATCTGAAGAACACCCCAGGTACATACAGAATGCAGGATTGTACTTAGTGACCATATTTAAGAGTGTTAAAAATGGTTGCAACTTATATACTATATGGAAATTCTTCTAACTTTTCAAAATTCAAATCTGTTGTCTCAAACATTTAATCTCCCTTTTACTTCCATCGATTGTAAAGAAAACCTTCATACACATATTTCTCCATGGCACATAGTTGAATGCCAGTGAATTACAACATCCAATAAAATGTACTTACACAAATAGAGATAATTACTGACATTGAATGCAAGTACACACTGCCTCTGTCACAACTTAATGCAAAGCCTTAGATCAACAACAGAATATAACTTTTATGTCTTACCTTATTTCTTCCTCTGTCTTAAGGTCTTTGTACCCAGGACTTGAAGGCCGATTCATACTGGAGAGCATTAAACCATCAGTAATGAACGGCCTGAAGAACGCGGCTAAAAGTAGAGGTAATTACATCAATGTCCCCTTAGACCATGCAGCAACATGCGGCTCGCCGGATCGAACCGCCGTGTTACCTCCGGCTTGATCGGGCGTCCTTACAGACACAATTGGCCGTGTCTGCGGGTGGGATGCTGGGTGTGGGTGTGTGTCCTGGTCGCTGCACTAGCACCTCCTCTGGTCAGTTGAGGCACCTGTTCGGGGGTGGGAGGGGGATCTGGGGGGAATACTGTGATCCTCCCACGTGGTATGTCCCCCTGGTGAAACTCTTCACTGTTAGATGAAAAAAAGCGGCTGGTGACTCCACATGTATCGGAGGAGGGATGTGGTAGTCTGCAGCCCTCCTGGGATTGGCAGAGGGGGTGGAGCAGTGACCGGGATGGCTCGGAAGAATTGGGTAATTGGCTGGATACAATTGGGAAGAAAATGGGGGAAAAAATTCCCCCCAAAAAAACACAAAAAAAACAAAAAACAAATTACATAAATAATACGTGCCAATTTCATAAACAATTCTGTGGTTCTAAACATTGATCTGAAACTTTATCTGAGGACCTATACATAGCAATTTAAAGCAGTTTCACTATCAGAATTAAAAATAAAGACCAATAAGAAATGGGTTAATCTCTGATTCAAAATCAATCACTCTGTCGATTTAATTTCCCCATAGTACAACGTGGGAGTAGAATGGCAAATTTGTGTCTTACTCAGAAACCAAATACTCCTAACAGAGACTGAAGTTTATGTGGGCTTTGACGCCTTATTGTTGTGGCATTGGCTCACCTCATTCTCATATAAACCATGGGGGACATTGTTCTTGGTACACTGCTGATAGATAATTTATGACCTGTGTGTCAGTCAGAGTGCTAGAGAGTGATAATACTGGCTTATTCACCCTGCAGAGCTCGTTTTCTGCTTCACATTGTACTCACATCATTTACACAATTCACTATAATCACCAAACAGCCAATTTTGCCATTCAGAGAGAATAGTCCAAATTGACAATTTATCTTTTTACAGAAACGCTCCTTCTATAATGAGAAACAGCTACTTACACAAATTCAGAAACATTGCATTTTACCTACTTTTTATTTGGATGCATATGGTACGTTTCTTTCTCTTGGAGTGTAACTGTCTAAAAACTAATAACAAGCATAATGTTGCTATGCAATTACACTGTAGAATAGATCAGCTAGTCTAGAATCACAGCTAAGTTCATTGATTGCTAGCTGGTCATCCTGGGTTTTAGAATGCTTAAATTTGTTTGGTTTTTTGGGGGGGGGGGTTCTCCCTAATTGTATCTGGCCACTCTTTCAAGCCATCCCAGTAACTGCTCCACCCCCTCTGCCAATCCAGGGAGGGCTGCAGACTACCACATGCCTCCTCCGATACATGTGGAATCGCCAGCCGCTTCTGTTGTAGTGAGGAGTTTTACCAGGGGGACGTAGCACATGGGAGGATCACGCTATTCCCCCCAGTCCCCCCCCCCCAACCGTCCAGAAGAGGCGCTAGTGCAGCGACCAGGACACATACCCACATCTGGCTTCCCTCCCGCAGACATGGCCAATTGTATCTGTAGGGATGCCCGACCGAGCCAGTGGCAATACAGGGATTCGAACCGCCATCCCCATGTTGGTAGGCAACGGAATAGACTGCCACGCCACCCGGATGCCCAGAATGCTTAAATGTCTAAAACTAAAATCGGTTCAGTGGAAAATATTGTACAATTCCTGTTAAAGACACTACACTATAGTTAGTTGTTTTACACAGCCACACGCCATACCTTGGCAGTGACAATTTTTGACTAGTTGAAATTATATCCGGATAATTAAAGCCTCCTCATTCACCAAGAGAAGTCCCTGAGAGCCTCAAATTGCCACTTCATAATTGCTGTCTCTTGCCACCAAATTTATTGTGTGCTGTGCTAGAGAACAATGAGCTCACCAAGTTAAAAAGTTATGCAAGGGAACTGCAAACATTCGTTGATATGGTCACAACAGAATGGCTAACCGTAGAGTATTAGATATGTAAAAAAACCAAACTAAAAAATACATTAAAAAAAACTTACAGAAAAACTGTAACTGTCTGTGACTCTAGAGAGTACTCTGCAAATCTCTAAAACATGTCACTTGATTGCAGTGCAACAATTTCTTTGGGGGTGTTCAGGTAGGAAACCCAGTGTGTGTGTGTACTTTTTCTCCCTTTTGTTATTAACCCAAACTAATTCAGTGTTTGAAATGAGCACCATAGTAACTACATTCTGGGAGCAATCACAGATGATAGGAATTTAAAAAAAGAATATAGGTAGGGAAATTAAATTTAAATTGAAACTGTGTAAATGAGTATTATTAGTCAGGGGAATTCACCAATCAGGCTTTCCTATTTCGCTTGTTTCATTTTGTGCCTCATGACTTTTGCTTATTAGTATTTTCTTGAAAATAGTTTTCTCTTTGGATTTAAGACTTGGATATGATATATTTTTACATCAGCGCCATATTCTGTAGATTAACTGAAGATTGAAATTTAGACTAGTGTTGCACTAACTGCATTGAGTAAGATTTCTGTATAAATTGGTTTATATGGTTTTGGCATGTGCAAGGCTTTGAAACTTTTATGTGATGCAATCAGAAGTTTTGAAATGTTGAATATAATCATACTAACTATTCAATGCGTTAACAGATATCGATGCCATAATATGTACTAGTTTACCTTTCTTGCTGAAAAACCTTGCACGGATTTTACGATTTAGAGACATGTATATAGCAGAGCAACAACACTCCTAACTCCATGGACATTGTGATTATTGCTATTTAACAACAAATGTAATGAGAAGAGTATAATTTGATTTTAATTTTGTTTTGTTGTTCATAATTTCAACAGGGAGACCCTGCACTCAGGTTCAAGAGTTAACTCCTGAAAAATCAGCTCGATTAATTAAGGAGATCCTATCAACTGCCTGGCCAACCAGAGACTTTGCTGTCCAATGGGACCCTGAAAACAGAGAAAAGAAACACCCTTCATTTTCTTGGCTAAAGATGGTTTGGAAACATCTTTATATTAATTTTGCTGATGATTTAAGTATCTTTGAAGATATGCCTTTGATCCCAAATGTACCACTCAAGGAAATCAAGGACAAAGTTATGCTCTTGCGTCTCAAAACTCCATCACCCATTATCCTCATAGATGAGGAAGAGGCCCCGCTTTCAGAAAGTCTTCTTGAAATCATAAACAAGCTTGGAGCTGTAGTAATAAAAAAGCTGGATTCGTGTTTGCAGCATCCTCTTCTGAAGAACTATATCCATCCATCTTCACCCAGCTTACTACTACAAATTATGGAGCGATCATCTACACAGAGAATAGCCAGTCTACTCTCATCATTCCCACTGATGGAAAAGATTGCACTCAGAGACTTTCTGGCAGGACTGTCTGATGTCACAGAGAAGGAAAAGCGCATTCTGCTGGAGCTGCCAATCTTTGAAAAACTAGGGCCCTTTTCAGAGAAAGGTACACCCATTTATACCTCACTGAGGGGAGCCAGAGCTTTACATCACACTGCAAAGTGTCCACCACTTGTAAAGTTATCCATCAATGTTGTGAGTTGCAGTGATGAGGCATCAATTCGCCTCATCAAGATGTTAAACGTGGAACAGGTGACGACAACAGAATGTTTGAAGCTCATCATTCAGGATATTGAGAAAGGATTCTACACAACAGATGAGATAAATAAGATCACGCTGTGGACACTTAAGCATTTGTCATTCCTAAAGAATGAAAACTTATCCATTATTGGGTGGCTCTCTGCCCTGAAATTCATTTATTCATCCTCAGAAAAGCCTGTCTCAGCTGCAGACCTCTTTGACCCTGAATTGGAGATTTTACAGAATCTGTTTTATATGGAGGAGAGAACCAGGTTTCCGTCAAATACATTTATATCTTCCCCTGACATTCTACATTCACTTAGACAACTGGGGCTAAAAAATGAAGTACAGCTCACTGAAAAAGATGTACTCCAAGTGGCAATGAAGATAGAGGAATTGCAAAGTAGCGAAGACCCTGAATGGGACCCAATAAGGAAAAAGGCAAAAACACTTTTGCAAATACTCAACAGACAAACTAAGTTGGTAAAGTCCACAGATGCTCAGACATCATTGCAAAAGCTTAAATGGGTACCAGTCTGCAAAGAAAGACCTCTAAATTACCCCAAATCTCTAGCTTGGATGGGAGACATTGTCAACATCTGCTCTCTGTCTGAGATGAGTGACATATCTCATGCAGTACTTGTGGGATCTTCTGTTGCACTTGTGGAGCATACATCTGCAGGCATGAAGAAGGCATTGAAAATAACTATAGAGCCACAGGTAGACCAGGTATTACAGCACCTAAAAGCAGTGAACGATTGGCATAAATCTCAAGCATTCACCACAGAGGACTGGTATCAGTTCCAACAAATCCTTTTTGAGATTTATGGCTTTATGCAAGCTCACCTCGAGGATGCAAGGGAAGCAATGAAGTCACTGCCTTTTGATTGGGTGTGGACAGGGAAAACATTTTCATCACCTAGCCAAACTGTACTGAAGGCCATCCCTGACCTAGATTTGCAGCCTTACCTCTACTCCTTACCTAAGACCATTCGTAAATTTCACAAACTGTTTAAGTTTTGTGGGTCAGTTGAAGAGGTTGTCTCAAGTCATGTGTTTGAAGTCATCAACACTATTCAGCAAAGGTGTAAAGAAGAGATGACCAAAGAGGAAAGCAAACACGATCTTCTTCTTTTGATCAACATCCTAAGGTGGCTGTACAACAACCAGATACAAGTAGACATTGACATGCATGTGCCCATTCTTTGTTACAAGGACCCAAGCAAATTGGCTATGAAGCCCATTCAAGAATGCACCTACTGTGACATTAAAGTTGACGATCTGAATGACTTACTTGATGATGTGTCAGAGCCCATTATATTAATCCATGATGACATCCCCATGAAAACTGCAGAATGGCTGAAAGTGCCATGCCTTAGCACAAGGCTAATAAACCCAGAGAATCTTGGCTTTGAACAGTCAGGCCAACGAGAACCTCTAACTGTGAGAATAAAGAACATTCTGGAGGAGTACCCATCTGTATCAGATGTGTTTAAAGAACTTCTTCAGAATGCTGATGATGCCAATGCGACAGAATGCAGTTTCCTGATTGACATGCGAAAGAACACTGACATTCGAGAGAACCTGCTAGATCCAGGCATGATCATTTCCCATGGCCCCTCCTTGTGGTCTTTCAACAACTCTGTGTTCTCAGACACAGATTTTCTTAACATCACAAGACTAGGTGGATCAATGAAGAGATGTGAAGCAGACAAAGTGGGCAAATTTGGCTTGGGTTTCAACTCAGTTTATCATATCACTGATATCCCCATCATAATGAGCAGAGAGTTCATGATCATGTTTGATCCAAATATCAATCACATTAGCAAGCACATCAGAGACAGGTCCAATCCAGGGATTAAAATCAACTGGAGCAAACAACAGAAAAGGCTTAGAAAATTTCCCAACCAGTTCAAACCATTCATTAATGTCTTCAACTGCCAGCTTCCTCTAGCTCAGGAATCTCCATATAGATATGAGGGTACACTGTTCAGATTACCATTCAGAACAGAGCAGGAAGCCTCAATGAGTGAAATCAGCAGTGTCTACTATAGCACAACAGACATCTACTCCCTCGTTGATGAGTTTAGTATATGTGGCCACCGACTCATTTTGTTCACTCAGCATGTTGGTACTATGGTCTTGAAATACCTAAAATTTGAGGAGCCAAACCCAGCTGCAGCCCAAGATGTTGTCACCATAAATAAAAGTGTGTGGTCATCCAAAGCTTCATATGGACCTCTGAGCATCCTGAAGTCTGCAGCAAAAGTCATGAAGAAGGTATCAAGCACTAATAGGGTACCTGCTGATGTTCCCAAGTCTGGATGCATCATTCGGATTGTAGTGGAAGAGTTTCACAATGTGTTCAAACGCATCGTAGACCTCCACTCCCCTCTGTTTAGAGGCTCAGAGGAAGATCCTAACCAATACTTTGAGATGGCTGCTAAAGGTGTTCAGACGAGAAGACTCACAGATGAAATGCCCCAAAAAGCAGTTGAAGTTACAAACTGGCTCATTTGTTCATGTATGGATGTAACTGAAGCACTCAAATTTTCACTGGGCGAAAGTGGAAAAAGGTTAGGACTAGTACCTTGTGGAGGTGTGGCTGTTTTGCTTTCAGAGGAGGAGAATCGGAAATGGACTGTAAAGACAAATACCACCCCAATGGGAGAGGTATTTTGTTACTTACCTCTCAGGATCAAAACAGGCCTACCAGTCCATATCAATGGCTGCTTTGCTGTGACTTCAAACCGGAAAGAGATCTGGAAGACAGACACTAAAGGACAATGGAATTCAGTCTTCATGAGACATGTAATTGTCCAGTCATACTTAGCAGCACTTAGTATGCTACGTTCAATGGCAGAAAGTGGGGAATTGCTTGACTACAGCTATTATGCAGCATGGCCTGATCCAAGTCTGGTTCATGATGACTTCACATTAATCAGCCAGGGAGTGTATCAAGAAATAGCTAAAGGGGGAGACACTGACCAAGCTAAGGTTTTCTCAGATGGCAAGACTTGGGTATCAATCAAATATGTCAGATTCCTTGATGACTCCTTGCTTTGCCGGCCAGACATTGGTCCTGCTGCCTTCAAGATATTTTTGAAATACCTTAAGAAGAGTAGCTCCCAAAATCTCTGTGCTGTTGAGCTCCCTGATTGGGTCAAGGAAGGTTTTGATGATGCTGGCTGTAAAGGGAAATTGATGGAAAACACGCTTACAGAGAAGCAGTTCTTCTCAGATGTCTTTTTCCCTCATATCCAGGACATTGACAAAGAGCTTCGAGATCCTTTGGTGCATTATGTCTTGAATGAAAAGCTGGATGAATTTGCATCTATTCTCAGGGTTACTCCATGTATCCCATGTTCTGGCCCCAGTGAGCAACTGGTAGTACCATCCCGGCTTATCCACCCAGAGGGGAGAGTTGCTAAACTTTACAACACTGATGATGGAAGATTTCCTGAAGGAACCATAAAGGACTACCTAAACCCTGTGTGTTTAATTAAATTAGTGCAACTGGGTATGGCAAAGGATGATCTCTCATGGGAGGACCTCATAGAACGTGCTGAATCTGTGATTGATCTGAATGAAAACGATCATATCTCTGCATGCTTTCGCAGTAGTATATTGCTGAGTCTCATTGACGAAAAACTTAAGTTGAAAGACCCTGCCGCAACTGAGCTCTTAGAAAAGCTACAAGATATCCAGTTCCTTCCATTCCTTACAAGACCAGCGGGATTTTCCCTACCATGGCATGGAAATAACTTTTCCCCCACAACTATGTTCTCTGCAAGAGAGCTTTTCACAACTGAGCATCAGGACACAGTGTGTTTAAAGAAGCCAATCCTGAATGAGAACTCACCATCTTTTAAAGGCTGTGGCCCAATCTCTTTGGCTGTGAAAGACTGTCTAGGACTGATAAGAAAGCCCACAGTTGGACTAGTCATCAGTCAACTCAAAGAGTTGTCTAAATCATTTGATGGTGTTACTCTTTACCAAGAAAACATAACCAATGCGTGTTACAAATATCTTCATGAGGAGATGCTACAGGATAACAGTGCAAAGGAACAAATCGTGGAAGAGCTTAAAATGTTTAACTCCATTCTGGTTGAGAATACATATGTTAATCCTTCAAAAGTTGCATTTCACCTGAATTTTGATTCTGCCCCATATCTTTATCAGCTCCCAAATAAGTACAGAAACAGTTGTCGTGAGCTCTTTGAGAATGTTGGGGTTCAGTCAAGCTTTACAGTTGAGAATTTCTCAGCTGTTCTTGAAACTGTTAGGCAAGAGTGTGGGCGAAAGTCACTCACTGAGGAGAACTTCCAGCTTTCTCGCAGAGTCATTAGTGAAGGAATATGGAGCTTGATCCGAGACAAAAACCAAGAATACTGCCTGTCAAATTATGGAGAGATTCTTCTCCCAGACTCCAATCTTACATTGCAGTCTTCAAAGTCTCTGTGCTATAATGACTGCCCCTGGATTAAAGTCAGAGACTCTACAGTGAAATACTGTCATGGAGATATTCCTAGAGAGGTGGCTGTGAAATTAGGAGCAGTCCCTAAACGTCACAAAGCCTTGGAGAGGTATGCCTCAAATGTCTGCTTTACTACACTTGGGAGTGAGTTTGGACAGAAAGAGAAACTCACAAGCAGGATCAAAAGCATTCTCAATGCATACCCATCAGAGAAAGAAATGCTGAAAGAGCTGCTTCAAAATGCAGACGATGCTAAAGCCACTGAAATTTACTTTATTTTTGATCCCAGGACCCATCCCTCAGACAGAATATTTGATGATAAATGGGTTCCAATGCAAGGCCCCTCACTCTGTGTGTACAACAACCAGCCTTTCACAGAAGATGATGTCAGAGGAATACAGAATCTAGGAAGAGGAACAAAAGAGGCAAATCCTGGTAAAACTGGACAATATGGTATAGGATTCAACTCTGTCTATCACATTACTGACTGCCCCTCTTTCATCTCAAACAATGACATTCTCTGCATCTTTGATCCACATGCAAGATATGCACCCGGGGCAACATCTACAAGTCCTGGAAGGATGTTTAGGGATTTGGACTCTGACTTCAGATCTCAGTTTTCAGATGTTCTGAATATGTACTTGGGAGCTAATTTTAAGTTAGAGCGAAGCACAATGTTCAGATTCCCCATACGATCTACAGAGATGGCAAAGACATCTGAGATCAGTTCTATTCCTGCATCAGACAGAATGGTGCAAAACCTTCTGGATAAACTGAAAACTGATGGTGCAGAGCTTCTGATGTTCCTCAACCATATGGAAAAAATATCAATCTGTGAAATTGAAAATACAACAGGCGAACTCAAAGTGCTTTATTCTGTGACAGCAAAAATAACAGACGGAGATCGTCTAAAGCGCAAGCAGTTTCATGCCTCAGTCATTGACAGTGTGACTAAAAAGAAGCAGCTGACAGCTATCCCTGTCCAACAAATAACCTACTCAATGGATATAGAGGACACCGATGACAATATGACTACATGGATGATTTGCAATCGCTCTGGCTTTGCTAACATTGAAAATGTCTCAAAGGGTGTGGTATCAGCACACAAAAATGAAGACATAACTCTTTTTCCACGTGGAGGAGTAGCTGCCTGTGTCAGCCACAACTACAGAAAAAACCACAGAGCCTTCTGCTTTCTGCCCCTTTCACTGGAGACTGGCTTACCTATTCATGTCAATGGGCATTTTGCATTAGATTCTGCAAGAAGAAATCTCTGGAGAGATGACAACGGAGTAGGGGTAAGAAGTGACTGGAACAATAACTTGATGACATCACTGATAGCCCCTGCATATGTGGAGCTGTTAATTCAGCTGAAGCGACTATACTTTCCAGGTCCTGATCCCACAATGACTGTACTACAAGGAACCCCAATTCATATTGTTAAAGATACCTTACGAAAATTTCTGTCCTTTTTCCCAGTCAGCAGACTTAATATACAGCCAGATTGGTACTGTCTGGTCAAAGCAGTGTACCACCGCATTCATGCTGACCTGAAGCGTCTGCTTCCTGTGGTTAGAGCACCACAAATTGACAATTCTGACATGCATTCTGTTATTTACATCTCATGGGTGAACACATCTACTGCTAGCAAAGGCAGAGCCTTTTTTGACAATCTGCTACAGGATGAGCTTCAGCACCTGAAAAACACAGAATACAACCTCATTACAAGAAAATCTGTGGCTGAAAATGTTTATCGACTTAAAACTTTGCTTCTGGATGTTGGCTTCAACCTGGTTCATGGCTGTGATGAGACAACAAATCTTTATTTTTGTCTGGAAGATGCAGGGATCCCAGTGTGTTATGTGACACCAGAGGATGTCCGTAACTTTCTTCACACATTCCCATCAGCAGATTCATCTTGCCAAATTGGAAAACTCCCCTGTCGACTCCAGCAGTCAAACTATAAGCTTTTCCACAGTTTGAAACTCCTAGTCGACTACTGCTTCAAAGATGTAGAGGTGGATGACATAAACATAGGTGGTCTGCCTCTGTTGCTGACAATGGACAATATGCTTCAGGTGTTTGATCCCAAGAGACCAAAGTTCCTGACAACACATCATGAGTTGATCTTGTCAAAGAAAGAAATGTTTATGAACACAATGTACATGAAGTATAGTGATATGCTACTAAAATCAGGTGTTGCAAAGACCTTTGATATCGGCAGCTTTGGTGACCTTCTGGGCTCTGTTCTTCCACGAGAGTATCGAACAAAGATCCCTGTGAAATGGAGAGACAGCTTTGCAAGTGAATCCTGGCTAAAGAATGCATGGCACTTCATCAGTGAGATTATTGCTGCTAAGGAGGACCAGGAAAATAGCAGACTTAATTTTGACATGGTGCTTGATATTCTAAAAGACTGGGCATTGCTGCCTGGAATCAAATTCATGGCAAGAGAAAAGCTGGTTGTTCCCGAACATGATGTGTTATTACCACTCAGCTTGATTAATATATCCATCTTCCCACATGGTCAAAATGACAAAGTGTTTCACACCCTAATGAAAGCAGGATGCATTCAGCTTGCAGTGAACAAGATCTGTGCTAAAGACAATTCCATCGTGCTCTTTCTGGCACAGCACACAGCAAACATTGATAATCCATCAAGTATTTTGAAAGCATTAGAATACATGATTCAGAATTCAGCATTCAAAGCAACAAACTTGACTGACAAAGATTTTGAAGCTATTCTGTTGTATTTCAGTTGCAACCTGGGTAATCTCACAGAGGAAGATGCACACAGCCTGAAACTCCTCCCATGCTTTAAAGCAGTCAGTGGCAGATACATTAGCATAGCAAACTATGGGTTTTGCTATGTTCTGGCAAAAAGCATTCCTACTGCAGACATGGACAAATGGGCCCACACAGCATCCTCTGCCTTTCTCTCTGAATGTCCCCAGCTGAAAGAACTGTACAGTTTCCTTGGATGTACACCAATTGATGACATGGAAGTCTACCTTAAACATCTGCTGCCAAAATTTGATAGTTTTTCATATGATGCAAAAATTGAACACATTGTGTATTTGAAAGAGAGGCTTTTGTCAATGGAAGAGTCATGCGTGATGAAGGATCAGCTCTATGAGAAATTGGAGGGACTATCATTCATCTATGACTACACAAACAGGCTCAAGCCAGCCAGGTTGTTCTACGATGAGACAGTGAAAGTGTTTGAGGTTATGCTACCTGCCAAGTCATTCATACCCAATGAATTTTTTAGGAAAGTTGAGCAAGTGTCTAAGCCCAAAAATGGGACATCATTTATCACCTCATGGATAACATTCCTGAGAAAAATAGGCCTCAAGCATGTAGTTTCTCAGCAGCAAATTCTTCAGTTTGCAAAAGAGGTCAGCATCAAAGCTCAAACAGAGAGCTGGACCAAAGAAAAAGCACAAACTATTGTTAATGTTCTCTTGAATCACATTTTCAGTGAAAGAACTGATCTTTTTGTGGGTGCTTTCCTCAAAGAGCTCTCAATGATACCATTCTTATGCCCTGAGCGAGCTCCCACAGAACTTATTCGGCTTCATTCACAGTACCAAGAGATGAGTGGCACGCTTCCTCTAATTCGTTTCAGTGGATCTCAAGTAAATCCAAAATTCAAGCAAACAGATGTCATGTACTTGCTTTGGACATCTTGCCCTATCCTCCCTGAAAAAGCAACGCCATCAAGTATAAAGGACCAGGAGGGGAACGAACTCACTGGACAGGAACAACTTGACCAAGTGCTGAACATGTTAAACGTCAACTTGGAACCACCCTTGGAGAAAGTAATAAGCAACTGCAAGAACATTTGTAACATATCCAATCCAGATGATGAAATGGTGAAAACAAGGAACAAAGTTCTAAGGTCCACCTATGAATTCCTCAATGCAGACAAAAGAGAATTTCGTTACCAGCTTCGTGGAGTTTCTTTTGTCCTGGTTGAAGATGGTTGGAAACTACTGAAACCTGAGGAAGTTGTCATTAATTTGGACAATGAATCTGACTTCAAGCCCTACTTATACAAATTACCGCTAGAACTTGGTACCTTTCATCAGCTGTTTAAACTTCTTGGGACAGAAGATGTTGTATCAACGAAACAATATGTTGAAGTTCTCTGCCGTATTTACAGAAATTCAGAGGGCAAGCAGCTTGACCCAAACGAGATGAGGACTGTGAAAAGGGCTGTCTCGGGTCTCTTCAAAAGTCTCCAAAATGATCCAGTGGCAGTTCGCAAGGATTTGGAGGGGCTCAGAGATTTGACATTTTACCTACCGAGCCATGATGGTAGATTAGCTAAATCTAATGCCTTAGTGTTTGATGATGCTCCACACTACAAGAGCAGAATTCAGGGCAATGTCGGTGTTCAAATGCTTGTAGACATGAGCCAGTGCTATTTGGGTAAAGATCATGCTTTTCATACAAAACTAATTATGCTACTGCCACAGAAGCTTAGGCCAAGACTTCTGAGTAGCATCCTTGAAGAGCAACTAGACGAAGATTCTCCCAGAATCTGCCAGTTTGGAGCTCTCTGTTCACTTCAAGGCCGCCTTCAGTTATTACTGTCATCTGAGCAGTTCATCACTGGACTGATCAGAATAATGAAACATGAGAATGACAATGCATTCCTGGTGAATGAGGAAAAAGCCATACGTCTCTGCAAAGCTCTTTGTGAAGGACTGAAGGTATCTTGTTTTGAGAAGCTCCAGACAACGTTAAGGGTCAAAGGATGCAGTCCCATCCCACACAGCCGCAGTGAAACACTTGCCTTTCTAAAGCGATATGGGACAGCTGTGATTCATCTTTATATTCAGCACTCAGATAGCAAAGACATTAATTTTCTCTTAGCACTGGCTATGACACTGAAGTCTGCTACAGACAATTTGATATCTGACACATCCTATCTCATTGCTATGTTAGGATGTAATGACATCTACAGAATAACAGAGAAGCTTGACAACCTTGGTGTAAAGTATGACTCAACAGAGCCTTCAAAACTGGAACTTCCTCTCCCTGGAACTCCTATTCCAGCTGAGATACACCACATACTCCTTATGGATCCAATGAATGTATTTTATCCAGGTGAATATGTGGGCTACCTTGTAGATTCTGAAGGTGGAGATATCTATGGTTCCTACCAGCCTACCTACACTTATGCCATCATTGTGCAAGAAGTGGAGAAGGAAGAGGAAGACAACACATGCTTTCTTGGAAAATGTTTCCAGATTGACATTGGTTATAGTGAGTACAAAATAGTTAGTTCCCTTGACTTGTACAAATTCTCCAGACAAGATGAAAGTACTCATATGCGAGATAGCAGTGCTCCATCTACTCCAACAAGCCCAGATTGTCGTTCTCATGGTCCACGAATGGTGCCACCTCTTTTTGCAGATAAGGAAAACCACAGACCACTTCCACCAAAACAATCTCCTAAAAAGATCAAGCTTCATGCACTACCTGAGATACTGAAAGAGGTGACAACAGTAATTGAGCAAGCTTGGAAGCTTCCTGAGACGGAGAGAAAGAAGATAATTCGTCGGTTGTATCTTAAGTGGCATCCAGACAAAAATGCAGAAAATCTGGAAATTGCTACAGAAGTGTTTAAGCACTTACAGAATGAGATCAATAGGATGGAGAAACAGTCTCTGTCTGATCAGCAAAATACAGACAGAGCCTCTAGGAGACCTTTCTCCACATCTTCAACCCGTTTCCAGTCAGAGAAGTTCTCATTTCAAAGGTTCTATACATCATGGAACCAAGAGGCAACAAGTCATAAATCAGAGAGGCGACAATTTACGGAACACTACACTAGCTATGCAGGTTCATCTCATTCGAACCGTTTCTTTGTGCCCCCAACTTTCAAGTCTGTTGGAAACCCAGTGGAAGCCCGCAGGTGGTTGAGGCAAGCGAGAGCCAACTTCTCTGCAGCCCGGAATGACCTTCATAAGAATGCTAATGAGTGGGTGTGTTTCAAATGCTACCTGGCTACCAAGCTGGCATTGATAGCTGCTGACTATGCAGTTAGAGGAAAGTCAGACAAAGATGTGAAGCCAACTGCTTTGGCACAGAAGGTGGAGGAATACAACTCTCAGCTAACTGGCCTTGCTAGTGATGTGCAAATCCTAGAGGGATATGGCGTGGACAGCTTAAGAACTCGGTATCCTGATCTTTTGCCCTTTCCACAGATCCCCAATGACAGATACACGTCTGAAGTGGCAATGAGAGTGATGGAATGCACTGCACGGATTATCATAAAACTTGAAAGTTTTGTGCAGCAAAAAATATAACGCTGTCTTCATACAAATGAAAAAATACTAATTTAATCAAGAAAATATGCATAGATCCTCTGTGAAAGAGGAAAGTAGTGGCTGTGTGCAATACAAATGATTTATATTCTTTTCTGAGGCAAATTCAAATACCCAGCTGGCAGCTTATGGTACATATGCAGTTTCTACTTGTGTGGTGGCACTGAGGCCCATGCACAATTATTAATGTATGACTCCCCTTATCCATTTGTAGGCTACCTTTGACGTATATATTGCCACAATCTATGTAAAAATACATCATCTCTTTCAAAATGCTGTGGATACAAATGCCTCAGTGGAAATTTTGTTTACCAAAAGTCCCCATGTTGATATATTTGCTCTCCGTTAGAATAGAAATATTATGCTGCTTTTTTACGTTACCTTTTGTAAAAGTATATTTTCCTGCCACAGACAACCATTTGATTGTACTATATCTACATCTAATGGAACCTTTTGTTTATTGACTGTATAAATGTCAAATATAAGGAAAGTTAAAATGCAATGTGTCCTATGTGCAAGATCTCTAATCAAACTGAGGACATTGCAGTCATGTTTGTACTTGTACATTTTACTTATTTTGTATTTTGACGGTTAATTTCATATTATTTTCTGTAAAAGTTGTACATATTATGTAACAACCAATTGCCTGTTAAAGGATAAAGCACTTTCTTGAAAGTAATCATGCATTTGCACTTGTAGACTGCTTGTGTCACCCCAGCAAGTAGGGAGAACCCCAACTGTGAACAGAGTAGAAGAAACCCTTATTTATATTTTTAATCACCTCGTCTTTGCTGTTATGTTAGCTTTGTAAATAATTGTCCAGTGACTATTTTGGCTCACAATCATTTAATGTAGAAACAAGTGCTCTGGGAACTTCTAATTGTGAAAGAGCAGTGTCCTTCTTTAAAACGATGCTTTGAACAGAGAAGGTAGTGTAGCGAACAGTTTAACTCAACCCAATCAGTCAGGAGCCATCTGTCTTTACACATATGTACAACCGCGCAGACATGACACGCAGACCCCCATGCAGACATGACATGCAGCTTATTTAGTTTTTACACTGAACACCATGCAGACATGATTCATTCATTCATTCATCTTCAGCCGCTTCTCTGGGGTAGGGTCGCGGTGACAGCAAGCTAAGTAGGGCACTCCAGATGTCCCTCTCCCAAGCAACACCCTCCAGCACCTGCTGGGGGGTCCCAAGGCGTCCCCAGGCCAGATTGGACATGTAGTCCCTTCAGCAAGTTCTGGGTCTACCCCGGGGTCTCCTCCTAGTTGCCCAGTAAACCTCCAAAGGAAGGCATCCAGGAGGCATCCTAATCAGATGCCCGAACCACCTCAACTGGCTCTTTTTGACATGAAGTAGCAGCGGCTCTATTCTGAACTCCCTCCGGATGTCCGAGCTCCTCACCCTGTCTCTAAGGGTGAGCCTGACACCCTACGGAGGAAACTAATTTCAGCTGCTTGTATCCACGATCTCACCCTTTTAGTCACTACCCAAAGCTCATGAACATAGGTGAGGGTTGGAATGAAGATTGACTGGTAAATTGAGAGCTTTGCCTTCTAGCTCAGCTCCCTCTTCACCACAACGGTCCGGTACGTCTGCATTACTGCTGATGCTGCACCAATCTTCCTGTCAATCTCCTGCTCCATCCTACCCTCACTCTTGAACAGGACCCCGAGATACTTGAACTTCTTCACTTGAAGCAACAACTCATCCCAACCTGGAGTGAACAATCTACCATTTTTCGGTAGAGAACCATGGCCTCAGACTTGGAGGTGCTGACTCTCATCCCAGCCATTTCACACTCAGTTGCAATCCGCCCCAGTGCATGCTGGAGGTCACGTTCTGATGAAGCCAACAAAACCACATCATCTGTGAAGAGCAAAGATGCAATTCTGAGGTTCCCAAAATGGACACACTCCTCACCTTGGCTGCGCCTTGAGATCCTGTCCATGAATATCACAAACAGAATCGGAGACAAGGGACAACCTTGGCGGAGTCCGACACCCACCAAAAACGTGTTTGACTTTGTGCCGAGAATGCGGACACAGCTCTCACTTTGGTTATACAAGGACCGGATGGCTTGTAGCAACTGCCCCGGTACCCCATACTCCCGTAGTACCCCCCACAGACTGCTCCGGGGTACACAGTCGTAAGCGTTCTCCAAGTCCACAAAACACATGTAGACTGGCTGCTCAAACTCCCATGCACCCCTCAGCACTTCTGCAAGGGTAAAGAGTTGGTCCTGTATTCCACGACCAGGATGGAATCCACATTGTTCCTCCTGGATCTGAGGTTTGACAATCGGTCAGAGCCTCCTTTCCAGCACCCTAGAGTAGACTTTCCCAGGGAGGCTGAGCAATGTGATGCCCCAATAATTGGAGCACACCCTCCAGTCCCCCTTTTTAAATAGCATTGGGATAGGGTGCAACGCAAGCTAGGCGGCAGGCAAAGGCAGGGACCGGGGTGTGCCGACTTCCGGCATCGCAGATTTGTCCCCAGGACGTGGAATGTCACCTCTACCTGGTGCGGGAGGTGGAGCGGTACCAACTAGATATAGTTGGGCTCACCTCCACACATAGGGCTCTGGTACCAACTAGATATAGTTGGGCTCACCTCCACACATTGGGCTCTGGTACCAAACTCCTGGAGAGGGGCTGGACTTTTCCGGAGTTGGCCATGGTGATAGGTGCCGGGCGGGTGTGGGGATACTCACAAGTCCCCGGTTGAGCGCCGCCGTGCTGGAGTTCTCCCCTGAGAATGACAGGGTCGCCTCAAAACGACTGTGAGTCGCTGGGGGGAAGGCTCTGACTGTTGTGTGTTATTATGCACCGAATAGCAGTTTGGAGTATCCGGCCTTCTTGGGGTCTGTGGGTGGTATCCTGGATAGGGCTCTGCCTTGGGACTCTATAGTTCTGCTGGGGGACTTCAACGCTCATGTGGGCAATGATGGAGAAACCTGGAGGGATGTGATGCAGACATGACTTGCAGCTTATTTAGTTTTTACACCGACCACCATGCAGACATGACATGCAGACATGCAGACATGAGCAGGTTATTTAGGTCAAATAATGAGCCAGGGTGATGATAATACTTGGGCACATCTTTTAACACATTGCCTGCGTGTGTGTGTGTGCGTGCACGCACGTGTTTGATTAACCTTTTCTGGTTCAAGTATGGTGCTTGTCAATTTGTACTGCTGTATTTCGATATATTTTTTTTTACCATTAATTATTTTCAGGACTACAAAATAAACTGGCCACAAATTGTAAATGTAATTACATGATACAATTTCAATTGTTGTGCGTCTTACTTTCGTATCTGTTGTCTGATCACACTGATACACTGTCTGAGGCGAGTCAGCCGAGAGGATACGTTTTAATAACACAACACCTTGTGTATCCTATGTCAATGTACACTGTGCCATAAGTAATAAATCCCCTGAAAAACTGTGTCAGCTTTTTATGAGTTAAAAAGGTAGCTTTAACTGAAAATATGAGCTTATCTTGGAAAATACAGTAGAACTCTTACTGACAAACTGGGAAATTGTATGGAAATATTTTTGTTATATAGAAATATTTGATGAAAATATTTTGGTAGTAGAAAAATATTCAATATTAGCTTACTATGCACGTTCTATATATTGTCTTATTTGGTGATAACAGGCTTTATAATAAATTGCAACATCCATTGATTATTGGCAATGACCTGGGATTGAAAAATAGAAACAAAGGGCATATTCAACTACAGTAAATGTTTTGTTTGGTTTTGGCCTAAATTCACGTGGACTCATTGAATATGCTGTCCATAGAGCCAGGTTATTTTCATTACTTTCTAAACAGTCTGAATTAACATTTTTGTATCCAGACTGAAAATGAATAATGTTTATGCTCAGCTCAGAAAGAGTCCGATATGCCAACCAGCCACCGTCTGTCGACGCGGGACATGAGTCGCTGCCTCTTATGAGACTCACCATAGGATTGACTGAAGTACAGAGAATTATACAGTTGATGGAAACATGTTTAGACAACATTGCAAACATAAAAGGAAACACTAATTTTTATCCTGCAATTTTGACTGCTTGGTTGAAATTCAAGCACTGAATTTATATGTCATTGCACATGTCAAAACATTTAGCAGAATGGGAACTCGCTCATAAGGTCTGCGTCTGTGGTGGTAGTCGCACTTTCACAGCATGGGATTCAACCATCCATCTATCCATCTATTATCCAAACTGCTTATCCTTACTCAGGGTTGCAGGATGCTGGAGCCTATCCCGGCAGTCATTGGGCAGCAGGCGGGGAGACACCCTGGACAGGCCACCAAGCCAACACAGGCCCTCCCCCCCACACCCCACACACACACACACACACACACACACACACACACCTAGGGACAATTTAGTATGGCCGATTCACCTGACCTACAGGTCTTTGGACTATGTGAGGAAACCGGAGCTCCCGGAGGAAACCCACGCAGACACGGGGGGGAACATGCAAACTCCACACAGAGGACAACCCCCAAGGTTGGAGTACCCTGGGGCTCGAACCCAGCACCTTCTTTGTGAGGCGACCGTGCTAACCACTGCGCCACCGTGCCGCCCTCGTGCAGATCCTGTCTTACCAAATTCATATCTATAAAATGAGTCACTGATAGTCCCTGTTATTACAGCTTTTATGACTATCTCTCTTGATACTTTTACTAATGTCATGTCAGCTTCTAAACCAACTACATGCCTACTTGACCCCTTACCAGCAATACTTTTTAAAGACCTCTGGCCTTTCCTGGGACCTACAATGCAAGACATTGTTAATTTATCACTTACTACTTCCCAGTAGTTTTAAGATAGCTGTGGTTAAACCTCTACTTAAAAAATCGTGGGATTGTCGATTGATTTTTATAGCCATGTGCAAAACTAAAACCATATATTTGAACAGTTTTAACCTGTGTCATGACTGGCCTATGTGCCATTTGGTGTGTAGTTTCAATGTGCCGGTTTGTGCACACTGAGGCACAACTCAGTCGTGCCTTTCTGGCTGAACGTGATGAGAAGATCAGCGGTGACGCTGCTGCTGCTGCTGCTGCTGCTGCTGCTGCACATCAGCCCACAGGCACCAGACGAGCTGTGTCTGGCGTGCATTGCTGCTGTCTTCCACTAGAGGGCGTCAGATTTACTGGGGCGATGGAGGGAAGACTGACGGAGAATATAAATATAGTCTGTGAAGATGAAAACACACCCCAGTGGAGCTCCAGTTTGAAAAAAGAAACAGAAAGGTTGACTCTTCTTTGTTGACTTTGATTTGTGAAGTAGTACATCAAAAAAGACCACGTCCGACACATCTTAAAAGAGTAGCACAAACAGTTTATTCAAACATACAAAAATGAATGAATACATTCGACAGTTTATCAAAATATGCCAGAAAATATATGGAAATATTAAATTAGGAATTCTTGAATGCACACAACAAAAAGCTACACAACACCACAGAGGTGTAACCACGTTTACTGAAACGTAGCTCACAACAAGCCAGAATGCACTCAGCGTGAAAACGGTTCTGAAATACCATCCGATTTTATTCCCTGTGATCAAAAAGTGTGACGATTCTTTTCTTTTTAAAAACAAGAGGATTTCTGGGGTGTGGATATTGTGCAAAAATGCTTCTACTTTCTAAGCTGCTCTATGTCAGAAGTCTTTTTGTGTTTACTTATGTATTCTGTGCCAAACAGTAATTCCTAGCTGTGCCTGTCACGTCCTGCAGGTAATGTGTAGCTGGTAAATGCCATTACTGAGCCTCTGCACACAGCTGTGTCCACTATGTAATGAACAGAAAATGACTTGCATGACTTCAGGCTGAAGGACAAAGCACAGCATAAACACCTGAGCTCAAAACCAGCAAAACAAACTACTGTCAAAATAATGACCATTGTAATTTTGGGCTTATTTTAACTGTTGTAATCATAAAGTCTTCATAAAACCGTAGAAACAAGATCCAGTCTCCCGTTGCCGAGTTTTGTACCTAGGTTTAAACAGGATAAAGCATTCTCTGGACCGGAAAGGACTAATTATGTACATGCTAATAATTCTCATCATGCTTTTCTCCCCAGCAAACGCATAACATAATATAATCCTCGCTTTCTAAAAGCACACATCAAGCACTTGGAGCAAGGTATGTAGGCTTTGAATGTGAATTGCAGGAAAAAACAAAATGCATATGCTTATTAAAATCCTGTTAAAACTCTTTGGACATTTTGTTGAACAATTCAAGCTCTTGATATGTGTATCATTCATTTATTGCACCACAAAATAATATTGCATAGGAAGTAAGCTGTTCACCAGCCCCTCGTTGCCCAGCCACAATACTGTGTGTAAAAAAAGAAAACTATCCAAATGGCACCAGTGCAGGAGTAAGCACTTAACTTTGAAACCTCCAAATTGTTATAATCGAATAGTGAGAGGGTCCGAAGTACATGTCACAATCCATTTCCCAAAATGTGTCTGACTTTGCAGGCAGTTTTGTATGGGTCTTTGATTTGCCAGAAGGATCTTAGCCCTAAGGTCATTTTTAGATCCAGCGTGCTATGTAGAAAGATGACCTAAGCTCTGACAAGCTTTTTAGAGACTCAGGCCAGATAGAAAGAGTTGTGCTTCTTATTTTTTGGGCCTCCCACTAGACTTGCTTTGGGGTGTTTTCACCGAGGCGGTAATCGCTTGTGTTGTCAGTCTACCTAGCACTCCTGGCTCTCGCTGCAGGTGGAGGTGACCCCGGCCTTGGACAGGAAGAGCTTGCCGCTGGGGCAGACACACACCTCATAGAGACCCTGAGCATTTCCAGACAGCCCTCCTCCGCTCTGACGCAGGCTCGGCAGGCGCACCACCTCAGCGTCCAACACCAGCTGCAAAACAAACCACACCACCCGCGAACAAGGAATCTCTTTTTAATCAGCAAGTACAAATGGATTTATGGAAACTTGTCTCGGTGAGGAAGGCACATCGACGTTTTGCAAAATAATGGAGTAAAATCTTCACTTAGCATCAGCCCTCTTGCAGTAAGACTGCCAACACACAGACCGTGGGCTAATTCATATAGGTCTTCATTTCTACATTTCACAATCAACAGCTGTGTTCATTAACATTGAGACATACAATATTGCTGTTTCTGCAGTGTATTGTAAGGAATTTGTGCTCCGTAGCCAGAGATGAATGAAATTAATTTGATCCAACAACATTCCTCTGGCTGAAATACTACTGATTAGCAGTAGGTTTGAGCAATCAAATAGCTTTTTCTCTACCACCGTTGGTGATAAATATAGTATGATTTAATATTCCTGTTGACCCCTATAGCGAGAGATAAGAGTGAAAATATGTTGCCATATGAATGTACTGCATCCCAGGAGCATGAATTAGAAAGAAGTGAAAAGTAAGATATAAAGGTATATTTTAGCTTGGAACGATTATCAACTCTATAAAACCAGTTGTCTGAGTCTAAATAAAATAAGGAAGCCAGCCTTGTTTGGCTCACGGAGATTTGCACACCTTTTCATGTTGGTGTGTCATGAAGAAGTGAGGTTGCACAGACACACCTCCCATAGAGGGGATGTCAGTGTGCCACAGAAGTACCTACAACAGCCACTGTCCCCTCTCTCTGATGCTGCCTGCAACGCCGAGAGGTTCACATATTCTACGTGTTTGGCATAACTCACCCAGAGACTGAACCAACAAACTCTAACTGCTGGACCACATCTTGTAAAAATCTCAAACAGATGTTGTGTGTATCAAATGAGTACTTGTGTTATTGCAGTCCACAGACACGCGTCCCAGTACAGGATGTCAAGATGTAGCACAGAGCTCTTCATGTTCACTAATACTGACTAACTCCATTTAAGTTAACTGGACAAATGTCAAGTTTCAAATTATGTAGTTTTTTGTTGAAAGTGCAATAACTGAAAGAGCCTTTACAAGTACAGGCAATTTATATACATTATTCCAACAAAAGCAACAGGCGGTTTTGTATGAGCTGAGCTTGATGGCTGCTATCATTCCCAGTTTACCATCCACCTGTCCAAAAACAATGCATGTTGACTTCAAACTCTGAGGGACTCCAGGGGAAAACATCCTAAAATGATGCATGATTTTTAGGATACATGACTGTACTATATCCACTGTCAGATACAGCAAAACTGTTGTCAACCTACCCTAAACCTGCATCTGCCCCTGTGCAGCTGCTCACTGGTCACCAGTGGAAGCTATGGTGGTACTGGGCAGCTCCTGCTGCTGGTGGATGTTGTTGACTATGAGCATGTGTGCTCACATGCACATCACATTTTGGCTAAATGAAAGCAAGAGCAGATCAAAAGAGCTGCTATGAGAATGTGTGAATGGGGTTAGATTTACCAGTCCTTCACTAGACTTCAGTAGAACGTCCATGTTGGAGGCGACTTCAATGTTTCCAGCCAATGCTTTAACATGAACTCCCCGGGGTGCTTCCATACTGAGGGAACGGGTGGGGGACTCCAGCCTGAAACAAAACGTGGCACTATTATAAACCGACGCATCCTCTTTCTATTCCTCACTCTTTATTATTTTTTATAGTGAGCACACAAAATCATAGAAGCAGCTGCTCTTTCCATGAAACAGACCGACCAGCTGAATACAGGTCAATGTTAGTCTTTCTGTAGCTTTCACCAAGTAAATCTACTTCAGTCACTGAGGAGGAGATGCAGATGAGGGGGAAGAAACACTTTAAGTTTTTATTTTTTTTTTGCAATCGGTGTACTCTCTGCCACCACGTGAAGTGGCCGATGAACTACAGCAATTGGAACCAGTGTAACATATACTTTTCCTATGATTAAATAATTTTCTGGGCTCATCATTCATGTGTAATGACATGATCAATACATGATGGTTTCAGGGCTCACATCAGAAGAGGTTCAGACTTCAGCAGCGGCACCTCTACGGAGTGCTGGAACAGCGCTCCCTCAGGACCTGTGGACAACACAAATACACAAATAAACATAAAACAGACACGTTACTCTGCTGTATGCAGCTTAAATACTGACCTCCAGCATGGTTTCTTTTCTCTTCTCTATTACATTTAACTTAAACCAACTGTAACACATATGGGTACTACTTTACAATAAGGCAGACATTGTTAAAGGTCTATAAGTACTGACTAACCACTTCAGTAAGACTTAAAAACGTGTTTGTCTGTGCATTATACATCTTGTTATAATGTATTAATAAGAGGATTTTGTAGGTTCCCAGGTTGGGAGCCCACATTTTATCAGCATGAGAGTCTCCACAGAAATTCCATGTGACCGGCAACGCCTGCCAATTCACATTCTCAGAGGGTCGTGCACAAATAACACTACTATAAATGTTGTGCAATGCACAGACAAAAGTCAACTTTCACTATAGTGATGGAAACTACGTTACAAGTGTCTCGTCTTAAGGCTATGGTTAGCGTTAAGGCTTGGGTTAGTGTTAAGGCTAGGGTTAGTGTTAAGGCTACGGCTAGTCTTAAGGCTGGGGTTAGTCTTGAGGATCGGGTTAGTCTTAAGGCTAGCGTCTAGTCTTAATGTTAGGGTTAGTCTTAAGGTTAGGACTAGTCTTAAGGCTAGGGTTAGGCTGGTTCTGCTGGTGTAAAAAATGTGTTTACATTGGTCATGTGTGTAACCACTGAAGTGAAACAGGCCTTTATTTTCAATCAGTGAGATGAGAAAGACACAACGCTTATTTTTAAACTACAACTCCAACTCTTCAATTCATTCATTCATTCATTCATCCATCCATCCATCTATTAGCTGAATCGCTTCCTGCTCTCAGGGTCGCGGGGATGCTGGAGCCTATCCCAGCAGTCATTGGGCGGCAGGCGGGGAGACACCCTGGACAGGGCTGACACACACACAAACAGTCATACCTAGGGACAATTTAGTATGGCCAATTCACCTGACTTTTAAAAAAATTTTTTTTATTGGAAACCAGTGTTACATACATGTTAGACACAAAGAACAGATCAGTGTTTCACAACATTTCCCCCCTTTTTTTGGTGTGTTAGAACAGAGAACTACAATAACACCTTGTTCCAACCCCCCAACCATCCCAAATTCTTAAAGAAAACAGGGAAGAAAAAAAATTGCACATACAGAACTGAGTAAGTAAATAAGACACACACACACATACACACACACAGGGAGTTGATAAAATGAAATAAAATAAAGTAGGGAGGTCAGTGCAATAAAAAGGATCCTCGGGATGCCCACCTCAAGGAATGGATTCATTGATAATCAGTTGGGGTCCAGAGAGCTAAGAGAATTTACATATGAGATAATAGGCTGCCATTTTTTGTAGAACTTAGCAGTTGAGCCTCTTAAAGAATACTTCGACTTCTCTAATGGGAGAAATGACATTAAATCCTTTAACCAGGAGGTAGCGGAAGGTGGATTTGGGCTTTTCCACTGTAACAGAATGCGTCTATGGGCAATGAGTGAGGCAAAGGCAACAACATCAGAATTTTCCTTGGTAAGACTGGTTGGCATAGGGGGTACAATTCACCTGACTTACATGTCTTTGGACTGTGGGAGGAAACCGGAGCCCCCGGAGGAAACCCACGCAGACATGGGGAGAACATGCAAACTCCACACAGAGGATGACCCAGGATGATCCACCAAGGTTGGACTACCCAGGGCTCGAACCCAGGACCTTCTTGTTGTGAGGCGACTGCCCTAACCACTGTGCCACTGTGCCGCCCAACTCTTCAATTATACAAGCAAATGTACACCCATTTTATATGGTCAGGTAAGTCCCAGGTTGGGCCTTAAATTTCAGGTATTGGTTAGTGAGGCTGTTTGTCTATCTTCATCTCATCACAAGAGATTATCTATGAAGACTCTTCCCTCATGGGCTCCAAGTTTAGCAACCCACGAAGCTGTTTCATCAGTGTCTGGATACAACTTCTTAATTATTTATAGCCCACCAATAAATGAGTTATTAACCATTCATTAAGTAATGCAGTTAACCACTTATAAACCTTCTATAAAGTGTGCCTCATGGTCATGTGCTGGCCATATATGCTAAGTATATGCTAAGTGTGCTGAGCTGTTGGTCGTGGTGTGCAGCAGTAGCCAGTGGCATCAGGTTTGGCATCAGGTTTGAATAATTACATCTTGGGCTACCAGTCGGATGAGGCTTATCACACGAGTCCATACAATGAGCACCAGAATGTTAAGACCTTTTGAGAGAAAATTACAAATAATCTTATATGATTGACTATTCTTGTGACACAATCTGAACGGCCCTGCTATTCTAAGTGGTTTTGAGAATGATTTCTTGATCATTCTCTGAGAGGAGTGTACTGTTGTCTCTGTATGAAGTTTTTTTTGTTTATTTTTTTGAGAATGAGAGTGGCTGAGTTCAATCATCATTAGCATTAATTTAGACACGATAAAAATAGAGTGGAAGACAAAGGTGAGGCCCAGGAAAGAAAGGAAACTGGGGCGGGGCATTGATCCAGAGCAAGCAGCGGATGCATCTGTTTGTCTCCAGAGACAGAGAACTCAATTAACCTCTGACCTCTCTCTGGTCAGGCTCTGGTCTAGCCACAGTTTGGATGTTTACTTGGTAAACAGTTCTTTGGTAAAGGTGGCCATGGGGACCGTCACTGCTTGACGGTCACCATAGCTTGAAATGGGCCAGACATAATAAAGGATGGCTGTGCTGCAGCTGACGGGCTCTTCGGCACTAATTAGCTATCACAGTGTGAAGCTGCTGACACACCATCAACACACTGACTAGATGCTGAGAGACCCTGAAGGCAAGCATGACAGAATAGACCACTCAGGCATTGGGAGAGGATGCATCTGTTAGAATAAATGGTCTTCTGGATTACTTTTTTCAGGACTTGATCAAATTCTGTTGTTCGTGTAATGTGATAAATCTCCTTTAATTCTAATTTTGATAAATTCTCGGCATTCTCTCCCAGGGTTCTTTCATCAGAAGAACACATTCTTAATTTTCACTTTATGTTGATGTACACTTTTATGATATCCGTTTCTTCTTCTTTATTTTTTTAAACCCCCCCCCCTTTTTCTCCCCAATCACCCCACTCTTCCGAGCCGCCCAGGTCACTGCTCCACCGCCTCTGCCGATCTGGGGAGGGCCGCAGACTACCACATGCCTCCTCTGATACATGTGGAGTCACTGGCCGCTTCTTTTCACCTGACAGTGAGGAGTTTCACCTGGGGGACGTAGCGCGTGGGAGGATCATGCTATTCCCCCCCAGTTCCCCCTCCCCCCTGAACAGGCGCCCCGACTGACAAGAGGAGGACACGTACCCACATCCGGCTTCCCACCCGCAGACACGGCCAATTGTGTCTGTAGGGACACCCGACCAAGCTGGAGGTAGCACGGGGATTTGAACCGGCGATCCTCGTGTTGGTAGGCAACGGAATAGACCGCCACGCTACCTGGACACCGTGATATCCATTTCTACCCTTATTTGTGAATGTCTGTAAAGTATATGAAGATGAAATGTCACTGTTTTATCTTCTACTAAAGGCCGTCAGCACAAATTTATAACAGGTTGCAGCATATATGTATATAGCAGTTGCAGACATAGATATAAGCACCTATTTTGTAACTATAAATAAATCATGCCAATAGACAAATACGCCCCCCCTCCCCCACTGGACCGTTAGCAATCACGTGTGTTTGAATTGTTGAACGTCACACCTCTCCTTCCCCATTGGACGTTGTGCGCGTGATGTGCATGACGTGGCAGCAAATGGTACGTTCTTTCCCGAGCAGCTTTATTGACAGCTGATCATTGCTTACGGCAGGAAACAGGCTTGTACTGTCTCATAAACAATTTACTTGACTCACTGGATTATTTTGCCCCTTATTTGTTGAGCACTTTCCCTAGCGTTGAGTGTTTCTTTAAACAGTTATTTTCGCTCTTCATCTTGTTGGAACACTTTTGAAACCGAGATGGACCAAGTACATTTCGGCTACTCGACCAAGAACATACCAGCACCGACGCAGAGAGACTACCCCACGTGTCTTATTTCAAAACCCGAGACGTTCATAAGAGCGGTAAGATGGAGAGCTTTTCTCTTTCTAAATCCGGACGACAAACCAATTGACAAGCAAAATTATGGATTCAAATCTACAAACTCCCCGCCGTCCATCCCCGAATTGAAACTCTTTGAAGATGGCATGCTCGAAATGATTAAAAACATCACATTTAAACCACCAGTTAGAACATAACAGAAGAAATTGCACAATGACTCAGAAAAGATAATGCTTCTCATTGCAGCCAACAAACCCACTAACTTTTACAAACTAAAACCCGAGCAATATGGCGACCTACTAGAAAATAACGTCACAAAATCATACAAGAGGGCCGCAGAGATCGCCGAAAGAGAGGTAACAATGAAAGACAAAAAAAGAAATCACCTCGGACCTAAAATTAGACAACCGCATTGATGTCACTGCCCGGAACCAAGCCTTTATCACCCTGAAGGACCACAGACCCAACTTTCTAAACAAGCCAACATGTAGACTGATCAACCCCTCCAAACCGGAAAGATAAGTTAAAAAAAAAATCATCGAAAACATGAACAATCAAATATTGAAAAAAGTCCCCGTAAACCAATGGAAAAACACGGACCAAGTATTAGAATGGTTTAAGAACATAGTACATGATGATGCTGGTCGCGTGGCTTGGGTTCTGGACTGCTCCGTTGGCACGTGGACACTGCTTGGCATCCTGTGCATCATGTTCTTCATAAATTTTATGTCCATTATAATTCTGTTATCCTCTTTCAATGTTGTGTTATGTAAATTGCGTGAACACAACATCTATTGCACGCTGTCCGTCTTGGGAGAGAGATCCCTCCTCTGTTGCTCTCCCTGAGGTTTCTTCCTATTTTTACTCCCTGTTAAAGGGGTTTTTTAGGGAGTTTTTCCTTATCCGATGAGAGGGTCTAAGGACAGGATGTTGTGTTACTGTTAAGCCCACTGAGGCAAATTTGTAATTTGTGATATTGGGCTATACAAATAAAATTGATTTGATTTGATTTGATTTGACAAGAAGAACTGCAAATTTATATGTTTTGATATCTGCGAGTTCTACCCCTCAATAAGCAAAGAGTTACTATCCAAAGCCATTGATTTTGCCGCCAAACACACAGTCTCTGTCTTGCTCGAAAGAATCACCTTTGTACCACAATGGAAAGCCATGGCAGAAAAAAGGTAATAGCAAATTTGACGTAACCATGGGCAGCTTCGACGGGGTAGAAACGTGTGAACGAGTTGGAATGTATTTGTTGTCTCAGCTACAGGACCTGGACATCAATGTTGGACTCTATAGGGATGATGGGCTAGCAATTTGTAGCAAAACACCAAGAGAGGTCGAGCAAATTAAGAAAATAATCTGCACAATATTCTCAAACAATGGGCTAAAAATCACAATTGAAGCAAACAAAAAACAAATTGACCTTCTGGACATCTCAGTGGACCTTAGTAACGGCACATGCAAGGCACAAATATGGCACAAATCAACAAACGTAGCAGAAAACGAAACATCACCTGGTACAACCCCCACCCTACATTGATACCGTGGCCGCAAACATCGGTAAGCAGTTTTTATAACTTTTGGATAAGTGCTTTACCCCGGACCATCAACTGAGGAAGACATTCAAGAGGAACACCATCAAAATTAGTTACAGCTGCATGCCTAACATTCAACAAATCATATCGTCCCACAGCAAAAGAATCATGACAAAAATCAATGACACCTTCATCACAATCGGACTCGCCCAACTGCAACTGCCGTGTGAACGACTCGTGCCCCCTCGAGGGAAAATGCCAGACGAAGGAAGGGAGTTATCTACCAAGCTACGGTGACGAGAAATGACAACGGCAAAATAGAGACATGCCTCTGTCTAACAGAGGGAACATTCAAAAAAAGAGACATGTGTAGCTTCAGAAACAACCGTTTAAAGAATGTAACATCTTTAAGCCGTTATATTTGGTCATTGGCGGACGGAAACATTAATTATTCTACCACCTGGAAAATCCCCTCAAAGAATAAAGCATATTCAACCAGTAGTAAAATGTGCGATCTATGTCTAACTGAAAAATATTTTAGCATTTGCAAACCACAAATGTCCACACTGACTAACAGGAATGAATTGGCCAGCAGTTGCAGTCATAGATATAAGCATTTATTTTGTAATTATAAATAAACCATGACAATAGACAAATACCAACACCCCCACCCCCCCCAATTGGACCGTTAGCGATCACGTGTTTTTGAATTTTTGAATGTCGCACCTCCGTTAGCGATCACACGTTTTCGAATTTTTGTATGTTACTACTCCCTTCAGAGGACAGCACAAACAGGCTCTAACAGGTACTATTTAATGAAGATGCCAGTTGGGGACCTGTGAGGCGTCTGTTTCTCAAACTAGAGACTCTAATGTACTTATCTTCTTGCTCAGTTGTGCAACGCGGCCTCCCACTTCTTTTTCTACTCTGGTTAGAGCCTGTTTGTGCTGTCCTCTGAAGGGAGTAGTACACACCGGTGTAGGAAATCTTCAATTTCTTAGCAATTTCTCGCATGGAATAGCCTTCATTTCTAAGAACAAGAATAGACTGTCGAGTTTCAGATGAAAGTTCTCTTTTTCTGGCCATTTTGAGCGTTTAATTGACCCCACAAATGTGATGCTCCAGAAACTCAATCTGCTCAAAGAAGTGCCCATCCAACCAATCCAACTTGTGGGAGCTGCTTCTGGAAGCGTGGGGTGCAATTTCTCCAGATTACCTCAACAAATTAACAGCTAGAATGCCAAAGGTCTGCAATGCTGTAATTGCTGCAAATGGAGGATTCTTTGACGAAAGCAAAGTTTGATGTAAAAAAAATCTTATTTCAAATACAAATCATTATTTCTAACCTTGTCAATGTCTTGACTCTATTTTCTATTCATTTCACAACATATGGTGGTGAATAAGTGTGACTTTTCATGGAAAACACAAAATTGTTTGGGTGATCCCAAACTTTTGAACGGTAGTGTATATATATATATGTATATATATGTATATATATGTATATATATGTATATGTATGTATATGTATCTATATATCGGAAATGTACACATAAAATTGTTAAAATAGTTAAAAGAAACACTCAACGGTAGGGCAAGTGCTCAACAAATGAGCAAAATAATCCATTAAGTCAAGTAAATTCTTTATAGAATTTAAAGAACTTACTCGACTCGTTGGTATATATATATAGATGTTGGTCTCTTCACATCTGATGATTTTCCTTATTTCAGATCTTCAAAAACAATCAATTTCTTGCCAGATTTTTCAAGGAGAGCAATGGGTTAAGGATGTTTGGAGGTGCCTATAACATTTTCATACCTGTGACACGAAGTTTGTCTGGTCCAATCTCAGCCTGTTCACTATCTGCGGTAAACAGCATCTTGTCATTGTTGGAATTAATGACCAGATTCTGAAAAAGTCCCTGTGCCTCCTTTGGACCTGCAATGACAGCAATGGAACTTACTGAATAAAAAAGTCAAATCAAGTCAAGTCAAATTTTATTTGCATAGCCCTACATCACAATTCAGTCCCAGAAGACATTACAATCACATTAAATTCAGTACAATATATGACAGGTTTAAAAGAAGAAATAGACTAAGAATTAAAAAGGCTCTTGTACCGAGAAAACTGTATTGGGCAATGTCCACACTATTCCAGATATACTGAAAAATGCTGGGATAGGCTCCAGCATCCCCGCGACCCTAAGAGCAGGATAAGCAGTTTGGATGGATGTTAAACGTCGAAAACAGTTTGAGAGTTTTCTGTCCACACTAGCCCCTTCAGATTGTTTTTGAAAAGTTTTTCGTTCACATTGAAATGCAAATACAATAAAAAAAATTGCTCGTCTCCTCTGGGAATGTGGCGGCCAGCTGCCATGACAACCGTACATCGGCGTTTTCAAAAAGCTCAGTTTTCCTCGTTCACACTACAACACAAGACCAGATTTTTCAAACATATCCACTTGGGAGAGTGTTTGCAAACAGATGTTTTCAGTGGACAAAAATGTTGGCTTAATGTGGATGGAAGGCAACAACAGTGAAGCAATGGTAACAAATAGTGATAAAACAGTGAAAAAAATAGGCCTTAAAACGTATCCATGTTGTGGCCATGTGACAGTCACCAGACACCAATGAAAGCTCACGACACACCAAGGACAAAAAATAAAAGAGCTCCACGCCCGTCCAGCTGCTCATGTGGTGATGTAGTAGAAGAGGTGCGAAGGTGAACAGGCACCTGGACATGCATGCAGGCAAACGACTGAACAGACAAGCAAATGGACAAACAGATGAATGACTGTTAGATGGATCGATGCCACCTACATGTAAACACACAGACATAACTAGTACAAGTCTGTTGGTTGGTAATAATTTGGGAAGACAGTCAAAAGTATACTACTGATGGGTCTTTCCCCAAAAAGTATTTCTTGCATCTGGGTAGCGCGGCAGTCTATGCCGTTGCCTACCAACACGGGGATCGCCAGTTCGAATCCCCATGTTACCTCCGGCTTGGTCGGGCATCCCTACAGACACAATTAGCTGTGTCTGCGGGTGGGAACGCAATGTGGGTATGTGTCCTGGTCGCTGCATTAGCGCCTCCTCTGGTCGGTCGGGGCACCCATTCTGGGGGGGGGGGGACTGGGGGTGAATAGCGTGATCTGCCCAGGTGCTACATCCCCCTGGCGAAACTCCTCACTGTCAGGTGAAAAGAAGCGGCTGGTGACTCTACATGTATCGGAGGAGACGTGGAAGTCTGCAGCCCTCCCCGGATTGGCAGAGGTGGTGGAGCAGCAACCAGGATGGATTCAGAAGAGTGGGGTAATTGGCCAAGTACAATTGGAAGTAAAAGGGGGGGGGGTATTTCTTAAAGTTCCTAAAGCATCTGTGCTGCCTCCACCAGACTATGCAACAGTTTCATTCCTCAGGCTGTGAGGTTCCTCAACAGCCTGAACCTCTTTTAAACCTCCCGTAAAATGACTTTCTGACCGCCTTACTCACTGTCCGTGTCAGGTGTGCTTGTGATGTTTGGGTCTGTGAAGTAATTCTTGTTTTTAATGCACCTTTTTGTTTTAATATTTATTGTGTGTTATTTGTTTTTATGTGGCATTGAGGTCCTTGTGAAATGTAATTTCGTTCCCTTGTATGTATGAGACATGCATATAAGGCAATGACAAATAAAATCAGTCTAAGTCTAAACCCCGTGGGACATGTCTAAATGACATTACTGGTACCCTCCTACATCAGACGAATACTCTGACAATGAACAAGTGCTGTCTTTCTGTGTGCATGTGTCTCCTCTGCCAGCATCTTACCCACAGAGAAGCTTCCTTTGACATCACCCGTTTCATTGCGGGCATTGATGGACACCATTTCAGAAGAGCCCACTAGGAGAGGAAAGTCCTGAAACAACAAGTTAGTGGTTACTGTATGGTAATCCAGTGCAAAGTGCACAGGAATATGGATGAGAAAATAGAAAAGTATTCTTAATATCCGTCACAAAAAAATAACAACACTATTTTGCTCAAACGTTCGACACAATCTAAAAACACATTACTTATATGGTTTGCACAGCTAAACAATAGTGGACAAATCATGACTCAAGCTAGGCCTACAACAGTTTGATAAACATGATATAAACATGCATAATAAAGGCAGAATTTTATAGGTGCTACAGAAAATCACTGTTGTGATGGAAATTCTTACTAGTCTTCCCAGTGAGGCTTAACCAGTCACTGTTTATATGTAATTGCTGAAAAAAAAAACTATATTGTAGGTCTATACTTGGCGACTCAACAATTCCCAAATCTCTTCAAACCATAGCGTTCATTAGTAAACCTGGTGGCTCATAAATAAGAAATACATTGTTTTTTAATGACGCCCATAAAGAAAGAAATGCTGCAACGAGCAAGAAAAACCCATAACATGTAAACAACTGCAGCAAAGTGTTCCCATCTGCTGCGAGCAGACGCACTATAAACTACTTTCCACTACAAATATCCAGAAGGTTAATAGGGAGCTCACTGCAGCACTACGCATACCGTGAGGGACTGCCAAATCACTTTTCATTCAGACACATTTTTCTTCTACTCCAAGAAAGTACATTCAAAAATATTCCATTCTGAGACAAAAGTTTTTCAAAACTGTCTCAGTGTCTGCAGTTAACAGGAAAGGTAGTTTGCAGGGATTCAACAAACTATCGACTTTAAATGTGGATGAACAGCGAGCTGAAATGAAGTACTGGCTACCACAATGCTTCATTCAGCATGTGTGTGCTGACTGGGAAGAGGACGGTGGAGGGAGCACAAATTAGACGAAGGGGACAGAGGAGGGGGAGGAGGTAGAATTACAGAATGAGGAAAAATAAATTGTGTGGTATCTTACTTGTCTGGAGTGGATCTCTTGGGCGTAAAGAGGAAAAAGGAACTCAGACTCGCCCTCGTCCAGTTTAACCCCATCTGAGTTTACTTGAAGTAGTCCCATTCCTTCCTGCAGTAAGCAGCAAGCGGGAGATCCATTTAGCCCTGATACCGGTTTAGAAATAGACATGCTTACCAGTATAGCATGTAACATGAAACCAGTAGTGATCTTAAAACAAAGCTTAAGGTATTTAGACAGAAATCCCCTGAACAGCTTTTTCTCTGAGGCTATGATCCAGAGTATGGAAATGTAAGGAGGTCAGTGATTCTGATTTCATCAGCTCGCATGGCTACAGAGTTGTTCAGAGTGCCAAAGGACATCAGAATCAGATTTATTGCCAAGTACAAGAAAATACAAGGAATTTGTCTTGGTATGTTGGTGCAAGAGGAAAAAATTAACAGTTAATAGTAAAAGTTAAAGTTAAAAAGATTAATAAATAAAACACATATATAAGATATAATAAAATATAAAATTAAAGTACGATGCAATAATCAGGAATCAGGGACACTTTATTTGCTATTTCACTTGATGCACTTGCACACATGAAATGAAACGAAATGCCGTTTCCCTCAGCCCACAGCAGTACAACACAAAGAAAATAAACACATCCAAAAACTACAAGAACTACAAGAACACACATATCCAAACTAACACATATCAAAACTAAAAAAACAAAAAACAAATCACTGTCCAAGGGAACGAACGCCAGCCAGGATGACTGTCGGAACCACCAGTCTGCATGGGCTAGTAGTTAGCTTAGCCCGCCCCGCTTCCATGTCCAGTCAGACTGCAATAAGGTGCAATAAACACTGGTTCAGAGTTGAACATGAGACCATGTGGCAGCCCCTGATGCCCGGCACTGGGTGGCAGGAGTGGTATTTGTAAAAAGTTAAATTAGAAGTTATTTACAGAGTAAATTATTTACAGGGTGGTGCACGTTTTATGCAGGGTTTCCATGTACAGAGAGCACAGTAGGGAAGGTAAAAGGGGGTGGGCGGGCAGCAATGTCAGGATCTGTGGATGTCTGGGGTCTTTTTCAAAAGGCCTACTGCTGTAGGGAAGAAGCTGTTCTTGTGGCATGAGGTTCTGGTTTTTATAGACCTTAGCCCAGGGATGGGCAACATGATCCAGAAAGGGCGGGTGCAGGTCTTTGTTCCAGCCAAGCAGTTACACACCCAAGTCTACAAATAAAAGTCCTTAGCAAAGACTATTGGTTGACTAATAGAATCAGAACGCTAGCCTCTTGCCAGAGTGGAGTGATTTGAAGAGACCATGGTCTGGGTGGGAAGGATCAGCCATGAAGTTTCCTGCTCGCCTCAGTGTCCTGGAGGCATACAGGTCTTGGAGTGATGGCAGTTTGCAGCCAATCACCCTCTCCGCAGAGCAAATCATATGCTGCAGTCTTCCCTTGTCATTAGTGGCAACAGCGTACCAGATAGTGATGGAGGAGGTGAGGATGGACTCAGTGATGGCAGTGTAAAAGTGCACCATCATTGGCTTTGGCAGATTGAACTTTTTCAGCTGCCACGGGAAGTACATCCTCTGCTGTGCCTTCTTGGTGAGGGAGCAGATGTTCAGCTCCCACTTGAGGTTCTGAGTGATAATGGTGCCCAGGAAGCTAAAGGATTCCAGTGTCGACTGGGGAGCCACACAGGGTGATTGGGGCGGGTGGGGCCGGTTACTTTCTGAAGTCCACAACCTTTTCAACTTTCTTTAGAGCGTTCAGCTCCAAGTTGTTTTGGCCGCACCAGGGGCCTCATTCATCAATCATTCGTAGGTACAAATTTGTTCCTACACTATTTAGCTCTGAGGTTTGTCTGAGAGGTCAGTGTAGAACCTGGTAACCCCTGAATTTAGACACCAGTTGGTTAACACTGATGTCTCTGCAAGCCTGGGTGAATGTGCATTGTAAGAGGTAGGCAACAGATGTTAGGGGGGAGGAATTACAAAAAAAAAAAACCCCATCGGGCCTTGCCACTGACTGTCAGACAATTTTGAGAGCTAAAAAAAGCCATGGGTGTGTAGGAACAAATTTGTGCTAAGGAACATTTGATGAATGAGGCCCCGGACACTAGATGGTCAATTTCCCACCTGTAGGTGGCCTCATCCCTACCAGAGATGATCCCAATAAGGGGCAATAAGGTCGTCAGCAAACTTCAGGAGCTAGACTGACTGATTACTGAAGGTGAGGCTATTTGTATACAGAGAGCAGAGTAGAAGGGAACGAACACAGCCTTGAGGGGTACTGGTGCTTCACGTGCTGCTTCCTGTCAAATAGATAGTCGGCGATCCACCTGCAGGTGCTGACAGGTACGTGCAGCTGGGAGAGCTTGTCCTGCAGCAGATACAGGAGAATGGTGCTGAAATCAACAAATAGGATCCTGGCGTAGGTTTTTGCATAGTCGAGGTGCTGGAGGATGAAGTGGAGCGCCATGTTTACTGCATCGTCCACAGACATGTTGGCTCTGTAGGCAAACTACAGGGAGTCCAAGTGTGGGTCAGTGATAGTTTTAAGGTGGGACAGAACAAGAAGTTCAAAAGACTTCATTACCACAGAGGTCAGGGCGACGGGTCTGTAGTCATTGAGTCCTGTTTTGGGATGGGGATGATGGTGCACTTTCAGATTTCGTTGTACTTGTACAATGACAAATAAAAGTTCTACTATTCTATTCTATTCTATTCTATGGTGGAGGTCTTGAAGCAGGCTGGTTTAAGGCATGTCTCCAGTGAGGTGTTAAAATGTCTGTGAACACCGGAGACATCTGTTCAGCACAGTGCTTCAGAGGGTGGAGGGAGAGACAGAGAGACAAAGACTAGTCCAGCAGCTTTGCAGGGTTCTGTGTCTTGAACAGCCTGTTAACACCCCTCTCCAGGATGGAGAGAGTTGTCCTTGTTGTAGGGGAGGAAGGGGCCTCCAAGATGGGCAACTCTGGAGAGGCCCGGGTCCCCTGCTGAGTAAGGGGAAGAGGAGCAGGTGGATGGTGGAGTCATGGGGGATGGTGAAAGAACTGTCCCATTGCATTATAGAGGTTCTGGTGCTTGGAGTAAACTCACAATAAACAAGCCTGATTCAGCAGGTTGTTTTTAATCCCAGTGCTGGATTTGCACAGCAGTAGTTATGCATGCATATGCATATGTGTGTGTAGGTGTATGCTTATGTGTTCAAGTTCAAGTCCTTTATTTGTCACATGCACAGAAATACAAAGTAAAACATGCAGTGAAATGAAGTGAAGAGGGGTACTCCGTCTGTCATTATGTGAAAAGACATGGACCTAGATAAAAGACAAAAGATCAGTGCATTTTTTCCCTATTTTTTTAAGTCAAAATAAACAATAAATAAAATGTGTGTGCATTATTTGCCATTTTTCATGCATCTCTATACATCCACAATTAAAATCTGGACCTCAGACAAGGAATCGATAACAGTGTTATAAAAAACACTGTGTTGACAGCCAAACATCAGTAGATAGTATATATTATTTATTGATTTTATTTTATTACTTTATTGATCCCTGTGGGGAAATTCTTCCTCTGCATTTAAGCCACCCTAGCTGTGTAGCTAGGAGCAGTGGGCAGCTGTTGTGCAGCGCCTGGGGACCAACTCCAGTTCATCTTGCCATGCCTCGATCAGGGGCATGTTAGGGTCGGTCAGGGGCATGTTAGGGTTAATACTGTAAGGGTATTAACCCTAACAGCAGTATAGTACCAGGCAACAGACAAAATATTGGGTAGAGATAAATAAAATTCTTTGTTGTGCCAGACTTAGTGTTAAATACTGTCTTGATGTCTGCTCAAGCCTCTGGACGTTGACTTACGTAGTTGGAAACATAATGTAGTTGGGAAATAGTTGGGAGTATAATGATATCAATATCTATGGGATGCTTTAAAGATCAACTAAGCCCAACACCACTTTTGTGAGTTTGCTACCATCTCAAGGTGAAAAACCATCTATAGTTGCTGAGCTGATTTTGGGACACACCCCTCTGTCCCAAATGCATGCTACATACTAAGGCTAATGCTAACTGTTTTGAGTGTGTGATGTGGTCACACTGGAAAACTGACAAAATTAAGTATACTCCAAAATGCCATCCATTTGTAACCCAGGTCAAGATAACCCAGGTTCAAATAACCTACATATAATTACAGTTGAATCATAATAAATAATTAATTATCAATCATTTTGCAAATAAATAGTAAACCGTAGATAAGTAATTCATGGTACCAATAAATTCATATTCATATTGTTGGTTCAGATTGCTATTTCTTGAACGCAGCGCGTGCAGTGCTGATTAGCCAATCAGCTGCCTTGCTCGAGAGGGAGGACGTCCCAGAACCAGCTAGGTTTCAGAACGCCAGGCAAACGCTTGAGAGAAGCCACTGGAACGAGAGATAAAAGATTCTGCTTTGAAATAGCAGTGAGCTACAGTTGTTTCTTTCGTTATCCAAGTTGAGTATTTTGTTGGTCTGGTCATTCTCCGGGCCCTGGGTTTTGTATTGTGTCCGAGTATCGTCCTGGACTTGGTGAGTCAATTGCTAACTAGCCAAACTTTTCCGTTTTCAATGTCTGTGTGCATAGGCTAGTTAAAGCTATAAGTAGCTGTTATGTTGTGGATCATAATTGGTGTAAAGATTGTTGAGGAGCTACGTTTTTCTTTTGTGCAAACCGAATTGATAAGCTAGCTACTTCCAGCTGGGCTGCAGCGGCATGGTGTATTGGCACAGAAATTAAACTGCGTCACGTGTTAGCGGTCGGTAGATTGACTATGTCAATCGGTACTTCTGCTGTTTTCTTTTGATAATTTTATTGAGAGATATGTAAACTAATGTCTTTGCATGTGTGATGTGCCTGTTATAATGCAGGCCAGGTTTCTTCTTGGATTGGGAAGATCGCGCTTGGTGTTTCTTACCCCAAGCTGGAAACAAGATGGCGAGCCACCTATAGGAGAGCCCTGCTGAATCCGTGTGGTCTGTCTGCGGCTGCAGGCAGCTCATTCTCAGCACTGTAGCCTACAGATTCGAGCACCTGGATTGTGGTAGGCCTGAAATTTCCAGTTTGTTACTGCAAAACGCAGTTGGACTCATTGGAACAACAACGGACTTTCCAAAAAGGACTGATTATAACCTACATTGATTATTGATCTGATTTTTGATCTGATATTGTATTGTTAATTGCAGTATCGGCTGAGTTACTCATTCATACTGTTCATGGGGTAATGCAATTGTGTGTTACTTTTGGCATTCTGATTTACTGGTTAAGTAACTTAGGTTAATGGAAATTAGAACTGAAACTTAAAGGCCTAATGGAAAAAATAGAACATAAAACAAATTAACATAATTTGTTAACTCAAACAAGAGATAACTTCAAATTAGAATTAAAAGGATCCTAAATTAGAGCTAAAATATCTATCTAAATTATCTGAAACTCAAAATAGTGGTTTAATAAGGGTTAAATCATAAAACAAGAGGTTTCAAGGAATTTATCCATTCTCACTGTGTTATTGTGTAATTGTGTATGTTTCTCTGTCTATGTTTACAATTCTTTATATGAAAAACAAGCCAGCAGTTCAAACTTTATTCCCTGGTCTGTGGTCTGCAATCATTTGATGCTAGTTATAAACTGCTCCTACGAACCTAGAACTGGTCCTAGTCAACTGTTAACATCTACAGTTCTACACATTCTCAACCTACTCGATTTTTGAGTGAGCTGTTGGTGGACACTAATATCTAATAATGCAATGCGCTTTGGAATCAGAGGAGCTGGAAAATTCTGAGAAAAATGGTGGACAGCAACGTGACCCAAAGCCTAGAGACAAGCCATGTTCATGGATTTATTCACCTGAACAGCTGAGGAAACAAAACTAATTTATATTTCATGTTTTGTGACAGTAGAAAAGTTTGCTTCAAATTTGCTTGACAGTTGAATGGAAACATTCCAAATGTTGGTTTTTCATCTAGTAGGTAGTAGTAGATAGTAGCGTACTCTTAAAAGTGGCAAAGGGTTTAGTTATTCTTAAGCGGTCAAAGCAATCTGTTCAAAACCAGGACCTCTCAAACAGTAACAGTAAAGGTATATAAGGAAACCAAGAAAGGAACTAACTAAATCACAATGTTATTTCAAAAGGAGTCAATTGGCGTGATGCATACCGTGTTGAACCACATGACTTTGAGGATCCAGATGGTGAGGGCAAAATTCACCACCAGGATGACGATCAGCAATAGCACAAACAGGTACAGGCAGCGCTTCCTCCAGCCATAGATACCAATCTTGTAGATGTGATCAGGTGCTGGCCTTGGGACACTGCTGTCCTGGGTGGTGGTGACATACTGCTCCCGCACCATCTGATGGGGGGCACAACACAGGGACATGGCCATGGAAATGATAGCAGTGTAAGAAAAGCAGTACAGACACAAAACTATCTTGCCCTCGCAGGATGATCGGTGTGTTTGGACATAATAGGTAACTGTAATAGAAGTCTATGGCGCAATGGAAGGTCTCAAACATCACAGAAAATGTTATACCATATCAAAGACCTGGAAAAGGACGATGTTAATTCAGGAATCAGCCACCAGGAACACTGTCATTTCACTTCATGCACTTGCGTACATGAAATGAAATGAAATGCCGTTTTCCCCAGCCCACAGCAGCACAGCACAAAGACGAAAACACATCCAAAAACTACAAGAACACACATACCCAATCTAACACATATATCCAAACTAAACAAAAAAAATCACTGTCCAAGGGAACGAACGCCAGCCAGGATGACTGTCGGAACCACCGGTCTGCATGGGTTAGCGGTTAGCTTAGCCAGCCCGGTTCTGCATCCTGTCAGACCGCCCTCGGCGTTTCCTCTTTTAGGCACAGCTCCAGGCAGGGGCTGTGGTCACTGGGCCCATCAGAAGAAGGAGACCAAACCCTCCCAGTCAGACACCCACTGTTTTTTTTTTGGGGGGGGGGGGTTGTGGATTTTTCTCAGTTTCCCTCCCCAGTTGTACTTGGCCAATGTTATGTTTGGATGTGTGTTGTGTAAGCAGTGTATGCATAAGTAAGCAAGTAAGTAAGTAAGTAAAGCACAGAGCAGAGTAGTAATGATCAATCGTTTCTTATTCTCTTCTGACTTACGTTATGTATGATTCGTAACATTGGTTTCACCTACTGGCGTATGCATAGAACACAACATATTCCTTTCCATCCATCCATCCATTATCCAAACCGCTTATCCTGCTCTCAGGAAGACAATACTATGCCATTAACAGAACCTGGCATAGCTAAAGATAGAATTAATAATTAAGAATAAATGCATAACCTTAAGTACTCAAAAGTATCATCAGCATTCAATACCATAAAGTGTTATCGCTAGGAATGAGAATAGTAATAAAAAGAAGAATACTGTTAACATTCTAAAATATCATTAGTAACTGTTAGTAATAGAATAATAAAAATGGAGCGTCATATCGTTTAACACTCTAAGCATCAATAGAAATTTGTGGAATGATTCACTCTCCATGTCCAAGCAACGATGAACATTTTCAAAAGGTTACATTAAGCAACACGAATATTAAAGGGGGAATATGTTGTGTTTTATGTATACGCCAGTAGGTAGAACCAATGTTATGAATGCCCTGTCGTGTGTAACATAAGTCAGAAGAGAAGAGAAGAGAACTGAAGAAGAGAATAAGAAACGATTCATCATTACTACTGTGCTCCGTGCTTTACTTACTTATACTTACTTACTTATACATACACTGCTTACTCAACACACATCCAAACATAACTAGTGTAAGTGTAACTGTAATTGAGTGTGTGCTTAAGTCGCATAGTCTTGAATCCAAGTAGGTGGTCGTCTGACACGTGCAGGGGTCATGCGAGTGTTCATGGCTTTGGTGTTGTCCTGTTCGGGAACGGAGAAGTTGTGACTCGGTAGATCCCGTGATGAGCTTGTGCATGTGTTAGGCAAAAGAAGTGCATGACCTTTAGATAGATTGAATGCATGCCGTTTCTTACTGTTAGATAAGTGCATGGGCCAATTTTCTTTCTAATCTGCAACGGCTGAGTATGCGCACTCTGTCCCCCTCTTTGAAAACAGGCAATCGTGCTCCACGTCTGGAGTCAGTGTAAGCCAGGGGTGCCCAACTCGAGGCCTCGAGAGCTGCAGTGTCTCCAGGTATTTGTTGCAACCATACACTACACGACCTGATTTAACTAATTCCTTTCCCTCCTTGGTCCAAGAGGTGAGCTAATTAGTTAAATCAGGTGGTGTAGTGCATGGTTGGAACAAATACCCGTAGACACTGTGGCCCTCGAGGCCTGGAGTTGGGCACCCCTGGTGTAGGCTTTCATTTTTCCCTGATGAAAGGACGCTCTCTGACGAAGCGCATTGGCGTTGGTGTTCGTCAGTGGTGGGGCGAGAACTTTGAGGCGTGTGCGCATTTTCCTGCCTTGTAGTAGCTCGAACGGAGACACTCCGGTGGTGACGTGGAGTAGCACAGTACACTTGTAGGAAGTCTGTGACTGTAGTCTTCCACGGCTTCTCTTGCAGGATAGCGGACTGATGCATGACTTGAGTACACAGTGAAAGCATTCAATCGCTCCATTTGCAGCTTGATGGTACACTGAAGTGTGGACGTGTTGTATGGCGCGATCTTTTAAGAATGCAGCGAATTCCGCAGACAAGAACTGAGATCAATTATCAGACATGATGTTACGTGGATTACCTAATCTACTAAAGACTGATGTAAGAAAAGCAATGATGTTTGCAGTAGTAGCACAGGCCATGATGCTACTTCAGGCCACTTACTGTGATAGTCAGTCAGTGTGAGTGCAAAGCAGCAGTCCCATGCAGCAGTCTCGAAAGGACCAACCACGCCAATGCCTAGCTTTTCCCATGGCTCTGATGGAAACTGTACGGGTTGTAACGGCGGAGCAGAGGGAGCAGCAGTCTTGTCTGAAGACTGGAACAAGAGGCAACTCTTAATCTACATGTTCACCAGGTCACCAGTAGACTTTGCGGAGGCGTTGTTTAGTTCTCACAATGCCTTGGTGGCCTTCGTAAGCCAGCCCAACCAAGGTGTGATGCAGTGAGACAGGAACGATGAGTCTTAAGCCTCAGAAAACGTAATCGTCTTGCACAGTCAGTTCATCACGTAGACGAAAGTATGGACGTAGGACTGTACTTACAGCAGCAGAGGAAGGAGGCCAACCATCCGTGATTTGTGAGCGTAAAGCTCTCAGTTCAGGGCAGGAAGCAGGGGCAGCAGCGAAGTCATCTGGAGAGACGGCAGACAGGACAGCAGCAGAAAGCAAAGCTACAAATTCTGGTTCAGCTTCCACACACTTGTCAGTGGCAGCAGACAGAGGCAGGCGGCGTAACTTCTGACATACAGGCGGAAGAGTCTCTGAAATCTTCAACTTATGCACAAATCCTTTTGCTCAGTTTGACAGTTGGGGTCACAGGAGCAGTGGACATCACAGGTGCAGAGTTCATCGAGGCAGCTGGTAGCAGTGTAACCTTTAAAGCACAGGCTCAGGCATTGATGAGATCCATACCGAGCAGAGCAGTACCGGATTCAACGATGAAGAGTGCAATTGAACATGTAGAGTCAGTCCAGGACACAGTCGCAGGTAGACATCCAAGCACAAGGATAGGTGCACAGGAGTAGGCAACTAAGTTTACTGTCGGAGGCTGCAGGTGTTCTCCTTTTTAAGTATTATTCATCGAGATGTTTCAGCAGAATAGAAACGGAGGAGCCCAAATCCACCATCAGTTCCACGGGCACTGTAGCAGTCGTAGTCTTAATGTTAACTGTGCAACGGATTTTGTCAGATGCTGTATGTTCATGCAAGTAGAGAATTTTAACTTCAATTTTGAAGTCAATTTCGTGCACAGAACATGTTTGTGAAGACCGACACACTCGCGCAAAATGTCCAGTCTTGTTGCAATGCTTACATTGAGCGGAGGCAGTGGGGCAGGATGGATCGTTTACAAGATGTCGATCAGATCCACAATGGTAGCAGGTCCGGTTGGATGTAGGACGAGAAAAAATAGCAGCAGCAGGACGAGACAGAGCAGGACGAGAAGGAGCAGCCAGCGATGCAGACGGAGGCTTCGGCGATTTGCGATGGCAGCATGCAGCGCTATGTGCAGACACAGCTTGCACAGGCGTTGAGCGCTCACCAGCAATGACCTTAGCTTGCTCAGCAATGGCTTCCATCAGTGTTGCAATTGTAATGGCTCTTTGCAACGTTAAGTCTGGTTCTAGGAGCAGTCTCCCTCGTACGCGATGGTTTCCACCAACTGATCTCGTAGAATTTCATCCAAGTTTACGAACTCACATGTAGATTCTAAGTTTAATCGGACCATAAAGCGAGCAAAGTAGATCACCTCCGACCCCTCACATCCTGCTCATCACCTCTTCCAGCTCCTTCCCTTAGGGAGGAGCTGCAGGTCACTGTCAACTAAGACTAAACGCTTCGCAAACAGTTTTTTTTCCCCTAGCCATAAGGACTCTGAATTCCTCCCCATAGTCCCCTCCTCGCACACCATTGGCATAAATACCACCATTCACCTGTTATGCCTCATATGTTTATTTCTGTTATTAAGTAATTGTATTGTTCATGATAATATGTGGAGTGTCTGTTGTTGTCCATGTATGTATTGTGCTACAGAGTGTAAAGTGTACCAAAAAACAAATTCCCCCGGCCTTGGTCATGTGGCTGATAAAATAATCTATCTATCTATCTTAATGCTGCAACGTACTGTAGCACAGATTCATTGGGAGCTTGAGCGCACTTTCTGAAGGCGTGACGCTCAGCCACTATGTTCCGACGTGGAAATGTGCTTCTAAAGCTTTTACAGCACCTTCCATGGTCTGACCTTGGTCCGGCAGTGTATAGAAGAGTCTGTGGCCCTCAGTCCCCAGGCAGTGTAGAAATAATGCTTATTTCTGAGTATCGGGCTAGTCGTCTGTGTTCGTTGCAACCACTTGAAGATAGTTGCAGAACATTTTCAACCACGTGTTGAATGGCAGTGGAGGCTCACCAGGGCACGGGAAAAAAAGAAGAAGAAACAAGTGTAGAAAAAGGTGTAACTGCAGCCATCTTCAGTAGAGTGGGTATAGAACTTGTCACCAATTTGTTCTGTTTGGATGTGTGTTGAGTAAGCAGTATGTATAAGTAAGTAAGTATAAGTAAGTAAAGCACGGAGCACAGTAGAAATGATCAATCGTTTCTTATTCTCTTCTTCGCTTCTGACTTACGTTACACGCAACAGGGCATTCATAGAATTGGTGCCACCTACTAGCGTATGCATAGAACACAACAGCCAGTTATCCCACTCTTCCCCACATCCGGCTCTCCACCTGCAGACACGGCCAATTGTGTCTGTAGGGACGCCCGACCAAGCCGGAAGTAACGCGGGGATTCGAACCGGCGATCCCCGTGTTGGTAGGCAACGGAATAGACCGCCACACCACCCGGACGCCACCAGCCAGACACCCTTGACAACACCTCCCCGCACTCCTCATGACATCAAAAACACCACAGCCAACGCCAGGCAAGGCTGCCGCCAGACCACCTGCCGGTCTGCATGGGCTTGCACTTAGCTTAGCCTGCCCCGCTCTCCCAGCCATCAAACGAAGACAAAACTTATTCCGACACCGGCACTGGGTGAGGCCGCTGCAAACGCGAATTCGCGCAACCATCTTCCCACACCGGAAGTGGAATTCAATTGTGAGATTCAAAAAAAATTTTCAACTAAAATCATAAATGAAATGTAATTGTATTAGTCAATGCATTTCCCCCTCAGCTGAACTGAACTTTACAATACAGAAGTTTAAAGACAACGCCTTCTTTAGACAGTATACAGTGTGTTATTCATGAGCTCATATGCACTGATCCAGCGGATATCTGGCCAAAGCCCCAATGGAAAAGTTGACTTAATTTCCAGCATAACAGAACATATAACTGAAAGCAAAGGAAAATACCGCTTATTACAGAGTAGATGCAGAGTAGACTTTGTGGCTGCAATGCAGTCAATGACTAAAAAAAACAAAAACAAAAAGAAAATGACAAAAAACAGAATTTCAGCACCACAGCAAATTACGGGGATGAATCGATACCATTTCTTTTTGAAAATTAAGAAAGTGAAATTATAACTTTGGATACTCTCCGGTGGCCTGTACAACATAAGTAATCCATACTTAAGCATACTCAACCATACATATACATACCAGCAATACAACTTCATCAAAAAGACATTGTGTACCAGATCACTTCACAGGCCACCTTTGGGGATTTATCAACCTCTGTATTTCTCATCAGATAGAAAACTTTTATTCCCATTTGTCTACCAAGTGAAGCATTCAGTATGTTAAAATGGATCAAACATGCATACAACTTCACGGTACTGGTTCTTGGCACCAGTATACTTCACACCTCACAAATGCCAGTTACACAGATTTTAACCAGGAATCAATTTAGGTGAAGCCCTCATAAATTAAACGATATATATATATATATATATATATATATATATATATATATATATATATATATATTTCTGTGTGTGTGTATTTATATAACTTCATTTGTTAAACGAAACACTCAACGGCAGGGAAAGTGCTCAACAAATAAGGAGCAAAATAACCCAGTGATTAAAGTAAATTATTTAATGGACAGTACAATACTGTTTCATGCCATCAGCAACCATCAGCTGTCAGTGATTGACAGCTGATAAGACCGCCATTTGACTAGTGCTCATGTTCTGTATTTTCTACACATGAGGGCAAATGAAACCCTAACCACAAGAGTACAGAACCTGTGGTCCATGTCCAAGCACACTACTAGTTATCTAACAAGCATGAAACAACATATTTTATGAAGACAAAGGCATGTCAGCTGAACACAGAGGTGCATAATACTTCCTCTTTCAAGTCCGACAGGCCGGGCAAAGGCCAATGTCACATTCTATAGATTAATCTGCATCATAAGCAAGCACAGGCTATGATGAAAGCTGCTCTCGCTAAAGACAAAAGCCGGAGAAAGCGCTGTGAATTCTAGATTTATATGGCCCAATAAAATCCCCGCCAAGAGCAAAAACCATGGAAAAAATCCTAACCCAAGTAGTTCAACATGGAAGCCTAAAAATATAACCTTGTCGACAGAAAAAGACAGAGTGAAAAATATATTGTTTTGCAGGGGAGAAACAAAATTTCGATGGCACAAGTAAGAATGACACATATGGAAATACAAGAAAAACAAGCTAACAACAACAGACCCTTACTAAAACTTCTTCAGTTTCGCTAAAGGGACCATTGTTCTCAAACTTGCTGCCACATCCAAACTTGTTGGCAAAAGTTATCTGAACAAATATACACCTACTCCATCTCATCAGCGTGATTCAAACCTGACACGGACTGGGCTGATTTACATATGGGGCAGATGCTGCATCTTATTGCCACATTATACATGCTCTCCATCAAATTTAAAGGGCCACAAGTCATTCTGAGCCGTAATACCTAATTGACATTAGCAGATGTTCCACACACAGGCACCACAAACCACTGTGTTGAGGGCTCGAGGAGTTTGCTTACCAAGTATGGCAGTGACAAAGGAGCATTCTGTTCCAGAGCCAGATTCAACAAATACTTTTGTGAAACTCGAAATAAAGGTCTACTGGAGTTTTTATGATTAATGAAGGCAAACATGTCCCTCTTTCTCGACTATATCTTTGGCAAGCACAACGGATGACAGATAAAAGTGAGCAGTCTTGGCTGTTTGGGTGTGGGGTATCTGAGGTCTGGAGGCTGTTCCAGAGGCAGTATGATAAAGGCCCAGTCTCCATGGCCACAGCTCCTTTCCTACTGTTTGCGGTAAACACTGGGACCAAGATGGTGTTAGTATAAAGGGTTGAGAATATATCTCTCCCAACAAAAGCCGCCTCTCCTCAGGATCCGTCGTACGGCCTGCGAGTCCAGCCGTGATGAATAACCCTTCTTTCACAATAGAAAACAAATGAATGTTGCCTAAAAACGCCTCACCCAGCACTACTTCTACTGGGAGAGGGAGAACAAGGGGGCGATAAGGGCAGAGTTATTTCATGAAATGTGGCTTTATTTGTCTGTATCTTGGCTCATTTATATTCATTAGACTGATGTATGGGAATGAGTCACAATAATACACCGAATCCCAGCAACAACTCAGATCACCAACATACTAACTCTGAAAGACATAAGATTCATTTAATGAATTACTGGCAGGTCTCCCTGCATGAACTTTCAAACCTCTGCAAATGACAAAACAGCACATGCCACTCTGCTGTTCATATCCCTCCACTGGCTCCCAGTTGCTGCCCGCATCAAATTCAATACTTTAATGCTTGCTACAAAACGGCAATAAAAACGGCTCCCGCCTACCTGAACTCCCTCATTCAGGTCTACCCGCTCACTACACTCTGCCAATGAAAGGCGCCTGGGACTTCTGCCACAACAGGCCCCTAAGTCACTAGCCAGTCTCTTCTCTTTTGTAGTTCCCGGTGGTGGAACGAGTTATCAAACTCCATTCGATCCGCCGAGTCCCTCTCCATCTTTAAGAAGAAGCGAATGACCCAGCTCTTTCACGAAGACCTTCACACTTGATGGTATTGTAGCAAATTCAGGGGGCAGCTAGGTACCGCTGCAGCCGGACGCGAACTGTGCTAACCAGTCAACTAAAGGGTCCGACCCCTTAGCCACGGGCTAAGGGGTCGGACCACGACCACGACCACGAGTCTAGTCATTCGTGGTCGTTACACTACCCCCCTCCTCTGGAAAGCGCCTCCCTGCACTTCAGCATATCAGCTCCCTCACGCCTCTGGGCGCAAGTGCTTCCGATGGCCTCACAGTCCAACCATCCCACTTCTGACACCAATGTGTAGCAAATTCAGGTGGCATCCGGGAATCCACCACAGACGGGATGCGAACCCAGGTCACTGCGCTAACCCAGTGGCGCCGGCAGCCGGAATCCTGTACTCTATTAGCGTAATCCTGTATGCTGTGCGTTATTAGCCAGTGACGTTAACACCAATCATCGGCCTTCAAATGTATTTGCATCAAACAGTGTGAGTCGCAAAAGAAAAAAAAAAAAAAAACTCGAACAAATCATAAAAAAATGTACACACGGTGCATACAGGATTACGGCTGCCGGCGCCACTGCGCTAACCAGTCAACTAAAGGGTCTGATTCAGCTCTAGTCCGAGCTCCCTCCAGATGTACGAGCTCCTCACCCTTTCTGTAAGGCTGATCCCAGACACCCTACGGAGGAAACTCATTTCAGCCGCTTGTATCCGTGATCTCACCCTTTCAGTCACTACCCAGAGCTCATGACCATAGGACACTGGTTTTATTAGCTCCCCGACCGTCCAAACCATCCATCCATTCATCCATCCATTCATTATCTGAACCGCTTATCCTGCTCTCAGGAATGTTGGAGCCTATTCCAGCAGTCATTGGGCGACAGGCAGGGAGACACCCTGGACAGGCCGCCAGGCCATCACAGGGCCGGCACACACATTCATACCTAGGGACCTTTTAGTATGGCCAATTCACCTGACTTACATGTCTTTGGACTGTGGGAGGAAACCGGAGCCCCCGGAGGAAACCCACGCAGACACGGGGAGAACATGCAAACTCCACATAGATGACGACCCGGGATGACCCACCAAGGTTGGACTACCCCGGGGCTCGAACCCAGGACCTTCTTGCTGTGTCACGACCGCGCTAACCACTGCGTCACCGTGCCGCCCCCATCCAAACTGGTGATTTTCAAGTTAGTCCAGCTTCTCTTACCTTCGAGGCTTAGCGTTATGATGTAATGCTTCATCAGAAACGCACATGTTTAACAGGGAAGCCCACAGATGTAGTGTATAATATGGTAAAAAAAAAAAAAAGCCTAATCATGGAAATTTCTTCTGGATCACCACCTTGCTGTGGTTGGGGAAGCTTGTGTGTACCAATGATCCCAAGAGGTATGCCATCCGGAGCTTGGGTCCTGGTAGGGCCACCCAAGTCGGACCCTTTAGTTGACTGGTTAGCGCAGTGAGCGACCCGGGTTCGCGTCCCGGCTGCAGCGGATTCCCGGCTGCCCCCTGAATTTGCTACATTCATGTCAGGAGTGGGATGGTGAGACCGCTGTCCCCTGAATTCACTACATTGGTGTCAGACTGGGATGGTCAGACTGTGAGGCCATTGGAAGCGCATGCGCCCAGAGGCGTGAGGAATGGGTCAGACCCTTTAGTTGACTGGTTAGCGCAGTCGCCCATGGTGCTGGCAATCCGGGTTCGCGTCCCGGCTGCGGCAGATTCCAGGTGGCCACCCGACTTTGCTACAGTATTAATCCATCCATTATCCAAACCGCTTATCCTGCTCTCAGGGCTGCAGGGGATGCTGGACCCTATCCCAGCATATTAAAAAAAAATGCTTCTATGCACCCTATGCATTGCCTTTGTGCATTGCCTGTTGACCTATAGGTCCTATCAGACTTGAATCTAGTTTTTTGTTTTTTGTTTTTTTTACACTTACTTGCATTGTCGCCTCCTCACCAGACCCTTGCTTTTGTTGTATTAACTCTCAGATGTACGTCACTTTGGATAAAATTGTCTGCAAAATGAAAATTTGAATTTAAATCGTAAATTGAACCTAATCTTATTTTTGGGCTGTTTCTTTCTCCCTGATATTGGTTCTTTTCTATGGAAACTGACTGTGAAACTGACTCTGAGCACATCGTCCTCATAGAAGACAACACCAGACAGTGATCAACACAATGCCCTTTGGGAGCCAAAGTGAAGCAGCTCTAAACTTCTTCGTTATGGTGTTAATGAATCTGTTGGAATCATCTAAACTGTACATTTAAATGAAAGCGTTAAGGAGTAATTTTGCTTTAAACCAGAGTGGGGGGGGGGGGTATGTTGAGGCTTGACCCTTACCGTTTCCCTGCCAGATCCAGTTTCGGCGCACCACAGCCGGCACGCTGTGTGCAAAGGAAGCGATCTGGACTCTAAAACACTGCTGGGTATCACCATCTTTAACGGGCACAGCTTTTCAACTTCCATGTTCCAAAGCCCCCCAGAACAGGAATACTCACTGCTTCATTTGTACGGGACCCCTCTCCGTTTACACCACCCAAAAGTTTGTCATTCATAAAAAAACAGCCTTTGTTATTATTGGTTTTTAAAATAATATCCTATCGAGTACTTAAATGCACACAAATATACAAAGGGATCAGCAAAAAGGATTTTGAATATAATAGACACCAATTATGTGAGGACTAATGAGCCTGTCCTTTTTCCTCTCTTCTGTACTTCCACAAGGCCATGTTGTGCGCTTTGTTTGAGAGGAAATGTAATAAAATTTGAGGTGCCATGTACACAGTAAAAACCTGAGTGTTAATTTAACTGTTGAGAATGTACAAGCTCAACACCAGTTGTTGAGCTTGTTCTATTTCCTTCGCTCCGTAACGTTGACTTGACTCTGGGAACAGCTGATGTATTGCTAACTAGCATATGTCCACTAACACCTCCTGTCAGAGTGAATGTGCAGCTGCCTAAAGGAAATCTGAATATTTGACTCTGTGTTTTGATTTGTGTCTGAACATGTATAAGTTTGCCTCTAAATGCTACTCACTTTGGTTAATGGGGGATTACTTTTAAATTGGGATTTTTTTCCCCCTCCTAAGCATCTGGGCTGTTGTACTGAGTTGATTTGACGGCTACAGAAAAGGTTTGCAAGAACAAGTCTCATTTCAGCTGACCTTCCACAGACAGCTAACCATGTTAAAGATGAGCCTACATCAGGACAATATTACACTGTTGTAGTGACATGTGAAGGGAGCTTCACAGTCCACCTGCAGGATCACGCTCCCTTCAGGACGTCATATCTACTAACGAAGCACTATGGATGCTTATGTATCAACAGTGACACAGAACTGTTTTTCTCATTGATCTACAACCTGAAACATGACCTGAACACCAGATCACCACTTTTACTTTGAGAAGCTTGTGCACTCTGATCACAACTTACTTACATACTGCTAAATACCAGTTTGTAAAGGTAACTAAAGGCTCTTGGACCCTGGTCCCCTTCCTGAAACTTTACCCCAGTCCTGATGCAGAGTAGGAGCCGATTTGATTGAGAGCTTTGACATTGCTGAAATAGGATGTTTTTAACTGTTGGGGCAGCCTCTCCATGAAAGCCTGTGATGCTCCCCGTTTCCTCCATCCTTTGCCTCCTGATGACGACCCATGACTGGAGACACCTCCAGGGACGAACCTGTCCCTGCCGCAGACCTGGCCACATGCCGGCTGCTGTCACACACTTTTATGATCACGTCTGAAAGTTGCTAGCTCTCACGTCTGAAGTCACGCAGATCATTAACCTGGAACAGGGCTGACGGAGCTCAGAGGAGCTCACAGCTCCACCTCGCTGTGAAGCCTGTCAGTCTAAAAACACCATCCGGCACCATGGACCGAGTCTAAAAACAGCCACAGGACACGCGCGCGCGCGCGTGCAAGTCAGCAGCGGGGGGAACTCTCGCCGAAAGTTACTCAAATCAAATCAAATCAAGTTTATTTGTACAGCCCAACATCACAAATTACACATCTGCCTCCGTGGGCTTAACAGCAACACAACATCCTGCCCTTAGACCCTCTAATCGGATAAGGAACAACTCCCGAAAAGCCCCCCCAAAAAAACTCCTGTCTTTGAACACTGCTGACCATGTAGGGTAAACTGGTCACGGTAAAGGAAAACGACTTCCTTCCCTCGGGGAGGAAAACATCTTTCTTGGGGAGGTCAAAGTCAGTAAGTTGTGCTCTGATACTCAACACACGCACACCAACGAACACACTTGGTCCGAGTTGAGATAGCGGCTCCACTCTAACCGCAGAGGAGGACACGGGGAAACAGGCATCGACCCGAGAGGAGAAAGTACACGGACAGAGAGAAGGCTGAGTTTTCACCTTACCGTGCCCGCAGCCGGCAGCCCCGCGTGAGGCGGCGTGAGGAGCGGCGGTGTCGGCGGCGGCGGAGCCCCGTGTGAGGAGCGGCGGTGGAGCCCCGGGTGAGGCGGTGTGAGGAGCGGCGGTGGAGCCCTGTGTGAGGCGGTGTGAGGAGCGGCGGTGTCGGCGGTGGTGGAGCTGCTGTCAGCAGCTGCGCTCATAAATCTGTCTGTGTGCAAGTGTCTCCACTGATGACGAGGACACTCCACTTCCTGCTGCTCCACCCTCATGCTCTTTCCCCCCCCGACTCTCTCCCTGCCCTCATCCAGCACACACACACACACACACACACAAAACCCTAAAATAGCCACTTTTCCTCATGCGGACCCATAAAATGTCCCCACAAGGTAGGTAGTTCTGGTTTTTCTATCGCAATGAGGACATTAACACACACACACACACACACACACACACACACACACACACACACACAGAGTAACAGAGAAAGCATTAACAACAGATAATAATAATAATGATAATAATAATGGGTTTACTTCTGACACCAAGTGCACAAGTGTTAAGAATCCATAGTCAACCAAAACACACACACACACACACACACACACACACACACACACACACACACACACACACACACTAGTGAGTCACTTTCCCAGCCCAACCCCGGTCTAAATTAAGACTTTTAGGTTATGATGTGTAAATAAGTAGAGGCGGTCTCCCAGACAGCGCCGCCTTGTGACGGGCAGGGAAAACAGCAGCAGTGCTTGAAGAGCAGCTCGTCAGTGAGCGCGCGGTGTCCGCACAGACAGAAGACAGCAGCTGCATGCTGGTCTCTATGGGCCGTGTATTCTTCCGCTGGGGTGGGGACTTTTTCTTTTACTACACAGTTTTCTCTATATATGTACGTATATGTTTCTAACTACTGTTTTTGCCATATACATGATGTTTATATGCCATTATTTTTTACGTGTGTTTTAAAAAGTTTTGAAACAATTGAAGCGATTGTTTACAATGTTAAAACATTAAAAAAAGAGTTTGGGAAAAAAAGGTTCTTGGTTCCTTTCTTAAGCTTGTTTTTGGATGAACGTCATCAAGCCCATTATCCTTTAGGTGACATTCAATGAAATACAGATGATTCACATTGTACAAGTACTTTCATTTGGTCCATCATGATATTCACAAGGCAGCAAATGACCTTGATTCATAAGGCAGCAAATGACCTGACCAGGTTGTCCTGCTGAGGCCTGTAGGAGCAGACGTCACGCTGTCAGCATGCAGCACGGGCTTATTGTGGAGTCAAACTCAGGCCGAGTAATAATGTTAGTGCTGCACTCAACAGACGTTATGTAAAATACTGTATAAAATACACTGTATATAATTAAGTTGTCTCTCAGATGCGAGTAGTGGGTGTGACTCCAGTCCATCTGCCGAGTTCCAATGTTCTCCGTCTGCAGGTCTCCTCCCACAGTCCACACACATATGACAGTCCACACACACGACCGTCCACATATGTGTGACAGTCCACACACACACACACACACACACACAACAGTACACACATGCATGACAGTCCACACATGCACGACTTAGATTTAGACTGCTTTAATTTGTCATTGCCTTATATGCATGTCTCATACATACAGGGGAACGAAATTACGTCTCACAAGGACCTCGGTGCCACATAAAAACAAATAACACACAATAAATATTAAAGCCAAAAGTGCATTAAAAACAAGAATTACTTCACAGACCTAAACATCACAAGCACACCTGACACGGACAGTGAGTAAGACGGTCAAAAAGTCATTTATGGTGGTCTAAGTGTTCAGGCTGTTGAGGACCCGCACAGCATGAGGAATGAAACTGTTGCATATTCTGGTGGAGGTAGCACGGATGCTCCAGTATCTCCTCCCAGCGGGTAGGAGGGTGAAGTGGATGTGGGAAGGGTGGGTGAGGTCCTTCACGATGCTAAGAGCTTTCCGGGTGCACCGTGCGTCAAAGATGGCCTGGATGGATGGGAGAGCAGTTCCTATGATCACCACAGCCCACACACGCATGACAGTCCACATGCATGACAGTCCACACACACGCATGACAGTCCACATGCATGACAGTCCGCACACACATGACAGTCCACATGCATGATAGTCCACACACACGACCGTCCACATGCATGAAAGTCCACACACGACAGGGAACGGGAATTGGGGGGTAAAAATTACCCATAGGTGTGAGGAATGTGTGTGTGTGTACTAGTGATCTGTCCAGGGTGTCTGTGCTTTCTGCCAAGCGCATGCTGGAATAGGCTCCAAATCCTGAAAGTCAAACCCAATGTAATCTCGTGACATTCTGGCACTGCACCATCAACAAAGCAAAACGTGAATTTTCTCGATAGCGACACAGATATTAAGTTGGGGTAGTTAACAATTAATAATTATGATTCCATAAAGCCAGTTTCTCATCCAGTGTATTTTGGGCAGCTGTAATTTGTTAGTAACGTCACTTATTTCAACGTTACTTCTTAGGATCCTGCTCGTTGTTCACGTTTACAGATGTTGGGTCATTATCCTAGATACAGAATATAGATATCTTCTGTATTAAGCATTTTTCACAGAATACTTTTACCAACTGGAAGTGGAACCTTTCACTATCAGTGTAATACTTTTCCCTCTATACACAACTCGTGATTTTTATTGGTACTTTGATAAAGACATCCATCAGCTAATTACAGGGGGAAACTACCTAGACTTTTACAAATCAAGTCGATGTTATCTATCTAGCCAGGACAAATCAGTCTTCATCCGTTCTAGCAGACAAATCAGATCTAGCAGAATCGATGAAGACATGCCAACAAGTTGTCTCAGTACCGCCCTGTAATGTGAACGAGCATCAATACACAATATGACCCGGGTATCAACCCCGCATCATGGATGCACATGGATATGAATGGATGTTGTTTTACTCAGAGAAAGCTGATGTTGTGCAGGGACACGAGGCAAGCCATTCCTGTGACATGCATCTGATCGATACACCTAGCCGTCTTCCTGCTCAACACCAGCCTTCCACGCGACGAACCAGAAAGAGGTCTTTGTCTAAAAAAGTAATGGGGGAGTAGAATAATTGCCTTTTGTTCTGCTTGGCACATGTGCCAGAGGACACAACAGCAGGCGATGAATGGTGCATTTGCCAGTAGTGTTCGTCATGCAGTTTGTTTTGCCATAGCTGCTGGAGGTGGCGCTGCGCAGGGACAAGACACACGAGACATGCGACAGCATCCATCAGAGGGCCAGCCTGTCTCTCACGCCTCCAGCAACAGTAAAAAAGAGAAAAGAAAAGAAAGAAAACAAAAAAAAAACTGCTGAGACAGTAAAGATAGATACTTCATTTCATCGTTTATCAATAACTCATAACCTTCAGCAGCTATTCATGGAGCATTGAAAGACAAACATAATTGATGGAAACCCTGCAGTTTAAAAACCACCCACCTTGCATTAAAACAAGATCATGAGTCAGGGTCTCCCTTTAAATTTACCGGACGGCAACACTAAGTTCCTGTAGCTAAAACAGCCGAGTTCCACTGTGCAGGACAGGGACTGATCATAACTGACAACGTGCCAAATGAGGCACAAACGCACTCAGCTGCAAGGTGCACCAAGGATGGAGCATGGGTCAGCTCCCAAGCCGTCGTCTCTGGTCCACCTGCACTGCAGTGACAGCACAACACTAGTTTAACATGATTTACTAACACTAGTTTCACACGGCATTGGTTTCACCTGCCTGCCATATTGTGCTCCATGGAACTGAACGGTCTGAAGGGGATGAGCGACTATAGTCAACTTAAAATGTCACCAAGACACTTAAGCTTATGAGGGAAAGTTGAATTTTTGCATCAAGTCAAAGCTTTGTAAAAATGTTCCATGTTTTGCCACGTGCTCTTCTACTGTATATCCAACAGAGCAGGGCAATAATTCTAAATTGTCATTTATCATCTTTTAAGTGTTATTGGATTTTGTCATGATACACGATTTTGTCGTCTAAATGAGGACCCATTAGCCAAGATTTCTCACGAAATGAGGTCTGAAATAGTTGGAAGTATACTTTTAAAACTGGTTTTGGTTATATATTATACTTTATTATCCATTACCAAACACCTCATGATAAACCAGAGAAATTCCTTACCATGGCATTTTTGCATACGCACACAGATATTGTGGTACACGTAAAAAATTTCCAAAGATTATCATGATAGTAACATTTTCCACATCACCCAGCACAAATAACTAGTTAGAATGGGTGCAATACCACTTTTCTTGAGTTGTGTCAAACACCCTTTGCCCATATATACCTCAAATGAACATAACTGCACAAAGGACTGGGGACAAGGCCATTTATAACAAGCACGTAACAGTGAAACTCTGGAACAGACCAACATTCAGGGAGGTAGGGGATCAGGCAGTCAGTAAAATGTAAAATGAATGGAGAAGCAATTAATACAGACACCAGATATGTCTTTACAATTTTTATTCACCTTTCATTATAAACACATCATAGGAAGCAAAAACAGCCAAACCTAGAAGAAAAAAAAAGAAGCCATTCAATGAATGGAAATCATGGCTGCAATTGAGTCTGTTTATACAGTTGCCACAGAAACAAGCCCCACCATATCATTACATTAATGAACAGAATACAGATCCACGTTTAGGTGATCATACCGGTTTATGCTTTCTCTGCTGCAGCCTCCTCATCTCCACCCTTGGTGTTGCGTGTGTAGATCAGCTGTGCTCTGTGTTTGGACACAAGTTTGATCATGCCTAGAAAAGAAAACAAATAAGGTTGGCTCATTTTCTACCACTTATCCTCTTTTCAGCCCTTCATCTCATTTACTTCTGTCCCACCTAACATCTGAAATTGTTTTGGAGTGCATTTAAAGGTCTGACCAATGGAAATGTGCCAAGTATCACACCATTGTGGCCACAACATGCTCCAACGCCAATCAGATTCTGACCACGATATACTAAAGATGTTTTTCTTAGATTATGATACAAAGACAAACGTGTCAAAAAAAAAGAAAAAGAAAAAAGTACACGTCAGATTCTTCTAAAGAGATAGTTTCGTGTCTGAGATTTTTCTTTGGATTGCCCCCCCCCTTTTCTCCCCAATTGTATCTGGCCAATCGCCCCGCTCTCTCCCTCTGCCGACCCGGGGAGGGCTGCAGACTACCACATGCCTCCTCCGACACATGTGGAGTCGCCAGCCACTTCTTTTCACCTGACAGTTAGGAATTTCACCAGAGGGAGGTAGTGCGTGGGAGGATCCCGCTATTCCCCCCAGGCCCCCACCCCCCCGAAAAAGCGTTCTGGCCGACCAGAGGAGGCGCTAGTGCAGTGCAGGACACATACCCACATCCGGCTTCCCACCCGCAAACACGGCCAATTGTGTCTGTAGGGACGCCCGATCAAGCCGGAGGTAACACAGGGATTCCAACCGGCAATCCCTATGTTGGTAGGCAATGGAACAGACCGCTATGCTACCCGGACCCCCTGTTTCTTGGGTTTTTACCACGTGTCCTACTTGCATGGAGTCAAACAAAATAGTGGATACCTTTATGTCTGTGTGTGCAGTTTGAAGGTACACTGAACAGCAAGTTTAGCTAAGCTTAGCTCCTGATGATCCTGGTAGACATCCAGTCTACCAGGATCATCAGCAGCTCTTCTCAAAACAAGGGAAATACACTCTCTGAAGCAGATCAATAATACTTTTTACTTGTTAACAAGTTCTCTTAAGCCATCATTTCCAAAAATAGATGCAAAATCATAAAAATAAGATTTACGTTTTGAACCATCTGTTGTCTTCTGCCATAGAAGACAGATATGAGTCATTTTCCACCATAAAAGATGCGTAGTATGGAAAAATAGCCTCATTTTAAAACGGAATTTACAATTCATTCTTTTTTTACAATAGAATGATTAATTTTCAAGGAAAAGTCGGCTTTTTCTTTGATATATTTTACTTCGGCCTTTTTAAACAAATATTCAAAGTAATGTCATTCATCAAAATGATACTTGCATGCATTGGTGAAACTACCGTAAGGTTCCGGTGTGCTGTAATATCAACTAATATCAAACTACATTGTTCAAGTACTTCCTAGGGAAAAAGGGAATGGCAATACTCAATCTGTATCTTGAAAATGTCAGTTATACGAAAAACAACTGTCATAATTAGTAGGGTTGGGCATCGAGAACCAACCAGTCCCAAAATTCCAATTCCAAAGGAATCATTAAGAAATTCAAAAGTCGATTCTGCCTATCGGAAATTTCACTCGCGCTAAAGTTAGTTTCAGTTTCCATGGTGGCGGCATGCAGCTTCCGTAGTTTTCTGCCTCAACAAGTTAACTATGCACCATCATGGACCAGAGTAAGTGGCGGTCGAAAGTATGGCTTCATTTTGCCTTGAAAAACGAAGGGTTGGCACAGTGCAACACCTGCGGCCAACTTATTTCGTGCAAGGGAGGATGCACAACAAATATGGTCAAACACCTTCGCCTATACGGTGTAAAAATTAACCAGTGTACCGTTTGGCACATTGCATCGGTCTCCATCTCCTGCCTCGGTGTCCTCTTCAGCCAACCCTGAGCAAACAGCACCTCGTCGCAATTGGGTAGGCGAAAATTAATAATGTTTGTCTTATTCGCAACAGCGAGACAGCAAACACCTTATACTTGAACGAATTGCTATAAACTATACAAATACTGAAATGTGTTCTTTTTCCTGTGCTGAACACTCGCGTATACAGCCTGAGAAGGCAGATACGCTCATTTTTCTAAACAAGAACTGTTTCTAATTTAAGGAGTTTAATACCTGGTAGTCCGGACCAGGTTGTGACTGTGTCTTTATTCCTTCATCTTCATGTATGAAGACAGTTGTTGTAAATGTGAGTATAAGAATGAGACATTCCCATGAATGATCCGTTCTTAAAACAGAATGGCTTGTATAGGGTCTTTTTTAAATACAATTTTCTTCTGTGAAATAAACATGTGACTTGTTTTGAACCCGCCTCTCAAAGAACCGGAATCCAGCATCGTTAAGAACCAGATTTGAAAAGCAGAATCTGAATCAGAATGATTAAAATCCAAATGATGCCCAACCCTAATAATTAGTCAACGCTAACAGTAATCAAACAATTTTAGTTGCTTGTTTATGAGCAATGACTGCCTGTTGGACCATTTGTCTAAATGAAGTTGTTTTTGCTGCAGTTGGACCATGTACAACAGTTTTACTACATTTCTATATTTTTCATGAGTTTTCAACTTTGTACCATTTGCTTTCGTGAACTCATCTCTCCATCTTCTATTAGTTTGTTTGAGCGAATAACTGTCAAATTAAGCAAAATCCTTAAATTGTCACTGAGCTGTGGCAGGCAAACAATTTTAAAACAGGTTTTTTTAACACCAGAACGACCGGGATTTCACTCCTACCTACCAAATTGAGATATTAATGCACTGCATATGTTAGCATGTCTGTTAGGAAACGATTGACATCAAAATTAACATTTTAACAACTTTAATACTATTTTTAAACAATTTAAACTTTAGAGACATGGTTGAACTTGAATAGCAAAATTGAAAAAGGTAAAATATTACCTAAAAAAAAAGAAAAAAGGAAAATACATATTGCTAATCTGACAAATGTAACAAGGCCTATAAAACGTGAAATGTAAAAAAGAACTGAAAATAAATATTGAAACAGTCCCAATGACCGGAACTTAAAAACTAATAGAATAACCGTGGGCCGTCAAAATGACTGCCAGCTTTTAAACTCTATAATCTGTCAAGATAAATACACAATTGAGATATTTAATAATTACACATGTTTAATTAATTAATGTATGTCTATTAAGAAACGACTGACACCAAAATTAACATTTTAACAACTATAATGCTATTTTTTAAACAATTTAAAATGGCCGCTGTCCAACGCCTGTAAATACTGCAACGTGTCGGTGGTAGTCATGGCGCGTCTGAAACGGCATCTGTGACCAGACATGTTGGCAATAATCAATAACCAAATTTAGTCTATTACTCTGCACTGGAGAACACTAGTGTGTTTCTAGTACAGAGCAATGAACTTCGCGAAGGAAATGATGCGACCAACACACGTCATATATAGTGACATGACGCGCAAATTACGCGTGGTCATTTTGACCGCTCATGGTCATTTTAGGTAGATCTCACCATAATTTTTTTTGTGCAATTGATCTAAAACTCATTTAAATGCAAATATATGCAATTTTAGGAGCATTCAGGGAATGGCAGGCCTGCATCTTTTTCCCCCAACAAAGTTATTAAGTTTTGAAAATCCAAATCGGTCAAAATGACTGCCTTGGTCATTCTATCATTCTAGTGCTAAAAAGGCAATAAATGCATCTCTAACTAATTTAGGGGGGGGGGCTGAATGAGTAAACTGAGAAGTCCATTGCATGTAGTTAAAACCATCATCCAAACTGGTAGATCATTCAAACCACCACTATGTGAAATAAATAAGATAAGATAAGATAAAGTATTAACAACACTTTGATATTTTGGCCCTCAATTTCAGCTCTGACATTAAATGTATTGTTTATTCAGTTTTAAGTAACATTGCCTAAATTTGAGCCATGAGCAGGACGAGGGGTTTACCTTTGGCAAGCAGTTCCTGAAGGGCATTCCTGGCCAGGGAGCCGCGGATCTTCAGTCTCTCAGAGACAACAGCAGGTGTGATGAGTTTGTAGTTTGGGACTTCCTTGTACAGCTTGTCATAGGTGGCCTTGTCGAAGAGGACAAGATTGTTGAGCTTATCCCTCACTTTTCCCTTGGACCACTTCTGCTCAAAAGGAAAGAGGGATTTTATGGAAAACTTGACAGACAGCAGCCAACTGCAACCAGCACACTGCTCTCTCTCTCTCTCTCTCTCTCTCTCTCTCACACACACACACACACACACACACACACACACACACACATATGCATGCTCAATAATCCAGGTATGGAAATCAGAGAAAGGTGAATCAGTTCATCTGGACACAACGTTTAGTGTTCAGATGAAGTGGACAGTGTGTCCAGATGAACTGAGTCACCCTTCTATGATGTGTGTGTGTGCGCGCGCAGTTCGAACGAGGGATACAAATAATACACTTCAACAACTGATAGCAGAACCGTACCTTCTTCTTGGCCTTGCCTCCAGACTTGTTGACTGGGTCCTTGTCCTTCTTGGACTTCCCAGAATCCTTCTTCTTGTCTTGCTTGGGCGGCTGAAATGACAATGCGTACCATCTAGCTATTACAACTCCTTGCCCACGATGCACTCAAGTTCGCCGAGAACAATCATCGTCAATCGAGAGAGGATGTTACAGTAGAAAAACGAATAAGAAGAGCCTACTGCACTAGCTGAGGACACTGGCAAGCAGTCTGGGCATGGCTAGGCTTGCCGACACCGTAAAGGCCTTATCTGTATAAAGTTAACAAATGATCGCCCACATGTGATTCGTGTCTTCCCGGAGCCCTCCATTACAACACGCCGACTACTGACACTGAGTCGCGTCTTCACGGAGTCCCCCGTTATAACACACTAAACACGCTGACTACTAACGCTGGTGTGCTGCTTCGCCACCGCAATACGCCTGGGCCGCATGAGAGCACGGGCTCTAGCTAGCCGTCTGCTAAACAAGCACTCTTAAAGCATCGACTACGCCACGCCAGCGCTTCCTTCATAAGGTAGCCAGGTACGTTTCAACTGCAACATATTCCGATTAATTTAGACCCGCGACAACAAGAAACTGTGCCTTATTTTGTAGTGTAATGTGACCAAAGGGCTAGCTTATCGGCCTCACCATGTTTCCTCGTCAAGATGTCGGAGCGAAAGGAAGTTCTCCCGTGCACGAGCCCCTTAGACAACCCGTACGTGCGGATATGAGCGAGGACCCTCCTGGGATATTGAGTTTTTTTTATTTTAGGGAGTTACCGGAAGTTTGAATACCTACCACAGAATTAAAGATTACATTAGTTATTACATTCAGTAACGGCACACATATGGAAAGCAACGACAAATTCCAAAGATATTTAAGAATCAGTTTTCGTTTTTATTTACACGTTCTGAAACAGTTGTGGTCACGTGAGTCCGTCAGCTGGGCAGGCACACCGTCAAGATGGCGATCTTCAGCGTGTATGTGGTGAACAAGGCCGGCGGTTTGATATATCAGTATGACAACTACGTCCCACGGGCAGAGGCAGAGAAAACGTTCAGCTTTCCTTTAGATTTGGTGCTAAAGATACACGACGAGAAGGTTGTTGTATCGTTTGGACAACGTGACGGAATCCGGGGTAACGCTGCAAACCCAACACACTCACCCGGAGTGGCCAAGCGACTTTCCTTTGCGTCTTTGCCACTACCCACGCTTGGCTTCATGTGTTAACTTTGCAACCAGTGTGCGATCGAAACGAGGCATATATACGTTACTTAACGCGTGAGATAGATGTGCAGATAGAAAACTGTAAGATACGCGTAAACTAAGCAACCTTGCCAAATGCTAAGCAAGACTCATTTGCAGTTGAAATAGTATTTTCCATGGCACCTTTTATTGCTGCTTTAATGACGTGTGTATGTCGGCTGAAATTGGAGTTCTCTTGCTGTCTTTCTCTGCACGCAGTGGGCCACGCGGTGCTGTCCATCAACGGCGCAGATGTAATTGGCAAGAACACCGCAGATGGAAAGGACATCATCGAATACTTGAAAGAGTCCTCAAACTATCCAGTGTCTATTCGATTTGGGCGGGCTCGCTTGAGTTCAAACGAAAAGCTGATGCTTGCATCAATGTTCCATTCGTAAGTCTTTACCCGATTTTGTATTGATTGTATTCTTAAGATGACAAACAGAGTTCGTCCCTCAGACATCCACTGACTTGTCTTGTGTTGGTTCATTTCTCTGGCAGACTGTTTGCGATTGGTTCACAGCTGTCCCCAGAAAGTGGCAGTTCAGGGATTGAGATGCTAGAAACGGATGTCTTCAAACTACACTGCTTCCAGACTCTTACGGGTCAGTGGTGTCAATGAGTGTGACTCTGGAGGGAACCAGCATTTCAGGAATCCTGAAATATGAAAATCATAATTGTGTGTGCAAGTTATACATAGACAATAATTAGAGGTGGTGACATTTTGTGAGGGGAAAACAATGTTTTTAGACTGTGTTTTTACCTAAAAGCATTGTTTTGTGGCAGTATTCTGTACTCGCTTTATGGATGGTACTATATCTATGACCAAAATGGTATGTTAATTACATTTTTGTTATTGACAGCCCCTTTTATGAACACAGTGATTACCCATTCATGTTACCTTAAAATGTTGAGTAGAGGCTTTATGCCTGTTTAACACTGTGTACATTGATTTAGACCCATCTCCCAGTTCCATCTGGCAGATGGTATTATGCCTATTTATTTATTTATTATTTTATTTTATTACTTTATTGATCCCTGTGGGGAAATTCTTCCTCTGCATTTAACTCATCCTAGCTGTGTAGCTAGGAGCAGTGGGCAGCTGCTGTGCAGCGCCCGGGGACCACCTCCAGTTCGTCTTGTCAATTTAGTGCATTGCACCTGTTAGGGACTTTTTTTTTAAAATTTATGTTTCACACCATAGCTGTTTTAAACTGTCATCTGTCTCAATGACTGTTGGATTCCTGTTCTTTTAGGGATAAAGTTCATAGTACTGGCAGACCCCCGCCAGTCTGGCATTGATGCGCTACTGAGGAAGATTTATGAGATATATTCAGACTTTGCCCTCAAAAACCCCTTCTACTCTCTGGAGATGCCTATCAGGTACTAACTGTCACATCTGGGGGAAAGGGGAGACATGACTGTGTGCATCCAGGCTGGTGTGTGGGCTGGATCACAGCCCGTCTATGTCTATATATTACGTGGAACCATTGTGTGTATTGTAATAGACATGTCAAATATCTTGACAATTACTCCCAACAGTTACCACCCAATGATATTGTAGCCTATGTTGGAAGTCACTATAAATGCCTTGTCTTGCAACTTTCAGGTGTGAACTGTTTGACCAGAACTTGAAGAGTTCATTGGAGATTGCAGAGAAAGCTGGTAACTTTGGACCTGGATCCTAAACCAGAGAACACAAAACAAACTGTGACTTATAAACTACATAATTATATGTTTGTGTCTGAAAAAAGCATCTGTTTTGTTTTGACTTGTTTAGAAATTGTATTCCAGTTGCTAACATTCTGGCTATTGATGGAATTTGATATTGTAAATATGAAACATTTTGTAAATACTTTAAGAATAAAATCACTTGAATATGTAACTTTATCATTCCCACTTTTGATTGTGATTTGCATTTTAACTTCTGTATGACCCTATTGTTACAGTGTTCAGAAGAGAGCATGAACTTTTTAAATGATTAAGTAAGGCATGACAGCAAAGACTCATTTATTTAAGCTGAAGATTGCACCAATACATGGGATGAGCATGCACCATGCTTATCAAAAGGAGTAACATCTTGCAATTGTTAATTGAATTCCATTTGATTGTACATATACATATATTGTACAATATTTGACTGTAACATGGACTGGACAATTTAAATTCCAAGTTTCAGTTCTGAGCAGTTGTGCATATAATGCCATCAAATTGGGCAGCACGATGGCGCAGTGGTTCGCGTTGTCGCCTCACAGCAAGAAGGTCCTGGGTTTAAACCCTGGGGTTGTCCAACCTTGGGGGTCATCCCAGGTTGTCCTCTGTGTAGAGTTTGCATGTTTCCCCGTGTCTGTGGTGGGGTTTCCCCCGCCATCAAAATGACATGCATGTTAGGGTTAATACTTCTGCCTGTGCCCCTGAGCAAGGCATGGCCAGAAGAACTGGAGTTGGTCCCTGGGCGTTGCACGGCGGCTGCCCACTGCTCCTAGCTACACAGCTAGGATGGGTTAAATGCAGAGCGTAATTTCCCTACTGGGGTCACTGAAGTATATCAAAATCAAAATTAAAAAAAAAAAATGCTTCTTTGTGTCCTGCAGTGAGAGAAATTATTCCTCTCTCTGAAACATTACAACATACTATAATTTTCGTTCTCTTGGCGAGTGATCAAATACAGTGGTAAATAAATACTCTGCAAATATGAGAAGCACCCTGTGAAATACTTTAAGAAAATGGTTAACAGGAAAACCACATTGAGCCTCATTAGTGCACTCGGTATCATTTTTGTGTGACTGATGCAAAAAAATATTGTGGCATAAAAAATACAGAATAACAGGAGATATACAGTTAGGATTTAAACCATTATGATTCTGTTTTCCTATCAAAAAAGTTTAATGTGTGATGAATTATCAGTCAGTCTTCTTGGGAATCTGACCCATCTTGGTTCTGATGTTGCGCAGCAGGAATAACCCAACAGTAGTGACAGCACAGGTGAGCTCTGCTACCCAGAATGCCATTTCCCAGCCATGGTGTTTTGCTATGGTGCTGAATGGTAGCCCAGACAAGAAGCCACCAACTGTTAAAAATACAGATCAATTATTCATTCATACAGCATAATGAATAAAGAGTATAAAATGGTAAGAAAATCTTCCTTTTATGGGATTATAGCTGTGTGGAGTGGGCTAGCACACTTTCTTCAAAAATATGACGCACTTGTACACCAATCAGCAGAAACATTAAAACTTCCTGTTTAATATTCTATATGTTCCCCTTGTGCCGCCAAAACAGCTCTGATCCGTTGAGGCATGGACTCCACAAAACCTCTGAAGGTGTCCTCTGGTGTCTGGCTCCAAGACGTTAACAGCAGGTCCTTTAAGTCCTGTAAGTTGCGAGATGGGGCCTCCATGGATCGCACTTGTTTTTCCAGCACATCCACAGATGCTGGGTTTGATTGAGATCTGGGGAATTTTGAGGCCAAGGCAACACCTTGAACTCTGTCATGTTCCTCAAACCATTCCTGAACAAATTTTGTAGTGTGGCAGGGCGCATTATTCTGCTGAAAGAGGCCACTGCCATCAGGGAATACTGTTGCCATGAAGGGGATGTACCTGGTCTGTAACAATGTTTAGGTAGGTGCTACATGTCAAAGTAACATCCACATGAATACCAGGACCCAAAGTTGCAGAACATTGCCCAGAGCATCACACTGCCTCCACCGGCTTGCCTTCTTCCCATAGTGCATCCTGGTGCCAACTCTTCCCCAGGTAAACAATGCACACGTACCCAGCCATCCACATGATGTAAAAGAAAACGTGATTTATCAGACCAGGCCACCTTCTACCACTGCCAGTTCTGGTCCAGTTCTGATGCTCACGTGCCCATTGTAGGTTCTTTCGGCGGTGGAGAGGGGTCATCATGGGAACTCTGACTGGTCTGCTGCTACACAGCAAGCTGTGATGCACTGTGTTCTGACACCTGTATCATAGCCAGCATTAACTTTTTCAGCAATTTGAGCTATAGTTGCTCTTCTGTGGGATCAGACCAGACAGGCTAGCCTTTGCTCCCTGCATGCATCAGTGAGCCTTGGGTGCACATGACCCTGTCACCAGTTCACTCATTGTCCTTCCTTGGACCACTGTTGGTGTTCCCAATATGCAGTGGTCAGTACCACAAGACCTGCCATTTTGGAGATGCTCTGACCCAGTCGTCTAGCCATCACAATTCGGCTCTTGTTAAAGTCGTTCAGATCCTTATGCTTGCCCATTTTTCCTGCTTCTAACACATAACTTTATGAACTGACTGTTCACTTGCTGCCTAATATATCCCACCCCCTGACAGGTGCCATTGTAAAGAGATAATCAATGTTACTCACTTCAGCTGTCAGTGGTTTTAATGTTTTGGAATGATTGGTGTACATTTGTCAAAAGTATTAAACTAGACTAAGTTAACTTCAACCAAGGTTCCTCAGCGCAGGGCTAAATCAAATAACGTACATTTTGTATGAAAATGAATTAAAATGCTTATTCATGTGACGTTAATGTCATAAAAGCATTTAGCATGTAGAAAGAGCTTGTTTATAGGGGGCCCCGCTCCACAAATGAATTTTGCTCTTGGAACTTGCTAAATATAAGAGGAGTCCTTTGCCTCAAGATTTATTTGTTTTATATTACAATACATGGATTCTCAAATAAAAATACATAAACTTACTGTTGGCCATCAGGGCGACAATGGCGTGTGATGTTCCACAATAGTTGGATGGAGCGCTTTCATTAGCTATGACCCCAAACAATGCTATCGGTCCATAGGAAGAGAAACCAAAAGCAGCACCCAGTGTGAGTATCCATAGCTGAATGTAGAGATAAAGAGAGATATCAGAGAAGAGCAATCAGTGGCATTCATAGCTTTGAGGAGAAATTCTGACACGCAGTTTGCATGTATAGGTCTCATGAGGATGGGAGACAGGATGTTAGAATTTGAGAGAAATACCTTGGGGCTGTCTGCAGTGATTGTGGCTCTGAAGAGGTACATAGACACACACATGCCAGCCATCATGCATAGCAGGATAACATGGCGAGGGTTCCCGTGGCTTCTGATGCCTTGCTGTACAGGACACACGTATATTAACCAGAGGGCACTTGAGTTTGTGTAAAAGAATGTCAAAATAAAGGAAAAAAAGTACGTGGTATTATCATTTACTCACTTTTGCCACAGCCTTGTCAGAGAAGTATCCTGCTGCCAGACTGCCCAGAAGACCACCGACCTCCAGGGCACTCATGTATGAACTGCCTATGAGAAAAATCAACGTTTAACAGTAGTCATGCAGAATAACAATGCAATCTGTTCTAATATTTAAGTCCTCTGGATGTGACTGTGATTGGACGAGAATGGGCACCTCACCCAGTTCTGATATATTTAGATTTGAAACATGGCTCATGACCGTCTATAAGGAGGGGAATTGTAGCAGTGGGGTGATTCAGAGCTGCGGATACGAAGCTCTGAAGAGCCATAGAATTTATATTCACTCACAATCTCATTGTTTCTACCTTCCTAATCAAACTCGGGGTTGCAGGGGGCTGCAGTCCATCCCCAGCCAGTATTGCGTAGAAGGAGACACCTTGGGCTGTTCAAATCCTTCCCAGGACACACGCACACTACTTTTTTTTAAAGCTTTTAAGGAACACCAGTTGACCTACCATGCTTGTCTATGCTCTGCAGGGAACCTGGAGCACCCAGAGGAACTCACACAAACACAGGGACAGCATCACACAAACACGGGGAGAACATCACACAAACACAGGGACAGCATTACACAAACACAGGGAGAACATCACATAAACACAGGGAGAACATCACACAAACACAGGGAGAACATCAGCCAAACACAAGGAGAACATCAGCCAAACACAAGGAGAACATCACACAAACACAAGGAGAACATCACACAAACACAAGGAGAACATCACACAAACACAGGGAGAACAAGACACAAACACAAGGAGAACATCACACAAACACAGGGAGAACATCACACAAACACAGGGAGAACATCACACAAACACAGGGAGAACAAGACACAAACACAAGGAGAACATCACACAAACACAGGGAGAATGTCACACAAACACAGGGAGAACATCACACAAACACAGGGAGAACATCACACAAATACAGGGAGAACATCACCCAAACACAGGGAGAACATCACACAAACACAGGGAGAACATCACACAAATACAGGGAGAACATCACCCAAACACAGGGAGAACATCACACAAATACAGGGAGAACATCACCCAAACACAGGGAGAACATCACACAAACGCAAGGAGAACATCACACAAACACAGGGAGAACAAGACACAAACACAAGGAGAACATCACACAAACACAGGGAGAATGTCACACAAACACAGGGAGAACATCACACAAACACAGGGAGAACATCACACAAATACAGGGAGAACATCACCCAAACACAGGGAGAACATCACACAAACACAGGGAGAGCATCACCCAAACACAGGGAGAACATCACACAAACACAGGGAGAACATCACCCAAACACAGGGAGAACATCACCCAAACACAGGGAGAACATCACACAAACATAAGGAGAACATCACACAAACACAGGGAGAACATCACACAAACACAGGGAGAACATCACACAAACACAGGGAGAACATCACACAAACACAGGGAGAACATCACCCAAACACAGGGAGAACATCACCCAAACACAGGGAGAACATCACACAAACATAAGGAGAACATCACACAAACACAGGGAGAACATCACCCAAACACAGGGAGAACATCACCCAAACACAGGGAGAACATCACACAAACATAAGGAGAACATCACACAAACACAGGGAGAACATCACACAAACACAGGGAGAACATCACACAAACGCAAGGAGAACATCACACAAACACAGGGAGAACATCACACAAACAGGCAGACCATCCCACAAACACAGGGAGAACATCACATAAATAGGCAGACCATCCCACAAACACAGGGAGAACATCACACAAACACAGGGAGAACATCACATAAACAGGCAGACCATCCCACAAACACAGGGAGAACATCACACAAACACAGGGAGAACATCACATTAAGTTGAATCAGTTCATCTGGACACAAATTTTATTGAGAGAAACGTTTCATCACTCATCTAAGTGACCTCTTCAGTCTCAACTGACTGCAGGTATCCCACCCTTATAAACAACACAGTGGCATAATGACCCAAACCAACAACCAGTTTCATATGCAAATTACCATGACCATTAACTAGAGTTACAATGGCCATGTGTACAATTCAAAGAGGATTGGGGAAAAGTTGTAATCACAGTATTGTAGCGCGTCAGGCCAGGACTCCACAGTCTACACCCATCTACAGGCCAGTGGCCACTCTTTCAAGGATGAGGATATGCACATCCTTGATAGAGGACACTGGTTTGAATGGGGAGTCAAAGAGGCCATGCCATCTATGTGAAGAGGGAACAACCATCCCTGAACCAAGGGAGGGGGCTAAGAGTACATCTGTTACCATCTTACAATGCTGTGATTGCAACTATTCCCCAATCCTCTGTGAATAGCACAAATGGCCATTGTAACTCTAGTTAATGGTCACGCCTATTTGTATATAAAACTGGTTGTAGGTTTAGTTCATTATGCCACTGTATAGTTTATAAGGGTTGGGATACCTGCAGTCAGTTGAGACTGAAGAGGTTGCTTAGATGAGTGATGAAACGTATTGCTCTCAATAAACGTTGTGTCTGATTCACCTTTCTGCGATTTCCTTACCTGGATTATTGAGAATGCATAAAGACACAGGGAGAACATGCAAACTCTACACAGAAGGACCAGGATCGAACCGTGGGACCCTCATGGTGTGTGATAACAGTGCTAACTACAAAGCCACTCTCCCACTTGTGACCAAGTGGAGACGTCTATTGCCTTCCCTCTTCTGTACCCATGAGTGGAGACTGGCCCTTGTCCTGGATGAGGAAGAGCTGGCCCCAGTCGGTGAGAGCTGTCTTCACTCCAAACACCACCAGGTAGGACACAGACAGCAGCCACAGGTAGGGCGACAGCAGGAAGTCTTTCAGCGTGCTCTCATCACTAGAGGATCCTAAGGAGATTTGTGTGTGGGGGTGGTGGTGGTGGGGGGGGTGGGGGGTTGAGAGCATTATGGCTGAGCTGTTACACCTAAATTTACAATGGATACCACTGTGAAACTATAGTCAAACACAGTTATACACAACCAACAACTACACAAAATGATGATAAGTAAATAGCAGGAGAGTAAACAGTGTTGGTGGAGTGCTGCTTGTTGTGATTGCAAGTTACAGCAGGTATACTTAAATGGTCATAACTAGTCTATCGCTTTGCCTGAGCACGAGGTGTACACGGTTTATGGAAGTGGCACATGAGCAGCACTTCAGGTACAGAGTCCAAAGTTCCGTTCATGCTTAGACAGAGGGGCACATGCCGTTCAACACATGCACATCTAAACACTGTAAGGGGACATGTGTACTGTGTGTGGTATGTTGAAATAAGTATACTAAGCATAGCTAAATTATACAATACACTATACATGACAATTAAGATGAAGATTAACTGTACCCATTCTTCCGTATTGCTCTCACCTGCTTTGCCCTTGTTAGCTGACGCCTCTATATTGGGCAGCCCTACATCTTTGGGCTCATTCTTGATGAGCAGCAGGCAGACAAAGGAGACCACCAAACAGGTCAGCCCTGAGATGGACAGGGTGGTCCTCCAGCTGTAGCTCTGGGCCATCAATGTAGCGATAATGGGACCCAAACTACCAGCCAGATTCATGCTGCAGGAGAGTATCGCCCACCACGTCCCAAACTGAGAGGGCTCAAACCACTGACAGAAGAGCAGAGGGAGTAATGGTATGTAATCATGGCAGAATTGCTGGGAAGTATGAGAAAGCCTGACAGCTAGACCTCTGATGAAGAACGAGGATGAAAAGATTGATGTGGTGAAGCGTCCTAAGCTGACAGCAGCAAAGTACTCGGTGACATGTCAAGATGGTGACGGAGTGAGTCAGTGAGGAAGAACGACAGAGAAAAACCATGTGCAATTTGAAAAACATGTACTGTAGGTTACTGACAGGGACAGCAATGTGAATAGCTGCCCATCAGTTGCCCTTCCAGGATGTAGGTCATGTCAAATTTATATGCCAAGATGTGTTTAAAGGATAAGTTCAGTTTTATTAAATCTAGACCTTGTCAAAATGTTGTGTGCTATCATTTAGAATCATACAAACAAAAACTTCATTCACTGCTTCAGCATTGAAAAAACTCACCACTGGGCTGAATCTTCTTGCTGGGCTTCAACACTGTCCAGTGAGGCCATCATTTTAGCCTTCAAAACCCATGACATAGCTCCTTTTCAAAAACTATATTCTCACAGTACAGTCAAATATATTGTGATTTTTTTGTAGTTTTTTGGGATTACATACGTAGTTGCAAACCATGCTTTCCAGGTACATTTCCTCAAATACATTTTCCTTGCTATGTAACTCCATGCTGGTCCCTGGTGTCACACACAGCTATCAATCATGCTGCAGAACTTCCTGTACTGGTCTTACAGCTGTCAATCATGCTGCGGAACTTCCTAGTCTTACAGCTGTCAATCATGTTGCGGAACTTCCTGGTCTTACAGCTGTCAATCATGCTGTGGAACTTCCTGGTCCTACAGCTGTCAATCATGCTGTGGAACTTCCTGATCTTACAGCAGTCAATCATGCTGCGGAACTTCGTGGTCTTACAGCTATCAATCATGCTGCGGTCCGGGTAGCGTAGCGGTCTATTCCGTTGCCTACCAACACGGGATCGCCGCGTCGAATCCCCGTGTTACCTCCGGCTTGGTCGGGCGTCCCTACAGACACAATTGGCCGTGTCTGCAGGTGGGAAGTCGAATGTGGGTATTTGTCCTGGTCGCTGCACTAGCGCCTTCTCTGGTTGGTCGGGGCGACCCCCGCATCGGCAGAGAGGGGGTGGAGCAGCGACCGGGACGGCTCAAAAAGAGCGGGGTAATTGACCTTTCGCAAAGTCCCGCCCCCCTTAGTTACTGTTGCTATGACCGTCAAGCATTTCAGAACTATCCAGGAAGTAGCCGGAAAACACCAAAACATGAAGGAAGAAATCAGCGCACTGTGTGGGTAACAGTAATAATACGTTAGCTGTATTAGCTATCAATAATAGCTAGTGGCGAGCTTAGCTTGGAGCAGACAGGTATTTTTGTTGATTTTGGATGGATTAAGCTGGCCATGGGGTCTGCTGTACTGCCAAATCTATTGCCGACATTGCGCTTCTTGCGTTCTGGGTTTCGGGGAGGGGAAAGAAAATTACACCCCCTCCAAACTTTTCAGATATCTAGTATCCGATTTGCAGATCCCATAGGCACACCGTTTCAGCATTTTGTTGTGTGTTTGAAAGCTTGACGGACCGTTGCTAAGGTAGGATTGGACAAGCACCGTTCTGGGGCGGTACTTAGCGAAAGGTCAATTGGCCAGATACAATTGAGGAGAAAAAGGGGGGAAATTGAAAAAAGAAAAAAATCATGCTGCAGAACTTCCTGGTCTTACAGGTGAGACCATTTATAGATGGTTAAAATGTACTGCATCAACTGCAAAAAGTAGTTCCAAGTCAAACTGGATTTTTCATCTCTTCAAAACAAACTGTAAAAAATAAATAAAGATATGCATGACCGTCAGGACACCATTTCTGAAAATGAAGTATATCTTGGTATATTTTTGGTATATTTTTTATTTTGAATGCTTAAATTGCCCTCATCATTTAAGCATTCTGTATTCGCTGTGTTGAAGCCCAGCAAGAAGATTCAGCAGAGTAGTCTGTTTCTCAGTACTGAAGTAATCAGTGTGTTTGTCTGTAGCAAACCTACCCTTTAATTTTTTTCAACATATTACTCTCTGGAGCCAAATCTGTTCCCTGGCCATCATTTTCTTGTTGGCCCTAGACCACCTTTGGCCAAAGCTTTCCACGCTGTTGCCCCCCTCTATTTTCCTACGATTGATAACCAATGGTAAAGGGGTTTGGACTGCCCATTCCCATTTTAGAGGTAAGAAGTCCTGCTTGAAATTAGAGGTTATATGCCAAACACGACAGGGGAAGTAGCTGAGGAGGATTACTTGTAGCTGAACTTAGTTTTTACGACACAACATAGACATTAACGGTAGTTGATCTCATGCATGTGCATATCTCCTTCTCATTCATTCTCAGGATGAACTAATAATCACACGTAGCATTTTTCATGTACCTTACGCAGCACCCTGCCACAGGGAGGCCAGCCCAGGCCCTGGCCAAGGCCATTGAGAAACCAGAGACCAGAGAATACAGCCACAGTGGAAGACCAGGAAAAGATCACGTTGATGCCTCCCACCATAAACAAGCCAATGGAGAAGAGCCAGCGGGCACTGATCTGGTCCGAAAGCACGCCGCTGATGAACTTACTGATAGCATAGGCCAAAGCCTGACTGCTGGTGATCATGCCTGAACAAAGGGGGAGTGAAGAGGGGGAGTGCACACAAAACAAATACAAGAACTGAAGAACAAACTTTGGAAAAAAAATGAAAGTGAAGTTTGTTGTCTTATTAGCAAATAAAATGACCCCGAGAAGTTTCCAGGTTTTATGAGCATTATTTTTTTTCTCACACAGTCCCGTGTGAAAAATGGGTAATCATAGAATTTTTTTTTTCTTTTACACATTACTATACAAAAACTATAGCCATGTGCACCCCATTTCTACAATAATAATATAGGAGCAATATGAACACTTTGTAATATGATGGGAAAAAAACAGGATAGACTATAGTGATTTGTATAGTGCTGGCTACAGCGTGTGTGTATAGTAATGTATAGGGGAAAACACATGGTAATTCTTTATGATTTTTCCATTTTCATATAGCAAACATCCTGCAAAGCAAAACATGCAAATGCCAATAACTGGTGTTGCCATTTCTGCCTGATTGGGTGCATACTGCACCGGGGAACATTTCTGCCTGAGTGGGTGCATACTGCACCGGGAAATATCTCTGCCTGCATGGGGGTGCACATTGCACTGGGAAGCATTTCTGCCTGTGTGAGTGCATACTGCACCGGGAAACATTTCTGCCTTTGTGGGTGCATACTGCACCGGGAAACAGGCCAAACACACTCAGTGACGTCAGTCCAGTGTACCGCCATCTTTAGGCACCCGGACCATTAAAGACAAATTGAACAGAATTCTCTGCAGGACACCAAGCGAAGCAACACATAGCATTGTCACAGCAAAGTAAATCTATACACAGTAATTTTGTTTTAGGAAGAGTGAATGAAACTCAAATGTGGTAGTACAGTGTTTAATTTACTTCTCTAAATTAATCTTCTTCTTTCGGCTTGTTCCCTGTTTCCCAGGGGTCGCCACAGCAGATTCGACAGTTTCCATCGGTACCCTGTGAGGGCACAGCGCCGATGGCGGTCTTGTCAATCCGCACAATGATCTGGCAACATTTTACGTCGGATGCCCTTTTCTGACACAACCACTAACCCTATGGACGGGGGCACAGGTGAAGCGCTGGATGCCACCCCAGTATTCATGGACTTGCGCCCATGCTTGTCGCCATGCTTCTGTAAGCATTATATGCGTGCAGATTGTTAACACTCATCAAGAAGAGCAACCCAAAAATTGCTGAGGTACTTTTTCAATAGTTACTTCCCATCTTGATACCAAACTTTAAAAAAACAAAAAAACAAAACCAATAACGTCATGAACAGACACAAATAGAATGCAAAGCCACGTCTGTCCTACCCAGGTCGTCCTTGTCCAGTTTAATTTCTTGCATTAGCGAGGGCATCACAAAGGAGAACGTCTTTCTGTTAAAATAATACAAAGTGTAACCAAAAAACATGGCCAGGAAGATTGTGCTGCGATAGTAGCCATACTCTGCTTTAGCCATGGTCGCTGTCGTCGGCAGTGAAACGACAACTATTAGGAACAGAACACAGCACAGCCCGCAGCAGATAAGTGCTGCCAGAGAGGCGCTGACGGTGAACTTTGCCTCAGGAACTTCGCGGAGGGCTGCTAGTTGTAAGTGGAAGTGTTTGTAATTGATAGGTGGGGTTAATGGTCAACTATAACACCCCGGGAGCGATTACTATTTGCAAAACTGAAAAGGTAAGAGTCTTTATGCAGGCTCAGTAATCCAAGTATGAAAATCACAGAAAGGTGAATCGGTTCATCGGGACACAACGTTTATGGAGAGAAACGTTTCATCGCTCATCTAAGTGACCTCTTCACTCTCGATTGATTGCAGGTATTCCCACCCTTATAAACAATACAGTGGCGTAACGAAATTAAAATTAACATCCCCTCAATATTTTTGGTCGTGTGTGTGCGTGTGCGTGTGTGTGTGTGTGTGTGTGTGTGTGTGTGTGTGTGTGTGTGTGTGTGTGTGTGTGTGTGTACGTCCGCTGGTAATCTCGCATATTACTGGACCTACAAGACATTTCTGCCACTTAACTCCGTCATCTCCACTTCGTCAAACGCTTCCTGTCGGCGGGTTTATTCTTGTAAGATCCACAGGCTGAGATCTTTTTGTTGAGAGGGTCGTGGGTGTGTGGGGGGGTAATGCTGCCCTTGTAGATTGGTTATGTTGCAGTTCGTTAGCTATTTAGTTACAATGTAGCGTTTTGTGTGCTATATTATTAGCATGTCTTATGTAGGTTGCTCCTCAGCGCAGGGACCCGTGCGTGGATGGCTGCTGTCGAAGTCCCTCCTCCTTAACGTCTGTGTGGATGTTGCCATAGTGACGCGACAACAAGAAGCGCGGCCCAGGTCGTAGAGCAGCTCATAAACATAACCAACCGTCTGTTTTGATGAGCTTATTCTGTGTAGGCCTTGGAGGGGCTGGATTCACTGTCTTAGCTGCTTTATCTATTTGTTTATTTTATTTTATTATTTTTTGTCGGGCACATCGAAATTCTATCTTCGTAATGGTGAGTTCTATTTAGGTTGAATGAAAATATGGTACACACTGATGCGTTAGGCTAGCTAACACTAGCAGCACTTCGCTTAGCCTTAGATAGACGTGTGATGACATTAACCCCTCTCAGTCTCACAGCGGCTCTTCGGCTCCACGGCTCCACGGCCGCTGCCTCCCCGGCCGCTACCGCACCCGGTTTCTCCCCTCTGTTGTGGAGGAGAGCTTGTTTGGCCTCCCAAAACTTGTAAGGTTTCAAGTATTTGAAGCAGAATATGTGATTTGTATGTGTGTGTGTGTGTGTGTGTGTGTGTGTGTGTGTGTGTGTGTGTGTGTGTGTGTGTGTGTGTGTGTGTGTGTGTGTGTGTGTGTGTGTGTGTTTGTAGTGTGTTGGCTATGTTGTCACAGAACATGCTTACATCTCTTCTTGTGTCTTGTGTTGGTTGCTATCCAGGTATGAAGAGAACACATACGATGGGTGGGTTTGTGATTTTTTTAAATTAATTTTTTATTTTTTTTATGTGTCTCACCCTGAACAGCAAACACCCTTGACCATCAAACAGTCAGAGAAATGGGGAAAGCCAGTCCTCGGGGCCAGGGATCAGTCCCGTTCTGCCCCCCAGCAAAGGAGCCAGCCAGCAGAGACCGTCCGCATCATCACCAAGGACCTCATCCGGGATCTCAAGTAGGACATGACACACTTGCAAATCACAAATGAGTCAGTGGTTTCCCCCTATAAAGGAAATATGAAGTTCTGGGAAAACAATACGACAAAAATAAAGGAAAACAAATAAAATTGATACAATCTGACAGTCATCTCTTGAAATAAGGAATGACTATTATCATTTAGTTTCTTTGTTGTCTGCAATGGTGATGGACAGGCTGACAGACGAGATCAGGCAGGAGTCTCTGTGGACTATGATGTTTGCGGATGACATTGTGATCTGTAGCGAGAGTAGGGTGCAGGTTGAGGAGAACCTGGAGAGGTGGAGGTATGCACCAGAGGGAAGAGGAATGAAAGGCGGTAGGAGCAAGATGGAATACCTATGCGTGAATGAGAGGGAGGACAGTGGAATGGTGAGGATGCAAGGAGTAGAGGTGACGAAGGCGTATGAGTTTAAATACATGGGCTCAACTGTCCAAAGTAACGGGGAGTGCAGGAGAGAGGTGAAGAAGATAAGTGCAGGCAGGGTGGAGTGGGTGGAGAAGCGTGTCAGGAGTGATTTGCAACAGAAGGGTACCACCACCAAGAGTTAAAGGGAAGGTTTACAAGATTGTTGTGAGATCAGTGATGTTATATGGTCTGGAGACAGTGGCACTGACGAAAAGACAGGAGGCGGAACTGGAGGTGGCAGAGTTGAAGAGTTTCATTGGGAGTGATGAAGAAGGACAGGATTAGGAATGAGTATATTAGAGGGGCAGCTCAGATTGGATGGGTTGGAGACAAAGTGAGAGAGGCAAGATTGAGATGGCTTGTACATGTGTGGAGGAGAGATGCTGGGTATATTGGGAGAAGGATGCTGAATATGGAGCTGAAAGGGAAGAGGAAAAGAGGAAGGCCAAAGAGGAGGTTTATGGATCTGGTGATAGAGGACATGCAGGGGTCTGGTGTGACAGAGGAAGATGCAGAGGGCAGGAAGAGATGGAAGCCAATGAGCCACTGTGGCGACCCCTAACGGGAGCAGCCGAAAGTAGTAGTGGTAGTAGATTATCATTTAGTTTGTCGGTGACACAAGACATGTGCTATCTTGTAAGTACCATAATTGGTGCTTAATTTCTGTCAGATGGTGGATATTTCATTTTTGACTCAAACATGTCCAATATTTTCATTAGATTATCTACTACTACTATTACTTTCGGCTGCTCCCGTTAGGGGTCGCCACAGCGGATCATCCGTTTTCATTAGATTATGATGCAGTGAAATGTACTGTGCGCTATGTTTATAAAACCAGCACGCACACTTTTTAGTGAATAACAAGGTATTCCACCATCATCATTTAACCAGGATCCCAAGAGAGGATCCATCGGGACTGTCCATCATCCTAAGTGCAGCTGAGATAAAGCGAATCAGGTCAGCATCCCGCGTTCTGACTGAAGAGGAGAGGGAGACCATGATGGAAGCCTTTCAGAAAAAGAAGGAGGAAGCCATGGTTTGAACAGCACAGTCATTTCACTTCATATTCCTTGCAGAAAAATCGTGTCCAGTTACTTGACAAATCATTACACATCTTTCCATGTCTCCAACATTCAAGACGAAAAATAAATCCACCCACTTAGTATTGACAGGAAAGGCAACAATACTGCTGTACAGCTTTTGACTCACACTCACAAGGCAAAAGGACAGCTTGAATGGAAAGATAGGACTCTATCTGATGACCTTAACACTTTGGTTGTAGAATCTAGGTTTTATCTCTTCTCCACAATTATTAGGTCAGTGAAATGATTCAGACAAAGACAATATTAGCTGTGTAAGTGCATGTATGTCTGCATGCTCATGTGGTCGGTTCATATTTATGCACAGAAAGTCCTTTCTATGCACTCTCTGGGAAACTGGAGCTATTTGAACATGGGGTCCATCCGTTTCTTTAAACTGTCCCGATGAAGTTACGAAAACTAATGTTGAGGTAGAGGCAGTCGGATTTATTGGTGTGTGTGTGTGTGTGCGTGTGTGCATGTGTGTGTGTGAGTGGTTGGCTCTATTAATGACTGCAAAGTATTTTCTTTACATTTTGTGGGAAACTGGGGTGCCTTCATTTGATACTACCATAACTCAACTATGAATCCTTTGCCCCTCATTCAGTATGCAGCAGAGGAAAGGAAGGCCCAGATCCGTCAGGCAGACCTGTCTCGCAAAAAGAACCAGGCACTGAGTGAATTGGAGGCAGAGGCGCAGCACCGGGCCCAGTACCTACTCGAACGGGCCAATGCCATAAGAATGGAGCAAGAGGATGAGGTCAAGAAGCTCAATAAGGTGAAAAACAAACAACCTTACCTTACCTAGGTCATCCGTCAGGACGCCCCATAACTGCTTCCACATGGCACTTCCAACTATCCCGCTCTGTCATGATCGTTTTTAGCTTCTGTACGTTCTCCACCCGTGTCCCTTCATAGGTTGTCTACATAGATGATTCTTCTTCTACCATGTTGAGTTTTTCCATCAGATGGTTGCCAGACCACAAGTTTGTTGGCAGCTTCATCAATGTGACACATGCAGTGGCCTGCAAGATGCATCCTTCTTTGTTGCACTTTTGTGGATACCATAGGGAGCTCTTCGTATAGCTGTTCATTTGTCAGATGTCTCTTGAATGATATGGAAAACAAGAAAAAACAAACAAATAAAAAAAGGTTGAATGGGGTGGAAAGGGCGGCATGGTGGCGCAGTGGTTAGCGTGGTCACCTCACAGCAAGAAGGTTCTGGGTTCGAGCCCCAGGGTAGTCCAACCTTGGGGGTCATCCTGGGTTGTCCTCTGTGTTCGCCGCATGTCTGCGTGGGTTTCCTCCGGGTGCTCCCATGTAGGTCAGGTGAATCGGCCATACTAAATTGTCCCGAGGTGTGAATGTGTGTATGTGTTGGCCCTGTGATGGCCTGGCAGCCTGTCCAGGCCACGGTGTCTCCCTGCCTACCGCCCAATGACTGCTGGGATAGGCTCCAGCATCCCCACGACTCTGAGAGCAGGATAAGCAGTTTGGATAATGGATGGATGGCTGGATGGGTTGGAAAGTAGCAAAGGAGTAGTGCCGCCATAAACTTAAAATGTTCCAATATGATGGAAAAGTTACTTTTAAATATCTGATTAAAAAAAAGAAGGAATTTTTGTGTGTGTGTATGACTGTGTATCTGTGTGTGCTCCCCATAGTTGATTCTGGATGCTCAGTGCCATACAATGCGTGACACCCAGATCCTTGAGAAGAGAAAGATTCAGGCAGAGCTGTTGGAGGAGGAGAGGCGCCTGGATGCCATGATGGAAGTGAACCGCCGCAATGCCATTGAGGCCCAGGAGCAGATCGATGAGCTGCGCAAACAGCAGAGGATCTCGTGAGGGAGCTCCGCTAACAACACATCCAATGCCTTGATACTAATCCTAACCCTAATCCTAATCCTAATACCAATACTAATCCTAATACTAATCATAATACTAATGCTGATACTAATTAACTGTCATTCATGCAATGAGTCATGTTTCAGCTAATATGTACCACACATGTGTGAGCATTACCTGAACAAACAAATCTGACCACATTTTACTGTATAGAATTATGATTACTTGTTAGTAATTATTTAACCCAGCAAACTGACCAAAAAAAAAAGGGTTCTTATTTTAACTTTTGATATCACATCAACATTTCAAAGGTATTTCTCATGCAAAAGAAAGGCCTAGTGTATTAAAAACTAACATCAACGTGCAGGTAACTAAAATAAAAAAGAGGGATATTTAAATGATTAGAACAAATTCACAACAATCAGAAGGATGAAGAGAATAACTTTGCAATTTAAAGATAAAGATAGCTTTAGAAATGATTCAGAAGATGATCACAGATAGGTGAATCAGTTCATCTGGTCACAACGTTTAGTGGGAGAAACGTTTCATCACTCATCACTAAGATGAGTGATGAAACGTTAAATTGATTCACCTATCTGTGATTTCCTTACCTGGATTTTTGAGCATACATAAAGACAGATTCAGAATATGATATAGACAAAGCTTGAGCTTCTCTGGCAGGCTGTTCCATAGCGTTGGGGTCTTAAGTCCAGCCTGCAGAACAATGAGCAAGATGGTCTCATGCTCTCGATCTCTTGTGGGCTGAAAAGCTAATTAACCTACAGCGGACAAGGCGGCCAGAACACCACCATGTCTAAATAGTATTCTGACTTGCAGGAGGCTGCCTAGGATATCAGCTGCAGGCTGTGGTTGAACACATATAGCACATATACACCTAGTAGCTGCCCAGCTCAATGAAAGGATTCTGTTGCTGTCCACTTAACAGACAGGGGAGGTAAGGCTCAAGGACTGTGCTCGAGGACCCGTGGACAGTACTTTTTCAGGGACAGGAAGTATTTGGTTCTTGTATGCTTCCCCTTGTCAGATTTCCAAGCTGGAATTGACACCAGTGAAAATGTGGCCTGCTGTTTTAACCATTAGGCCATGGTCACACCTAAAAGGATTGAGTATGATGGAGCTGTGTTTGAATTTATTGTATTCTAGTGGGAAGCAACAGATTGTCGACCAGATGGAAGAGCGTCTGGAGGAGAGGCTGTTGCAGGATGAGCTGAAGGAACAAGAAGGACAGCAGATTGTGAGGAACCTGGAGAGGATACAACAGGAGGAGCTAGAGGTATGGACTCACAGGAGAGACTTATATATAGAGATACATAATACATACAAATACACATTCTCTCTCTCTTGTTAGTACACACATGCACACACATTCTATCCTGGAATCCAAGTTGGCACCATGGGCAGCTGACTCAATGTGTTACATACTGCACAGTAAGATACATACCATTCTTTAATTCCCACCTTGTTTGTCAACTTAGATATAACTTTGCATTCGTATCAATATCTCTTTAGTACTTTACAAAGAATGTTACTCAGCTAATCAAGAAACCTGGTTATTTCGATGTGGATGGGTGTGTGTGTGTGTGTGTGTGTGTGTGTGTGTGTGTGTGTGTGTGTGTGTGTGTGTGCGTGTGTATGTGTACGTGTATGTGTGTGTGTACATGTGTGCATGCGTGTATGTGTGCGTGTGTCTGGTCTGTTGTTGCTTGTCTTGCTCCAGGCCCTGGAGAGGAGGCGAGAGGAGCAGAAGTGTCTGCAGCAGGAGATCATGCGAATCAATGCTGAAACCCTGCAGGCCAAGGAACGGAGGAGAGCGGAGGAGGCACTGGCTGACCTAAGAGCCATGGAATACACTCACAAGAAAATGGTCAGAAGACTATGAGAACATTGTACGGAACAGCTGCACTGTATTGTTACCCTGCTTTATGTTTTCATTTAACTTTGTTTGACTCAGCTATGAACCATTCACCCCTCATCAATGTATATCCCCTAGTCAAGACAAGTCCATTTTATTGGTATAGCCCACACAATTTACACAAATTACAGATTTGCCTCAGGGGGCTTTACTCAACATCCTGTCCTTCGACCCTCGCATTGGATAAGGAGCAACTCCTTAACAAACCTTTAACAGTGAGTAAAAATAGGAAGAAACCTCAGGGAGAGCAACAGAGGAGGGCTCTCTCTCCCAAGATGGACAACGCGCAATGGATGTTGTATGTACAGAATAAAACACAATTTATAGAACACAACATTGAAAGAGGATAACAAAATGATCATGGAATTATAAAATATATGAAGAATATGATGAGGAGGATGCCAAGCAGTGTCCAGGCGCCACCAGAACAGCCCAGGACCTGATCTACGTGACCACCATCACCATGGAGACCTGACAGGAGGACAGGCTGCACGTGCACACAGGGGAGACCACATACACAGGAGAAAAGAAAGGAGAAGACATCATTCAGAGAGAGAGACAAGACGTGAGAGAAGATAACAGTTTGCAATAGTCAATAATCTATACTCTATAATCTCGTCAGCAGAACAGTGGTTGGTAAATTCACTGAGACAGAAACCTACCCACCATGTAGTACAGGTTGTAAAGTATTCAACTTAAAGGCAACTAATTGTAGGTTAAGGCAAAAAGATGAGTTTTAAGTTTGAATTTAAAGGACTCAACAGACTCTGATTGTCTGATGGCAGCAGGCAGGTTATTCTACAAGAACGAGGCCCGATAGGAAAAAGCCCTGCCAGTAGAGTGAGAGTTTTCACAGTGAGAATATAAAGTTTCAGTTCAAGTGAACAGTTTCACACATTTCCTTGTCCGAGTAGTTTTGGCTTTGGTGTCTGATCCAAACTGTCTCAGGACTGATCTTTGTGTGACTGCCTCCAGGAACGTGAGGCTGAATTTGAAGCAGAGCAGAGACGAATAAAGAGGGAGAAGGAGAAGGAGGTGGCCAGGCTGAGGGCCCTGCAGGAGAGAGAAAGAGACTACAAGGCAGAGCAGGTAAGCTGCAAATGCAAAAGATGTTTCAGAAGGCGGCGAAAGTCAGTTCAGAAACGGCTCAAAGATACTGACTTCACCTCACCTATTAACATCAATTTAAACATTTGTTTGCTTGTGTGTGTGTTTCTAAGGATGAGCTTCGTGCTAAGAGAAACCAGGAGGCCACAGAGAGAGAATGGAGGAGAAAAGAGAAGGAGCGAGCAGAGAAGAAAGCACAGGAGGATGCAATGCTTAAAGCTGCTCGCTTGGAGCAGGTTGCCCACAAAGAGCACCTGCTGTCCATGGAGGCCGGCCGGGAGAGGGCCGAGTTTGAGAGGGTGTTGAAGTAAGCAACCAGTCCCCCCATATACTTAGCTTAGTCATCCATTTTTACTACTCCTAAATATTAAAGCCTAACCCTACTCCACTTAAAGGGAAATTTCACTACTTATAATGTGTACAGCCAGGAAGTACTGATGGTCTATATTGTCTATTAACACTTGAACTCCTTTGGTGTAACTCATATTTACAGAGAAAATATTCATTTCCTGTTCAGAGAGCCAGTCCCGCAGTTACTGCAACTACCAGCAAGCATTGCACGAGGACGCAGCCGTCTTGACAGAATGCTACTGCTTCTAATAAGCCCACACTCTCTCTCTCTCTCTCTCTCTCTCTCTCTCTCTCTCTCTCTCTCTCTCTCTCTCTCTCTCTCTCTCTCTCTCTCTCTCTCTCTCTCTCCTATAGTCTCTTAGTTTTTTACTTTTCAATTATGCAAAGTAATCTGACATGATAACGGAGAATAATTTAATCTACGTACATAAAATAAGTTTAGTCAAGCAAATCACCATTGTCTATGTGATGGCATGGTGCTCTAGTGCTGAGCCTTGTGTCGTTTTTGAGTGCAGACTTCCTTTGAGGATTCCTACTCCTATAGCCTAAGATAGTTCAACCAGTATGTAAGGATGGGATTCAAATCCTTGAACCTACTTAAACATGGTTGTGCCATATCCCAGTGGCGGCTGCTGACCAAAATGTTTGGTGAAGCAACTATGAAAAAAAAAAAAAGGCGCATCGGCAATCTCACTTTTTATCTTCTGAATGGTAGCAGCAATGGCTTCAATCAGATCATTTTGTATGGTCTTAGACATCCCAGAAAACACAGTGGACCATTTCAAATGAGCAGCCAGAACATCATCATAGCGGGGAAACACATCTACCGTCTCTCTGTAGTTTCCTTTATTATTGGACTTTTCACTCTCATCATGCCCCCTAAATGCCTGCTCCTTGCGACCCAATAATGACACCTAATCAATCAACCTTTTCAGAATGTCACGGTTTTTCCGGACCATGTCGTTATGCTTTGCAAGTATCAATCCTCACATTTCCCTGCAGACTTGATTGTGTGGCTGCACTGACATGTTCCTTTGATTTTCCGTGAAGCTTAACAGATCTGTCAAAATTTCTCAGATCCTAAAATCCATCCCTTGCAAACTTTGAAGAACACCCATCTCCTGCAGCAGCACACTTAAACATCACGCGAGGCCAGCAAGCGGTTTCTTAGCACACTCCCCATTAGCCACTCCACCTTGCCATACCTAGAACGCTTAAAACCCTGACTTACCGAGCCCACTCTCTGCACCAGCTTGATGGGGGCTTTAGTCTCCCTGTGCCTTCACTCCTAGTTTTTCCTCATAGGAGAAAGTGTTAAAAGATTCCCGCACATTAGGTTAGTGAAGCAGAACACTCACCTGTTTCACCTGAAGAGGGCGCTGTGTTGCACAATACCCACGACACTTTTTTTTAACAGTGCCACTTTTTTTTGTTTGATTCACAGGGGAAATAGTCATTCTAATGAAATGTTGGCATCTAAAAAAGACTTTTTATGTCATTTTTTTTGGTAAAGCACTGCTTCACCTGTTGTCTTATAGAAACCTCCCATGCATCATACTACTGCAGATTTAATCTATATTCAACCTGAAACAGGAACCTAATATCCCTGTGGGTACTATTCTTGTGAAAGTGAGAATCTGCTCCCAGTGAAGCTGCAGAATGTTACTGTATCAAGGTTTTTGTTCCTTTCTTTACTGGTTTTAACTTTAATGTTTGCTTAAGTTTAATGTTAAGCAAACAATAAACGTAAATGTCATTGTCACGGGTCAGGGCCCAGCAGGAGGCCATTGCCAAGCAGAAAGCAGAGGAGGAGAAACAGCAGCAGAGAGCGCTGGGCCATGCAGAAGCTGTCCGCCTGCAGGTGAAGGAGCGGGAGCTGATGGCTGTGGCCAAGCGCAGGGACTTCTTCAAAGAAGGGGACCAACTGGACGAGGAAGCCCGCCACAGACGCATCCGCCTCGACGAAATCAAGAGGAAGAAGCTGATGGAGCTCAAGTAAGCACAGGATGGACAGCATGGCGGCACGGTGGCACAGTGGTTAGCACTGTTGCCTCACAGCGAGAAGGTCCTGGGTTTGAACCCCGGGGTTGTCCAACCTTGGAGGTCATCCCAGGTCATCCTCTGTATGGAGTTTGCATGTTCTCCCTGTGTCTGACGTGGGTTTTCTCCAGGTGCTCCGGTTTCCCCCACCATCAAAAAGACATGCATGTTAGGGTTAGTACTCCTGTGTGTGCCCTTAACTGAGGCAAGATGAACTGGAGTTGGTCCCCCAGCACTGCACGCCAGCTGCCCACTGCTCCTAGTTACACAGCTAAGATGGGCTAAATGCAGAGCATAATTTCCTTATGGGGATCAATAGAGTATATCAACAAAAAAACAAAAAAAATGAAGGGCATAGTTCAGTGATATGATTGTCCGCTTTCCATTTGGGCACTGGTTTTCAACTCTGCTGGGTATTCAGCCAGTCTAATCAGGGAGGTTTTTTTCCCAACCTGACACAACAGAAACAGGGGGCTGTGGTGGGTGGTGGTGGTGTTGCATTAGATTGCACATTACTGAGATAACTGCCATTGTTTAGATCAGTTAGCCTGAGTCCAATAAAGCTTCCATTCTTGTGCTGTAACTATTATGAAACTGAGCCACAGCAATATAGTTTGCGCCTCCAGTTATATACATATACAGATGGGTGACAAATGAAAGGAAAAATCTGAATGCTTGACCCCTACAATGAGGGGGTCCTGGGACTCTGTTGTGCTGTGGGGGCATTTTCCTGGCATGGTTTTGGTCCACTTGCCCCCTAGAGGGAAGGGTCACTGCAAATCAATACAAAATTATTCTGACCTTATCTTATGGTAAAACATTTCTATCCTGATTAGCATGGTCTCTTCCAGGATGCTGCTGCCCCCATTCACAGGGTAGGAGGGGTCACTGAATGGTTTGATTAGGATGAAAATTAATCATATACTATGGCCTTCACAGTCACCAATCTCAACCCAACCAAACACCTATGAGAAATTTTAGACCAGCGTGTCAGAAAGTGCTCTCCACCACCATCGTCAAAACACCAAATGAGGGAATATCTTTTGGAAGAATGCCGTTCATCCCTCAAGTAGAGTTCAGAGACTTGTAGAATCTTTGATAAGGACCACTGAAGATGTTCTGGAGGCTTGTAGTGGCCCAACACCTTACTAAGACACTTTGTGTTGTGTTTTCCTTTCATTTGTCTGTATATTGCAGTATGTTACCTATTTTAAGACATTTGTAAATGTTTTTATAAAGCAACTAAGCTTGAAATCTGTGTGTTTGTAGGGCTGCAGGACTGCCTGAGAAATATTACAGTAAAGTGGAGCGGAAGGCCTTTACCTTACCTGCTTTGATTCACTAGTGGGGCAACTCGGATCCAGAATGAAGATTGGAGAAAAAAAAACATCACTCCATCACTGATGAATGAGCAAAAAATAAAGTTAGTTTGACCGCAAGTGTAGCGTTATTGTAAGAAATGTACTAGTTAAGGAGTATATTTGCATTATTGTGTTACCACAGCTTTTGGTCATTGGTTTTTACTGATCAAGTTGAAGATTGTGTGCTCCCCTCAGCTGATCCTGAGGGATTTCTTCACTTTTTTTTTGAGAGAAGTTTTCCTTCCCCCAATATTTTGTTCTTCATAAACCAAGTTGATATTGTGCCCTTTTAACATACTTTGGTCAATCATTTGTTGTGTTTACTGATCATTTTAAATCTTGCTTGAGGATAGAAAATGAAGCTTAAGGACATTCAGGGTTAAAAAGAGGAGGATGTACACTTTGTGTGAAACACCATTCTTAAAACGTCCAAATGTACCTAAGTGGTCTTTATCTGACCCCTCAGTACAAAAAAATCAAAATGCAAGTCATACTATATTAAGTTGGTAACACTCCATACAGAAGCACAATAATCGGTCCCTGTCACACAGATACACTCCAAATTGAGTTGGTCCAATTTTTTATTTATGCTAGTATTTCCTCTTCAGTTAGATCAAATTCTTCCACTTAATTCAGTGACAGATCATCTTTACTCTTAATATGCAAGACAACAGAAAAGGAATCCAATCTCATGGGAGGGTTAAGATGACCACCTCTCGCCGCTCTGATGGCCAAGCGGAATAACCCGCCGTTCTTGCAATCCGCTCGTCATGTGGCTGGGAGGTTCGTATCCCAGACTCGCCGTAACCGGTCATGGCCAGAGCGTCCATAGTGTAAGGGATTCATTAGGCCACCCTTACCTGAGGGATTGAGGGTGTAGATTGGTGTAGTGTTCGGGGACTCGTCGTTCTCCAGCAGCCCTTCTGGCCCATCCGGGCGCCTGCAACCGAAAGCATTCTCCCTACGTCTCCTTTGCGGCCTGAAGGTAATGCAATCCATGCGAGGCTTCAGTGTGTAAAATAGCGAGAGCAGCCGACACGAGTTTGAAGGAAGCTGATGTTGAGACTATCTCCTTCCTGTGGAAACGTGAGCCAGGGGGGTTATTCGACAAGAGTTCCAGCCATATGCCATTGGGTTAATCGGGTGGGATAAGGGGAAAAACTAGAAAAAAAATGACAACCTCTCTCTCTCTCTCTCTCTCTCTCTCTCTCTCTCTCTCTCTCTCTCTCTCTCTCTCTCTCTCTCTCTCTCTCTCTCTCTCTCACACACACACACACACATCTTAAAACTCCATAAAGCTACACTTGGTGCAGAATATACGATTGTCAATTAGTGTTGATAGCTACAGCCATCCAAATGGCAATATATGTTCAAATATTATACGTGACTTTTTCTACTCAGAATATACAATGATGAAATGCATTATACAAACAAGAGACATTGTAAGCTGTTGACATGATCAGTACATCAAAATTAAGAGCTTTCTACATTAATTCCTTGTCACGACAGCGTGCAAATCTAATGCTGCTGCCAACTAAATGTTTTAGTAAGTCCACTTTGCACAAAAATACACCATTAAAAAAACCCATCATCTAGACATACACAAAGAAGAAAATGTTCTTAATTAAAAGTAGTCATAAATATGGAATGTGGAAAGGCAAACCTGACATATGGCAAAGATGGATAAAGACCAGATTGAAATAACAGACCTTAAGAGGCAGGTTGAAGCTACATCAACAGTGCTATTTGCTACTATACCCACTTTATCTGTCCAAGACAGGTAGCTAAATGGAAGGACTTAGAACAAAATCAAATAAGTGTACCTACTACTACTACCACTACTACTACTACTACTACTACTTTTGGCTGCTCCCGTTAGGGGTCGCCACAGCGGATCATCCGTTTCCATCTCTTCCTGTTCTCTGTCTCTTCCTCTGTCACACCAGCTGATAGAGGAAGAGATGGAAATGGATCATCCACTGTGGCGACCTGCATGTCCTCCCTCACCACATCCATAAACCTCCTCTTTGGCCTTAGTCTTTTCCTCTTCCCTGGGAGCTCCATATTCAGCATCCTTCTCCCAATATAACCAGCATCTCTCCTCCACACATGTCCAAGCCATCTCAATCTTGCCTCTCTTGCTTTGTCTCCAAACCGTCCAACCTGAACTGTGCCTATACTATACTCATTCCTAATCCTGTCCTCTCCCGTCTATATTGGGAGACAAAACTCTGAAAAAAAATAAAAATAGATAAATTGACTAACTGGATTGTAACCCCTCTAAACAGTTGGCATAGAAAACATAGCGATCTGAAATTTGAAAGAAATTACACAAATGTTACGCTGAGTAGCATGTGATACAGATTTCACACCAGCCGAATTGAACAGCAGATTTAAACATTGGACTCTGCTGGAGCTTCCTGCTCCTCTTAGCCCCATCCCTCCTGCTGCTTCTTCTGCACACACACCTCCACTCATTCGCCAATCAGCACCTGCCAGCTGTCCCCACCAGTACACTGTCTCCACCCACTGGCACTCCCCCTGCATTATCCGTCAGTCTCTCAGTTGCTCATTCTGCCACACGTTGCATGTCTGTTTCATTACCCCAGTATATATCGTTCTTTCGGACTTGTGCCGTTTCCAAGGGCAACGCGACGCCGGGCGCCATCTTCCAAGGATCAGAGGCATTGTTTATATTTGCACAAACGTTACCTAGCTAACGTTAACGGTATGGATCATTAATCATTGTATCACAGCGAGCTAAATTGAGTATAGCTAACTCAAATCGTATCCAAGTACAACGTTAGCCAATGTTATCATCATCCATCTAACGCAGTTAGACAATCAGTTTAACAGTTCTGTGCCTGTGAGACTGTACAGTAATGTTAGCTACGTAACATTAGCTAACGTTGTGTGTGTGTGAGAGAGAAAGGAAAGCTTATCTTTGTGAAAATGCAAAGAACACACTAACATTGTCACCGAAATGTATTTGAACGTGATCGATTTGTGTCTCACTGCTGCAACCCAGGCCATCCTGTGCCTCTTGGTTAAGTCCTCTATGTTCTTTCCTTCGTTTCTCTTCCAAGAGGGGAAAGAAAAAAAGCGTAACCCATTCTCGAGTTTAATACCACAGTCAGGATTTCTCAGTCATCTGTATTTTGAGTTCCTAGTATAGACTATGTGTTTCCTTCTTATTCCTGTCCCTTCCTATTCTCGAGGCTGGCGTAGATGTTGGGTCACTCCTAGGCGCTGTGACCCTACCAATCTCATCTATCCCACTCTCTCTACTCACGGTGAGTAAGTGGTGATGGGAGGGCTCTGGAATTGCCAGTCTGCAGTGCCGAAAGCTGAGTTTATCTTAGGCTATGCATCCTTGCTCTCCCTCAACTTTCTTGCGAGACCTGGATCACGCCAGAAAACACTACCACACCCGCAGCTCTGTCAGATGTGTACTCTTTTTCTCACACTCCCAGAGCTGGGAGGCAGGGTGGTGGTACTGGCCTGCTAATCTCCCTGAAACGGAAATACCCTCTTGTTTCCATTCCACAATTTTCTCCACCCTCTTTTGAATTTCATGTTGTTACTGTCTCTTATCCAGTCAAACTCACCATTGTGATTGTGTACCGCCCACCAGGCCCCTTGGTGAGTTTCTGGAGGAGCTTGACACATTTGTCTCGCACTTCCCTGTTGATGACTCTGCACTTATCCTTCTCAGTGACTTCAACATCCACACTGACAAGCTAGATCCTCTTCTCTCTTTCCTCTCCTCCTTTGACCTTCACCTCTTACCCTCTCCTCCTACCCATAAGGCCCGCAACCAGCTGGACCTTATCTTTACTAGACACTGCCCTATTTCGAATCTCTCTGTTACTCCCCTCCGGCGCTCTGATGACTATTTCATGTCCTACTCTCTTGCCCGCTCTTCTCCCCTCTCAGCCCCTCCCGCTACCCACATGGTTTCCACCCGCAGACACCTCCTCTCTCTCTCCGCCGCTGATCTTTCTTCCTCTGTTACCTCTCTCCTCCCTACACCTGAATCTTTCTCTCTCCTACCCCCTGACACTGCTACTGATCTTCTTCTCTCTACCCTCTCCTCTTTTCTGGACAATCTCTGTCCCCTCACCTCTAGGCCTACATGCCCAACTTCACCTGCCCCTTGGCTGTCCAACTCAGTACATACTGACAGACGGAGCCTAAGAGTGGCAGAGCGCAAATGGAGAAAAGGCAAACTCCCAGAGGACCTTCTCAACTTCAAATCTCTTCTTTCCACTTTCTCCTCCTCCCTTTCTGCTGCTAAGGCTGCCTTCTATCGCTCTAAAATGCTATCCTCTGCCTCTAATCCTAAGAAACTCTTTGAAACCTTCTTTACACTCCTTCAACCCCCATCACCTCCTCCTACTTTCTCCCTTCTCCCTGAATCTATCTTAGCATCTAATTACTACCACTAAACAAGTGCAAAAATATGTATGATGGAAGAGGAGAGACAAACTCCACAACTTCGTGAAGCTCTTGGCTTGATAATCACTATTTTAACAACACCCGGTGTCATAAAGCCATAGCAAGTGCAACAAACACGGTTAGTGGTAGTGTGGAACACGGGGGTGTGGAAGATGAACTGAGACATGCATTCCGGCCAGGCACTAGCAGTAATCTCCGATTGCAGCCATCAGTGGTGCCATCACGAGAGAGCCATGCAGAGCAGCAACAAACAGGGCAGCTACAGTGCAGCGCTGGCTGCACTTTGTGTGGATGTCTCTGCCAAGTAATAGAAAGATCTCAGCCGCAGAGTCAAGAGGAGGAACCTTGTCAGCTACAGGATTGAGGATTTCGTCCATATTATTGGGAATTAGGTTGCACTCACTAAGGGTTGGCAGTGGTAGGTGAAGTTTCCCGTGAGCTGACTCCATCATGAATCCAGTGACCTTCCTTCCAGCAGTGTCTGTAGTTCCTGAGCACGTTTTGAGGGTGTAGGGACTAGTATCACTCTGGATATCAAACATGTCAAAAAATGCTTATCTAGCTAGTGACACATTGCTTTGATCATCTAGTATCACGTATGTCCTCATCTTTGCTCAGGGTGCCCCTTCGGATAAACGTTGACCAGACAGATTTTCGAACAGGATTTGCCTTGAAGAACCTCACCACAGACCCCTGTGCATGAGGAAATTGCTATATCTGAAATATGTTCAGTCGGCTCCCTACCATGTTCTGCAGCAGGTGCATTGGAACTCGCAGCCCAGGGTGCTGGTCCTGCATGAAGTGCTGAGATGTGTTGGTCACTGTTGCATTCTGAACAATGGGTGACGGCTTTACACTCCTTAGCCTGGTGTGTTGTCAAAGCACAACATTTAAAACATATGGAGTTCTCCATCAGGAAGCGCCTTCAATCAGTGGGTGACGTTTCTTGAAAACCTCGACATTTCCTGAGGGAATGAGGTTTTTTGTGGAAAGGACACTGTCTATCTCGGTCCATAACAGGCCCTTTATAGGAGTCTGAGGAGGAGGGATTTCCTACTTCAGTTTTGCTGACTGATATGGGAGGTTTGATTTTCCATTGTTTGGGTGAAGACCCATCACCTTTGAACGCAGCTGAGCTGGAGGTAGGGAGAGCAAAGCTAGGATCATTCGTCATCTCTGCATAGTCGAACACGAAGTCTGTGAAGAATGAGAAAGCGGGGTATGGAACGTGATGCTCCCTCTTATAGCGAGACCCCAGAGTTATCAACTGTTCTTGGATGTTGTGGGGCAATTTCTCTACAATAGGGTTTATTCCCTTTGCTGAGTCCTGGTAAATAACCCTCATGCTTTGCCACTTCGATTTCTGGAAGCAGATCTCCAAGTTCTTGAAGCTTCTGGTGATCTCTACTTGAAAGCTTTGGGAAGTGGTCCAATCTATTGAAGAGAGAAGCTTCAGTTGCCTCTGGAGAGCCATAACACCTGTCTAGCCTCCGCCAAAGCATGTCCAAACCCATAGACGGATTGTTGACGTGAACTGCTCTTATCCTCTTGGCATGGTGCAGTGAATCCCCACCAAGCCACTTAATGAGCAGGTCCATTTCCTCGCTAGGTTTGAGGTTTAGCCCCCCTACAGCATTATTAAAGCTAGAATTCCAGGACAGGTAACTAGCAGGCTGGTTATCAAACACTTTCAGTCCAGCCGTGACAAGATCTCGACGAGCCAAATACGCAGATAAGTCAGATACACCTGGTATCTCTGATCGTGAGCCATGTGGAAGCTGGTTTGCTGAGTTTGAGTGATGCTGTGTACGGAAGGCGGGGACATTCACATCTGTTTGAACGAATGCAGCAGCTGAGAGATTTGTCCTCTGACGGGTTTGCTGCACGGCTTCAGTAGGATAGGCTGAGGGATCTGACTGCCGTGAATTTCGACTGTCATGTTGACCTTCAATGTCTGAAAGGCGTCTATGTTGTATACGAGGAGCCTCTGTTCCTTCGTCAATTTGCGCTGTAGCATAATTTTGACGGGAGCCAAAATGTGCTTGGATGTACTCACCGGATCTGGTGGACTTTAAAACTGCTCAAATCATTTACAAAGTGTTAAATCATACAGTACCCAACAGTATCCAGGGGTTGTTCCAGTTGAGGGAAAGTAATAATGACCTGAGAGGAATATGTACGTTTAAACAAAACCCAGTAAGGACAAATGCAAAATATCATTGTGTCACAACCAAAGGTGTCAATATATGGAATCATTGCAGTGATGAAATGAAAACATGTGAATCAATAATCAAATTTAGAAGACTCTTTAAGGATAATGTTTTGAGCAGATATGGGATAGAGCTGTGACATCTTGTGTGAGTTGTTTTGATGTTGCTCTGCACTTGCTTTGTTCTTGTTGTGTTGAATGAATGATCTTTGTATGGTTTACTAGATAGACGTCATGGTCACTGGTGGTAGATGATTGAGTTTTCATTTAAATCACACAGTTCACTGTTGAAATACTAAAATGGAAAAAGGGGGTAGGACTAGAAATTTTTTTTAAAACTTCTGCCTACTCCTTTTCGAGCTGCCGAGATTTGAAACAAATGTTTGATGATAATATTACTTGTTTGTTTTGATTTTTTTCTCTTTTGTTTTCTTTTATTATACATTTTAATTTTTATTTAACGTTCGAAATAAACAAAATAAATGATAATAAATAATCAACGCTCTCTGCTTAGTGACCGAGCAAAAAATCGAAACAGCGCCCCCTAAATCTCCTTAGTGGCCAAAAATGGAACTGATCAGTAATGTTAAGGCTTACCATAGAGAATGAATGGGAAAATTTAAGAGGTAAGCTTAACTATAGCAGGCCGCGCGCGGTCGGTCACACTAGACTTAGTATGATTTGATAGTTGACCATACATAACCAGTCACAAAGAAAAATTACAAATTACAAAAAAAAATCATAAAAATGACAAAGAAAAAAATATAACACGTCGTCAGAGATTATGCTATATAGCTTACAGCTAGCCGCTCACAGGCAGCCAGTTCCCGTAGTGTAGTGGTTATCACGTTCGCCTAACACGCGAAAGGTCCTCGGTTCGAAACCGGGCGGGAACAGCATTTTTCGCTTTTGGATCCGACAGCGTTCTAAACATGTCAAATTTTTACGTTGACATTTAATGTTTACAAACCTGTAGAGTTAGGAGGACACCGGGTCAAGCCCGGTTAAATCAAAGTCCTAACTGGGTATTTGCTCCACTTACCTATGTATTAAGCCAGCTACAGAACAAATATGCGTGAATGAGAGGGAGGACAGTGAAATGGTGTGGATGCAAGGAGTGGAGGTGATACGTAGGAGTTTAAATGCTTGGGGTCAACTGTCCAAAGTAACGGGGAGTGCAGAAGAGAGGTGAAGAAGAGAGGGTGGAGTGGGTGGAGAAAAGTGTCAGGAGTGATTTGCGACAGAAGGGTACCAGCAAGAGTTAAAGGGAAGGTTTACAAGATGGTTGTGAGACCAGTGATGTTATATGGTTTGGAGACAGTGGCACTGACGAAAAGACAGGAGGCAGAGCTGGAGGTGGCAGAGTTGGAGATGCTGGGAGTGACGAAAGACAGGATTAGGAACGAGTATATTAGAGGGACCACTCAGGTTGGACGGTTTGGAGACAAAAGCAAGATTGAGATGGCTTGGACATGTGTGGAGGAGAGATGCAGGGTATATTGGGAGAAGCATGCTGAATATGGAGCTGCCAGGGGAGAGGAAAAGAGGACGGCCAAAGAGGAGGTTTATGGATGTGGTGAGAGGACATGCAGGGGGCTGGTGTGACACAGGACGGTGCAATGGAAACGGATGATCTGCTGTGGCGACCCCTAATGGGAGCAGCCGAAAGTAGTAGTAGTAGCAGCAGTAGTATGTATTAAGACAGCTGATTCTAAACACCACTCTCTAGCAAGGTAGAGGAAACTAGTAAAGTGAAATCAGCTGGTTAAGTGCATGTGTAAGGCAAATGCACGGTTAGTACTTTAACTTGCTTGACCCGGTTCTCCCACCTCTGCAAATCTGCCATTGGTTATGTTCATTATGTAAAAATCTTTAAGGATGTTGCACAAAACTTTAATCTTAGCACATTCTGTGAAGCCCCTGAGAAAGACCACATGTTAATGTCTTTATGCAGGCTCAATAATCCAGGTAAAATAAAATCTAAGAAAGTTGAATCAGTTCATCTGGATACAATGTTTATTGACAGAACCGTTTCATCACTCATTTAAATGACCTCTTCAGAAATCCTCTGTGAGTAGTACACATGGCCATTGAAACTCTAGTATATGTTCACGTCTATTTGCATATGAAACTGATCGCTGGTTTCGGTTGTTATGCAACCGTGTTGTTTATAAGGGTGGGGATACCTACTGTAAGTTTCGACTGAAGAGGTCACTTAGGCGAGGCAGGTTTATTTGTATAGCACCTCATCATTCCAGAGGTCATTCAAAGTGCTTTACAGGCAAAAGATACATATATATATATATATATAAGCTTAAAATAAGATAAAATAAAAGTACAGACAAGTTTAAAGATGAGTTAGTAAAATAAATAAAAGTGCAATAAAAACTGATTAATCAAATGTAACAACAATCGGAGTAGAATATATATAAAAATAGCATAATATACAAAACACACACACACACACACACACACACACACACACTTAGAACTTAGCTGGAGGCTCTTTTAAAAAGTAAGGTTTTTAACCTGTTTTTAAAAGTGTCCAGTGTGGGGGCCTCTCTCAGGTCCTCAGGCAGGGCGTTCCATCTACTTGGGGTGTAAATACAAAATGCAGCTTCCCCTGCTCTTGACCTAGCACGAGGGATGGTTAAAAGAGCACTGTGGACTTGAGAGTTCTTGCTGGTTTGTAAGTAATTCGCATGTCTTTTATATAGTGTGGTGCAAGGCCATTTAATGCTTTGTATACAATTAACAGCATTTTAAAATCGATTCTAGTTTTGACAGGAAGCCAATGCAGAGATCTAAGAACAGGTGTAATGTGCTCATACTTTTTAGTTCCTGTGAGAACACGTGCTGCCGCATTTTGAATTAACTGATTTTGGGAGGTCGGTGAATAGTCTAGTCTACTTGTTATAAATGCATGGATTAATTTCTCGGTCTGATTCTGATAGAAAGCCCCTTAGTTCTGAACTGTTTTTAAGATGGTAGAAGGCTGATCTTGTGAGATGATTGATGTGGCTCTTAAAATTCAGATCACTGTCTATGATTACACCAAGGCTTCTAGCTTCAATTTTGCACTCCAGAGACAAAGAGCTGAGATAAGCTGCAATTCTGTCTCTGAGTCTTTGCACCAAAAATAAGTATTTCTGTCTTGTCTTTGTTCAACTGTAAAAAGTTCTCCGACAGCCATAGATTAATATCGTCAATACACTGAGTTAGGGAATGTATGGGATCTAGGTAATCAGGAGATAGGGATATGTACAGTTGCTAATCATCTGCATAATTATGGTAATTCACTTTGTGTTTCTGTTTTAACATGTGCGAGTGGGAGCATATAGAGATTGAACAGCAATGGTCTTAGAATTTAACCTTGGGGTACCCCACACATTATACCCACTTTGTCCGAGGAAAAGTCTCCAACTGACAAAGAATTGCCTTACCTTTAGATAGGTTCTAAACTAGTTGAGAACCGAGCCAGAGAGGCCGACCCATTTTTCTAATCTCTCTAGCAAAATGTCATGATCAACAGTGTTGAAGGCGGTACTGAGATCCAGGACCACAAGAATAGATAGTTTTTTAGAATCTGTGTTCATAAGCAGCTTTGATAAGTGCTGTTTCTGTGCTATGATGAGATGGAAAACCTGATTGATAAATGAGTAGAAGGTTGTTTGATATTAAATAGTTATTAACTTGTGAATAAACTTTTTTTTAAGTATTTTGCTGAGGGATGGTAAGTTGGAGATGGGCCTATAGGTGTTCAATAGCTGTCACATCAAGGTTGCTCCTCTTCAGAAGCGGCTTAATGACAGCTGTCTTAAGTGCTGCAGGAAATATACCTGCCTGAAGAGAGCATTTAATAATTTCTAAAACATGTGCTAAGCAATAAGAAACATTTTTTTTAAAAATGTGGTAGGGAGAGGATCCGAGCAGCAGGTGGAGGACCTGAGCTGCCCAACAATATTGTCTAGACTTTTAAGGTCCAGCAGGTCAAAGTGAGACATGGCGCTAGTGATATTTCTTGCGACCTTGAGGTTAGGTTTATTACTGAATCTTGAGGCACTAATGTTCTGTCTAACGGCAATAATTTTGTTATTGAAGAATGTAGTGAATTGCTCACATTTTTTTCAGTCGGCAGTGTAACAATATTGTTATGTGGTGCTTGTTTCCATACGGACTTTTTAGAGTGGAACACTTGTGAAGGGCGGTGGGCTGTTTTCCACGGTTACCATTGATGGGGGGCCTCCGATGGCATAGGGCAGAGCGGTTGAAAAAACAGAGTGGCGACACGCCCATAGGCTCCCATTGTAAAAAATGGCGGAGACTTTTCCGTGCAGCTTCCGGGTTATGGGGACCATGAATAGTTCCAAACATTTGATATTCACAGCATTGCTTTCCATTGCGTATCAAGCCATTTCAGCAGTAAGTTGATACGTTAGGAGGTAAGATTTTTGATAATTCACTCCATTTACTGCATTACCTGTCATTAGTATAGTAAATACTGTTATTTTTATATGTGCTCAACATTATCTGTTCAACATTTTAACTTAATTATTGTTAACGCAAAGACTGAACTAGGTCCACTACCGGGCTAGCCTGTTCAACATTTTAACTTAATTATTGTTAACGCAAAGACTGAACTAGGTCCACTACCGGGCTAGCATGTTTGAAGAATTTCTGTCAAATCAGTTTTTAATACATCAAGTAATGAAGGTTAATGTAACCGGTTATTTTCTTGCCCGGTGCGGGATTCGACACGGGTGTACTGCACCACAAGGCGACATCACTAACCGCTCGGCTAAAGGGTCAGACCCGTTAGCTCGGGGCTAATGTGCGTTATTAGTAGTTTACAGTCGTCACTCTCCCCGGAAGCGCACCCTCGCGCTTTGTTATTCCCGCGCTCCGAAGAGTCTTCTGAGGATCTGCACACTTCCGGATCCCACCGCTGCCACCAATGTAACCGGTTATTTTCTTGCCCGGTGCGGGATTCGATACGGTGTGTACTGCACCACAAGGCGACATCACTAACCGCTCGGCTAAAGGGTCAGACCCGTTGGCTAGGGGCTAACGTCTTTTATTAGTAGTTTACATGAACATTAAGTAGGAATGTAGGTTTATAATTACAGGTTGTTAATGATTACAGGTTGTTAATACACCTGAATGAAATTATTGTATGAAATGTATGGACAAGTAGGACTTTGGCGATCTGATACTTGCTAGTTAGCTCGATAGTTTTACACAAAATATGAGGGAAATCCTACACTATATATAACATTTAATTCAGTTATTTCCATTATGTTCCATCGATGTTCTGGTTATCAACGGGTCTGTGATGGCAGTTTGCTGTATTGCTACCATATATTGTTACACTTGAATAAAATTAATGTCACTATATTTGGCTAATCTGCTATTGATTTGTTAGCTCGTTAGCATAGTTTTAAGTTTTTTTGAAATGGAACTCGTGAGCTCGTGATCAGGACATGCACAGTCGTGTACAGAACTCGTGAACTCTGCGCTCTCAGCAAACTTCCACTTTCGAGGTTTTTGATATTGGTAGGGCGTTCAACTGGTGAACAAGGTAAACACACCATATGACAACAACAGGAGAAGGTAGGAGGTAAACCGAGAATGTGTTCTTTCTGGAACACATTTCATTACCATCGTTTTCCTAATTAATTTGTGGCGAACATTGCATATGTTGAGAGAGGTTGCCGTGGTCATTGTGTATTATTCAGGTGGACATTTATTGTGAGTGTGCAGGGTTATTTACTCTGATATGTATTGTACGGATTATTGTATGGATAACTATAAAGGACAGATTGCTCATGTTATGACTGAGTTGTAAATGCCACTGCTCAGTTCACACTCTACAATATACGAAAAATCAGATCTGACACAACATGCCACACAACTTGTGCAGGCTTGGATAATTAATACGCTATCAAAAGTTTGTGGTTCTTCTCACAGATCGCTACAATGCATTCATTTGTTGTTTCTGGAATAGCAGAGCAGCTTGAGCAGAGGACACAATGCTTTGGCCGGGTATAGCGTCAATGTTTGCTCATAGTTCATTAATTAGGCATATATCTTGTCATAAAACAAACAAACAAAACAGGCCTTGTAAACAACTCTTTATGTCCATAGGCAGCACCCAAAAAAATTCAGGGAAGCGGGCCCTTTATTCAGTCAGCGGACAGTCTTTTTACGATAAGTATGGCGTATTTAGTGTGTTATTTCATTTGAGTCAGTATGGATAACTTTAAAAAAGCAATCAGGTTCATTATATTATGAGAATAAAGATATTCGGTTTCACCCTCACAACCCCCGCAACCTACCTCTTCCGTTCCCTCTGGGCCTCCACGGCGCTTGGCTTCGCCTGAGTTTCCACTCCTCACCATCAGAGCTGGGGCGCGTTCACGTTCCCCATCACCGGACTCAGTCCCTGAGGTTCCCAGCACCTCCCAGCGGGCACGGCGCGCCCTACGGCGCCTCTGATGCCATCTGCTGGCAGAAGGGCAGCATGGCTCTGCATTTCCCCGGCCACTCATTCACCAGCTGTGCCCCATCTAGTCATCTCAGCTGTTCCCCATCTGCAATCCCTTCAACCCCTACAAGAACCTGGTCTTGTCTCTACTCATTGCCAGATCTTCCCCTAGCATTCCTATGACCTGTTGTGCACAGCCGGCTCGCCTACCTACCAACCAGCCTCCTTGGACTACTACTTTGGCTTTTGAACTTGGAGTACTACTTTGGCTTTTGAACTTGGCGTACTACTTTGGCTTTGAACTCGGACTACTACTTTGGCTTTTGAATTCAGACTACTCCTCGATTCCCCTTTGCCTACGGACTTGGCACTTTTGCTGGTACATGCACACTTCCACAACACCCAACGCTCCATTCACATATTACACACACTTAGGATAATTCAAACTAACACATTGCTAGACACATGACTGCCGGTCACTACACTTAGCATATTCACACACCCCACAAACAAAACTACCTGAACACCATACACATCCCTTATTATTTTCTCCTTTTACTTTTCATTAAATGTTACTAAAAGTCCTCCACCTCCCGAGTGGTCGTCTGGGTCCTCCTGAAGATGTTCCATCCATTGAATAACGTTTATTAACAGTTAATGACCAGAGATTGGAAGCAATTGGATTGAAAGGCATTGAGGCTAATTAAGCAGTTAGGAATGTATTTTTACAAATAAGTTTGTTGACCACAATAGGTGTGGTCACTGGCCATTGCAGTAACCATTGCTGGCAGGATTCTCAGTGAAGGGGCCTTCCTCCTGTTAGGCCTCAGGCGATGCACAAATATTGTGGGCATAGCGTCAGCCCTCAACTTCATTTGGATTTTTTTTTTGTGGCAATGAATTGTCAAATTCAGTGTCCACCCATATTCCAGACATCCCCTTTAATCATTGTGCTCTCCATTTAAAAGTGTAAAAAAAACCCTTTGTTGATCACAAGTAGCTTGTCTTTCACCTGTGTAAACACAACTTAATTGACAGTTTTCTGTTGTTGTAGTCTCTTCTGATTGTCAGGTTGCTTCTGCTGACCATTGCCAACCATTTCTTCCTTCTGTCCATATTCTTTGGGAAGCCATACGTACATCCACACTCCTTTTCTTGGACTGATTGGTGCATCCAAATGCCGCACAGCCAACCATGGTATGAAAATTGATCTATAAAATGATTAATGTAGCCATTGCTGTCAGACAATAGTGCAGACCACAGAGCAAGTGACAACCTCTTCCTATCCACTCATGTCTCCCTGACTTGGATAAGGTGAGATGCCGGAGGTCATAAGACCAGGAAAACAAATCCTCACAGAAAATGGTGTATTGATTGTGTTACCTTTTGATATAGTTTTGTTCTCTTATGAACACCAATACCAGTGGTGTTGGAGTGTTCTATTCAACTTTGTGTGTTTGACACCCTTTCTTTTTTTGGTAGGCCTCACTGTGCTGAGTACTTGCAGAAGATCCAGCATTCATGAGAGGTGTGGTGCCCCTCTGCACCCTGGCCAACTGGCCTTGCAGTGGGATTGCACTGGCAGTTGGCAGTGTATGGCCATGTAGCCTGGTGTGCCTGTAGTGAGGTGGCTTTGTATTGCTTTTTTGCGGTTTCATTTCCCCACAGTATCCCTCTTTTATTCGTTAGGCTATGGTGGCAACAGGGAGGAATTATTAGTTAGTCACACCTGGTAAGGTGTGCCCAGTACATGGAGACCTACCCTTACCGTACTCGCACTCAATTTTGCCTTGTCATCATGTTTACATTGCCATACCATTTGGAAAAAAAATCTATTTATTGGAAACCTAAGTTTGTGTCAGCCTCCCTCTTATGTTGCAGGCTCACCAGCCAAGCTGTAACATATTATGATTGTTTTCTTGAATGCAGTTTGTTGCCTTGTATTTTTTTGCACTGCTGATCAAACTTTCTTGTTTACTGTGAGCAGTTATTGGTATTTTATTATTCATTATGCATGCTTACATTGTATGTGAAAGTCAGGGCTGTGTGGTGGAGCTAGGGTTACCACCTGTGTCTCATTTAAAAAAAACAAAAAAAAAACGACACCAACACACTGCATGCCCACTCGCTAACACGTTCCAACATCAAATGTTTGACAGATCTTTGACAATGCAGGTAAGTGATGTGCAGTAGATCGAACCCAATAACATAGCTGATGGGTAGTGTATGTCTAAACCTGTTGATAACAGGAATGTAAAGGGAGGTTGATTGATTAAAATAAAGCCCACTACCACAGGAAACTTGGATATGTAATGTGTGCTAACATAGTGTATGCTAACATGAACGAACAAACTCTTTCCCCCGCCGAAAAATAAATCTAAGTAACATGACGTTGTCACTCCGCCACTCCACATACCAAATTAACATTAAAGTATATGCAATAAATGTAAAAGCAGTTAAAAGTACAAAGAGGTGGTTTCATATTTTAGTATTTACCGTTTAATCTCGCACTCGCTGCTGTCTGTCCCATAGGAGAGCGTGACAGCGGGGGGATTTGGAACTATTGACGTGTACATGAACCGCGTGGTGGCGAGATCAAGTGTCGCAACTCTCTCAACGGCTCTGCCATAGGGGGGCTAAGGTGCCGTTCTGCGCATCTTTGCATCACGCCGCTGAGCCGCGCCGTTTCCAACCACGGCCGGAGGTCCACGTGGGTGGGCCATAAATTCGCTAGCCTCCCCCGGGGATCCAGGCGGTTTAGGTTGGACGGGGTTCTCGTCGCTCTCCAGCGTCCCCTCTAGTCCGTCCGGGTGCCTGCAGCTAAGTGAACAGAAAGTATACTCGCTTTGTCTCTCCTCCGCAGCTAAGCAGTGATCTCTCTTCGCAAGGTGGCAGGCAGTGTTACGTGAGGGCTTGTCATTTGACTTGGAGACACGTGTCACGACTATTGTACAAGTTAGTAGACTTGCTAAAAAGAACGACGGCGTATTCGAGGACAACTTGAGATGCTTTATCTCGGTTATTGTGTCAACTTAACATCTTGACAGCCCAGAGCCAACTGCCCTACGTAACATTGGTACACTCGTTCCCTGAGCACGTGCGCATGTAGACATACTAATAAAATAGTCCACCCGAACAGTGCATTCACATGACATCTTCCCTCCTTTTGAGTCGTAGACAGCAACCAAACAACACCAACTGGTAACCCAACAAAACTACAGCCAGAATGAACAACATCAGCACAGCAGGTAAGTACTACTGTAGGTCCAAAGTAACATTCAGCAACGTGCATAACACATTCAATGATGGTTAAACATTTTTCCTTTTGTCAACATTCAATATTTTTTTTTCCAACATTCAAAATATATATGAACTGTTTTCTTGCTCCTTTTTTCTCTTGAGGTTATGGGATAGACTGCCCAGTCACCTCCATAGCTGCCGGAGATTATTCTGCTCCATTGTGGCAAGCTATGCATCAAGTAAACAGTCTTTAAACCTTTCAGGCGGATGGATGACTCCTCCCCTGGAAGTCACCCGAGTTTGATCAGGGAGGTGTCCCGCTGGCTTTGCAGGAACAGTCTCTGATAGGTGAATTTTGAGGTGAGAGCTGTGGTGGTGATGGTTTTTCGCTCACCTGTGGGCTCTCTGTCGCACCTGGCTCTTGATCAGGAAGGAGAGTTGGGCGCAGATGGCGCCAGTTCCTCCGCAGAGTTCCCCGGTCTGTCTGGATCAGGCAGGATCTCGGAGTTGAGTGTGGGCGTTTAACTGTCCCTGCTGTTGTCCAGCCCGACTCATTGTCAAGTTTCACTGCCACGCTCTCCCCTGGACTGAGAGGTGGGAGTTCTCTGACGCTGTGGCGTTTGTTGTAGGCACGCCTGTAGCCCTCTTTCGCCTTGGCATCAGCTTTACGCACCTCTGCGAAGTCTGGCCACTTTGGAGACAGGACTTTGACTGTGGGCACCGTCGTCTTGCTCTGACGGCCCCGCATCAACTGTGCAGAACTGGCACCAAGCACGGCTCCAGGATTTCAGTTTTGGATGGGCCTGGAATTCCCTAGGGGGATCTGGGGGCATGCTTCCCTGGAAGAACATTTTTCAATATTGATAATTTAAATGCATCAATTTGGTGCATTTTGAGACCAAAATCGAGAAGGATAGAATGACAAATGTAATCACAAAAAACCCCTTATAATTCATGCACCATTGACAAAATGAGCCAAAATGTTAAAAATTACTCAGTGCAAAATATATATTGCTTGAACTGCAGCAGTACCATCACTTGCCAACGTTGAAAGCCAGTGAGTGACCATTTTGAACTATAATTCTATCACTGACCGACCAATAGAGGGCGCAACAGGTCTGTGACCTGTTGACAAAGATGCAATACACGAATAAAATAAACATATTTTGGATTAAAATGGATAAAGGTGACATGTTTGCAACACATACCTGGGGCTCAGAGGTGGAAAGTAACGAAATACATTTACTCACGTTACTGTATTGAATACTTTTTTTGTGTATTTTGTATTTTTTAAGTACAATTTAAAATCGGTATTTTGTATTTTACTTGAGTACGTTTTGACTCAAGTATTGTACTTAGTTACTTTTTAAAACCTATCCGTTACTGAGTAAAAATAACAATTCAACCTACAGGGGAAAAATACGCGCCAGAACCATAGACAGTAAACCAATGGCCAGAACCAACAGTGACAAATGATGATGTGATTAGCACTGGCGCGTGAACATAGAGGGCGCGCGCGGACAAGCTAGGTTAGTGGGCGCGAAGTTTTTAGTTTCTAGTGCTAGAATGGGGGTCGACAAAGCAGGCACGGCCAGCGGTCGCGGTCCAGAAGACCCGGACCTAGAAATAATAGATGAAGCTCAAGCTGAAACATCGAAGTCTGTAGAACTAGATGCAGAAAAAAAATCCTTGGCCACATTTGGAAGATTTCTTTTTGTTCAAGCGTAGGAAAGGCAACAGCATCATCATGCAGTGCAAGATGTGCCTCCCAGCAGTGAAGTACCTGTCTGCTTTCAACAACTCCACTTCAAATCTGCAGAAGCATGTTTTGGTAAGTATTTCTGCTGTCTCATTAGTAGTTTTATTTAATATAGCTGTTATGTCTGCACACATCGACAGTGCTGCATTTGATTTGGTGCTGTTCTATTGTGCTGGGATCGATTGGTGATGCCTGCGGGCTCTGGGTTGTTTGATCGGGTCTGCCTTTGATGCTGTGTCAGTCTAAATAAAGAATGCCACGGAGAGGTTGTGTCGAGCGACAGCGCTGTGTCCTGACGTGATTTAAAAATACAATAATAGCCAACCCAGGCTCACCCCATTTCGTGGGCATTTTTATGCTAGCACCTGCAACCATTGACAGTAGAAGAAACCCACAGCTAGCCAGCACATTCTAATTAGCTGCTATGCTAACATAATCAAACGTGACACATCATTAAGTACCAAATGAACTCGCTCCAGCCGACAATCCGCATGTTTATCGTACTTCAAACAGATACAAAACGCGTAATGTATATTTGCAGTCTGTTTAAGTCTTTAGGACATTGGCTAAATTTGCATAACAGCTAGCCCCTGGTACTTGAATATGTAAAGGCTAGCTGTTAGTTGCTAGTAGTCTTGAGTGGACTCGGGGAAATTAGCCTTGGTTAAATTTAGCTGCTATGAATAGTCGGTGTTACCCCGTCGAAATTGCCACGGGTTTCAATTTGATTGTGTCTTTGAATTTACAGTCAAATCAAATGTATCAACTGTGTTAACAGAGAGGGTTGTAGTGTGAGGCACTTTGCCTAACCAACATTACAGGGCACTCAGCGCTCCTCCACAATAGGCGGGGAGCTAAGGGGCCTTACCGTCTGACCATGCTGAACATGTTAACAAATGTTAACATTGAAAATGTTGGGTTGCATTTCATGTTTCAGGTACTCAATGCATTTCAATGTATTTCCCTCCATTGGAAATGCGTTACAATTACAGGAACATGACTCTCCATGAGCAAGGGGAAAGTGTGACATCTGTCTTTGCAAGTTTAATCACATCTAGTGATAAATGTATGGTTTTAGTGGTATTATTGGCTTTCTCTTAATAATAAAGGCCAAAATGTAAAGTCTTTCTACTCGATTTACAAGGCAAATCAAGTAGAAAGACTTTAAATTTTGGTCTCTACTATTATGGAAAGCCAATAATACCACTGAAACCATACATTTTCCAAAGCTTGTGTCCTCTAGATGTGATTAAACATGCAGAGACAGATGTCACACCTTCCCCTTGCTCGTGGAGAGCCAATGGAGGGAAATACATTGAAATGCATTGAGTACCTGAAACATGACGTGCAACCCAAAATTTTCAATGTTAACATTTGTTAACATGTTCAGCATGGTCAGACCTTTCAAAAAAAGTTGGTTTCGTTCGATTGTAAGGAGGGTGCACGACTGCACGGTAAGGCCTCGTAGCTCCCCGCCTACTAGGCAGACCCAGAAAAGATTGTTTTGACTCCTTCATATCGACGACAAGGGATTAGATCACTAGTAGGCGATTGTTGCTCTGTGTGCATGCAAGCAGCTATGATGATTACACATGCATTGATATGTCTCCTTCCTCTGTATCATAATACTGGTAGGCTATAGAAACACATTGGCTTTTGATGTTGATTTGAAATCTCAATTTTAGCATTCAAATCCAAATCATTGATTTTGTTGGGAAGGGTGCAGCATTGTAATGCCCTCTGGATTGTGGCATATTGTGCTTAATACAATGTAATAGACAAAATGTGATGACTAAAGAAATAGAAAACTTTTATTTATCAAAGTTTTAATTTCAGTGTGTTTAATAAGCACCACATTGATTCCTCTACTGATAATACCCTTTTCTGTTTTTTCACAGAGGAAACATCCATCGAAACAGTTGGCTTTTAGCCGAGCAAAGCCAGGGAAGCAAACCCACCAAGCAAATCCACCAAGTCCAAGCAAACAAACAAATATAAAAGATGCCATGACAGTGGGAGGCAACCGCCGTGTGCCACAAGGCAAGATCGACAAGATCATCATTAGGCTAATATGTGAGGGCCTTCATACATTTAGTTTGGTTGAACAACCTGCGTTCAAAGAACTTTTGACAATGCTAAATCCACAATGCAAGGTCATTTCCAGGCCCACTGTCCGGCCTAGATTAGAGGCATCTGCCATTCAGATGAAGAAGAATGTCATGTCCCATCTCAGTAAAGTGAGCTACGTTGCCACCACTACAGATTGTTGGACTGCACACCAGCAAAGTTTTATTGGGGTGACGGGTCATTGGGTGGATGAAGAAACCTTTGAGAGGAGATCAGCTGCGCTTGCATGTAAGAGGTTAAGAGGGTCCCACACCTTTGATGTCCTTGCAGGGGCACTTGACGACATACACTGTCAGTATAGAATTAGGGGCAAAGTGGTGAGAACCACAACAGATAGTGGCTCAAACTTCGTTAAAGCTTTTAGTGTCTTCGGAGAACAGAGCCAGTCTGAGGATGCAGAATCAGATGCTGAGTCGGACAGAGATTCAATTGATGATGAGCCCACAGCCAACTACCTGGACACATTCAGCATCCTGGAGCAAGATAATGGCCTGGAGTACCAACTTCCTACACACCAAAGGTGTGCATGCCATCTTCTCAACTTAGTTGCCACAACAGATGCTGAGATAGCAGAAAAGAAGATGGACACATACAAGAGACTATCGCGTGCAGCCTTTGGGAAATGTCAAGCCATGTGGAACAATACGGGTCGTTCATACATGGCAGCAGAAGTTGTGGAAGATCATTGCCGACTCCAGCTCATCCGACCAAATCAAACGCGGTGGAATTCAACATTCATGGCTGTGGAGAGAATCATACGGATCATACAAGAGAAAGGGGAGGAGGCAATCAGGAATATTTGTGAAGAATTCAAATTGAAAACGTAAGTTTTAATTTGCATTTCAACAGTATGAAAGTGTGAATGTGTGTTTACATACTTGAAACTTAACTTTTCCTGCTTGATTTCCTGACAATTCTTTGTATTCTATTTATGCCAGGCTGACTCAAGCAGAAATTGCTTTCCTGACTGATTACTGCTCGGTGATGAAACCTCTGGTAAAGGCCTTGAACATACTTCAGTCAGAGACCAACACACACTTAGGGTGGCTTCTTCCAGTGATATGTCAGCTACAAGCAAAACTCAAAAGGCAGGAGACCTCATCCAAGATGTGTCTACCACTCATCAAAGCCATTCAGGATGGTGTCCAAAAGCGTTTTGGTGAGATGATGATGGACCCAGAACTGATTGCGGCAGCAATACTTCTACCGAAGTTCAAGACCACCTGGACAGAGAGGCCGGATGTCATAGAAACAGGTATGATTGCATCTTATAATAAACTGCTTTTCAACAGTGTATTGGAGATCTACTTTGTTTTATACTCAATACAATGTGGTCAGTGCTATAAGGCATTATGCATTATGGTGCACGCTTGGTAAATTAATCAAGTCTTAATTGTCAGAAATGTGTTGTTTGTCACTCGACAGGTCTGGCTCATGTCAGACGAACACCTTGACCAGATGGCAGAGGTGGAAGTTGAGCAAGTTGGACAACATTCCTCAGATGAAGATGATTTCTTCACCTCAATGAAGTCCAGAAGGTCAGAAGGTACAGGGGAGTTGGAAGGGTACCTAGCCTGTATCCCAAACGATATGGATCTGCTAAACTCCTTTCCAAATTAAAAAAAACTCTCTCTGAAACTCAACACTGGCCTGCCTGCTTCAGCTGCCTGCGAACGGCTTTTCAGTTGTGCTGGATTACTGTTCACTGCAAAGCGAGCAAGGATGAGCTCAACTAACTTTGAAAATCAGCTGCTGCTTAAACTGAACAAGAAGTTTGTAGACTAGGTTATAGGTGATTTAGGGTGTCACAAAACTAGTGGCCTTGATTTGCAATATTCCTCTCTGGAATATTGCTGCTCTTTTATGTTAGTTCCTTTAATTTTGTAACACTTGTGCGCGTCATCATGTGGACATTACTTTGTAGTTTGTACCTCTCTGAGAGAGAGAGAGAGACAGAGAGAAAGTAGGCGTGCACAAGCCTGTTTAATGTTTTTTACCACTAAATGGATGAGCTCAATTAACTTTGAAAATCAGCAGCTGCTTAAACTGAACAAGAAGTTTGTAGACTAGGTTACAGGTAATTCAGGGTGTCACAAAACTAGCAGCCTTGATTTGCAGTATAACAGCTGTTGCTGTTGGTGTTGACATGTATGTTGTTGTAATTACACTTACATTTGTGTAGGTATTCTTTGTTGTTATCGCACTTACACACACATGCCCTCTATAGCGCTCTTGCAGCTGTGGAGATGGCATTAACACATTCTCATTCTCTGACGGTTAACAAACACACACACACACACACACACACACACACACACACACACACACACACACACACACACAAGCATGTCTCCTCTGGAATATTGCTGCTCCTTTATGTCAGTTTGACTTTGTAGCAACACTTATGAGCGTCATCATGTGGGCATTACTTGGTACTTTTTACCTGTGTGTGTGAGAGAGAGAGAGGGTGAGAGGGAGAGAGAGGGAGAGCGTGTGCGTGTGAGAGAGAGAGTGAGAGAGAGAAAACGTGAGAGTAAGCATGTTTAATGTTGTACCACTAAATGGATGAGCTCAACTAACTTTAAGATGCTACTTAAACTGAACAAGAAGTTCAGTTGTTGTGAAGTTGTTGTTATTGCGCTTACATTTGTTACACTTGTTCTTTAATTAAAAACAAAATAGTTATGGATTTCTGACCCCTTGTCCTATTTTTACTACCCTCACACCCCACACAAAGAAAGTAACTAAGTAACTTTTACTTAAAGTACATTTCAAATGAACTACTTTTTACTTTTACTTGAGTACATTTTCAGATGAGTACTTTTACTTCTACTTGAGTAATATTTCATCAAAGTATTGGTACTTTTACTTGAGTACAATATTTTTGTACTTTTTCCACCTCTGCTGGGGCTGAATCCTCCACTCGCAACGAGGGGGAGGGGGATGCACTAGCATCCATGCTGCTTGTACTAGCATGATCCATACTGCTGCTAGCATAATCCGTGCTGCTGGTGCTAGCATGCTGAGATGGCGGAGAGGAAGAGCGTGGAGTTGTGGATACAAGCCCTTGGTCATCTCCTGGTTGCAGTGACAACTCCGAGTGTGACACCGTTCGTGCACGTTTAAAGAACTTAAACAAAGTTGGTTGCGCCGTAGCCTACACCCACATACGGTAGCATAGCCGACCGCTTATATGTTTATGTGAAAAAAAAGCAACGCTTGGTATGGCAGTTGGAACTAGCCTAGCCTATCCCGCCGGCGTCGAACATCATATCACGTGTCTCATGAACTTGCTTGCGCATGAACATCAACATATAAAATTGTTTATAAAAACTATTTTTAACACAAAATAATGCGATTATTGGCTGATTTCGAATCGTTTGACTACATGAAAATTTGTAAAAAAAAACATTTTTTTGGGGGTAGGAAATTTGTAGGGTGGGCCTGGTGAAAAGTGGGCGGACCTAGGACCGTCAGGCCCACCCATAACGCCGTGCCTGAGCACCCGTGGTTTGTAGCTCTAGCTCATGAGGGCCAGGAACGGGTCAGCCTGCCGGAGAATCCTTTCCGCCGTTTGCAAGGCTCTCTCAGCCTCACCGTTGGACTGAGAGTAGTGAGGGCTGGAAGTGATGTGTTTAAAGTCATAAGTCTCAGAAAGGTTTTTAAGCTCCTTACTTGAGAATGGACCTACCGCTCAGTCCCGCCCCTCGAACGCAGACGAGCCAATGGCAGTGTAGTACCAAATGCACGCGGGAGCTCACTCGGACATCTATAAGTAACGACTCCATTAAGTAGCATCAGAGTTGCATCAGAAGTCTTGGTTTTTGTGATGTTTTATGGATATAAGTTGAACAAAAATGGTCAAACGATGTGCATGGGGTACATGCAACACTGATACGAGGTATCCTGAGAGGCTAGGCAATGGGGTATATTTCATCCCCTTTCCCAAACCAAAACAAGACGGAACCAAACGTCTCCGGTGGATTAAGCTGAAGTTGTGTGGCAGACCACACAGTCAACTCAACGTAACGAAGATAAACAGGGATATCTACATTTGTGCTAAAGTAAAGCAAGATTGTGTTTAGTTTTGACACCGATAGCTGCCATTGTAACTCTAGTCAGCCCGGGTAGCTTGTCCGAGTTAGCAACAGTAACTAAGGGGGCGGGGCTTAGCGATAGGTCCATTGTCCTCCGTTGTCTGTGTGAAGCTCATCTGGACACCCCCACCTGGCGAACATGTTCTTCAGCCTTGCACAGGTGGTCTCACTCGTCATGTCGGGTAGGTGAGCTATTTCCAGGTAGCGACAAAAATAGTCAATGATAATGAAGTAGTTCTGCTTTGCATACTCACAGATGTCTGCTTCAATCATTTGCCAGGGCCTTGGCGGTAGCTGTGTTGTCATCAGAGGCTCCTTCCTCTGTGTCGGTCTTGTTTGCATACATTCAGGGCACTTCATCACCAGCTCTTGGATCTTGTTCTCCAGCCCGGGCCACCACACGCTCATGCGTGCCCTCTCTCTACACTTGGTGATGCCCTGGTGCCCGTCATGCAGACGGTGGAGTATGTTACCTCTCATGTGTGGGATGACAATGCGATCCCCATACAGCACAAGTCCTTTTGAGGTTGACAGGCTATTACCCCATTGGTGGTATGCTTTGGCTTGAACTGGAACGCTACTCGCATGCTTTGGCCATTCCTGGGTCACCAGTCTGCTCACCACCTGCAGGTCGTAGTCCGTGCTCGTCTCCTGCTTGATCCGTTCCGGTTTGGAGGAAGACACAGGCCATGCTGTGTGAGCTGCATCTTCAAACGCTGAGACATCACAGGTTAGTTTCGACACTTCACTCTGGATTACTGGTAATGGGTGTCTGGATAGTGTGTCGGCTACTGTCAGTATTTTCCCTGGCATGTACTCTGCAGTGGGGTTGTACTTCATCAGACGCATGAGTAGGCGCTGGCATCTCAGGGGAACTGTGTCAATGTCTTTGTTGTTGATTAGGGGGACCAGTGGTTTGTGGTCTGTGTGAACTGTGTAATTCTCTAAACCGTATAGGTAACCATGGAATCTCCCACAGGGCCAGACTGCTGCTAGACACTTTCTCTGCCTGTGTGTAGCACTTCTCCGAGTCAGTTAGTGTTCTTGAACATAACGCTACTGGCTTCAGCCCATCAGCATGTTGCTGTAGCAGAATGCCACCCAGCCCGTAGCTGCTTGCGTCTGTGCTCACTATTGTGGGTTTGTTTAGATCATAAAATGCAAGAGTGGGTGTAGTGGAGATGAGTTGCTTCACCTTGTTGAATGAGTTGGTTTGCGCTGTGTCCCAGGTCCACACAGCCTCACATTTCAGCAGGTCATTGAGGGGTCTTACTGTGTCTGACAGGTTGGGTAGGTATCTCCCCAGGTAATGGACCATGCCCAGGAACCTCCACAGGCCTGGCACGTCACTTGGTTGTTGTAGCTCTGTAATGGCGCTCACTTTGGAGGGGTCAGGCCGGATGCCATTACGGTCGATGCTGTGCCCCAGGTAGTTGAGCTGTTTTTGGCGCAGGAGGCACTTTCTTGGAGATCCACCTCCGTCGCATTGCTCCGCCATGTGGAAACTGTCGTTGCTCTGTCTCCCTCCCCGTCCTCTGTACTGCTGAGGAGGTGCTGCGCGTGTAGGTTTCCTCGCCACTTCGCTGAGGTAACAAGCATCATCATCAAGGGGGATCAAGGTAAGATGCCCATGGGCAAACACCCCATCACGTAGCTTACCTCTGTTAGACACACAAGGTTAGGAGCGGTTGCCACCTTCTGTCTTTAGGTTTGGTGCTTTTCAGCACTGTCAAAGGTGGGTTACTTTTGTTAGTAGTTTGTTTTGGCAACCGTTCGGTTCCCTTGTCCTGTCATGGTGTCAATAAATGTTTATTTTATTCTATTTATACGTTTATGTCTCACTGTGCTGCACCCTCACCTCACTGTTACCCAGTACACTAATTGTTGTACCCTCTCCAGACCGAGGGACGTAACAGAGTCTTTTAACCAGTGTTGTAGTCAAGTCAGTAGATCTCTTGGATTCCAATGTCTGAGTCACCATGTTTGAATCCGAGTGCAGACCTTGATGACCATTCTTTGTTAATGAGTATTACCACTGACCAGAATTGTGAGAAAGCTAGCTTCCCCCATACAAAGTCGAGTCACAAAAATCAGGACTTGAGTCAGCAGACTCCAGTACTACAACACTTTGAGCAGCACTGCACATCTAAGAATACTGATTGTCTGATCATGTCAGGAGTTGCTGGCAAATATGGATCCTGCCAGTCCGTCACCACCTCCCAGATGTCTCCTCCTGCAAGTCTGTCACCACCTCCCAGCCCATCGCTGTCTCCTCCTGCCAGTCCGTGAGTAATGAATATTGGCTTTACGTAGATATTTAAGAAAAAATTGAGAGGGATGTTGTGGTTTTAATGAGTAATATGCCAAGAACAGTTACTATGAGTAATAAGAACTGAATTCAAACATAAGAGCTGATCTTCATATCTACTACTAGTACAACAGTTTACCACCAAATCTTTCTAATCACATTATTCCCTTGTAAGACATGACTTGCAAGACTGTCCCTGTTCTTTATATATATGTTTTTTTTTCTTTTTCTCAGAGATGTGGATGTTGCCGTCATTCTTCGAGGTCTCAGAGGCCCATTAGAGCCAACCAGATAAATGCTCTACGCGGGGAGGAGTTTAACTGTGCTTCCTGAGCCTTTAGCAGGGCTAATTTTGACAGTCAAAATTGGATGTTTTTGTTGACGGAGAGGAGGCTATTGATGAAGGGAGTTCTGGCAAGACGGCTCCAGAGCCACCAAATGTTTGAAGGTCCACTGGAAAAGATGCACCTAGTGATAGTGTTGGTAAGCTTACATGTAATGGCATTTGTATATTTTAACATACATTCTAAGTTCTCAGCATCTCTACAGCACAAAATATATCCACGCTTTCACCTTTTTTTTTTACTTCTGGAAAATATTTTATTACTTTATGTAATACTTTTTTTTTCTTTTCAGCTTTGCGCTGTCACAATGGTAGCAGGAAGAGGACCCAAGTGCAGACAGTGGAAGCAAACCGGTTCCGACAACTATCTTATTACAGGGAGCAAAAACAGCAGGTACGGATAGCGGGGAGGGCTAAACAGCACGTGGCAAAATGGCAGGAATGGACACGGGGAAAGCTCACAACAGACGACACACTTTGGCAACCAAAAGTCTGAGTCTCAGTGGGAGAGTAAGACGACCCGACAAAGTGTCAGAGCAACCAAGGGACATGTATATACCCAGGGGAGGCCAATCGGGGAGATTGGGCGCAGGAACCGGCCAGCCAATCGGAGACGGGGGAGGTTGACTGAAGCCAAGCAGTCCGGGTCATTCAGGAACACGGGTGCAGGTGGATTAAAACACCAATCGGGATGGGAGAGCCTTGATCAGACCATGACGGGATCCCCCTCTCAAGGAGCAGATTCCAGACTTCCCAAAACCAAAGGACCCAGAGTACCCAGCAGGACGGACAGGGGCCCAGGGGGAGGAGGAATGGGGCCAGGGATCTCGGGGTGGGACCGATCGGGAGGCAGAGCATCTCCAGCGGTCAGGGAGATGGATGACACCCACAGTACCGCCGTGGCTGGAGGGCCATTTGGCAAACGGACTCCAGAGGCGGCGGCGGCCCGGCAGCCGCTTGTGGAGCAGTTTTCGGAAGCAGCTTGGGGACACTGGGCAGCCGAGCCCAACAGGTCGGCTGAACAGGAATCTGTAGGAGTCAGCCGGCGACTGGTAGTCGGACAGGACGTTGGCCAGATGCCGAGGAACATGGGACTGGCAGAGACTCCAGGGACCTCCCCTGGCCAGGCGGGCTCCCCAGAATGGGTCAAGGGCTGGAGCTGGCTCGGCACCACCCTCGATTGGTGGTTTACCGGGCGGTAGGCTTACGTTGTCTCCGGTACGCCGAACCATCTGATGGGTCCATACTGGTCAGGTCGTACTGTCATGATGGTAGCAGGAAGAGGACCCAAGTGGGGGCAAACCGGTTCCGACAACTCTTCTATTACAGGAAACAAAAACAGCAGGTACAGAAAGCGGGAGGGCTAAACAGCACGTGGCAAAACAGCAGGTACAAACTGCAGAAATGGACACAACAGACGAGGCACTCTGGCGACCAACAGTGTCTGATTCTCAGTGGGTGTCTCGGTGAGTGTGAGACAACGCACCAGACCAACCAAGGGACATATATATATATATATATATATATATATATATATATATATATATATATATATATATATATATATATATATATATATATATATATATATATATATATATACCCAGGGGAGGCCAATCAGGGAGATTGGGAGCAGGAACCAGCCAGCCAATCGGAGATGGGAGGTTGAGCGAAGCCGAGCAGTCAGGTCATTCAGGAACACGGGCGCAGGTGGATTAAAGCACCAATCGGGGGATGGGAGAGCCATGATTACAGACACGACATGCACAATGCGGTCTGCAAAATGCTTGTCGTTTGCCTTCTGCAAAAAAGAGTTTCTCCAAATTTATTTTCAGAGCGGCTCTATAGACAGATTTGTGGTTCATCACCTCTTCCTGGAAGTATGGAAGAGGTGATGGACCACACTCTGAAAGAAAAGCTCCGAAAGGCAAGTAAATTAGATAACAATTTACCATAAGGTCACATGAATTGGTATTATTAACTAATGTAGTTGTCAACTTGAATTAATGTACAAATACATTAACAAAGCATGAGAATAAATTTTCATTAGTTGGTAAACAAATGCATTAATGTATTTACATGATTATGTATTATGAAAATGTAGGCTAATCTTATAGTTAAACAGTAACAAATGCGTTGTTTATTCATTCTAATGAATTGGCATTGACTAATGTAGTTAACTTGAATTAATGATGCAAAAATACATTAACAAAGCAAACTTTTCATTAGTTAGTACTTTTATTAACTAATGTATTTACATTTAACTACTATAATGAAAAGTTACTATGATGCTTTGTTAATATACTTGTACATAATTGGTTCATGCCAATTCATGTAACGTTATTGTAAAATGTTACTTATTTATGTACATTTAAATTCATCCATTTAGCAGCTCATTTTATACAAATCTATGGTCCGGTGTGTACTTGCATATACACTCACCGGCCACTTTATTAGGCACACCTGTCCAACTGCTCGTTAACGCAAATTTCTAATCAGCCAATCACATGGCAGCAACTCAATGCATTTAGGCATGTAGACATGGTCAAGACGATCTGCTGCAGTTCAAACTGAGCATCAGAATGGGGAAGAAAGGTGATTTAAGTGACTTTGAACGTGGCATAGCTGTTGGTGCCAGACGGGCTTGTCTGAGTAATTCAGAAACTGCTGATCTACTGGGATTTTCACACACAACCATCTCTAGGGTTTACAGAGAATGGTCCGAAAAAGAGAAAATATCCAGTGAGCGGCAGTTCTGTGGGCGAAAATGCCTTGTTGATGCCAGAGGTCAGAGGAGAATGGCCAGACTGGCTCGAGCTGATAGAAAGGCAATAGTAACTCAAATAACCACTCATTACAACCGAAGTATGCAGAAGAGCATCTCTGAACGCACAACACGTCGAACCTTGAGGCAGATGGGCTACAGCAGCAGAAGACCACACCGGGTGCCACTCCTGTCAGCTAAGAACAGGAAACTGAGGCTACAATTTGCACAGGCTCACCAAAATTGGACAATAGAAGATTGGAAAAACGTTGCCTGGTCTGATTAGTCTCGATTTCTGCTGCGACATTCGGATGGTAGGGTCAGAATTTGGCGTCAACAACATGAAAGCATGGATCCATCCTGCCTTGTATCAACGGTTCAGTCTGGTGGTGGTGTAATGGTGTGGGGGATATATTCTTGGCACACTTTGGGCCCCTTAGTACCAATTGAGCATCCTGTCAACGCCACAGCCTACCTGAGTATTGTTGCTGACCATGTCCATCCCTTTATGACCACAGTGTTCCCATCTTCTGATGGCTACTTCCAGCAGGATAACCCGCCATGTCATAAAGCTCGAATCATCTCAGACTGGTTTCTTGAACATGACAATGAGTTCACTGTACTCAAATGGCCTCCACAGTCACCAGATCTCAATCCAATAGAGCACCTTTGGGATGTGGTGGACCGGGAGATTCGCATCATGGATGTGCAGCCGACAAATCTGCAGCAACTGCGTGATGCTATCATGTCAATATGGACCAAACTCTCTGAGGAATGTTTCCAGTACCTTGTTGAATCTATGCCACGAAGGATTAAGGCAGTTTTGAAGGCAAAAAGGGGTCCAACCCGGTACTAGCAAGGTGTACCTAATAAAGTGGCCAGTGAGTGTGTGTGTGTGTATATATATATATATATATATATATGTATATATATACTGTACTCATGTAATTCATCTGTAATGTTGCACACTTAATATGTAGTTATGTTGTATTTTAATGGGTGATCTATATGTAATTACTGAGGTATTAGACACTTCATTTAAAGTGGGACCCATAAAATAATGCATTATGTAGTGTAATGTTTTGCAACCTTATAGGTGTTTAGAACTCAGAATTAGGATTATTGAAGCAGAATGTTATCAAATATGACTTAGATTGCCACTGCAAAATCCATGGAAGAGGCCAGAGAAGCAGTGAATGACAGCGGAGGAGCTGTCTCTCATGGGGTTCCTGCATTACCTCTGAACGTTGGAGTCGAGAGATGAATTGGTGACTGCTGTTCTGGATTTTTACACGGGGACGCATCCATGCAGCTCTCCAACAGTAAGTAAAGCATGGTAATGTTCATAATTTAAATTACTACTGATGGACAGAGACAGTAAGCTTAGTGAAATGAGAAATTTTTGTTTTAAACAGTTAAAAGACTTAACTTTCAAAGCATAATTGATTTCATAATTATCTGCACAGAATATTCATAATTTTCACACGCTGTACAATAGAAGCAGTCAGTAGGTTGTTACTGTGCTTATTTCAGAGCAACTGACACATTTAGATTTATCTCTTCTTTTACTTATCCATACATCTAAAGATTCAGAGAGGCCTGAGCATGTTTGGTTCCTTGGAGGTGATGCAGGCCCACTACACGGCCTTAGCACCAATTTTCCTGGAGGACCAAACAACCTTGTTTGTAGCAGATGTAGTGGCAGTGTTTAAGCTGTCAAGCCTATCCCTGACTGGGTCCAACAGGTGGAAGAGTGAGACCAGGACCATTGCCTGCTGGAGGGACTGGCTCCTGCAGATGGAGGGTAAGAGTGCCAAATATAAACACATTGTATTGTTTGTAAGGAAAAAGTACACCTACACCGTGGTTGAGCTTCACTGTTAATTGTTTACTGTTTCTTGGTAAATCATTATTCAGGCCAGTATTTACACAGTCACACAGATCAGCAGAGGGTGCTCTTAATACTGTACAATGTACATATTGTGAGACACAATTAGCTATCAGTAACTAACTCTCACAGAGAGGGCAAGTTGAGTGTTGTGCATGCACATGAAGCCTACTATGTGCTGGAGTTGTTCGGACCAACACCAAAACACATCAGTAGTCTAGTCTATTCAAGTGTGCAATATTAACATAATCTCCTCTTTTAATTTATTATAATTTAAATGGTAAAATAGCTTTCTTTTACATTATTTAGTCAAGTTCATTGATTACATTTTTTTTTGACATGGAGAAACCCCGCTGAGCCTGGGAGACAACCTCGCCTTTGCCACTGGGTTGGAGAAGATCCCAACTAGGGGTTTTCCCTCACAACCTGACCTTGACTTTCTCCACCCAGAGGATGGACCAGCCTTTTATCCCACAGGAAATACCTGTGCGCTGATACTTCGCCTTCCAGTACATTAGACGTACAATAAATTCAAGAGTGCCATGGAAACGGGAATTGGCTGTGCTCTTCATTTTGAGGTGCAGTTAGACACTGAAAAGCAGAAACAATTCCTGTTTCCATGGCAAGTAAATTGGTCTTTTGCTCAGCTCTACCGACTATTTGTGTTTTGGATGAGCAAAGTCAAAGTCCTGACCTAAATTAAATAGCGATGCTGAGGCAGGACTTGACATGGGCAGCCCATACCAGACACACTTCCATTCTCACTGAATTGTCTCAGGAGTGGGTAAAAATCCCTCAAAACAGATGTGGATATCGGAGATGTTTACTCCAGTCGCCACAAATCGGTATTCCACATCTGTTTTGAGGGACTTCTGTAAAGTTCTGAGCTAATTCGGTGAGGAAGTGTCTGTGGAAGTGTCTGTTAGGTCCTGCCACTGTGTGTGTGTGTGTGTGTGTGTGTGTGTATGTGTGTGTGTGTGTGTGTGTGTGTGTGTGTATATATATATATATATATATATATATATATATATACACACACACACAGGGGCATCTGAGAGCAGGCCTGCAGTCATATGCTTATCAGAACAAGTGAACAACAACAAAACAGAAAAAGCGCGTGTGTGTGTATGTGTATATATATATATATATATATATATATATATATATATATATATATATATATATATATATATACACACACAAACACACGCGTACATTCTCTGGTTCCTAGGGCATGTCATTTAACTATTCAGAATATGAGGTAAAGTCAATCTTACACATTGAGTGGGTCTCAGGGAAATTACCTCTTCCTTGTTTGGTAGTTGGCCATCATTTTGCAGTTTTTAAGAAAGCCAACTCAGTGTGAGGGTTGTGCTTTATTTTACAAACCCCAATTCCAATGAAGTTGGGACGTTGTGTAAAACGTAAACGGAATACAATGATTTGCAAATCCTTTTCGACCGATATTCAATTGAATACACTACAAAGACAAGATATTAATCTTCAAACTGATGAACTTTATTGTTTATTTGCAAATGCTCACTCATTTTGAATTTGATGCCTGCAACACCGTTAAGGCCTAGGTGAACATGCGGACCCAAGGAGGGCAGGAGACAGTGCAGTGGTGCTCAAACAGGTTTATTCGCCTTAGCAAAATGGTCAGCAACAGAAAAACAGGAATATGGCAGGTGGCGGAGACTGAAGGCAGGCTGGCACCTTCCCGGGATCTGGGCTGAAGCAACGAGGTCCTGGATCAATGAGACAGAATTATCTGGCGAGGTGGTGGAGACTCAACCAGGCTTTTATGGAGGTGTTCCACCCCCTAGTGGCCAGAGGACCAAGGCGCAACATTTATCACAACAGAACAAACCAAATGTGGGTGCAGCCACACAAAACCACAACTTAAGCAGGAAGCCAATATAAGAAATATTTATATACATTAAACATAAACACAAAATCAGTACGGGACGTAACCCCCCCCCCCATAAAGAGTCAGCCCATGGCTGACAACACCAACAACCCTACCTCCACTACCCATCCAGCCAACAACCAAAACCTAAACTCTAGAAAGGGCATTTGCAAACACATTGTCAGTGCCCTTGTTGTGCCAGATAAAAAGGTTATACGTCTGCAGCATGACAGCCCAGCGCATTAAGCACTGGTTGTGGTTGTACATTCTATCCAAAAAGACAAGAGGGTTGTGGTCTGTAAAGACCACCACAGGCTCCGCGCTAGAGCCAAGGTACACTTCAAAGAACTGGAGTGCCAGCAGCAGCGCCAACGTCTCCTGTTCAATGGTCGAGTAGCACCTTTGGCAACTGCTAAACTTTTTGGAGAAGTAACCAACAGGATGGACCAGACCATCCGCATCCATCTGTGTTAACAGTGCACCAGCTCCATGGGAACTGGCATCTACCTCGAGAGAGAAAGGGGTAGAGAAATCAGGCACACTGAGAACCGGGGCACTGCACAGGAGGGCCTTACAGCTCTTGAAAGCTGACTGGCACTCATCAGTCCATACAAACGGAACCAACGGACTAATCAAATCAGTCAGTGGTGCTGCCACTGTCCGAAAGTTCCGACAGAAACCCCTGTAATACCCTGACATCCCCAAAAACCGACGTAACTCACGCCTAGTACTTGGCAACCTTGTCCTCTAGAGGGCGCACCTGACCCCCCCCCCCCACCTGCTTACCCAAATATGTCACTGTTGCCTTCCCAAACTTGCATTTTGCCAAATTGAGAGTGAGAGAGGCATCAGCAAATCTCAGGAAAACCGTCTTCAAGGAAGACACATGGGCAGGCCAGTCAGACGAATACACCACCACTTCATCTTAATACGTGGTGCAGTTGGGCACACCCGCAAAAACGACATTCACCAGCCGCTGAAAGGTAGCGGGCGCATTTCTCATGCCAAATGCCATTACCGAGTACTGTAGAAAAGCGTCAGGGGTCACAAATGCACTTATCTCCGAGGCTCGAGATGAAAGTGGCACTTGCCAATAGCCTTTCAACAAATCTAGTTTGGTTACATAGGAGGCAGAACCTATCGTATCAATACAGTCATTTTGTTTACCTTACGATAGTCCGTACAAAACCGAACAGTGGAGTCAGGTTTCGGTACTAGCAAACACAGAGAGCTCCACAGGCTGGTACTAGGCTGGACTAAATCATGTTCTAATAAATAAGCCACTTCTCCATCGGTGCTCTCTTCACCGCATTCACTCTGTACGGATGTTGTTTTATAGGCTGTCCCCCACCCACATCTGTGTCATGTTCCAGAACCATAGTGCGAGTGGGCACGTCTCCAAACAGACTGGGAAAATCAGAAATAAATCTAACAAGGTCAGACTTTTGCTCATTACTCAAATGAGGCATCAGAGAAGGCAGATCCCTCAACATCTCCGAATTGCACAGCCGAGGGGTCTGTTGCTGGAGTTTACTCAACGCCAGGCCATCCTCATCCCGCTTGGGAATAGGAGCACATGTGATTTCAGCTGGCGCTGCAGTGACGGTCGTGAGCACCGCAGCAGGCGTAGGCCTACTTTGCGCAGCAAGAGACGTCTCAGATGCTCCATCACCTCTAGCGCAGTAGTGCTTCGACATGTTTAAATGACAGACCCTGGCTTTCCGTCTTCGATCAGGAGTTCTAACTACATAGTCCGTATCACTCAACTTCCTGTCAATGCGATACTGACCTGTGAACCGAGCATGTAGAGAAGAACCAGGGACTGGAAGCAAAACCAAAACTTCATCACCGGCCTGCAATGACCGCGGGACGGCCCCCTTTTCAAACTTGCGTTTCATACTGACTTGAGCATCAGAGAGACTTTCCCTAGCCATTTGACAGGCCTCATGCAGCCGCTCACGAAAGCAACTCACATAGGTCAGCACAGTCTTTTTAACAGGCGAGCTCCCGCCCGTAATCTGATCTTTCAAAACCTTCAAAGGCCCCTGGACAGTATGGCCAAACACTAGTTCCGCGGGACTAAAACCCAGGGATTCTTGTATGGTCTCCCGCACTGCAAATAAAGCCAACGGGACCCCCTCGTCCCAGTCTCGCTCCGTCTCCATACAATACTTGCGCAGGACGGACTTAAATGTTTGATGCCAGCGCTCCAGCATGCCTTGTGATTGGGGATGGTAAGCGCTGGATACCCGGTGCGTAATGGACAATTTTTTCATTACCTGCTCAAAAATGCCTGATAGGAAGTTGGTACCTTGATCAGTTTGTACTATTTTCGGCAGCCCAAATGTAGAAAAGAAATTGATCAGGGCTCTTACTACTGTCTGCGAGGTGATCTTTCTAATAGCAATAGCTTCCGAGTATCGGGTGGCAACGCACATTATACTGAGCAAGAACTGGTTACCCGATTTGGTCTTCGGGAGAGAACTGACACAACCCACCAACAAATGCTCAAAAGGCTCCCTTAACGCTGGAACAGGATGCAGGGGAGCAGGTGGAATCACTTGATTCGGTTTCCCCGTTACCTGACAAACATGGCAAGTGCGACAAAACCTGGCCACATCTTTTTTTAACCCTGGCCAGAAAAAATGCTGACTAAGTCAATCTCAGGCGAGTTTCGTACCTGTGCACAAGTGACTGCACAAATGGGAAATACTTCTGGAAAGTTTTGAGCCAGCGTATCTGGCTGCAGAACAACTGGGCGATCTAGAACCTCAACAACCGGAGCTACCCTGCCACCCGCAATGTCATTACCTAAAAGGAATGAAACACCTTTCAACGGTAGCGAGGAGCGCACACCCACCTTTTGAATACCACTGGCTAAACTGCAGGATAAGTGTATCTGGTGAAGAGGCACGGATTCGTACCCCATTTCAAAACCCTGCACCAACACACTAGACCCACACGAGGAGCCCTCAGAAAATGGTAACACGTTGGACAATATGAAAGACTAGGCAGCTCCGGTGTCACGTAAGATGCGCACCGAACACTGATCAGACTCATCTCCCGAGAGAAACCTTCCCGTCCAATAGGAACGGTTTTAAAACAGGGTTCACTGGTGAGTCACAACCCCTCACCGGAAGAATAGTCACTAATGACACCTCTTTTATCGTTTGGTCTGCGCCATCTTTTGTTTTAATATTGGGCAGTCTGGTTTTATGTGACCCACACGATGGCAAAAATAACACTCCCGCTCCTTATTGGAGGGGGTCGTGGGGCTGGGCAGACTTGACTGCGCTTTAAGTGGAGCAGAGGAATTAGACCAGCTCTTGTATTCTTGACGGGAAGCCCCAAACATGTGTTTGTGCGTTAACACAAACTCGTCAACGAGGATAGCAGCCTGAGTTAGCGTGGTGACTTTCTGCTCATTAAGATACGTCACCATCCTGCTATTTTCCAAGCTGTTTTTAAAATCCTCGAGGAGGGTTAGCTCAGATAATGTATCAAAGTCAGTGACACTGCTAGCCGTGCACCAGCGCTTGTACAGAGCTTCTTTTTCAAGGGCGTACTCCACAAATGTTTTACCAGGTGACTTTCGGTGATTTCTAAACTTTTGTCGGTACGCCTCCAGCACCAGCTCGTAAGCGTGGAGCACGGCAGCTTTAATGGCGTCATATGATAAACTGTCATCCAGGGTGAGAGTGGCTATTATCTCCCGGGCTTTTCCTGTCAATTTACATAATAGCGCCCACACATCTCTCGGCCATTTCAGTGCGTCAGCTACCCGCTCAAACGCACCGAAATAAGCGTCATCCTCACGGAACTGAGGGACCAAAGTAATGTTTTTGCTCTCATTAAATGCTACAGAAGAATCCGCGCTACTATACTTGAGCGCACAGGGCTTCTCTGCTGAGGGGGAAGACTTCACAGCGGCCGCAGCAGCTTCAACTCTATTCTCTTTAACCTCACCTCCTTCTCTGCGGCTATTTCGAACGCCGTCCTGCGGTGAGACATCTCCATCTCTAACTCCAGTCTCCGGAGAGACAACAGATGGGCATATTCCCTCTCCTGTGCCTCACGCTGAAACTGATCCCGTGGTGAAGTACGCCGTAACTCCTCACTTACACCAGTAGACGAGGGCATGGAAGAAAAACGTGCCATAGATGGCCTACCTGTCAATGCAGAAGCCCCGCCGAACATGGCCTTCCCAAACAACTCCCCTTTATCCTCCTCCCTCTTTTCCTCCCCTTCTCCTTCAGAGCCCTCATGGCCCTCCTTAAAGACCTCATCCGAGACCTCCTCAGAGCCCACTATAGGGTCATTCTCGGACTTCGGGGGGGGGGGGGTCAGGGGTAATAGCATCGCCGGTGCCAAGCACCTGCTGTTCCACCAACCCATGAACCACTGCTTCCCGCAAAGCAGGCTTACTCAGACTCTTTGACACTGCAATCCCATAATGGGCGGCTATGGCATACAGGTCGACCTTCCTACAGCAGTCAATCAGGTCCACCGATGGACTACTGATAAACTCATCCAGGCTGAATACACTCATGGTCAACGTTACACAACCACTAATAGAACCACAGCACAAACAACCAGCACCACCTACCCTCTGTCAGCCTAAATGTACGTGTGCACTACACACCAACATGTGGATCGTATCTGTTGTGGGTGAAAAGGATCAAGGATCCCGAACGAGCCCCCATTAAATGTTACGCCCCCTAGCGGCCAGAGGACCAAGGCGCAACATTTACCACAACAGAACAAACCAAATGTGGGTGCAGCCACACAAAACCACAACTTAAGCAGGAAGCCAATATAAGAAATATTTATATACATTAAACATAAACACAAAAACAGTACAGGACGTAACAGAAGGAGAGGTGGGTAATTGCACATCGGGATCAGGTGTGCCTCACTGCACTCAGCCCAGAAGTAGGTCAGCCACGCCTCCATGTCATCGCCCATCCTGCAGGTACTCAGAGAGAGGCGGAGAAAAACAAACCAAATACAAACAGAAAACACTCAGACCATAACAGTACCCCCCCCCCCCCATGGACGCCTCCTGACATCTTACCAGGCTTGTCTGGGAATCTGTTATGAAAGTCAGTTAAAAGGTCAGGATCAAGAATCAGGGAGCGCGAAACCCAAGAGCGCTCCTCGGGGCCGTACCCCTCCCAATCTACCAGATATTGGTAGCTGCGGCCCCGCCTGCTAATGGAGAGACGGGGGGGGGGGTGGAGTGGGGTCGGCCGGAGGATCCAGAGGACTGTCGGTAACCGGTATCAAGAGGGAAACATGGAAGACGAGGTGTACCTTGAGTGCTGCAGGGAGCCTCAGTTTGACTGCACTGGGGTTCACGATGCGCTCCACAGTGTAAGGGCCAATGTACTTAGGAGCCATCTTTTGAGACTCTGTCTGGAGAGGGAGGTCCTGAGAGGAAAGCCAGACCTGTTGGCCCACCTTGTACTCCGGGGCAGGGGTTCGGTGTCGGTCAGCGATCCGTCGGTTCCGGGCAGCAGTTCTGACTAGAGCGGCTGGGCTTCACGCTACACTCGACGAGCTCGGTGAAAGTGGGCCTGGACTGATGGAACTGCCACCTCGGTTTCCTGGCTGGGGAATAGTGGAGGTTGGAAGCCATTAGTGACCATGAATGGAGACATACCGGTTGCAGAGCTGACCAGGGAGTTGTGGGAATACTCCACCCATGGCAGGTGCATGGACCAGGAGGCTGGAAGACGCGATGCCACGCACCGCAGGTAGGACTCCAGGCTCTGATTGGCTCGCTCTGTCTGGCCGTTGGATTGTGGATGGTACCCCGACGTCAGGCTGGCAGTGATGCCTAAGGTTTGGCAAAAAGATTTCCATACCTGGGAGGTGAACTTAGGGCCCCTGTCTGAGACGATGTCTTGGGGAATGCCATGCAGGTGGAAAACATGTTATATTAGAAGGTCAGCAGTTTCTAAGGCTGATGGGAGTTTGGGCAATGGGACAAAGTGTACAGACTTAGAAAAACGGTCAACTATTGTTAAGATGGTGGTATTACCTTCTGACGAAGGCAGGCCAGTGACACAGTCCACCACTATGTGCGACCAGGGGCGATGGGGAATGGGCAAGGGTTGAAGAAGTCCAGCCAGTGCCCGGTGGGAAGGCTTGTTGCGAGCACACATTGAGCAGGCGGCAATGAACTCCTGGGTGTCAGCTGCCATGGTCGGCCACCAGAAGCGCTGTTGAAGCAGGAAGATGGTCCGACGGACCCCGGGATGACACGCCACCTTGGATGCGTGGGCCCACTGGAACACAGAGGATTTCACGGATGATGGAACATAGTCGTCCAGACGGACACTCTCCCGGCACGGCTTGTCAAATCAAATCAAATCAAATCAATCTTGTCCAAATCTTGTCCTTGCTGGGCCTCCTGGACACGTTTCTCAACTTTCCACCTGGCCGCTCTGACCACGCAGGCTGACGGAAGGATTGTCTCATCGGGGGTTCCCTCTCTCACTGGGGTGAACTGCCTGGAGAGGGCATCTGGTTTGACATTTCGTGAACCTGGCCGGTATGTGAAGGTAAGATTGAACCTGCCGAGGAAGAGGGCCCACATGGCCTGGCGTGAGTTGAGTCGGCGAGCAGTTTGGAGGTAGGAAAGGTTTTTATGGTCCGTCCAGACGATGAATGGGTGAGCTGCTCCCTCTAGCCAGTGCTGCGATTCCTGGAGGGCCAAAACCACCGCTAGCAACTCTCAGTTTCCCACGTTATAGTTTCCCTCTGCTGGAGTTAGGCAGCGGGAGAAGTACACACATGGGTGAAGTTTGTGGTCTGCAGGGGAGCGCCGGGAGAGGACGGCCCCGACTCCTGAATCAGAGGCATCAACCTCAACGATAAATTGGAGGCCTGGATCTGGATGAGTTAATACAGGAGCACTTGTGAACCTGCTTTTCAGTTTGTCAAATGCAGACTGGGCAGCAGGCGACCAAACAAAGGACTTTTTGACAGAGGTTAGCTGGGTAAGAGGGGCAGCAATGCTACTATAGTTACGTATAAATCTCCTGTAAAAATTTGCAAAGCCCAGGAGTCTCTGGAGGTGCTTGCGTGTGGCTGGAACTGGCCATTCTACAACTGCCCTGATCTTTTCTGGATCTGGTCTGAGCTGCCCCTTCTCAAACAGATACCCCAAAAAGCTTACTGTGGTAGTATGGAAGTCACATTTTTCAGCTTTGACAAACAGTTTGTTTTCAAGCAGTCTACTCAACACCTGTCTCACGTGGTTAACGTGTTCTTCATGGCTGCGGGAGAAAATCAGGATATCATCCAGGTACACGAAAACAAACCTGTTCAGCACGTCTCTGAATACATCGTTGACTAGGGCCTGATAAACAGCAGGAGCATTAGTCAAACCAAAAGGCATTACTAGATATTCAAAATGTCCCAGATGTGTGTTGAATGCAGTTTTCCATTTGTCTCCTCGGGTTCTGACCAGGTGGTATGCGTTTCTTAAGTCCAGTTTAGAAAATATGACTGCTTCGTGAAGTGGTGTGAATGCTGAATCTAGGAGTGGGAGAGGATACTTATTTTTGATTGTGATGCTGTTTAGACCTGTGTAATCGATGCAGAGTCACAAAGATTTGTCCTTTTTCTCTACAAAGAAAAAAACGGCTCCCACTGGGGAAGAGGAGGGACGGATGAGGCCTGCAGCGAGGGAGTCGTTTATGTATTTCTCCATAGCCTCTTTCTCTGGTTTGGAGAGGTTGTATAGTCTTTTGGTGGGCAACGGTGAGCCAGGGAGCAGGTCAATAGCAGTCATATGGTCGGTGTGGGGGGAGAGCGAGAGCACGGTCTTTACTAAAAGCCTCTTTTAGGTCATGGTATTCATGGGGGATGTTGGTTAAGTCTATGTCCGCAATGGCTTCTGTGGTGTGAGGAGGCTGTTCAGGAATGGCTGACAGCAGGCAGTGTTGGTGACAGTAGTTACTCCAATTGCAAATGGATGTGGTGGACCAGTCTATGTGTGGGTTGTGCATCTTTAGCCAGGGCAGGTCGAGAACTACTTGTGTGAGAGGTGACGATATGACAAAGAGTTCAATGTACTCGTGATGGTTGCCAGACAATGTTAGTTTGATGGGCTGGGTTTTGTGGGTAACGTTCTCAATAATTTTCCCATCAATGGCTAATACCTTCTTGGGGGTGTCCAGGTCATAAACTGGGAGCTTGTGGTTTTTAACAAAGTCAAAGTCTATGAAGTTGTCCTCTGCACCAGAGTCAAGTAACACCTGGACTGGAAGTGTCTGATGAGGGCAGTGTATCATACCTTTCACTTGGACTCGGTTATGGGAGGAGGTTGAGGCGGTTTGGCTCACCAGCGTCCTCCCTCCTACTGATGAGCCTGGCCTTTTGGTCGTTCCGGACACTGGGCGAGGAGGTGTCCCTTTCTTCCACAGTAGATGTAGAGGTGGCTCCCGAGTTGTCGCTGTCTTTCCTCAGGTGTCAGCTTGGCCCGTCCCAGCTGCATGGGTTCCCCTGCTGCCAGAGGACTTGGAGGGTTGGCACACGAGTCCAGAGAGCCAGGTGAAGGGGTGTGGGCAGATGAGGGGAACTCAAACAGGTTGGGTGGCGTGTAGGTGACGGAAAGTGATCTCCGTCCCAGGGCTCTTTCCCTACGCCTTTCCCTCTTCCTGTTATCTAGTCGGATGGCTGATTTTATCAACTCCTCTAAGGCTAGGTTTTCGGCCTTGCCGCTTACGTGCAGAGATTTCTCCGGATTCTCTGAATCTTTTGATGATATTATGGACTGTGGATGACGAAATCCCTAAATTCCTTGCAATTCTACATTGAGAAACGTTGTTCTTAAACTGTTTGACTATTTGCTCACACAGTTGTTCACAAAGTGGTGAACCTCACCCCATCCTTGCTTGTGAATGACTGAGCCTTTCGGGGATGCTCCTTTTATAACCAATCATGACATTTGCCTGTTTCCAATTAACCTGTTCACCTGTGGATTGTTCCAAACAGGTGTGTTTTGAGCATTCCTCAACTTTCCCAGTCTTTTGTTGCCCCTGTCCCAGCTTTTTTGGAACGCGTTTGCAGGCATCAAATTCAAAATGAGTGAATATTTGCAAAAAACAAAGTTCATCAGTTTGAACATTAAATATCTTGTCTTTGTAGTGTATTCAACTGAATATAGGTCGAAAAGGATTTGCAAATCATTGTATTCTGTTTTATTCATGTTTTACACAACATCCCAACTTTATTGGAATTGGGGTTTGTAAAAGGAATCCTATTTTGGAAAAATGCATACAAAATATAAACACGTACCAAGTGAAATATGTATATTTTTAATTTTATTTATTACATACAGTGAATAACAAAATGTTGAGGGAGAGGAAACAAAGACTCAGATTATTGTGTTAAGTAAGTACATTTTATTGTCGATCAGGAAAAAAAAAAAAAGACGAGGCAAGCCTAGCTCAGCCGGACCCCCTGATGCAGCTAGTTGGGAACATTGTCTGTCAGAAAGTTAAACCTATGACTTTGTTTTTGAATGTCTGTCGTTACCTATTATATTGATTACCTGTCACACTGAAGCCATGTTTGTGTAGTGTAGCGCCCCCATGCCGCGGTGAGGGGCATGTTACTTTACATCATCAATTCTCTTAGAGGCGCCCTGAGTTCTTTTAAACGTGTGTGTGTGTGTGTGTGTGTGTGTGTGTATATAACATGTATAAATGCTTTGAGGGTAAATTGCTCTTTCCACAGATTCTTGTCAGTTTAACTATGAACACTTCCTCATGAAATAAGTAATGGCACTCCATCAATTAAAGCAAAATATAGTCTTTTCAAAGTATAAATGAAATTACAATAAAATATCAAATCACATTGTCTTGTTTCTTAATTCCGTTAAATTGTAGATAACCACTTTTCAATATACTCAAACAATGTTTCCCTTGAAACCAGTTTCCTAAATGAATTTACTTTGCTTCAAATCAAAATGTTTCCAGTGAAATCCACTTTCGCTTCAGATAAGACTAGTTTCAAACCCACTTTCAATGAGCCTAGCACTCACAAGCATACACTGGCTATTGATATCAAACCTATTTTAAATGAGCCTAGCGCTGTACAGCAAACACTATAGATAAACTGAAAATTCACCCTTGTGAATACCAAATATGAGCATTACATTCAATATATTGTAACGTGCATGGATAAGATAACACGCTGGCCACCAGCTGGCGGGTTTGACGCTTTAGTCGAGCGGTTAGCGATGTCTCCTGCGGTGCGGGCGATACGGGTTCGCTTCCCGGCCGCGGCAGTTCCTGTGGTTGCATTGTCCCCCGAATTCGCTGCATTACTGTTTACAATAATGTGTACATGCATTTTGGTACTTTTTGGAAATAATGAAAATAACAAAATATTAGCACGGGCTACATGTTGTTCCCCCCTTTCCACCAATCTTCCCCATCTCTTTAACTATAGCTAGTTGTGCACTGTTCATGTAGACCGAGATGCAGCTGGCTGCAGACAAAATGGCGGCTCTCCGCAAGAGGCACCTCCGCAGTTGACAGGAAATCACGTGACCTCCGCGGTTGACAGGAAACCAGACGTTGGTCTTCTTCGTGTTGTTTTTAAGATTGCAATTCGCCATAAAACGGAAAGAAGAAGTAGAAGGTACTGCGACAGCGGTAAGAAGATACTTTAAAAGGTTAGTTGTCTTTTCTAAGGTTTTATTCAATGTTGTCTATCAAACTTAATGTATCGAAGAATCCAGCGAGCGTGGGTATAACTGTTACCGATATGGAGAAAATACATTCGAAATGTCAAGTGGCTCTAAGCATTTAGCTAACGTTAGCTAGTGATGTTTCGTTGCGTAGTTGTTGCGTAGTTGTTGCAGGTCATGTAGCTAGCTAAGCACTTATTAAAATATTTGTGTAAATTAATTAGTTTAATTGAGTTTAAAATGGATACTGTTTGAGTACAAACTGTTTGAATCACTTCTCCGCTAATGGGCAGTGGCTGTAGCTAGCTGGTCGGATGCTCAGTCTGGCTAACTCCCAGAGCGTGCAGTGTAGCACACAGTTAACGTTACTAGCCTGACGGCGAAGGTTAGCGGGCTACTACTAGCTAGCGAGTAGCCTATTGTATGGTTACATTCATTTTATTTAGTGTATTTAAGAAAAATGTAATGCACAACAATAACCTTTATAAGGAATTTGTTGAGAGTTTTATATGGGCACGTGCAGAACTGGTAAGTGCCCCGACGGCTTTGTGTGTATTACTGGTTAAAGTCACTTTAAAATAACAATCTAGAATGGCCCGAAATAATAATAATAATAATAAAAACTACACTGTTTTCCAGATGCACCCATCCATAATCCAGCCTGGAAGCCAGTTAGGATGCACAACCCACGGGTTACAGTTGGGTTGTCCTCTGTGTCCCAAATTTACCACACGGGAGGAGACCATTTTTAAACACCTGGATGCCCACATCCAAAATGCAGTGCGTTTACAAGGTAAGTAGATGAGAAGCAAGCAAGTTTGGAATTTGTTAAGCCATCTTTCCCATTGAATTTACCATAGATGTAAAGGTCAACAGTGTTATTTGGAGTCAGTAGATCACCTTGGCAAGAAAGCAGAAAGTTACTTTCAAGGGACTGAGATTTGTTTTGTAATTTATTTAATTCACTGTTGGATGTGATAAAATTCATAATTGTACATTGTATATTTTATTTAAATTACATTTTTGTGTGTGTGTTTTTTTTCCTTTCTGTGAAGTTGTACTTTTTAAAAGTTGGATTACTGTTCCCTTGCAGACAAAATAATTTACAGATGCAACCAGCCATGCCGAGGCACGGGTCATTACCACTGCCCGTATTGTGCAAAAACGATCATGCGCAAAGAGGATTTGACAATACATGTGACTGGATGCCAAAAACCATTGGCGCTACCCCCATCAGTGCCACCTTCAGCTGAAATCAGCCCATCTGTGCCATCCTCATCAGTAGGGTTAGAATCAGTAGTGAGTGTAGACCATTCATACACACTTCCTCCCCCAGCTTCAGCAGAGAGTGTAGACCCTTCGGACACACTTCCTCCCTCAGCATCAGTCGAGAGTGTAGACCCTTCGTTCACACGTCCTCCCTCAGCATCAGTAGAGAGTAGTGTTGCCATCTTCACGTGTGACAAATCTAAAGTCAGTGAAGTGCCCTCACTGCTCTGTTGTTCTTTACAAAAAGTACTTGTTAGTACACATAGAGAGAAAACATGCAAGGCCAAAAGACATTACAGCTGCATCTCACCTTCAAAGCGTATGTGTTGATCAAACTCGTGGCCTTTTTACCATCCCAAAAGGTACTCATGGGTTCAGTGTGCCCATACATGTACAACGTAAAACATGGGGCAAACAACATGTGACGAAGTGTGAATTGGAGGACTGTCGTTAATATCAGTTGCTTGTACAATGGAGTTGCCTCAGGCACAGTCTGTGTGAGCATATCCGGTCACTCGATTACTGCAGCAAGACTGCTACTGAGGAACCACTTAAACATGAGGTCCTTGAAGAAATGGTGGAATGCAAGTTTTTTGGAGATTCCAAGGTGGCCGCTTGCAAAAACAGGCAAAAAAACAGCAGAGGAAGCTCATGCACCATTGTCTGTATTGGTGTAAGTTGGAGGTTCTCCAAACCAGATTCGTCTCTCCATACAAGAGCCCAAAATCTACCGCTACTGTTGTCTTGGCAGAGTCATGGTGACGTATAACAGAAAAAAAAACACCTGGCATTGCCCCTGTGCAAAGGCGCGTACATCATGTCCGCACAAGAACATTGCTAAATGGCACCTTTTCCAAACCCAGAAAGAAATCTTCGTGACTGCACCATGTACCACAGAAAACTTACCAGAGGCTACTCACTCTGTCAGTTACCCTCCTACCACAGGAATGGAGAGAAGTGTGCGATACGTTTATGAAGAGAAAAAAATACCAGCCACTCTTCCTGGAGATGCCACAACCCCGAGAGGTTCGACGGATTACCCTTCAAAGTTGATTCCAACTGAAACGACATGCAAGCTCTGTTCAGGCAATCCCAAATTGGAGGAAATCTCGCACATCACAGACAAAGCCAGAATAGTCGGCATGAATGGTGTAATCCAAAGTAAGTTAAATGCATCCTTTAGTTTAGTTTATTTAGTTTATAAAAGGACAGTGTGCATGTACATTAATCATTGATTTAATGTCCTAATTTATATCCTTATGTCCATTACAGACATCTCTACTTATAATAGAAGGTGTACTGAATGCCACACGATCTACCGTTATCAGGAATGGACAGATGGTCTGCTTAATTTCAATGACCATGTCATTCTGTCAGATACACATTTTCAGTTGTGAAATTATGAATTTGAAATGACGAGGTCCTACGGTCAAAGTAACTGTGCAAATGTGTGTCTGTCTGTCTGTCTGTTTTTGTGTCTGTGTGTGTGTGTGTGAACGGCTGTGTGCCGTAGGACCCCTAACTACTGTGATCCTTTTCTTTTAGAATGACATGACTGCAATCAGAACGTGGTGGTGCGTGTTGCTAATGGAGAATTTTGTGCTTGACCGGTATGATTCATTTGCCCAAAAGAGCTTGCTAAACTATTTTGATTAGGGGAGGGGTGGGTAATTTGTGTTGAAAGTAGTTGCAAACTGTGGTAATGATTGGCTGTTGTCCCTAGGGGTGGGAGGAGGGGGCGGACACAAGTTACTCACATGATCGTAGCTACTGTGTGTGGGAACGGCTAAGCTTCGTTCCGACACATTGGTTATGTTTTCTCTCATCCCTGCCTGCCAAGTAGTTGCAGTGTTGCGCTCTACAGTATGACGGGGAAAATTGAACTAGAATAGGGTCTAATTGGCTTTCCAGATTTAATGTTTTCATCTTTTGAAGGCATGGCAAGGTTTTTGCCCACTGGACAGAGCAGTCCAAAGCTCTACTGAGAGGTGACCTGCCTCCTGTCTTCAGGCTCCCAAGACTCCGGAAACGGACGTTTTCGGAAGTCGTCCAGGTCAGATTGAAATTCAATTTAACTACCGGTATAATCAGAATCATTAATAACTAATACATTCAGGTGCTTCAAGCACTTTATTAACTAATGTTGAAAAGTGCATTGTGAAATAAATATATTTTTCAGTCATCATCTGTCTTGTTGCTCTCTTACATTACAGGAACATAACGAGAGCTTAGAACCAGAGGGGGGTAAGTGACATTTGACAAACTTTACAGGACAGCCACAACAAAAAATGACCATACATTGTCATTGCGTGTTGTGTTTATTACGATATTTGATGACTTACTCTGGGTTGGTTTAGAATTCACAAGTTGTCCTTTGCCACACATCCCTAGAGGTTCCTTTACATTACTTGATGACCACTACACCCACTACAGCAAAGATGGCAAAACGTGCAAGAGAAGCCCGCAGGTCTGCCCATGAAAGATTGGCGGACTTCATCAAGAAGCTGAAGGGGTCGGACAAACGGCTACTGGTATGATACCAATAATAATAATGCTTATACATGAAAACATTTCTAATAGCAAAAAAGATGATCAAAGCCTGATCTTCTGCAGTGCATTTATTTGACATGGTCTTTGTTTCTATAGGAAATAATCACAGGTGAAGGCAGCTCCAAGTGGCTGGTGAATGTCAGGTCTGCGAAACCAGACAGGGTCTTCACCTACCTGGAAGAAGACGACCAAATTGATGAAGTTTTTAAGCACATCAACTTGGTCCTCAAAGGAGCCACAAAATGTGCACCTTATGTCCCAACGACAGAGTTCCAGAGAGTCAGCTTCGTGTTGGATGTGCTGATGCCTGAGGTGAGGTTTAACTCAACCATCTAATCTTAGTTGCATTGATTTCAGTAATTGTCTGTTTATCAAGTCATCAAAGCCTGTATTATAGCTGTTAAAAGGGCATTCCGCGATTTAGTGAATGGGCTATGCTCGCCCCACCACTAATTTGTATTGTGTTGTAAATATGGGACCCCTTTTAACTGGAGGTTATCTATCTCTACCAGGCCATTGTCCACGCTCTTTTGGCAGTGGAAACCTCTCTCTAGCTGAGGCAAAGAGAAGATTTAACGCAGGACCATTTTATGATGAAAGGTACAAATGTCTGAAATCAGTCTACCACTTTGTGCCTAACATCCCCTAGCTGTGTTAATATTCATGATATACCATGAGTTCTCATGTCCGATCGATTGTATTTCTTATCTCTCCTTTTCTGTCTCTTTTCTTTTCCCAATGTATTCTTTAGTGAAGTGCAAGAATTTAATATTATCAAGATGCAGAAGAGGCAGTAGATCGAGGCCGAGCATTAATATTTTTATTTGTATTTTATTTTATTTTTACTTTATTTTATTTATTTTGTTTTTGTTTTGATGTTTTTGTTTGTTATTATTATTATTATTATTATTATGTAAAACCTCAACCACATTCTGTAAAATGCTGAACCCGATGATAACACTGAAAAATAATAAAATAAATTACTTTACAAAAAAAAAAGAAAGAAATGTGCGTCTGCCTTGGGGGCCCTCCACCCCGGGGACCCCCACCAAGCGCCTGGTCACAGATGTTTACCATGTGAAGATGTCAAATGTTGCGCACAATGTCACATTAATAAAGATTATTGTTATATTTAACCATATTATCAAGATGCAGAAGAGGCAGTGGATCGAGGCCGAGCATAAAGGCAGGGGTGACTTACATGTGTAAATGTATTGTTTAGTGTGTTAATTTTATTCTTTGACATTAACTAGTTTAACAAGCCTGTTCATTGACCGTTATTCGCATCACGTAAGCATACGTGAATGTGCTCTTTCACACAGTAGCCCTGGTTAAGTTTAGTCTCTTTACACAGAACTGAGGTGCTTTGATAACATGTACAAAAATGTGTACTGGTTTATTTACATGGATAGACAATATGAATGTAACGGTTAGAAATGTGCGTCTGCCTCGGGGGCCCTCCATCCAGCCCTCCACCCCGGTGACCCCCACCAAGCCCCTGGTCACAGATGTTTACCATGTGAAGATGTCATATGTTGCGCACAATGTCACATTAATAAAGATTGTTATACTTAACCCAATTTATTCTGTTTGTACATGCATATTAACCCGTAATAGAGTGGGATATCCCACTGTTATAATGGCTAAAACAAATAGACTCTGTCATATGTATCTTAGACTGTGTGCACAACTGCACTGGTAATTGTAAGATTTGACTGTATGAGAGGAAATGCCAAATTTCTCAATTGAGTACACATCACATTAGGGATCGGCTTGACAGGTTTTGAAGATATTTTACTTTTAGATATTGAATACTAAAAGCCTATGTTGACTTAACTATTTCACCTGGGCCCTATACTACAAAGCAAGTTTGTGTGCATTTGTAAGTTTCGGCAGATAGCCCCTTCAGTCTCATTTGTCCCAGTAGTAGATAATGGAAGGTTTTATGGGTGTGTTTAAACTGTGGTTAGATAAGGCACCATGTTATCAGAGCCTGTGTATTGTGCTCACAGTGTTTGCTCAAAGGGGCATCGGTTTGCCATTGAGTCTAGTGTAGTGGTTATAGGGATACATGATTCACCTTATTGAGCTAGTAGGAACGTTTGTTTACAGCTACTGTTTTCTCGGTTCGGGTTTACAGTGATACACTTCCGCTGCGCGGGTTTTTGTTGTTGTTGTTATGGTGAAGGAATAAATGGCGCACGTTGTGTAGCCGAAAGATAAAGTTGTCACGACTCCTGTTTGAGCTCCTCTACACTAGGTTATTTTGCCCAGGTTATTTTGCCCTCGATGGGCTTCTGTAAATCTTACCATAATTGTTACACACTCAGGCAGTGACTTTCTGTATCCGAACTGATTGAGGGTCGAGTCGTTAGAAAAATAGCCCACATTCTAACCATCCATAGCAAACGTTAGCTGGCATTCGCTAGTGTTGTTAGACATCTAGCTAACGTAACACAATTGCTAACATTGTTAGCTAACGTTATCTAGCTAACAACGCAATTGTTAGCTTGCGTTACGTTAGCTAGATAGCTAACAACACTAGCGAATGCGTTAGCTAGCAATCGCTATTGTTGTTAGCTAGCTAGCTAACGTATCGTTATTGTTGTTAGATAGCGAACAAGTAATCAATTTGCAATCGATACACTAGTGTCACGGAGACCAACTTCCCGTTTCCTGCGGCGGTCACGTGATTTAATGTCAACTGCGGATGTGCCTCTTGCGCATGCTCACGAAAAATAGAACGAAACGAAGACCGACGTCCAGTTTCCTGTCAACTACGGAGGTCACGTGATTTCCTGTCAACTGCGGAGTTGCCTCTTGCGGAGGTCCGCCATTTTGTCTACAGCCAGCTACTCTTGGAGAGTCCAGGTTTACAGGTGGATCCCACAGTTTGTCTTGGAGGTCACTCTGACTGTTCTGTGGTTGAGTTAGGTAGACCCTGGGAGTTTTCAACTACTATAGCATTAACCTGGTGTTCCTCTGGGTACACTGGATAACAGTCAACTATTCTCTGTATTCTCCCTAGCACAGTTTTACCTGGAATCATGATGTCATGGTGTGTGGTGTTTCTCACATATATGTTCACTCTACATGACGAGGAGGAAATTTTGACCAACTGACAGGTGATTTTGAGCTCTTCATCCAATGACAGGTTATCCTCAGGTTCAAAAAGCATTTCACTGTTCACTTTAAGATCTGTTCTGACAGGGCAGCTAATGCACTTCATTTGTCCCCCTGAAACTACAACAGATGTCCTACCTGTTTTGACAGTGTAACATTTTAGTTTGTGGCACCTTGAATTAGATTTAGAAGCACTTCTGCCTTTCCTGTCCCTAGACTCAGTGAGTTTCTGAGCAGAGCTACCTTGTCACTGGGCTGAACCTGATCCTGCCTATCGCTCATGAGCTCATTGATGGCATTAAACCCGGTTATGGGTCTTTGTACTTTGTCCCTGCTCACTAGTACAGGAACTAGTATCTCATCAGATCCTGTTGTTTTAGTTTTTGGGTCGTACAGACTGAGACTTAACTTCAACCCACCCCTGGAATGGGATTTCTGAGCCATTGGCAGCTGTCGATAACAGTATGTCATTACTTGGCAGGTCACTGATGGGAAGGATTATTGCACCACGTTTTTAAAGTTGATGTGTTTCACCTTCCTTAGCCCTACATTCTTCGTCACACCAGAATTCCACTTCCTTTGCTCAGCAGTGCATGACATCCTTGTCTTGCCCTGCCTGACTGCACCCTCAATCTACACTGAATGAAATAACCGTAGTTTATTATCTGACAGTGGGGTAAGGAGTACTCAGATCATTTACTTGAGTAAAAGTAGCAATAATCAAATCAAATCAAATCAATTTTATTTGTACAGTAGCCCAATATCACAAATTTGCCTCAGTGGGCTTAACAGCAACACAACATCCTGTCCTTAGACCCTCTCATCGGATAAAGGAACAACTCCCTAAAAAAAACCTTTAACAGGGAGAAAAAATAGGAAGAAACCTCAGGGAGAGCAACAGAGGAGGGATCTCTCAATACTACAATATAACAATACTCCATTGCAAGTAAAAGTTCTGCATTCAAAATGTGAAAGTACAGAATTGTCAGCATTAAAATGTACTTAAAGAATCAAAAGTAAAAGTACTCAATAATGCATAGTGGCTACTGTCAATTCTATTATATATTGTTATTGAATCATAATGCATTAATATGTAAGCAGTAGGCAACTTTAATGTTGTAGTTGGTTGAGGTCGCACTAACTATAGTATAAAATGTAAATACCAAGTAACGTATAAGTACCTCAAAATTGTACTCGAGCACATTACCCGAAATGTACGAAGTTAGCTGTGTGATTTGAGGTTGTGTGCCACAACAACAACATATTAAGCAGTGAATTAATTCAAGTACAGTACAATTTTCGGTTCAGTATATTTGTAAAAATATCACATCATATCACATATTTCATGTCATTACTTTACTGACCTTCCACGGAACTGCTGCTGCATGACTACAAGAGCGTCCTGGCCCTGCAATACATGAGCAACCTGAAGCCTGCATGTCACCCGTCACCGATAATAGCAAGCAAGCCTTATGAGCTACGTACAGGCTCTGACTCGGCTCTGTCTCCCTAGGTAGACAGGGTCGTTTCCAACATGCTTAAATAACACCCGGCAGAATTTATTGCTGTGTAGATATTGGTACACCTCTGGGCTTTTTAAATTGCTCACCGCCTTACCATCACAGGCAACAGACTCAACAAAATAGCTAAAAATGCTACTGTACATGATACGAGGCCACTTCTTCATTTCATCTTCCCAACCATCTATTACAGATGGGAACGATATTATGTCACCCTTTTTGAGCTCCGTGGGGTTGTGTTCCCACATCATTAGCTAATTTGGCTGGCTTCATGAATGAATGAGACGCCGTACAAATCGCTCTAAGAAAGACGGTTAGCATACCGTTACCATGGAAAACACCAGTTTGGGTTCAGTAACAGGAAACGCCGGAAGTCACGCCCATAATTCACGCAAGATATCATGGGGGCTAGGAATAAGGTGGATTCTTATTTCACCCTTTTTGAGCTCCGTGAGGTGTTTCCACATCATTAGCTAATTTGGCTGGCTAGCTCTTCACGAATGATTGACACGCCATACAAATTGCTCTAAGAAAGACGGTTAGAGTAGTTACCATGGAAAATGCTGGTTCCGGTTCAGTGACAGAAGCGCCAGTAGTCGTGCACATAATTCACGCAAGGTATCACGGGGGCTAGGAATATCACGTTTGCATGTCCTCTTCTAGTAAACCCTTTGCAGCAGATTGAGAAGTGATATTCTGTCCTGTATGTTTTCTCATGTGTGTCTGTACAACATGTTTTTGAGAAAACCCTTTACTGCAGATTGAGCAACTGAACGGTTTCTCTCCTGTATGTATTCTCATGTGTGACTGCATATTTGCTCTTTGAGAAAAGCCTTTCTTGCAGACTGAGCAACTGAAGGGCTTCGTTCCTGTATGTATTATCATGTGTGTCTTCATATATCCTCTTCTAGAAAACAATTTACCGCAGACTGAGCAACCAAAGGGTTTTTCTCCTCTATGTATTTTCATGTGTGACAGCATAGTTCCTCTTTGAGAAAACCCTCTACTGCAGACTGAGCAACTAAAGGGTTTTTCTCCTGTATGTACTCTTGTGTGTCTTCGCAGATCTTCTTTTTGATAAAACGCTTTACCACACTCTGAGCAACTGTAATGTGTCTTATGTATTTTCATGTGTATTTGCATATTTTGTTTTTGAGAAAACACTTTTCCGCAGACCGAGCAACCAAAGGGGTTTTCTCCTATATGTATTCTCATGTGTGACTGCACACTTCCTCTTTGAGAAAACCTTCTACTGCAGACTGAGCAACTAAAGGGTTTTTCTCCTGTATGTACTCTTGTGTGTCTTCGCATATCTTCTTTTTGAGAAAACGCTTTACCACACTCTGAGCAACTGTAAGGTTTCTTATGTATTTTCATGTGTATTTGCACATATTGTTTTTGAGAAAACACTTTTCCGCAGACCGAGCAACCAAAGGGGTTTTCTCCTATATGTATTCTCATGTGCGACTGCATTTGTCTTCTTTGGGAAAACTGTTTACCGCACACTGAGCAACTTAAGGGTTTTGTTTCTGTATGTATTCTCATGTGTGACTCAATACTTCTTTTGTGAGAAAACGCTTTACCGCACACTAAGCAACTAAAGGGTTTTTCTCCTGTATGTATTCTCATGTGTGTCTTCATGTGTCCTCTTTGAGAAAACCCTTTACCACACACTGGGCAACTGAAAGGTTTCTCCCCTGTATGTATTCTCATGTGTCTCTTCATATGTCCTGTTCTGGAAAACACTTTACCGCAGACTGAGCAACTGAAAGGTTTCTCTCCTGTATGTATTCTCATGTGTGTCGTCACATGTCCTCTTTGAGAAAACACTTTACCACACACTGAGCAACTGAAAGGTTTCTCTCCTGTATGTATTCTCATGTGTGTCGTCATATGTCCTCTTTGAGAAAACGCTTTACCGCAGACTGAGCAACTGAAGGGCTTTGTTGCTATATGTATTCTTATGTGTGCCTTCATATGCCATCTTTCAGAAAACCTTTTACCACAGACTGAGCATCTGAAAGGTTTCTTTCCAATATGTATTGTCATTTGTCTCTGCATGTTTCCTCTTGTAGTAAATCCTTTACTACAGACTGAGCTACTGAAGGGTTTATTCTCAGCAGATCTCTTAGTACTGATTTCATTGTCCTCTGTCTGAAGTTCTCTAGCTTTGTTCCAACCATCATCACTGTCTTCAGTCTCATTTTCACAACAGTCTGAAGAGAGATTTCCATCACTAGTTGGTTGTAAAGCACCATCTTGATCGAGGTTACTGGTTTGTTCTGATGGTCCACAGTCCTCTCCACCAGGTTCTGGTTTCATCTGCTCAGTTGAGGTGCTGGCTGGAGGCTCTGCCTCTCTTTTCTCCTCAGTTCGGCTTTGATGAAGCTGAGAGGACTGAACGTTCTCTTCATAATTTTTACTCCTCACAGGGACAGGAGAAGATGACAGCTTAATAATGTCAGCCTTCTCCTTCAATCCTTGAAGCTTCTCTTCCTCCTGGCTGCTCCAGAGTTCCTCCTCTTCCTCTTTTATGTGTGGGGGCTCTGGCTCCACTGGGTTCAGACTGGGACTATACTCCTGCTTCACAGAGGGAACCTCATCTTCAGAAACTAAGAGCTGCTGGAGGTCTAGAGGGGAGAGACAAAATGTAAATATTAAGGGAAACTATCACTGGACAGGTTACATAAAATCATGGTCAATGAAATATTAAGTGATATGCCTTAGGGCAGTCACTTTAACAAAACCATTTTTGATATCTAAAAAAGAAATGTAGGCGAGTTTGAATTTATATTCAAATATCAAGGCTAAATATCTGGTCTATCCCCTGGCCAGTAATGAGCTGTCTAACATGTTTTTTTTTTATTATAATGTATTTGTATAGAGAAGTGGGCATCAAAGCACAAGCAGAGATGGTAATCTTTCAGAAGAACTTATGAGTGAAACGTGCAGAATATGAATAGAAACACTGCATTGATGATTTACATGTGTGTCACAGGTTTTTTTTCCCTCCTTTATGGACTTTAACAAGTTGTACACGTGTCACATTTTTACAACACGAATGACTACAGTACAAACAAACATGCCAGAGGGGTAGGCCAGATAAAAAAAACAACAACAAAACAAAAACATTTTAGACACAACAGCTAAGTTCACAATTCATTTACATACATATTTACAGCGAACACATGCCATTACAGTTTTTTGGGCCTTTTTATTGGCACTAGACTTAATACTTTTATGTACTGTTCAAAACCTTTATAAAAAAACATTAAGGGTCTTTGGTTTGTAAACTTGCACTAATGTATATAGAATTTAGCTAGAATGATCAATAGAGTTATGATATATGCTCTTTCCTCAAATTTATTGTCATAGTCAAATAATATACTCATAAAACAATGCCAAATCCATGTATAAGGAGTCACTAATAAATTTTGAAACATCTTTCCATAGAGTCCTAGAATATTGACAATGCCAAAAAAGATGGGGCACAGTTTCTGGATGAGCTGAGCAAAAAGAACAATTTATATTTATATCAGCCTTAAATTTCTTGAGAAAATGCTTTGCAGGGTAAAATTTATGTAAAATTTTAAAGGAAACCTCTCTTATCTTATTATTAATAAAGTATTTATCAGTCAAATGACCACACTTTTGACCATGGAATATTCTTAGCAAAGTTGCCCAAATAAGCAGTGACATAATGCTTCGTGACAACCTCACTCTGAAGCAAAGAGCGAATAGCTTGGTTATTATTCTTGCAGAATGGTGAGAAACACATTTTCCCACAAGGAGAATAAGCAGGATTAACCAAAGAAACATCTTTTTGAACTAAACCCTTGCACAAAATTACAGAACCATTAGGAATAGCCCTCATTATCAGAGCAAATTCCTTAATTGTGACAGAAAAATTGAAATGAGAGATGAATTTATTGTAGTTCATAAGATGGCCTTCTGGGGGTAATCAGCTGACGCACCAAAAAGATGTTTCTGTCAAACCAATTCTTCAGAGATATACTCCTATTTTTTACATAAGATACCCCCATTATTCCAGATATAATAACGTTGTGGTGAGAAATTGTGCTTGTAAATTAATTTCCACGCCAATAAAGCCCGTTTGTGAAAATTTCAGTTTAACTGGTATTTTATTTGTTTTATAATTGCATACCAATAGGAAGGGGAGCCCTCCAATTTGATTAAAAACAAATTTGGGAATGAAGTTCCACATGGAGGAGTCATTTTTCAAAAAATGCTTTAACCAGTTAATCTTCAACACGTTGTTCAAGATAGAGAAGTCCAAAAAGTCAAGACCACCATTTTTGCAAGAATTGATAACTACAGATTTTCTGATGTAATGTATACGATTTTTCCACAAAAAAAAAACCCCAAAAAAAATCAATAGCAACTGGTCATTTTGTGTGTGGCAGCTTTGTTATCAAGGAAAAGAGAGGATGCAACATAAACAAGCCTAGAAATACATTTAGCTTTTGATAGGAGGACACGTCCCTTCAAGGACAGATCTCTTTGTGACCAGCGATTAAATTCATTTTCCGCTTTTTAAATCGTTGGACTAAAATTAAGAGTGCATCTGTCTTGTTGATCCTTGGTTACAAGAATGCCCAAACAATTAACCTTTTCTTTGACCGGGTATATCATCAATAGAGGTTATGTCACAGCTTTTTAAAGCAAATAACTCCCATTTGTTTAAATTCCGACAGAGACCTGAAGCTTTTGAAAATCCATGAATAATTTTGATTGCAGGCTTTGTGACCTGTGCATGTGCGCATGAGCTTACTTACGCATAGGTGACCTGCGAACATCTTTTGAGCTCAACTTTTCAGTCATTGCAATGAAAAGCAAATATTGTATTTTGTTTTTTGTTTATTTCATACAAAGTGGGATGTAGTTTCAGCCATATGCTGGAAACAATGTGGAAATGTGCCTTAATTTAAAAACTGGATTACTCCACAGCGCTTTGTCGAAAAAAGAAACAACATCATCAGAAAGTTCCACTGGTTATTTTGATGTGTTACGTTGTGACGCGATAAGGACTTCGTGACTTATTCAACCAAGAAGCAGGATTGTGAAAATGGGTGAAGAAATTAGTAAAGATATTACTCTGCAGAAGTTTGATCTGTCTTCATAACGTGATTACTTCGGTACGTACAAATATGTGACAAGCGTCATTACAAAGCTCCTCCTGTTCCACTCGCTGTGCGATCCATATTTATGCAATGACGCATCATGGATATTTTTTTTAGCTCTCGGGATTGTCTTTAAGCCCGCAGCGAAATCTGATGGTTATTTGCAATTCCTTCCACCTACCATCTATTGTCTACCTCTCGCAACGAGCAATCACGCAGGCTTGCAAAGACACGTGTTCAACTCCTGGCGTCTACATTCCGGGGTTACCCAGGATCTACACTAGTCCCCGAGACAAACTGAAGGGCTAAAAAATTCCATGGGGGTGTAAGAACACATTTGCATTGACGAACGATTGATGAATAAGGTCTAATGTGCTAAGTGAATGATACTGATGCATTGAACTAAAATAATTTGGCCAGTTTAATCGTACAAACCTGATTTGTAGATCCGTACTTCAGGTTTAGAAACGGCGTCCAATAGTTTCCTCTGACGATAGTTTTCCTTCTTTAGACGTGAGATTTCAGCCTCATAAACTGCGATCCTTCTTTCAAACTCCAAACATATTCCGGCGATGGGTTGATCCATCACTGAGCTCAGCGGTTTAATAAAAAACATTTTAAGACGACGATGGGTTCAGAGGTCTTGAACGGTCTCGACGTTCATCACAATATTCCCAATGTTCAGCTTCTTCGTCTTCTACTTGGTGTCCATTGGCGGTTGACAAACAACGAATTAGCACATTACCGCTACCAACTGGTATGGAGTGTAGATCAGAATGTCTATTAGTTACACTATCCCCCCTCCCAAAAAACAAAAACAAAACAAACAAACAAAACTCAAATCTTCAATTAGATTAGTCATCTGAGACGGAAATAAAATGTTATAACGCCCAGTTTAATTCTTCTGTAGAATATCTACTAAACCAAATTGTACTTTTATTTTGAGTCATATGCCTTCTTCCTGCCTCATATTTCTGACAATAGATCATAACTTGCTCTATTGTTTCGGCTTTCCCACAGTAGTCGCATCTGCCTGTATTGTGTTTGTCTATTTTAAAAAGTGTACTGTTTAGTCCAGTGTGTCCAAATGTGAGTCTTGAAATCATTGTCTCATCTCAGGTCTCAGTCATATGAACACTATTAAATCTCGAACACGAAATAGACTTGGAGCATGCCGCATTGATGCCTGTTTTAGAATTGCCACCTGCCCATATACAACGGCTGACTTTCCAGCCTCCAAGTTTTCCTCATAACAAGGTAGGGCACTGTTTTTTAATGTTAGAAATACTATCATTTTAAAACCATGTAGCATATTAAAATATGTACTATGGCCCATTGCGAGTTCTAGTATGCAATAATGTGTTTCTGGTAATGTTTGACCACTTCAAATTTCATATGTCCGTGGTAAAAATCCCATTTTGACCAAAAAGTCCGTCATGAGCCGACACGGTGATGACCCCTGGTCATACTCCTTCTTTCTGCCTCATATTTCTGACAATATATCATAACATGCTCTATTGTTTGTTCTTGCCCACAGTAGTCCCATCTGTCTGTATTGTGTTTGCCTATTTTGAAAAGTGTACTGTTTAGTCCTGTGTGTCCAAATGTGAGTCTTGAAATTATTGTCTCATCTCTCCTGTTCCTTCCTGCACACCTCGTTTCTCCAACTTCCCTTTAACTCTGTAAAACCATCATCCTTTCCTCTCTTCCTCCCATTGCTTTTGCCACCTTTCCTTCAATCTATGCTTAATAATGTTCATTATTTCTGTCTTGCTTAAAGTAACTGCCAAATCAATGTGATTATGTTTTATAGCCTTCTTTATAATCTTATCTGCTATTTAATTTCCCTTAATTCCAATGTGTGCCGGTACCCATAAAAATGATACTGTAAGACCCATCCTTTGAATTCTATATAATGTTTGTTCTACCTCTATTAAAATGTCTGGTCTGCTGTCTGAATGACTCTACTGTAAATTGGCTAGTGATGAACTTGAATCTGAACAAATAATTGCTCTCAATGGTCTTGTTTCCTCTATCCACTGCACTGCTAACAATACTGCAAGCATTTCTGCTGTGTATACTGATATTTCCTCATTGATAATTTTCTCCACTTTAATATGAAATTCTGGAACAATAAATGCTACTCCTACATTATTTACTTAACTCTTTGATGAATCTGTATAAATCTGGACGTAACTGTGGTAATTATCAATATAAACCCGTAGAGTATGTGAATCATAATTAAACTCCTTAACTTTATTCTTCTTTTCTAATAATGTGAAATCTACAGTGGCATCTGGAAGTATCCAAGGTGGTATTGACTTGTCTTTGTCTTGTCAACTGAACATTTAAAATCCCATCTATATGACCATTCTTCTACTTTCATAATAACCCCCTGCAGTTTCTTTATAATGCATTCCACATTTCTTAACCTGTTTCAAATTGCCCCATCATCTGCAAAAAGTGAAAGGCCCATCTCATTATCCATTCCCATAAATACATCATTTACCATTAGTATGCTTCCTTGAGGTGTTCCATTTTCAACAACATTTGCTGAATATTTCTTTCCTATTCTAACTTGTATTGCTCTCCCTTACAAAAAGTCCTTAATCCATCTTGTGACGAAGTGGGTGAGAACACACAATTTGTCCCATCACCATCTCAATTGTTACCAGGTGTTGTCTTTTCTTGCCACAGTGGTGCAGCCTAAACTCAGGTGCTGCTGATTGACTCCAAAGGAGTATTTATGCAGTTGTTTTGGAGTTGTTAGGGGGCTGTAGATGTGTGCACGAGATGTGCCAATTGTTAGGAGCTGAGTTTTGTTCATTTATTTGTTAATTCAAAGCTCGATTGTTTTGAGTTGAATTTTGGTTATTTGTTAGTTTAAACTCAGTTTTCGCATATGACGTCAAGAACTACAGATGGAGGGCAGGAAGTGATTTTCTACACAGTAAGAACTATCATAAACTTTCGAAATGTCTATGTTTGGCGTCATTAACGGAGAAACCACAAGGAGTTTTTACTAAGTTCCAAATGTTGTTGTTCATGAGGGGGGAATGCAAGAAATTCAGTTAAACTAACCCTAACTTCACTGGTTCCGAAGCAGCTCCCATCTGCTCACACAGTTCCTGGTCTACAAAGGTGTTGCCACTCTGGGTGTCTAGTAGGGCATACACTAATGTCTCTGTTTCAGTGGTGGTGTCTGAAGAAATCCAAACAGGCACTACCATGGTTGTGCTCCCACCATCGCCTCTGTTTACACAGCAAGAAAGGGAAGACGTGTTTTCTGCTGCTTGCATAGCATGAGAAGATGGTTTGTCTGTAGCAGGAGAAGGACGGTTTTCATGAAGTGGTGTTGGATAATGTTTCTTTCATATGCCACAAGTAGCTTTATTCTTACAGTCTTTTGAGTTGTGTCCTCGCCTAAGAAAGCCGAAGCACAGGTTACTGTCGGATATGAACCTTTTCTTGTCCTCCAAAGGCTTATCTGCGAACTTCTGGCATTTGTGGACGGAGTGGCTTTCTCCATAGCACATGCATTTAACTGGGTTTGAAGATGAAAATAGTGTTCACTTTCATGGATGCATGAGAATCACCTGAGCTGTTCTCCACAGTACCATATATTTTTGTCACTGTACTTGATTTAGCTGATGCTTTCACATTTGTGATGAATGCATTAGCCTTTGGGCGCTTTATATGTCCACATGGCTTTTCTTCGGTAGGCTTCAAGGCATGAAAGGATGTTACAGGATTGCATGCAATTTCTGCTTCTTGTGCCATAAAATCTGCAAACTCCTTGAAATGAGGGTATTCCTCTGTTTGTTTCAACTGCTTTGTGACATGACGATTCCAGCGAGAGGTCACCCAATCAGGGAGTTTTTGAAGCATCTTTTGATTCTCTTCACAGTCATTTAACACTTGAAATCCTTTTACATGTGGCACGGCGTTGCTGCAACCTGTGAGAAAATCACGGAACTGTCTGTTTAACTGACTCCCTCGAACCAATCTTTGGCCAGTTATTCAGCTTTTCCCTAAATGCACGCTGGATTACGAAGGGATGACCATACTTGGGTGTTCAGTGTCGCCCATGCTTGGTTGTAGGTATCGTCATCCTTTTTGAAAAAGCTTCCTTCCGATACAGGTCGTGCCTCACCACTGATGTATTTTTGTAGGTAGAACTACCTGTCAGCTGGATTTGTGCATCGTCTTTCGATCAATGCCTTGAAACTTTTGCTCCACTCTAAGAATTTAAGTGGGTCCCCAGAAAAGACTGAGGGTTCGGGTGTAGGAAGTCTGGTAAGAACCATTGTGTCATGTACGGCTTGTACTAATGATGCTTCTTTGTTAGCATTGCTTGTTTGTTCATTATTTTTCTTACTTGTTTGTTCCCTTTTAATCTCTTTCTGAGGTACTGGATGGGAGATGGCCATTTCATAGTATGGTGATCTACTTTTGTCACATCTCTCACTTGAGTCAGCTTCAGGGTATGACTTAAGCTTAACAGCTATTACTTGAAGATCTCTCTGATTTTCTTGCCTTTTGTGTGGCAATAGCATCCTCCATCTCGATTTCAGCTCTCTTTGCAGCACATTCTGCCTTTTTTGCTGTGACGCTTTTTGTTCCGATGAACGGCTTGAGGAGGAGCTACGAACAGTAGGTTTGAAGATTCTAGTCCCGAATATGGACTGGGCATACTCTGTCTAGCACCTTGTCGAGTCTCTCCGCTTCAGCATCAAACTCCTCTAGTCCTACTTCACTCATGCGTACACTCATAAGCTTCATCAACCTCCTCGTTGCTGCTACACAAGAATCTGTCTTTCTTCTAATCTCAGTAGAAAGCACCGATTCAGATCGTATATTTTCATACGCAGGTTTGTCTCCAGCCCTTCAACAGCAGCCATCATGTTGGTTAAATCTCGTTCAGAGCACTCATCTTTCAGTTTGGCACATGTAGCTTTAACTTCGTCTTTCCACCTTTCATATAACATGGTGAATTTACTCTCCCTCGGAGAAGTCTCTTGTTGCTCCAGCATTTTTGGGGTTAACGTTCTCTCTCATGATTTCCTGGGTTCAACTCTCTTTAAAGTGTCGGAGGTAGGCTCCTTCATTGCTATTTGGTGTATTTCTATTTTAGCATGAATATCACCCACGAGTAACTCTAATCTCTCCTTATCAGCTTCATCAATTTGTGATTCCATTTTTCACTTAACCTAGTTAGTTCTACTTGAAGGGACTCAACTTGTTCGCTAAGTTCGAGACCTTGTGATTTTTCTCTGTGAACTGACATCGTAAATGTTTTAGGAAAAGCACTATCTATCGCCAAGTTATTGCTAAATATGCATATAAACCTTTTACAAATATGTAATTGTCAGTGCAATCCAAGTGCCAATACGCAGTAACTATTCACTTAGTTAACCCCCAATGCACTCCTTTGATTGTGCATTTGAACTCTGTTCAAAAACACCATTAGAACATTCATAACAATGCAACACTAGTAAAGCAATAACAATTAGGCTATAATGACAAATCAAATATTTTTCTCAATAATAAAAGTTTAAAAAATGTTTTCCTTTCAAATCTTACAAATGTCCATAAAGTGGTAGAGGTAGCACAGTCAAACCTGATGTCGTCTGCAAAGCCGCACTCTCCCGCCCTAAAACAACAGCAATGGAATGAAACACACTGCACGCTGAAGCCTGTACAGAGCTGTACGCTGAGAATCGCTGCCCTCTCTTGGCGGAACTGCAAGGCGATTTATACCGACAACCTTGACCAGAAGCCAACCCTCTCTGCTTCTACCCGAGCGGTATCAGAGGCCGTTCCTCCGCGGGATTCTTCTCCGGCCACGCGGTGCGCTGCTCCCGCGGTTCGTTCTCTTTTCCTCTCCTCTCTTCGGCCAAGTTGGCGGTACGTCAGCCACACTGGTCCAATTAAATAACGGCCACGCATCATACAGATGTCTTTTGAAGATTTATTTTATATCGCTTTCTCTCCATCGTCAGCAGACACCGTGAAAATTACAAGAAAATAAAAGCCGTAAAGTTTGAAATGTACAGCTCTCATTCCGTTTACAGTCTCTCAAGCTCGTGTCCGTTGATCAACAGGCCCAAACGTTAGCACAACAAAAATGCGATGAAATCAAGTAAAATAGCTGAAAACATCACACGGACCATGTAAAGCCACACCAACATTATACACAGCTATAAAACACACGAAGGACAGTTATCGTGTGCGCCTCTTGAACCACGTGTAGAATAGAGTTGTTTTGGGGGCTGTATACGGAGATGTCTTTCCTCTGCATCTATTCAATTCAATTTTATTGTCATTAAAAACAATGTGCAGGCACATGTTAAAAATGAAATGAGGGCTGTGGCTTCACCAAACAGTGCAATACAGACACAGCAAACACAGTATAAGATATACACACATGAAGACCAAAAGCTAAAATTAAGTTAAAGAGCAAGAGTACAAAATATTTAAAAATATCTACAGACATTCAGTCCAGGTTCAAGTGGGCAACAGCTTGTGGAAAGAAGCTGTTTTTGAGCGTGGTAGTGCGGGCTCTGAGGCTCCTGTAGCGCCTCCAAGAGCGCAGGGGGGAGAACAGTCCATGGTTGGGGTGGGTGGGATCTCTGCTGATGCTCAGACCCCTTCGAAGGCAGCGTTTGTGATAAATGTCTTTTATGGCTGGGAGCTGGGTACCGGTGATATGCTGGGCCGCCTTGACGATCCGCTGCAGAGCTTTCTGGTCTACTGAGGTGCAGTTGCCGTACCACACTGAGATGCAGATGGCCAGGATGCTCTCTATGGTGCAGTGGTAGAAGTTGGTGAGAATTTTGGGGGGTTTGGGTTTTTTTTGGTTTTGACCCATAATGCAACGGCTATGCCCTTGACGAAATTCTGGTCATGTGACCCGTTACACTCTAACGTCAAATAACCTTGCATAAAGGGCAAATTTTTTAACTAAACATTTTTTACTGTGTTATATTTAAAATAAATTTTTATCAGTGTTGCCCCTTTTAACCACTTATTTATTGCATTTTTAATCGTTTTTTTTTTTAAATTTTAACGGCTGAATGAACTCAATATAACTATCTCCGAGACGGTTACAGCGTTGGAGATACCGTGGGACCACTAGGCTGGCAAAAAGAAGCCACGTGTGATGAGCCCCTACACAGCAGAGCTGACATCTCCCCAGAAAGCGGCAAACGAGACCGTCACAGAATACATCATTCGTGCAGAACCGGCTGTAACAGCGCTGAGAAATGCAGACGAGGTTCTTAGCGACGGACTGTTAATTGCTATGATCGTGAAAGGCTTGCCCGAATCATTTAAGCCGTTTTCCATCCACATGACGCAGGGTGATGAGAAGATCACTTCTGCGGAGTTCAAAACCAAGCTGAGAAGTTATGAGAGCACGGAGAAGTTTAATGGCAACCCGAATGATGACAACGTGATGAAGACAAGCAGCTCAACAATGAGAGAGCGTGAGGGGGAGAGAGAAAGAAAAGAGCTCGGAGATAACCTGCTACAACTGCGGCCAAATGGGACACAAAGCCCGGACATGCCGCGTTAGTGGAGGCGAGCGTCCAGCACAGAGACGGTGGTGCAGTGTTTGCCAGAGCGCCACTCACAGAGACGCCACCTGCAGACGGAAAAGACGAGACAACGTGAAACAAGCAGTGGATGCACAGGATCACACTTCCGCTTTCAAAATTGATGATTGTAAGATCAGTGGAGTAAAACAGAGAGGTCTGATGGTGGATACGGGCGCAACGTCACACATGGTCACCGACATCGGAAAGTTTAGGAGGTTTGATGACAGTTTCCAGCCAGAGAGACACACGTTTTGGAGTTGGCTGACGGGACGAAAACAAGCGGTGTCGCGCTGGAGAGGGGAAGCGGAGGTCTGCTTGCTGGACAGCGAAGGTCGCAGGATGGAGACAACGCTGAAGAAGGCGCTGTATATTCCATCATATCCACAAGGCATTTTCTCTTGTTAAAGCAGCGACGGGCAACGGAGCTGCAGTCAACTTTCGGGAAGGACACAACCATCTCATCCACAAGGACGGCACCAGGTTTGACATCAAAGTGTACAATAGACTTTACTATCTGAACACTGTAGATGATGAACAAGATGATGGGTGTCATGGATGCTATGATATAGAAATCTGGCACGAATACTAGGTCACTGTAACTACGAGGATGTGTCAAAGTTGGAAAATATAGTAGAGGGAATGAAAATTAAGGGAAAATGTGATAAGTCTAAAGTAAACTGTGAAGTGTGTACACACGGGAAATTTGCTCAGAGTAGAAACAGAGAACATGACGCCAGGGCAAAAGCAGCACTTGATTTAGTTCACACTGACTTATGCAGCCCCACAGAGCAAGAGGCAAAAGATGGGTTCAGATATACTCTGGCATTTACTGATGATTACTCAGGAGTAGTCTGTGAGTATTTCCTGAAAACAAAGAGTGATACTGCCAAAGCTACTGAAAAGTTCATAGCTGACACTGCTCCCTATGGGAAGATCAAGTGTATAAGGTCAGATAATGGCACAGAGTTCACAGGGCAGGATTTTCAGTCTTAACTTAGTAATAATGTCATAAGACATGAGAATTCAGCACCTTACTCACCCCATCAGAATGGGACTGCTGAGAGGAATTGGAGAATACTGTTTGAAATGGCAAGGTGCATGTTAATCGAGAACAACTTACCTAAGAAGTTGTGGACATATGCTGTGATGGCTGCTGCAGTAATTCGGAACAGGTGCTACAATAGGTGTGTGAAACAGACTCCATACTGCATGCTGACAGGGAAAAAGCCTGACGTGTCAAAGATGAGAGTGTTTGGATCAGTGTGCTATGCATACAAGCAAGACAAGAAAAAGTTAGATTCACGGTGTGAAAAGGGGATTTTTGTAGGATATGATAAGAATAGCCCATCATACCTAGTCTACTACCCAGAAACTGGGAAGATCCTAAAACACAGGCTAGTCAAAAGTGTCACAAAAGTGGCGTTGAATGCCAAACTCCGACACATCCAGAAATGACTGATGATGATTTTTCTTGGAAGGAATATGTATCCCCCATGCCAAAAGCCAAGATGGCTGACCAGAGTCCAGAAGAGAGCCAGGAGCCTAAAATTGGAAATCCAGAGAGTAATGAGGACACTCAGACAGAACAGAGAGGAGAGAGTCATGGGGCACGTTACCCCAAAAGAGATAGGCAAACTCCCAAGTACTTGGAAGACTATAAATATGAAGTCGAGTGTAACCAATATTGACTACTGCTACAGAGTGGCCTGTAATGCACCACAAACCTTCAAAGAAGCCATGAGCTCAACAAAGTCAGAAATGTGGGCTAGTGCTATGAAGGAGGAAATGGATTCTCTTATGGAAAATGATACTTTCACACTGACCACACTGCCAGAAGGTTAAAAAAAAGCAGTGGAGGATCGTTGGTTTTATGCAGTCAAAGACAATCCGGACAGCTCTGAAACCTACAAGGTCAGATATTTTGCAAAAGGTTATAGTCAACTAGCTGGGATAGACTATAAGGAGACTTCTCTCCAATTGCAAATATGACCTCAGTACGTACCTTGATGCAAATGGCTGTTAAGGATAACTTAGTCCTCCACCAAATGGATCTTAAAACAGCTTACCTCCATGCTCCAATTGATTGTGAGGTGTACATGGAGCAGCCCGAAGGATCTGAGGTTAAGTCAGACACAGACAAACAGTCTGTAAATTGAACAAGTCACTGTATGGTCTGAAACAATCAGGACAAAACTGGAATAGAGTGTTACATGAGTACCTCAGTAAAAATGGTTTTGTACGGTAAAAAAGTGTAAAGTAGCCTACTGTATGTAACTACCAGACATATTGTGTTGTGACTACAGTCTATGTTTCGTGACTGATGTGTACAGTATAGAGCAAGTGGGGGTGTTAACATATTGGCCATGCCAAGGTTATGTGTATGTGTATACTGATGTCACCTCTAGAGGGCGCTGATGTGTTGCCCTGTAGTCTATAAAAGAGCATGCGCAAAATAAAGACACTTTTTTTCCCGGTTCCAGCAACACCGACGAAGTGCACGCGCGATTTTTTTCTCCATGAAATTAATCTAATTTAGCCGGTATTCCTGCCCTCAAAATGGCAACGTCAGCAAACGTATTACTAACAAAATAACATTATTAATGTACCTGATGAACGTAACCACCTTAGTCTGTGGCCAGAGATACCTAATTTAATGATAGCTAATGACAGCTAGCCCACTTACATAACTTTGTTATGCTAGTCACAGGTTAGACAGGTTCCACCTTTCATTTCAGAGCATAAAGACCCGCGGGGAGGGTCGGCTGGGATGGTCTCTGGCCAGTTTGACCTCCCCATATCCGGCCTATTTCAAACGATCTTCCCCTCTGTGATCTCCAGGTGCGGACCGGACGTTCGGAAAAGTCATCGGAGGCATCTCGTTTGCCCTATTTTGTTGACAATACCGGTTCTGGTCCGAAGGTAAATTTTTTTTTTTTTAAATCATCGGGCGGTTCCCCGGGCCCCGGGGCATGTCCCTGGCCGCCCTGCGACCCCCAGGAGCCCATAGAGAACCCCTGAAAAAGCCTGGATGAAAGAACGCCATGGGGAATCTTGGCGGAAATCAACACTATAATACGATGATGTTGACAATGGATGTGTTAGAAGATTAGACTAATACTTTATGTCTATCTCTGCGCAGATGAAGTGGATTATTAAACCGTTATAAAGAATCGTACTGACTACCGAACTTCTGCTGGAGGGAAAAAATGCAGCCTCCGTTTATTCGGTAGTTTGGGGAGAAGAAGAAAATGAACCGCGTCTCAGTGACGTAATCAATCCGCGCATGCAAGCGCAACACCGCCCACTTGTGGACAAACAAAGTCGTAAACAAAATAATAGTACACAGTAACACATAGTCATACAAATACATTGGTGTCATATCTCAACACTCCCACTTATGAATCATGTGCTTACTGTATACCTTTTCATAATCATAGAACAAATGAAAATAAACTTGGTATAACCCATACCACTCACATTTCACACACCAAACATTGCCTTAGCAAATGTCTTCAGTTTTACCTTGGATGCGGGCTTCGTCATTACATCCGCAACCATTTCGTCTGTAGGGCAATACACCAATGACATCCTTTCCTCTCTTATGGTAGACCTTATAAAGTGGTATTTGATATCCACATTGTTTGCAGCGTTGCCTACACACCGGGTTCTTCGCTAAAGCTATTGTCCCCTGGTTGTCCTCATAAACCACTGTTCTCTTGTATTCATATGAATCAATACCTCCCAGTAACTGTTCAACATAAATACATTCCTGGATGGCTAAAGCCAGAGCCATATACTCCGCCTCGCATGTAGAAAGTGCCACAGTAGCTTGTTTCTTGGCTTTCCAAGAGATAAGTGCACTTCCCCTGCTCATGCTCACACAGTAACCTGATGTGCTGCGTCTATCCGCAGTATCTGAAGCCCAGTCGGCATCACTATATGCCTGTAAGCCAAGCTTCTCGTCGCTCTTCCTGTAACAGAGCTGTTTGTCTGTGGTGCCCTTAAGGTAACGAAACACATGTTTTACTGTCACCCATTGCTCTTCAGTAGGCTCTGCAAAATGCTGAGATAGCTTGCTCACAACAAAACATAAATCTGGACGTGTACATGTAGCTAAGTATATTAGACTCCCGACCACCTCTCTGTACTTTTTCACATCTAACATTTTTGGTGCATCTTCTGAGTAGTCTAATTTCTGCTCACATGGGGTTTCTCTTACCCTGCACTCCTCCATATCAAAACGCTCCAATATTTTCTCAGAGTACCTTTGTTGTGAAACTGTTACACAGTTGGCGGACTGAGTGAAGTCCATCCCAAGAAAGCACTTTAGCCTGCCCAGATCTTTCATCCTGAATTTTGTGGACAGCATCTTTTTCACTTTACTCAGCATCTCTGTGCTGCTTGATGCTATGATAAGATCATCTACCCAGGTTATAATGATCGTTTTCCCTTCCTTTGACTCCTTGGAGTACACACAATGGTCTGATTGGTTTTGTGTAAAACCATCACCTGTCAAACACTCGTGTAACAGTAAATTCCAATTGTGGCCAGACTGCTTGAGGCCGTAGATTGACTTCTAGTTTTTCTCCCTTCTCAATATAACCCTCAGGTTGTTCCATGTATATGTCATAGTCTATGGGGGCATGAAGATAGGCCGTCTTTACATCCATCTGGTGTAAAATCAAGTCATACTGAGCCGCCTTCTGTAGAAGCACTCAAACATTTGTTAGGTTGGCCTTTGGCGAAAATGTCTCCCCATAATCCACCCCAGCTCTCTGGCTATATCCCTTTGCTACAAATCTAGCCTTGTACTTGTCGTGTCCGTCTATATCTGTCTTTATCGAATACACCCACCTTCCTCCCACTGTTTTCTTGCCCTCTGGCAATTTCGTAAGGGTGAATGTTTTGTTGTCTCTTAGAGACTCCATTTCCTCGTCCATTGCCCTGGACCACTTTTCTGATTCTGGCGATTCCATGGCCTCTTTAAAGGTCAGAGGGACACCGCACACTGCCCTGTATGCATAATCTATAGTAGTGAGTGAGCTGTCATCACTGTCGCCCTGACTATAGTCAATCAGGTATCTCGGAGGGTTTCGTTCCCTTTGGGGGTACCTCCCACTGGCTGAGGCTTGTGATGTCACCCTTGGGTGCTCCTCGTCATCATCCTCGGGTGCTGACTGTGTACCGTAAGTCTGTACTCTACGCTGAGTTGCAGCTGTCTCAACAGACTTTCTCTCTCTTACCCAGTCTTCTGGGTGCAGACCTGGTGTCTGAGTCTCATTTTCACTAGTTGCCTTGTGTACAAATTTAACTAGTCTGTGTTTCTGTACTTTCTCTTGGTCAGGGTAGTAGACTAGGTAGGCCGGGCTGTTCTTGTTTTGGGTAAACTTCCCTTCTATGCATACTGCACACTCTTTGTCAGGTTTACACACTTTACCCTTTATATGCATACCATCAGTGATATCCTGTAGCTTTATGATATCGTCATAGTTGCAGTGGCCCATTATCTCATGCCAAGTTTCTATATCATGGCTCACATGGCACTTTTCAACAACACATTCAGTTTGCAAATAGTACATTTTCCCCTGTACAAAAATGTCAAACCTGGTACCATCCGGTGACATCAGGGCACCTCTGCCCTCTTCGAAGAACACACTGGCTCCGTGTGCTGTCGCAGACTTCACAGAGAAGAGCTCTTGGGGGTACGATGGAATATATAGTGCGTTCCGCAGTGTCACTCTACACCGTCGCCCCTCACTGTCGAGCAGACATACCGTAGCATCTCCCCTGCCCTGCACCACACCAAAGGTGCGCTTACCGTCCGCCAGCTCCATGCAGTGTTTCTCTGGCTCGAACGAGCTGTCAAAGCTCTTGAACTTCTTCTTATCATTGACTATGTGGGAAGAAGCCCTACAGTCCACAATCAATCCTGGTTTGAACTGTTGCCGTCGTCCTGGTCCTGCTGAGCTGGTCTCTCCAGCCTGCACTCTGAAGATGTAGTCCTCTTCTTTCGCAGCATTCCCCGGTCCCTGACCTCGACCTGCTCCGTGACCACCGCCGCCGCCGCCACCTTGCTCGCGTGCACATCTGGCTCCATCAGCGCGGTCCTTCTTCTTGCACACTTTGTCCGTGGGACCCTTGATCCGGCAGAAGCTGCACCACACGCTGCGTGAACAGTCCGATTTCCGATGGCCTTTGTCACCGCATCGCCAGCACACCGTTTGATCATCTTCTCCCTCACAGCGTTTCACTGGCTTTTTCTTAGGCGCTGTGTGGGCCTTCATCACCCTCTCGGACGTCTCGTCCGATGCTGTAGCATTAGCTACATCTTCAGCCGCCTCAAAGTTTCTCAATTTGGCCTTAAATTGTCCCAATGTCAACTCACTGTCGCCATGTGTCACCATTAGAGTGAATGGCTTATATCTCTCGGGTAACCCCCTCATCACCATGGCCATAATTAGTCCCTCACTCGGTGCTTCTCCCGCCCCTTTGAGAGCCGTAATGATTTGTTCAGCTCGGATAATGTATTCGGTTATCGTCTCATTATCAGCTTTCTTTAGCCCAGTCAATGTTACATACAGAGTGACAATCCGGGGTCTGCCCTTACCAATGTAATGTTCCCGCAACACCCTTAGACTCTCTCTACCTTTGTTCTTCGTTTCTCTGAAAATCAGTCCCAAGCTTGTGTTGTCCAATAAAGGCGCCAATGCGCAGTAGGCGTCCGCGTTCCGCTCCTCGTCTAGGGCCTGCTCTTCCGCTGTCAAAGGTCCCACGGGCTCGGTAAGAATGGTGGTTTTCAACCCCACACCATGCATGCAACAGAGCATTCGCTCTTCCCACAAGTTCATACTCATCGGCCTGTCCGTTGAATGTGGGCCACCTGCTCTTCTTTCGCTCCATCTCCCTAGGTAGCGTTAGCTTAGCTTAGCGTTCCGTTAGCTTCCCGATAGCCTCTCTCGATGCTAACTAGCTTCACACTTGCTAACTTGCTACTCCGTGCTAACCTGCGCGTATCCCGCCATCCGAGGTTATCACACTTTGTGTACTTCTTTTATCAAACTACTAAATAATCCAAAGTTATCTGGGCCCATAACCTGTTAGAAGACTAGACTAATACTTTATGTCTATCTCTGCGCAGATGAAGTGGATTATTAAACCGTTATAAAGAATCGTACTGACTACCGAACTTCTGCTGGAGGGAAAAAAATGCAGCCTCCGTTTATTCGGTAGTTTGGGGAGAAGAAGAAAATGAACCGCGTCTCAGTGACGTAATCAATCCGCGCATGCAAGCGCAACACCGCCCACTTGTGGACAAACAAAGTCGTAAACAAAATAATAGTACACAGTAACACATAGTCATACAAATACATTGGTGTCATATCTCAACAGGATGATTAGAAATATACCAATATTTAACTAACCATACAGTGCAAGAGCACAATTGGTCCACCATGTGTTTCAGAATTAGTTGATGGGGTTTCTCATTCTTTGGTTGCGACCGGTAAACTTTACCCTCAATTACAGTCGCAAACGGCAGCCCGGAGTCCACGCAAGTCAGCTTTACTTTTAATATTCTGAATGTATCCCTCCTGCAGTGCATACTGTAATCCTCTGCCTTTCGCGGGATGATATTAAGGGTGAATTACTCTAAAATACATCACTTATTTTCTCTGGGAATGCGCTGATTTCTTCCTTCATGTTTTGGTGTTTTCCGGCTACTTCCTGGATGGTTCTGAAAAGCTTGATGGGCATAGCAACAGTAACTAAGGGGTGCGGGACTTTGCGAAAGGTCAATTGGCAGAGGTTATGGCTACTATATAAATTATGTAATCAGATTACAGAAGTCCACATCAAAATTTTACACAATATATATCCAACAAATCTATATTTCTCCAAATTTTTAGATATTGAAAACAAGTGTTATTTTTGCAATGGTGAACCAGACTCTTTAACACATTTATTCTACCATCGTATACATTCAGTTACGTTTTGGACCTGAATGTAAAACTAATCACAATATTAAAATTGAATGGAAAAATGTCATTAAACTTTTTGAACACGATAAATTTGACATTGAATTTATTGTAAACTTATTGATTCTACCCGGTTAATTTCACACACATAAATGCAAAATAACAGTTACCCCCAACTTTACCGGATTTTTATGTGAATTTAAGACTCTAATTTATAAACACTAAAAAAGTAATAAAACTGTCAAACTGTATCATGACCTCTTTAAAGAACAATAGTGTTTTTTGTATCATAATTTTATATTAATGAAGTTTATTTATCCCAGTTCTGTTGGTTTTTAATTCATTATGGTTTTTAATTCATTACTCTTATCTATTATTTTTACTATTATTTATTTAAATTCCTATCATTGTTTCAAAGAACCACATCCACATCTTTGAAGTACATATTTTTTTGGGGTTTAGCACCAAAGTAAGAGTTTTTTTTGGGAAGGCGCATGCAACTCCTCCATTCCTATTATTGCTTCTTTGTATATTATGTTGAGCACATGTCTGCACTGTTTGTATATTTGATTATTTTATTAATAAAGATTGAAAAAAAGGAAAAAAAGTCAGATTTGCCTCAAAGCATGGGGCGTTCAAAGCAGAGCCCTAGAAAGAGAGAGTTGCGTCAATGAGTGGTCAGAACGCGAGGGTCACGTGGTTCATGTAGCCGCCGAATAGTTCCAAACGAAGCTTGGCGGGTCATTTAAATTAACTGCTTAGCCGCGATTTCTGGTAACTACTAACCAATATTTTCAGATTTTTACATTTATATATAGATATAGACATATTCCAACGTGACACATATTCTATGCGCACTGTTTGGAACTATCCGGGGCTCCCATGATCCGCCATTGCTGTTAAATAATTGGCCCATTGACGTCTACGGAGTTGACGTAACTCTCTCTTTCTAGGGCTCTGGTTCAAGGCATACCTGTATCCAGTTGTTCATGCGCCACTGAGCAACCTTCCTAGGAATCAACGGGGGCCCGCTTCCGACACTGTTTCCGGTTGTCTTCATACGTCCATGATATGCGTCAGTCGAGCAAACCTTTGGTACCGAACAGGCGCCATCTTAGAGTACGGTGTCCAGCCTCGCAATACGTCCATGCTGTTAACATCGGGACCGTTCAAGATTTCGGAATTCATCGTCGTCTTAAAATGTTTTTTTTATTAAACCGTTGAGCGCAGTGATGGATCAAACCATCGCCGAAATGTGTTTGGAGTTTGAAAGTAGGATCGCAGTTTATGAGGCTGAAATCTCGCGTCTAAAGGAGGAAAACTGTCGTCAGAGGAAACTACTGGACGCCGTTCATAAACCTGAAGTACGGCTCTACAAATCAGGTTTGTACGGTTTTAAACTGGCCAAGTTATTCTTTTAGTTAAATTCATCAGTATCATTCAGTTAGAGGATTGGGTCTCATTCATGAATGAATGATGATTTATTTCGCTCTTGTAAATAAACAGGATAAAATCATCTGAAGTGATAAACAAATCCACAAGTCAAACCCAGCGATCAAATCTCCATATACATCAGATTATTTGTTACATGTTCAAAAACGAGTAGGAGGAAGTTTTTCCTACCCCTTCTCACTTACTCTTAAATTAATCCAGCTGCTATACATTACAAAAACGGAAAGAAAAAAAAGATATATGACAAAAGAATAAATAAATACACACACACACATATCTATATATAGATATATATACACACACATGCACGCGTCCGCGCGCGCACACACACGTACACACACACACACACACACACACACACACTACATACAACAACCCAGATATCCATTCGGTGCCATATAAAGGAAAATGAAAAAATGTAATTAGGAATGTTTGGAGATAAGTAAAACTAACAGTTTACACAACTCTTCATCGTCCCTATGTCTTGAAAATAAGACCTTTGTACTTTTTGAACTGCGTAATGTTCAAGAAGTACTTTGAGTTCTATGCCTAAAACTGTTCCGCAATTTTACCCCACAGATTGAAATGTCTATGCCAAAGTTGTTCGAACACACAATTTCTTTAAGTTTAATTTCCCTCTCGAATCATATTCCCCTTCTTTATCTGAGAATATTTTTTTTAAATATTACTCGGTAGTAGATTGTTTCTTGCTTTGAACATTATTTATGCTGTGTTAAATTCTACTAAATCCCGGAACTTCAAGGCACTTGACTTTAGAAATAGGTTGTTGATATGTACACGATATCCTACATTATTAATTATCCTCATGGCTCTTTTTTGTAGTATACATAATGGTTGTAGTTGGTTTTGTAGGTGTTACCCCATACCTCCACACAGTAGTTCAGATATGGAAAAATAAATGACCAATACAGAGTGTGCAATGATTTATGATCTACAATGTGACTTGGCTTTTCTCATGATTACAATGCTCCCTGCCAACTTTGCTCACACGTGTTATGTGAGGTTTCCAGCAGATTTTGTGGTCTAGTATCACAACTACAAATTATACTCGTTCTAGTTGGGCATTGTCTATCACTACTTTTACTTTGGAATTTATTATATGATTTCCAAAAAACATAAGCTTTGTTTTGTTCAGATTTAAGGATAATTTGTTTTTGTCAAACCACTGTTTTAATTTTTTCCATTTCTATTGTGGTCACCTCCAAAAGCTGCTGTAAATTCTTACCAGAACAACATATATTCGTGTCATCAGCAAATAAAACAAATTTCAATATTTTTGATGTCTTGCATATGTCATTTAAGAACAGAATGAACAGTTTTGGACTCAAACCGACCCCTGGGGTACACCACAAGTAATATCCATGTGTGACGATTTATGTTCACCTGTCTTTACAAACTGCTGCCTGTTTCTTAAATAGTTTCTTAGCCAATTCTGTGCCACTGCTTTGATACCATACCTTTCCAATTTATCTATTAATCTGTTGTGGTCAGTTGTATCAAAGGCTTTTTTAGGTCTATGAATATTCCCACAGCATACTTTTTTTGTTCTATGCAATTAGTTATTTCTTCAATTAATTCAATGAGCGCCAGAGATGTCGATCTGTTTGGTCGAAACCCGTACTGGCTATTGGTCAGCAGATTGTGCTTCTCAATGAATTTGTCTAAGTCTAGCAGCAAATAGTTTTTCTAGTATTTTGGAGAATTGTGACGATAATAAAGTTGGTCTGTAGTTTTTAAATTGGTGTCTATCTCCGGTTATGACTTGCTGTTTTAATTTTGCTTGGAACTTTACCAGATGGAACGGACATGTTATAGATGTGGGTTAGTGGTTTAGCCATACCTTCGATTACTTTCTTAACTATTGTCATATCAATATCATTCCAGTCAGTAGATTGTTTGTTCTTGCATTTGTTTATAATGTCCATGATTTCATTCTCTTCTATCGCTCTAAGAAAAATGGAACTTGGTATTCTGTCCCAATAATCAATATCATTCCCTACTGTGATTGTGTGCCATTGATTTTTCCTGCCAGTTTTGGGCCCACATTTATAAATAATCTGTTGAAGCCATTGACCACGTGTCCCATGTTATAGTTTTATCATTATCATAAAGTATTGAGGGCAGCTTGGGCTTCTAGAGCCGATTCTAATAATACTATTCAACACATTCCATCTACCTTTGGTGTTGTTTTTACTGGTCTCTAACGCTTTATTATAGTATTCCTTCTTGCATATCCTCATAATGTTAGTTAGCTTGTTTTTATATTTTTTTTATTTTATTTCTGCTTAGATGGTTCTGTGATTTATGAATTCTCTGTGGAGCTTATTTTTTATGACAAGCATTACGTAGTCCCTTTGTGATCCATGGACTGTCTTTATATTTCCATTTAGTTTAATTGTTTTATTGGGGAATTTTTGTCGTACAAGGTTTGAAATATGTTTTAGGAATGAATCATAAGCTTTATCAGTGTCTTTTTCTTTGTAAACTGTATTCCAGGTATGTGTTAGTAAAAGCATTAATGGATTCCTCTGTTCTTACTCTTATACATATATTTAATGTTGGGAACTTTGCTTTTCCTAAAATTGCAGTTAAAAACTGGTCAATGGTCACTGGTGTCATTTATTAAAAGCCCGCTCTCTGTGTTGCCTTCTATACTACTACTCCTACTACTACTACTTTCGGCGGCTCCCGTTACGGGTCACCACAGCAGATCATCCATATCCATTTCTTCCTGAAATTTTTTTTCCTAGGATGGCGCTGTCAGTGTACCATCAAAATGATTTTGAAGCTGTTATATTTAGGTAAAAAGGTTGCATAATATTGCTTTAACTGCCAACTTTCAGCCTAGTGCATTCATTCGTGGTGACAGTAGCTGTTGAAAAGCCTAAAAGCCTTAAATTATCTTAAACTGAATGTTCAATATAGTATATAGTCGTGTGGTCCTTTTTGTCCTACATTATGTAAATTAAATGGTGTTGCCAGCAAGAAGCATTCACATTTCTTGAAGTTACTTTCAATGTGGGGAAAAATGTAAGATTAGCAGAGCGGCTAGCGTCTAATGAGGAATTTGACATTATAATGTGACAGGTGAAATGATCTAATATGGGTAACTTTCTGATTGAGGATAACAGTATAACATACAGCTGCGCTGCCGGCTGCGGTTTTTTTCCCACATTAGAAAAATATTACGAGAGGTGAATTAGTCTTGCTGAGCACAATTTAACTTGTGTAAATGTTAAGTGTAGATATTAAACACAGAAGAGTGTGTATTCAAAATTGATAAAAAATAAAATTAAAGGCTTTTAGGAGGACACTACGTGTTCTGTTCGTGTTTTCAACAGCTGCCATCACTAAAGTCACCAGTCAACATGGTAACTCGTTAACCCCAAAAACAGGGATAGCGGGAGTCTTTCGTTCTCTAAATACCTTAAATTCTGTCTATTTAACATGGCATAACATAGAAAATGATTGTTCAAACAAATCTATGTTGGAACCACAGCACCCCAGCTGCATATCTGTTGAAGATGCACTGCCAGTGCTTTCTTACTGCACAGTGCTAAAACCAAAGATGAACAATTAGTCTACAATGATGCAGTGTCAAACAAATGGTTTTGATAAACTAGTCGACGATTCTGTGAAACCGCTATGACACACATGTAAATCATCAAGGCAGTGTTTCTATTCATAGTCTGCACGTTTCACTCATAAGTTCTTCTGAAAGATTACCATCTCTGCTTGTACTTTGATGCCCACTTCTCTATACAAATACATTAAAAAAAGAAAAAAACAAACATATTAGACAGCTCATTACTGGCCAGGGGATCGATCAGATATTTAGCCTTGATATTTGAATATAAAATCAAACTCGCCTACATTTCTTTTTTAGATATCAAAAATCGTTTTGTTAAAGTGACTGCCCTAAGGCATATCACTTAATATTTCATTGCTTATGATTTTATGTAACCTGTCCAGTGATAGTTTCCCTTAATATTTACATTTTGTCTCTCCCCTCTAGACCTCCAGCAGCTCTTAGTTTCTGAAGATGAGGTTCCCTCTGTGAAGCAGGAGTTGAGTCCCTGTCTGAGCCCAGAGGAGCCAGAGCCCCCATACATTAAAGAGGAGGAGGAGGAACTATGGTGCAGTCAGGAGGAAGAGCAGCTTCAAGGATTGAAGGAGAAGGCTGACATTATTAAGCTGTCATCTTCTCCTGTCCCTGTGAGGAGTGAAAATGATGAAGAGAAAGTTCAGTCCTCTCAGCTTCATCAAAGCCAAACTGAGGAGAAAAGAGAGGCAGAGCCTCCAGCCTGCACCTCAACTGAGCAGATGAAACCAGAACCTGATGGAGAGGACTGTGGACCATCAGAACAAACCAGAAACCTCGATCAAGATGGTGCTTTACAACCAACGAGTGATGGAAATCTTTCTTCAGACTGTTGTGAAAGTGAGACTGAAGACAGTGATGATGGCTGGAACAAAGCTAGACAACCTCAGACAGAGAACAATGAAATCAGTAATAAGAGGTCTGCTGAGAATAAACCCTTCAGTAGCTCAGTCTGTAGTAAAGGATTTACTACAAGAGGAAACATGCAAAGACACATGACAATACAGAAAGGAGAGAAACCTTTCAGTTGTTCAGTCTGTGGAAAAGGATTTACTAGAAGAGGAACTCTGCAGAGTCACATGAGAATACATACAGGAAAGAAACCTTTCAGTTGCTCAGTCTGTGGTAAAACGTTTTCTGAAAGATGGCATATGAAGACACACATGAGAATACATATAAAAACAAAACCCTTCAGTTGCTCAGTCTGCGGTAAAGTGTTTTCTAGAAGAGGACTTATGAAGACACATATGAGAATACATACAGGAGAGAAACCTTTCAGTTGCTCAGTCTGCGGTAAAGAGTTTTATCAAATAGGACATATGAATACACACATGAGAATACACACAGGAGAAAAACCCTTTAATTGCTCAGTTTGTGGTAAAGGGTTTTCTCAAAAAGGAACTATGCAGTCACACATGAGAATACATACAGGAGACAAACCCTTCAGTTGCTCAGTCTGCGGTAAAGAGTTTTCTCAAATAGGACATATGAAGACACACATGAGAATACATACAGGAGAAAAGCCCTTTAATTGCTCAGTTTGCGGTAAAGAGTTTTCCCAAAAAGGAACTATGCAGTTACACATGAGAATACATACAGAAACAAAACCCTTAAGTTGCTCAGTATGCGGTAAAGAGTTTTCCCAAAAAGGACACATGCAGTCACACATGAAGACACATACAGGGGAAAAACCCTTTGGTTGCTCAGTCTGCGGTAAAGTGTTTTATAGCAGAGGATATATGAAGACACACATGATAATACACACAGGAACAAAACCCTTCAGTTGCTCAGTCTGCGGTAAAGGCTTTTCTCAAAGAGGAAATATGCAGTCACACATGAGAACACATACAAGAGAGAAACCTTTCAGTTGCTCAGTCTGCAGTAAAGGGTTTTCTCAAAAACACGTTATGCAGACACACATGAGAAAACATACAGGAGAGATTATCACTTCACAATCTTCTGTAAAGGGTTTACGAGAAGAGGACATGTGAGCATATACATGACAATTCATTCAGAAGATGGGACGGGAAAGGAAAGGAGGTCAGGGACCCTTTAAGTATTTGTGACGCCATACAATTTTTTCAGTATACAAATATTGGTGTTTCCCACACATAGACTCTAGTTGGGCAGGCCACACAGGGATAGTAACAGCTGCCAAAGTATATTTGGTGACCTGTTTTAGCATGCAAAATTATTATTTTTTTATCCGGCTGAGAGAACGACGCCAATCGCGATCGATTAACTGGTGGACAATCTCCCCTCACTCTACCCTTCCCAGACCTGTTTTGTTCTGTTATCACGAGAAGGGTCTGCTGACAATCTCGCACATGCTCTGCAGAAAAACAGAGAGATGTTCTCTAGTACAGAGCCCCTGAGTGGTCACATCATGTTTTATTTCTAGTTCGTGCACTCATTGTACTAAATCGTGCGCACATTTTACTTGTGTGTGTGTGTTTGGTATTTTTTTTCTTTTACTAGTTTATGCACTCGTTTTACTAAATTACATGTCCTTGGAGTTCGGTAAAGTTGGAAATATATTTACAGATTCGAACTTCCAGGATCAATAGCTCATAAGCAAAATGGTGTTTAAACACAATTGGCGCTTCTTTCCTGCTATAGTCAGGTAGACAATGAACTACAACCTAATTTTTCACCAAAATGAGGCATCCTTCAAGCTGGACAAATAACATTGGTCTCTGTAAATCTGGCTTTGAGACGAGCGCACAGGGACCATCTAAAAAGTGCAGCACCAAAAAGAAATAGTCAAAAAGTATTCAATAACTTCACTCTCATGCAGTGTGGTGCCCCTAAAATCATTTCACACATCAGTTGTTTCCTGTTGGTTATACGATGAGACTTAGTTTGTAAAAATGTGCTTTTGCATAATTTTGGGGTATTTTTACTGGTTAAATATTCAATAATTTCACTCTTATACAAAATAATTATGCAAAAGCACTTCTTTGTACATGTATGTTAAAGAGTTTTTTCTTCTTTTTTTTTTTTTACTTTGTCTTACTCTTCCCATGTGGGTAGATGGAGGGGAGGGTGGGGTGGGGTGAATCTGTGAAACACAATGTGAAATTAATATAAATATTCAATAAATCAAAATATTTTGTTAAAGGTCACGTCTTTGTTGTTTGTCACATGTAGTAGACCGTTTTTGTGCCAGCAGGTAATGCCGTCCCTTTCCGCTGGCTACCACAAGTATATTTCAGACCTGTTGGAAACACTGAATATGATACTATGACAATAACACTAGTAAGCATGGTTATCATTAAAAGAAAAAAAAAGATTTTTTTTTGTCTCCGATGCACCTGTGTCTCAAATATGTATTCAACTGGGGACCACCTTCGGCAGCAGGTTGATCTTCAGTCGCAACACAATGACTGTTGTCAAGGTGCCAGCAGCGAACCCATCTACTACAGAGACTGAGGTGTCTTGAGTGTAGCCCCTCCCATCCTCTGCAACTTTTACATATGCCACATTGAGAGCCTCCTTACTTTCTCTTTCCTGGCCTGGTGTGGAGGACTTTCTGTGCCCAACAAGAACAAGCTGTGGAGGGTGACCACCTTGGGATTTAAGCTGTCCAGACAACGGTGCTTGGGCCTCCAACTGCTGTACGACCAAATGGCAGTGAGGAAAGCAGGAAAGGTTCACAGGGACACGACACACAATTTCAATACCTACTTAAAGATCCAACCCTCTGGCAGGAAATATAACATTCCCTACTTCAAGAACAATAGAGGAGAGACAGCTTCTTCCCCTCTGCCAGATGACTGCTAAACAACCACAGTCCCTTTGCCCCAGAAGACCTGGACTTATTGCTCTGAAACACCACATTCACCCTCCACCACGCCCACTCCGCCCAGTATGGTCTCGTTCTTATTGTAGCACCCCACCACTCTATATATTATGCCTAGGTTGCTATAACTCACCTTGGGCTGGAATGATGAGATGTTTGGGTTTGGTTTCCTAAGGGAGAAACCACGAAGGTTTACCTGTTTTGAGTGAAACTTATAATACCCTGCTAATGAACAACAAAACTCAAACTTGGCAGTGGATCCATATTCACATTGACTATGTTGCATTTTAAATAACTTACCCCAGATCACTCTTTTGAATCAAAAGACTAACAGTTTATTGACGGCTTTTTGAAATATTCAAATAATATTATACATAGTTGTATGATGGTTTGGCGGCCTTCCAGAGTGTCTCCCTGCCTGCCGCCCAATGATTGCATTTGGGTAATGGATATGGGCGGATGGGTAGTTGAAATGAAACAAAAAAACAAAAACAAAACAAAAACCACACACACAGCACAAATTCGACCCCTTTAAAATAACAAATAGTAACTTTTGAATTAATATTAAACACAATAAGCTTTGCCAAAACTAGTAACTCGCTTAATTACCTGAAAAAATATGCAAAACTAATCTGACTTATATAGAAACGTTATAACAAATCCTCTCAAATTTCTTTGGCAAAATCCATATTCCCCCCCCCCTTTTACCACTATTTCCCTATAGTAGAGTCAGATTTAATATGTAACTAGACTAAACACCACAGTGGGTCCACGCAGACAAAACAAACAAACAAACAAACAAATAAATAGATAAAACATAACTGCAGGCTATGTGTCACTCGGTGCGGTGTGGCCGACAAAATCCTTATCCTCAACAGAGCAAAGACACAGAAAGTCCAACACACAGTTCAGCGTCAGTTCTGTAGAAACAGTTTGTGGTCCAAAAGAAGGGACCAGACGGCAGCAGAGGTGAAATCTTCGCCAGGAAGCACGCAAACAGTCACTTCCGGGCTGCAATGGCATCCTTTGGTAGAGCGCCTTACTGACTTCAGCCTAGACCAGGGGTCCCCAATAGGCGGCCCGCGGGCCACGTCCGGCCCGTGACGGGTTGATTTATGGTCCGCGAGAATTTTTGGAGAAATGCCAGAAGGAAGAATTTTTTATTTCCCTACCAAAAAAAATAAAATTAATTTCTTAGTAAAAGTAAGACTAGTAATATATCGAAAAATAGATGAAAAATCTCTGTTTAAATTATAATACCTGCAACGTATCGACACCAAAACAAACTAACGAACAACATGCTGCTGGAGGTTGAGTGGCCCGTGGTTTTAAAAGTGGCCCTAAAAGTGGCCCGCTATGAAAAGTAATTGGGGACCCCTGGCCTAGACCTTAAAAAAAAACTAGACAATATCGTTAGGCAGCTCCTTTCCTCCACCTGCTGCTTGGATCCTCTCCCTACACATTTTTAAAAACTTTTTAACTGCTTAGCACGTGAAGTATTAGAAAATATCAACTATCTTCGGCCAGGTGTATTTCCTGCAGCACTTAAAAACAGCTGTATTAAACCACTTCTGAAGAAGAGCTACCGTGATGTAACAGTTATTGCCAACTATACTGTAAAAAAATAAACAAATTGTTGACTCAATTTGCCTCAGTCAAGTCACCGTGTTGCTTTGACTGAGTTAAGTTTTGTCAATATATAAGTGTCAAGTTTATTACAGTCAAAGAAATTTGTTGATATAACATATTGTATGTTGGCACCGAGTTGACTGATTCACTGCCAGCTGTTTCCAGCTTCCGCCTTTGTGGACGGCGGCTCCGTGAGATCGACAACTTTTATTTTCTCACTATCTCTTTATATTCTGCCCTAACCTCTTCATTTTGTTCTGATTTAGCTATTTTCTGTGCTTAGTTCACTTGTCGCTATATTCTCTAGTTTTCTTTCTTATACGACTCTTGTGTTTAGTAGGCAGCTTGTCATTTGTTACTAGCTTTGAGCTTGTCTGTGAATGTTCTCATTCATCCAGGTCATGTTTATCCAAAGGAGGTGAATCAAGTGCAACTGGACTTGGTATATAGTATCCGCGAAGACGTTTCGCCTCTCATCCAAGAGGCTTCCTCGGTTCGTGCCTTTCTGACTAGACCAAGCTAGTCTGACTGGCTGGTGATGAGACTCAGAATTTATCCTCTAGGAGTCGTTGTCAGAGCTACTGATATGCGTGGCTCTTTTGTGTACCGATGTTATGGCCGCGCCCGTCGTTATCGGAGCACATGAGCACAGGAGAGCCACGCATATCAATAGCTGTGACAACGACTCCTAGAGGATAAATTCTGAGTCTCATCACCAGCCAGTCAGACTAGCTTGGTCTAGTCAGAAAGGCACGAACTGAGGAAGCCTCTTGGATGAGAGGCAAAACGTCTTCACGGATATATACCAAGTCCAGTTGCACTTGATTCAACCACCCGTGTAGACTATTAGCCCTCCGGTTAAAACAAAATGAATCCAAAACAGTGATTAATTCTATTCGTACAACAGAAGGTGATGTTGTTACAGATCCCAGTGCAATCAGCAATGTTTTCAAAAATGTATACAGCAGTCTCTACACATCAGACTGCCATGTAGACATGGAGAAGTGCACTGTGTTTCTTAAAAATTTAGCTTTGCCTTGTCTGGACCACTTAGAGAGCTTAAAATTAGAAAGCCTCATCTCTTTAGAAGAGCTTGAAACAGCAGTAAAAGCTCTCCAAAAGGGCATGAGTCCTGGTTTGGATGGCCTACCTCCGGAACTGTATCTAGCCTTTTAGGATCAGGTAGGACCTCTTATATAGGGTTCTAAAAACTTTGCCATTGAACAGGGATCCTTTCATAGGGACCAGAAAAATGCACTCATCACCATCTTACTCAAGAAAGGTGAAGATACACTTGAATGCTTAAGTTATCACCCAATTTCACTGATTTGTGGAGATGTGAAGCTTTATGCCAAGCTACTGGTTACTCGTATGGAGGCGGTAATTGGGAAGTTAATTAATTTTGATCAGACGGGATTCATGAAAGGGAGAGTAGCATCAGATAATGTTAGGAGGCTCCTAAATGTTATCGAGGTTGCAGATACCATGCCAGAGGACTGTGCTAGTCTCTCTCTTGATGCTGATAAAGCATTTGACAGACAGGAATGGAGTTACCTATGGCTGGTCATGGAGCGATTAGGATTTGGGCCTAACTTCATCTCCATGACACAAATGCTATACGGTCATGCTACAGCATCAGTTCTCACAGGACCATGTCAATCAAAACCCTTTCCTTTACATCGCGGAACCAGAAAGGGTTGTCCGCTTCACCTCTGCTCTTTGCCTTGTCCCTAGAACCCCTGGCTCAGCCATCAGAGAGAGTGACGCAATATATATCCTATAATCATAGATCAATCTAGACATTATATTTCATTATACACAGATGATTGTCTTCTTTTCATATCTAATATTCGGGCATCACTACTGCAGGTCCTAAAACTTTTTGATCTATTTAAAGGGATGGCAGGATATAAAATCAACTGGACTAAATCTGCTCTTCCTCCATTGAATACCACTGTATGAAATACCAGTTTTACTGCTGATATCCCTAACTGTACATCCTTTACATACCTTGGCGTAAAGATTTACCCCAGTTTTAGTAGAATAGTTCAGGAAAACTTTCTGGGTGTGGAAAAAGAAGATTACAAATGATCTGAAGAGGTGGGGCTCTCTTTATGTGTCTTTACAAGGCAGAATTACAACTATCAAAATGAACATTTTGCTTCGGATTGACTTTTGTTTTTTTATGATCCCCCTAGAACCGTCACCCAAATTTATTACAGAAATGCACTTCCTCATATTACAGTTCACTTGGTGAGGAAAGTGTGCACGTATCAAACTTACAGCTTTACAAAGAACCAAACTCACTGGAGGCTTAGCTGTCCCAAACCTTAATTTGTTATTATTATGCTTTTCAAACTAGACCACTGTTTGGAGAAACCAGGAATCTGGGGACCCTTGACAGGCTATGGAGGCAGCACGCGTGAAGCCATGCCATCTGAAAGACTTATCATTCAATTCAATACAATTCAATTCAATTCAATTTATTGTCATTAAAAACAATGTGCAGGCACATGTTAAAAATGAAACGAGGGCTGTGGCTTCACCAAACAGTGCAAGACAGACACAGACAAACACAGCAAACACAATATAAGATATACACACATGAAGACCAAAAGTTAAAAATAAGTTAAAAAAAAGAAAAAAAAAGAGCTGGAGTACAAAATATTTAACATATCTACAGACATTCAGTGGGTGGCCAGGTTCAGGTGGGCAACAGCTTGTGGAAAGAAGCTGTTTTTGAGCCTGGTAGTGTGGGCTCTGAGGCTCCTGTAGTGCCTCCCAGAGTGCAGGGGGGAGAACAGTCCATGGCTGGGGTGCGTGGGATCTCTGCTGATGCTCAGACCCCTTCGAAGGCAGCATTTGTGATAAATGTCTTTTATGGCTGGGAGCTAGGTACCAGTGATATGCTGGGCCACCTTGACGATCCGCTGCAGAGCTCTCTGGTCTACTGAGGTGCAGTTGCCGTACCACACTGAGATGCAGATGGTCAGGATGCTCTCTATGGTGCAGTGGTAGAAGTTGGTGAGAATTTTAGGGGGTAGACGGGTGCTCCTCAGCCTCCTCAGGAAATGCAGGCATTGTTGGGCCTTTTTCACAAGGGCCTGGGTGTTTAATGTCCACGAAAGGTCCTCGCTGATGTGGACTCCAAGGAATTTAAAGCTGGAAACACGCTCCACTTCCACCCCATTGATGGTGTATGGGGGAGTTGCTGCAGCTTCTAGACCTCCTGAAGTCCACAATCAGTTCCTTTGTCTTCTGCACATTAAGGACAAGATTTTTGGTCGTACACCATGATGTGAGGTGCCCAATCTCGTCTCTGTAGGCCATCTCGTCATTGTTGGTGATACGGCCAATGACTGTGGTGTCATCTGCAAACTTAACTATAACATTTGAAGGGTGAGTTGGCAGGCGGTCGTGGGTAAAGAGGGAGAAAATGAGGAAGCTCAGAACACAGCCTTGATGGGCACCTGTGCTGAGGGTCAGTGTGGATGAGGTGTGGTCATCTAACCCAACAGACTGAGGTCTGTTGGTCAGGAAGTCCAGGATCCAGTTACAGAGGGAGGGGTTGAGGCCAAGGGAGAGGAGTTTGGTGGTTAGTTTGGTGGGGATGATAGTGTTGAGGGCAGAGCTGTAATCTATAAACAGCATCCGGATGTATGTGTTGTTAAGTTCAAGGTGGGTCAGAGCAGCGTGCAGGGCAGTGGCAATGGCATCCTCGTAGACCTTTTGGGACGGTAGGCGAACTGATGTGGGTCGAATGTGGGGGGGATAATGTTTTTGATGTGAGCCAGAACCAGTCTCTCAAAGCACTTCATGGCAATGGGGGTGAGTGCTATGGGTCGGTAGTCATTCAGACATGTGGATGTTGGTTTCTTGGAGACAGGAATGATAGAGGTGGTCTTAAAGCAAGCCGGGACTTTAGAATGGGACAGTGAGAGGTTAAATACAGGTGTGAAGACCTCAGCCAGCTGGTCGGCACATTCCCGGTAGACCCAACCCAGTATGCCGTCTGGTCCGGCAGCCTTCCGTGTGTTCACTCTGCGCAGTGATTCTCTGACCTATGCGACTGATAGAGTGAGCACCTGGTTTTCTGGGTGGCTGAGGATTTTTGTGGCTGGGTCAGTATTGTCCTTGTCGAAGCGGGCATAGAAATGATTTAGCTTGTCTGGCAGGGAAGCATCATGGACAGTGGGACTGTGATTAGAGCTTTTGTAGTCTGTGATGGACTGAATGCCTTGCCACATTCGCCGGGGATCAGAGTTATTGTGAAAGTGGTCCTCTATTCGTAGGGAATATTTATGTTTGGCTTATTATATACAGGCAGGGGGCGCAAAAACATTAATCTACGATACATGAGCATTGTAAACAATTCTATTGATGTATGGCAAAAAGTGGGAATGATGATGGGCAAAATAGATTTATTTCATCAAACATCTCCAATATGGAATAACTATCACCTTCAATCAGGTGGGCAGCCTTTTACATTTCCCTCATGGTCACAAAAACGTGTCTTCACTCTCAGTGATATTTTTAACAATGCTGGACTCCGTTCATTCCAAGATATTAGGGGGAAATATGATTTACTGGGCACCTCTTTCTTTTTTTACTTGAGACTGAGATCTGCAATGAAAACATATGGGGTGCTCTGGAATGGGCCTTTGCTGGAGCATCCTATGGAGGAGTGGATCGATCCTGGGAGGGGTTCTCAGAGGACAGTGACACATATATATAACTCTCTGCTTGATTGCTCTACTAAAACACTGGCAGTTGAAGGGGTGTGGGTCAGGGAACTCCGCATTGTCAGTCTGGAACCAAATTGGGAAACGATATAGTCTAACATAAGCAGTATCTCTAAAAATCTTGCGCATCAACTTATACACTATAAGATGACAGAGCATATGCTACACCAATCAAATGTTTTAAAATGAAACTAATTACCAGTCCTAACTGTACTCACTGCCAGGCTCAGGTGCCGGGCACAACAATGCATATGTTTTGGGACTGCTCACTGATCAGAGATTTTTGGACACAGGTTATGTCAATGCTGTCAGAGTTATTAGGATCAACAATATTGCCTCATCCCTGCCTTGTCTGCTCAATGACGATTCGTCTCTGTCTCTCAATTTAAATCAGCAAAGATTAATGATGGCAGGCCTTACTGCAGCAAAAAGGACCATACTGACACTGTGGTTTATTCCCAAACATCCTTTCATTAAGTGCTGGATGGCATCCTACCAGAGCATAGTGTCTCTTGAATATACAACAGCACGACTCAATAGAGCCAAGCCTGCCACCATGCAGGCATGGTCAGGCATACCTGTGTCTATAAGGGACTACCTTAAAAGAAGGGATCTTCCCCCCTCCCGCACCCCTCCACACCCAGTAAAATCAGACCTGGAACAGGTCAGATTTGGAAGTCAGTAGAAATGGATGGTTGTACAATGTATAGTTTTGTTTTATTGTTTTTTTCCTTTCTTTCTTTTCAGTCCAGAATTATCTGTTTTCCCCTTGGGAAAGTCTGTCTCTTATGCTCAGCTACTATGGATACGGTTTTTTATTCTGTAAAAACGGTCCCTTCATTTCGGTCCTTAGACATTGTTACTAATGTGCTACCCTGTTGTTGTTGTTTGTGTGTTGTGTCCTTTTTAAAAAAAATAAAAATTGTTGATCACAAAAAAAAGTTTGTCACACCAGGGGACAAACCTCTGCTGAAAATCTGGCGAAAAGGCTCCTGAGATCCAGCCATCAGACTAGACATGAGGAGGGAGCTGGATATGGAACCTGAAGCAGTAGAAGAGTACTGCAGAGCAAGGGAGGTCAACCAATATAGGGACGCCCGACCAAGCTGGAGGTAATACAGGGATTCAAACTGGCGATGCCCGTGTTGGTAGGCAACTGAATAGACTGCCATGGAGTTTGTACCTTTTAGAAAAAGGTTTAAGCTATACACTAGTAAAAAATGTGAGTCAAAATTCCCCTACTATCCTGTCTGTGAAGATTCACAGTCATCCAGGTCCCCTCCTGGACCCTATATCCTGATTTGCATTTGTATAGCGCACAGCATTTTCATTTACATATGAAATCCTCCCCTAGACCTAGGAGCTGGGGGGTCAACTGCCAAGCTTCTATCAGCTCGTAAAACTTTCTACTATTTTCCTTATTATTTTTTCTTTCTATTTGACTTGTTATGATGTTGTTTTGGTGAGTTGTATCAGCTGGTTCTTCATCACCGCATTTGTAGGCTAAATGTAAAATAAAATATAATAAATGGTATTGAGATTATGAATACTAACAGCAACAATAAACATATATATTATGCATTCTACGAAAGAAGGAAAATTACTCCTAGAGGAAAAGCTTTTTGGGACATTTTTATAGGTGCTAATTGGCAGAGGGCATGGCTACTACCATATAAATTACCAATAAGATTAAAGAAGTACACATCAAAATGTATATCCAACAAATCTATATTTCTCCAAATTTTTAGATATTGAAAACAAATTTTATTTTTACAATGATGAACCAGAATCTTTAACGCATTTATTCTACCATTGTGTACATTCAGCAACCCCGTGACCCTGAGAAGAGGATGAGCGGTTTGGATAATGGATGGATGGATGTATACATTCAGTTACTTTTTGGACCTGAATGTAAAACTAATCACACTACTAAAATTGAATGTAAAAATGTCATTACACTTTTTGAACACGATAAATTTGACATTGAATTCAGTGTAAACTTGTTGATTCTATACAGTTAATTTCACATACTGAAATGCAAAATAACAAAATCACCCCCACTTTCACTGGATTTTTATGTGAATTTAAGACTCTAACTTATAAACACTAAAATGAAGTAATAAACTGTCAATCTATATGGTGACCTCTTTAAAGAAGATTGGTATTTTTTTATCATAATTTTATATTAATGAAATTTATTCATTCCAATTCTGTTGGTTTTTAATTTTGTACTCCTGTGTATTATTTTTTACTCATTTATTTAAATTCATAATATTGTTTCTTTGTACATTACGTTGAGCACATGTCTGCACTGTTTATATATTTGATTGCTTAATAAAGATTGGAAAAAAAAGAAAAAGTCAAATTTGCTTCAAAGCATGGCGCACTTCCTGTATCCAATTGTTCATGCGCCACTGAACAACTTTCATAGGAATCGAGAAGCGCCAAGATGGCGGAGGGAGCGGACGCGGCGTAAACAGCTCACGTAACAAACCCTGAAACAGACAAACTTGGACAAAAAACTCACAGGCAACTTTCTCTGTTTGCGTTCGAATCTATCGGAGTCGCTCTTAGAACTGAGTAGGTCATTTCGGTCACTTTCTAAAGCACACGCTAAACTAAAAATGGCTAAATCTAACGCGAAGCTAAAGGCTCTCCAAATGCACGACTACTGCGGTCCAGAGAACATGGAGACAAACGCCAAAGGCACAAAAAACACCCTTACCTCTCCGGCTAAGCCGCCAGGTCCTCAGAAAAAACAAAGAGGAGACGAGGCCACAACTGCTGGAGCCCATGCCAAAGATACCTCGAATGCCGCTATCTTAGCTGCCATCGGTACTCTCCGCAACATGATGGAGGATTTCAAGACGGAGTTGAAACAAAACACACTGACCATTGCTAACATCGCAAAAACGGTCGAGTTTAACTCGGCCGAAATCAAAGAGTGCAAGGGTAAAATCAGAGTTGGGTGAAGAAATAAAACAACTCCGTGTGAAGAACACAGAGCTGGAAAAGAGCTACAGAGGTGGAAAAGAGCTGCAGAACTGGAGCGCTACAAGAGAAGATGGAACTTAAGACTTAACGGCCTGAAAGAAGAAAAGGAGGAGAATACACGACAGCTCGTCGCTGAAATCATCGGGAAGATTGTTCCACACTGGAAGGAGAAGATAGAGATCTCATCCTGGACTCTGTGCACCGTCTGGGGCCGAACAACAGCAGCCGCCCTCGTCAGATCATCATGCAGTTCAATGGACAGCTGTACAGGGATGAACTCTGGCGAACCACCAAACTTCACCCAGTCTGCAAGAATCTCAGCGTCCGCTTCGCAGAAGATCTCACCAAAGAAGACAGGGAGGCACGGCAAGCTGTTTGGCCGAAAGTTGAGTAAGCAAGGAGGGCAGGTCTGAAGACTGTTTTCCGTGGCCCATATGCGTTCATTAACGGACAGAGTCACACCATAGACCTAAATAACCTGGAATGTTGATTCCTAAAACAAGTGAGTTATAAATAGAAAAAATGCTTAGGGTTTTGTTACACAAAGTTCAGTAACTACTAGCAGATAAACCATTTTTCTTGTTCTTTAACAGTTCAGTTAATTATCTCTGTGTTTTTTGTGTTCTATGTTTAGTCTAAAAAATGATATCTCTCTCATTTCTGTTAATGCAAGGGGTCTAAGAGACATGGCAACAAGGAAAAGCTTCTACTTATTCTGTAAAGGGAAAAATGCAAATGTTGTTTTTCTACAAGAAACTCACTCCAAGATTGAGGATACTTTATTTTGGTCTAAACAATGGGGAGATGATGCTTTCTTCAGCCATGGCACTTCAAGATCAGCAGGGGTTGCCATCCTCCTAAAAAACTTCAGAGGTCAGGTATCCCACAAGGCAGATGAACATGGCCACTAGTTGATTCTTACCCTAAACATAGATGAATTGAAATTCATCCTGATTAATGTTTATGGCTACAACAATAGCACAGAAAACAGAAGTCTATTTGATCAAATAAGCGTACAATTAGACAACTTAAAATTATCATACTCAACTGATAATATTATAGTTGGAGGGTATCTGAATTTAGTCCAGGATGATTTCTTTGATGAATATCCTCTTAGACATTCTGCAAGTCATCCTAATTCCATATTTACTAACTTTTGTAATGAACAAAATCTGATTGATGCATGGTGATATTTAAATCTAGGAATATTTAGATACTCATGGTTCAGCCCAAATTTAAATTTAAAGTCTAGAATTGACTATTGGTTAATTGCAAGCCACTTGCTGTGCTATGATATCAACTCTGATATCTCGGCTGCTCCACTTACTGATCACAGCATTATTTCTCTACATGTTAAACCTAAAAACGGGAGTACTTATTCTCACAAATATTGGAAATTTAACTCCAGTCTAAATAAAGATTCTGATTACTGTAGAAAAATTAAACTATTGATTCAAAAGATCATAAACTGAAGAACTAACAACGCCTGTCAAGAAATGGGAGTTCCTAAAATATAAAATACGCCAACTCACCATCTCATTCAGTAAAAAAATTAAAAAAGATCTTGAAAGAGAAGAACTAGATATAATTAAATGTTTACTGCAATAAACCTAATCCCACTGAAGACGATAAACAGAAAATATTAAACCTTCAACCCAATTTGGATGAAATCTACACTCAGAAAGCAAAAGGAGCCTTTATTAGGTCTAGAGCTAAATGGATAGAGGAGGGTGAAAAAAACTCAGCATATTTCTGTAACCTTGAAAAAAGAAGGCAGGAAAAAAATAACATTAAATCCTTGATAATTGATGATATAGAAACCACAGATGAAAAATCAATCTCCTCGGAAATCCTTAAATTCTATAGCCAGCTTTACAGCTCTAAATTTTCTAATGAGGATTGTCATGCATTCTTAAAGGATATAGCAAGTGATATTCCCAAAATTGAAGATGGTTTCAAACAAACTTGCGATCATCAAATAACAATTGCAGAACTTGATGCAGTTATTAGTCGCTTGTCTTTAAATAAAGCCCCTGGTTCAGACGGCCTCACAGGTGACTTCTACAGACATTTCTGGGAAGATATTAGAGAACTACTACATCAAGTTTTCATGGAAATATTTGAAACTTGCACACTTCCACCTACAGTGAAACAAGGGATTATCATTTCAATTCCAAAACCTGGAAAAGACCCCAGAATTATAGATAAAAGAAGGCCCATCATTCTTAGAAACTCAGACTACAAACTCCTAACCTACATTTTCACTACTCGTCTTCAAACAGGGATTTCGAATCTTATTGCAGAAACACAATCAGGTTTTCTAAAAGGAAGATCAAGCCACAACAATATAAGGCTGGTAATGGACATTATTGAATACAGAAACCAAATTGAAGATGATGGGCTTCTCCTGTTTTTAGATTTTTATAAAGCGTTTGACTCTGTGGAGCATCCATTTATCATCTTGGTACTTGAATATTTTGGATTTGGAGTTAATTTTAGGAATTTTGTCAGTGGACTGTATCAGAATATTACCAGCTGTGTCATACTACCTGCTGGCACTACCCCCAGTTTTAAGGTTAATGTAGGGATTCCTCAGGGTTGTCCGGTTTCACCATATTTATTCATACTAGTTACAGAAATGTTAGCAATTTACCTCAAAAATTGTGATGACATTAAACGACTAAATATATTAGGTACAGATATTATCATCAGCCAACTAGCAGATGACACGGCAATTTTCTTAAAAGATAGACACCAAATTCCAACAACTATTGAAAAAGTTGAAAAATTCTCTAAAGCTTCAGGATTAACACTAAATTAAAAAAAAGTGAACTATTGGCTGTACATGACACCCCACTAAAAGAAATCTGTAATATTCCTATTAAATCAGTAATCAAATACCTGGGAATTTTCCTTTCAAAAGACTAAAAACCAAGTCAGTCTTTGAATGTAGAAAATAAGTTAAAGCAATGTAAATCCAAGCTAAACATCTGGCTCCAAAGAGACCTATCAATTCTTGGGAGAATTTATTTAACTAAGATGGAATGCTTATCAAGGTGTATTTACCCAGCCTATTCTCATGCCATTCCAAAAAAATTAATCAAATCAATCAATCAGATTAATCTAAATTTCATTTGGCGAAACAGACCACACTATATAAAGAAAAGCCATATGGTTAAAGAAGTAAAGGATGGAGGACTAAAAGTTATTGATTTTGATTGCCTTAATGGAACTTTAAAAATAAATTGGCTAAAATCTTGGATCAAACATAGTAACTCATTCTGGTACTGTATTCCTAATCACTTATTCAATAAAATTGGAGGATTGAAATTTATACTCAGATCTGACTATAATATTGATAAACTTCCTGTTTCATTATCAGAGTTCCATAAACATACTGTTGTATTGGAGAATGTTATATGTACATAACTTTTCACCCCACACCACTGTACTTTGGAATAATAGATATATATTGTATCGGAACAAGTCTTTATTCTTTAGAGATTGGTATGAGGAAAATATATGGTCAATAGTTGATCTAATGGATCCTAGTGGTAATTTATTAAATTATGAACAATTCCAGACAAAACATACTTTCAAGCCTTCCAAATCAGACTTTACTAAATTACATAAAGCACTCCCCAAAGAATTTGTATCTCTGATAACGAATATAATGACTCACCAACCTATACAGCCACTATTGGCCCCACTGTCAATTCAAGGGTTTTTAATCTTGGACAAAAAATGTGATAATCATTTTATTAGAAACCGTCTCACTGAAAACGTATTCCCTGAAAGACAAAAAAAAATGACATTTTGCACAAATTTGATAAAAATTCAATTATTAAATTGAGAACAATGTATCTAACATTTCCTAACCCCCCCAAAGCGAAGGAAACATACTTCAAAATTATGAATAACATATATCCCTCCAAAGAACTACTTAGATCACGGTTTGGTTTTGACGATAATATATGTTCATTTTGTGAAAATGACATAGAAACTACGGACCATGTATTTTTCTCATGTGGTGTGGTACTTGTGTTCTGGCTTGACATACACAAATGGATAAAGCAAAGGATTTTCCAACTTCGATTTCTAGAGACAATATAACATTTGGTATGATTTTGCAAAACAAAAACGATGAACTTTGTTGTAATGTAATCCTCTGCTTAGCCAAATTCTTTATTCATAAAAATAGATACTTTAAGTCATCCCCCAAATTTGTTGTTTTTTTAAATGAATTTAGATTATACTTGAAATCTTTAAAACTAATGACCGATACAAAAGCTCTAAAGATTTATGAGGTGTTAAGACATTTTCCCACTGAATTAGAAGACTGATATCCTTATTAATTCCCCCTTGTATGATGGACTATGTTTTATTATTTTCAATTAGTGTATGTAATGTCTTTAATTCATTATTGTTTGTACCCTTATTTTCATAATACATTACCGTATATTTGTCATGTGACATTCAATCTCTATGTACTTCCTGATTTACTGTATAGAAATGTTTACTGTTCCCTTTGGCACTTTGGATATATCTATGTATTTTTGGATGGAATGTATATTTGCCATGTTTGTTTTGTAATTAACTTTTTTTAAGAATCTGTACATGAATATGAAATGTTCAATAAAAAAAATATATATATAAAAAAAAAACTTGCATAGGAATCGGGTGGGACCACAGCCCTAGAAAGAGAGAGTTGCGTCAATGAAGGGTCAGAACGCGAGAGGGTCACGTGGTTCATGTAGCCGCCGAATAGTTCCAAACGAAGTTTGGCGGGTCATTTAAATGAACTGCTTAGCCGCGATTTCTGGTAACTACTAATCAATATTTTCAGATTTTTACATTTATATATAGATATATTCCAACGTGACACATATTCTATGCGCACTGTTTGGAACTATCCGGGGCTCCCATGATCCTCCATTGCTGTTAAATAATTGGCCCATTGACGTCTACGGAGATGACGTAACTCTCTTTCTAGGGCTCTGGGTGGGACCCGCCTCCAACGCTGCCTTCTGTCTGTTCTCTTCATACGTCCATGATGTGCGCGTCAGGCGTGTATGGCCACAGAATAGTGCCAAAAAGCACTCACGCGATAAAACATGCATTCGGGCGTATTATATTATTTCGAGCGCGCAAATTATCTATGTGCGCGCGCACTCTGAGGAAACTGCTCCCCGAGCGAGGAAAAAAATGCTGCGAGCGAGGAGGAATCTGTGACCAGCGCGCCAAACAACCACTCGAAAATCACTCCGCTCTCTCCAAGCTGATTTCTGCTCGCGCGAAGTGAATGTCTGCTCTCTCGCCTGAAACAATTGGCACAGTGGGGGAGGGAACCAGGGGGGGGGGTCGTACTGGCTCTGCTGTGATTGGTCGTTTCTGAAGAGCGAGATTTGATTGACAGCCCTCCTTTCAGAAAGCCCGGGAAAGTGAACTCCCAGTCCCTGAAGAAGACGCCATTACCACTTCGTTTTCGAACTCCGCTGCTGAGCAGGCATTTTTTCAGGTAGGATAACCTGGATTGAATTCGACTATTTGCAATGAATGAAAATAGTGGCTTTAGTAGAGTTTCATGAAAATATGTTTCGGAGAAATATGTTGTGTAGTGTAGTTAACTTAATTACCAGCATTAGTCTGCGTGCATTCTATCTAGCTAACGCTAATGTTAGCTAACGCTAGCGAATAGCTAATTTAAGATTAATGTTAGCTAGCTCCCATGTCTGGCAGGCAACTTAACAGTGAATATAACCTATTACTTCAAATTACTGCTGTGGTTTAACTGTAGACTGTTAGTAGGTTACTTGTGAACTGTATATCTAGCGATTAGCCCGCACGTTTACTTCTCGTTAGATGCCGAACGGTTAGCTAGGCTAGGTGAGGTAGGCTAGCCATCCTACATTTATTTGACACGACGTCTCTCCGCACACTTTTTGATACGTCAAAATGTAAAGTATAAAATTGATTCTTCTTTGAATTATGGGTTTGAACTTGAGTTTGAAACAATCGAACAACCACAAACTGGCATCTAATGGAGATCTGATATTATACTTTTATTTGTTTAGTTATGTAGTGACCCACAGGATTGGACCTGTGGGTAAAGGGTCATATTTTAACTTGAGGCTATCCTACTATGCGTTCACACCAAGAGCTAACGCACAGTTTGCTTACTTGCTTGCTCAAGCTGTCCAAAGTTGAGTTTGTTCTAACGATCCCACCCTCTCTTGCTTTTGGCAGACTTTTTGCAGATCTCTACTTGGCGGGCCCGAATGAGGTAAATGCTAAGTATTATACATCCATCCACATCAGTTGAATTGCTTTTAGTACTATTTCTAACTTTTCAAGTGGTTTTGACTGCAAACTCGAAAGTAACTGTCAATATTGCAAATAGGCAGCCATAAGTCATGGCTGCCAGGACGCCCCCCCCCAAACTTTTCTTATGGTTTCCCCTCACTTGGAATATGACAGTGATACTGACAGTTTCTTTTAGAGATCAGTAACATCATGAGTGCCAAGTTGTAGGCAACTGGACTTCTTCTTGGAGTTTGAAGACGTTTCACCTTTTATCCAAAAGGCTTCTTCGGTTCTGAACCTGGTGATGGAGACCTTCCTAGAGATGGAGATACTTCCTGGGTCTCCCATCACCAGGTTCAGAACTGAAGAAGCCTTTTGGATAAAAGGTGAAACGTCTTCAAACTCCAAAAAGAAGTCCAGTTGCCTACAACTTGGCACTCATGACCACCATCACCTGGATGAATGTGAATCTTCATAGACATCAGTAACAAATAATTTCTGTTCTTAACACATATGACTTGTGAGATTGATTTAATTCCATAAAATTGACATGACATTTTTTAGGTTATTTGTTTGACATTGTTTACCTCTAATAAGTGCATTTTCTCTATAATACCTCAGGACAATTTGCGCAATATGCACAAGATGGCCATGAATGTCATGGCCATCATAAAGACCTCCTTAGGAAGTACTAACGGTAAGTTTGTAGAATAAATTCACACTCCTGTACAAAATCTAAAGGAACACACTTATTTTGAAACACATGAGACGCAGTACAATACAATTCTCTTTAGTACTGGGTGTTTATATGTCAACCGCCCATATAGGCAACGATGTGAAGCCACTGAATTAATTGTGTTGAATGTATTGTAACTGAAGATCAGGGACAGTCCAGAGATACAGGGCAACGCTCAGGTCAGAGCAGGGCAACGCCTTCCACGTCATCTGGGATGCCCATCCAGAATAAAATGTCCAGGTTTGTATGTTCTTGTAGCATGAACTTGAGTACATTTTGTGTGAAGTGAAATCAAACTGTCTGGAAGTTATTTAGTTAAGGTCTTGAATTGATTTTAAGCTACACATTTCGTCCAGGACTTTCCCTGGACTGTTTAAGAATGGACCTAGGTTCCAGAGAAAAAGACCTGGTGGGAAAATGTGCCAAATGCGATTCTTTTTATTGGATGCTACTTCGGAAAAACCCCGAAGCCATCAGAAGAAATGGTTCTTCTACAGGCGGGCTTAGGCAGAAGGACCATAAAGATTCCAGAGGCTTCTGACCATCAGGAGGTATGTGACCTGGTTTTATATGTTTTTTTTTAGGAATCGGCTAAAAGTTGGATGTTGTGTACATCAGGGTGTCCCAAATAGCAGCCCATGGACTTGTGCTTACTGAATGTGGCAAGGAAAATGAAACTGAAATTTTCTTTCTCCTACTGACCGCACTTGGGGACCCCGAACAGGACTATGAGTTGATTTACTTAGGACTCTCAGTTTAAGCCTTGAAAACTATTGTACATTTTGTATTCTTCAGTGTAATTTTAAGTACAACACTGGCCTTTTTAAAATCTTACTTGAATGCTTTAATTTCACAGATAGCTGATCTTCTTTGTGCAGCTTATCCAAAAATGCGTGACCTCGAGGGAGCGTGGATGCTGCATAAAGGTATGGGTAAACATTGCACTGAACCTGTGTATTTCAGAGTTTCTTTGTGTGTGTTAATTTCCAGTAATGAAACAAGTTATAATTATTCCCAAATAGGGGGCTCTGATCAGCGCCGCCTTACCTTGGTCTCCCCTGATGAGACGGGCTACACAGGAGCTGGATTGGCAAGGGCCTGGGGAGGCAAAGGATGCCTGTACATAATGCCTATTCAACATAGGCTCAGCACTGCCCCCCTTCCCTTCACTGCCTCGGAATTCAACGACATGCCAAAGGCCAGGTGTGTGACCTGCAGCCAGTGTCCCACTCCAGCTTCTGAGCCTGCACGTGGACACATGCTCCAGGTCTGAGGTATGGCATTCCGATTAAAAATATTTTCCAGATTTTCTAGCCTGTAGTGTATGGCAGGTCCATGTGGACTTGCTATGAAATTGCTAAGACTGCTTCTGCCGTGATTCCTGTATTTACTGTTTTTTATGTATTTATTTAATAGCCCCACTCAGGTCATGATGATGATGATGATATGGTAAGCTACAAAACAAATCTTGAATGTTGTCATAAATAGCTGTTATGGAATGGAGACTCTCCTCTTGTGCTTGCTTGTTTTCATTTTGCTGTGAGAAGCAGTCTAGTATCTTCCACTTCACCTGTCCCTGTTTTGCACATTTAAATGTGGTGATGGTACACTCTGATATATTTAAGACATGCATCTTTTGTTTGCAGGGGACAACAGTGCATTTGCAGGAGACAACAGAGCCTCTGTCCAGCTCAGACACTCCTGATGTAAAAGTAAGAGTACACCTTAGAAAAAAAAAGTACACCTTAGCTTGAATGCAATTTCTGAATGCAATTTCTCTCCTTACTTTTGTCTTTCAGTATTGTTATGTGATCTTCGGTTAAAGGGATCTTATGGAAGTCTGTTTTTTTTTTTTTTTTTTTTTTTACTACGAAGCTCTCCCTACAGCTGTGCTTTTTGTAACTTATCCCAACGTCCTAAATTCTCGCCAATACATGGATTTGTTTACGAACCAAAGGATAGGAACTAATGATGATAATGTTTATAGAGTTGACTGACAATGTGATAAACGCGATTTCATTAGGCTCATACGCTAGTTAATTTTGATTTCGTCCTTCAGTGGGACGATGGTGCCATCTTGCAAGCACTGTAATTTCCCAAATAGGCTGTAGGGGGAGCAGAGAGCCTTCTTTCGCCTTGATACAAGTCCTTTACGAAGCTGTTAAATTAACCTAAAAATTCTTACATAGTAGGAAAACGGTTGTTAAGTACACACTTTTACTGTTTTGCTTTCAGACAACTTGTCCCATATGTGGACAGTGGGTGGCCAGTGATATAGTGGAAATTCACGCCAGCACGTGTGGTGAAAGGTATGTATGATTCATTTGTTTCACTTTTCCTGTGCATTCTTTTGCAAAATATTTGTATGTAGGGTACCCACAGTCATGGGAAACCCAGAAAAGCTATGAAATTTGTTTTTGTTGAATGTTGTATGAATTTCTTTACCCAGTGAATGTTATGAAGCTGAGTGTGAAGATGGAGATGGTAGCCAAGCACAAAGGTCAGAATGGTAAATCATATGTCTTGTATCAGGCTGATTCCTATCCACTTCTATTGCTCTGCTAGTAGTTCATTCATATATTGCTATGGAACTTGCACTTTGCTGCTGTCCTGTTTGCCTTACCTGAACTTACTGCTGATGATCATTGGATAATGCAGTACCCCCTACATTTCTTCTCATGATTCAATTAATCTTATGCCTTTTTCTGGACTGTTCAGCAAGTTAGGCTTTGCTGATATCTCGGCGTTGATAAAGACTCTCAACCGAAGAGTCGACACTTCAACCACCATTCAGCATTTGTGTGACCAGGGAGGATATTGTAGAACGTGGTTTGAAGCAGTGGCAGAGGCAGAAGCGCTCTTCCCCCATAAACCCTCTCAGGGTTACTTTCATTGGAGAGGCAGGCATCGACAATGGTGCACTCAACAATGAGTTTTTAACTGGTATTTTTCTCCCTCTTTTTGTACTTTAAATACTGAAGTTTATGCAAAAACCTGATCAAATTGGTCGTTTATTTTAATGTTAACTAATCTGTACTTTCCTTCTTTTTGAAAAGAAATGGTTGCTGGTGTGGAGAGGTGCTTCTTTGAGGGAGGGACCACCGGGAAAACTCCAAAGTACTCCATCACAGATGTGGACAGCCATAACTTTAAGTAGGTCATAAAAATATGCTGAAATAACCATGTGGTGTTTTAGCATTCTATTTACTCACTATGTTGGATCAGAATCTAAAGCAGTAGTGTTGCTTTTGTTCTTTGTATCTATTGCAGGACCATTGGAGAAATATTTGCTGTCAGTATTGTTCAGGGTGGGCCACCTCCGAATTTTTTCATGCCGTGGTGCTACAACTTCATCTCCAAGGGAGAACTAGACTATGAAACAGTAACTGAAGGCAATGTTGCTGACCCTAAACTCCAGGAACTAATACAACAAGTAGGATTTAATGCAAGGGTAGCAATTCACATCTTCGTCACTATTATTGATTAACCTTTAGAAGCCAATGTGGATCGGGAGCAATTCTGAATTTGTATGTCGACCATGGGTCTAAAAAATATTTTTGTATATTTTTCTGAGCTACTGTTGCTTATTACTAGCTGGTTTAGTTTCCAGCAAGTCTTATAATGAACATATCACAGTATGGTTTTGTGTTAAAAGATCCGGGCAGCTGATGGCACCTCTGTGTTGGAGTGCACAGAGAGAATTGTGACGTGTGGATACACAGGGCCGGTGTCCATCCAAAGAAAGGAACAAATTGTGCGGTAAGATACTTTTCATGTAGGTTCAAATTGTATGATGGGATTGGAGTTGTTGTTGAAGTTCGTTCACTTTTACAGGGCTGTTGTCCTACACGCAACGGTGCGATTACTACCTATACTACAACAACTCTGCTCTGGTCTGAAAATCTACAACCTCCTCAGCATGGTCCGGGCGGAAAAGGACATATGCCGACAGCTATTTGTACAACATCCTTGTAGGAAGATAAGAAATACATTTTCTTTGTCAAGAATTCAACATTGAATTGGTAAGCAATTTAGGGAGAGGAAATCATTTTTCCCCTTTTCTGTAACTTAGGTTGATGCTGATTTCCTGGTGAGGTCCCTGTCGCCCATTTTTAGTGAGAAGGGAACAGTAAAACGCCAGAGAGAGTCAAGAATCGTAAACCATCTCCAGGATTTCATTCAGGATTTGGAGGATAAAGGTGAATACTATGTACTTTTTCACATTACTTATGCACGTTTTGTCAGATATCCTGTCCTGTTAATACTGTGCTTGAACTGAACACTTTTACTGGTTTGTTGATGGGCAGCAGTGCTGTCATTTACTGACTCACATGTGATAGAACTTCCCTGTATGCAACTTGGCTTAAAATAACACTTTTCTAGGAGCAGATGGAAAAATGGAAGATGAAAACCTGACTGAAGAGCACCTGCTCGAAGACCCTGGAAGCGAGAACTTGCACATTGATGTTGGCAAATTCTGCCAGTGGCTAACAGGACAGAGCCATGTACCCCTAAGTCATGCAGACCGGGAAGATTTTAAAAGTCATTGAGTTTGACCATGACTGTCAGGTGCGCTACGGTACCCATAGGCTCTGCTATCCTGTGGTTAATGCTTGTTCCCGTTCAGTAACCTTACCAGTTGTACACCTAGGGACATCCATTGAATTGAGAGATGTCATCTCTAAAGCCATTGTCTATGGCTATGAATTTGGCTGCTGTTGAACAGGTCTGATATGGCAAAAATTCTTGGCAAATAGCTTTGTTTTATTATGAGTACAGTGAGCACATATCCCCCAGTTCTTTAAGCTTTTCTTGTAGTAGAATTCTATAAAACAATTTACATTGACAATTTGAAGTTATAGCCTAGAAACAATGTCTTGGCCAATAGGCTTTTTTATTGGCCATCAGTTTAGTGGGCACACAGGTCTGTTCTTAATGTTAGTAGGCTAAACGTGCTATTTTTTTCTTTTGTCAACATTTCTTCTGCCTGTCTTGAAGTAAAGATTCTGCCAAGGAACTTTAACAGGTCGTCTAGAAGAAATGTATCTTGGCCAGTAGATTGTTGCTATGAGTTTAGTGGGCACAGCCATGTTAATGGTAGAAGGCGAATGTATTTACTATTTTTATCCCGGTCAACTTGAGACTGGGATAAAGCTATGTAGTGTCACAGACAGCATCCCAAAATTGGTTTAAGTAAAACCAAGGTGTTATTTAAATTAGGGACCCTTTTGCAATTACCAAAGTGTTTAAATTGGAATAGCAAATTTTAAATGGGAAATGTTGATACACCCCAAAATAGGCTACGGTTATCACTTGCCTCTAGATTGTTTAAAAGTAATTTTGGTAGTTCCATGTACCATTCACACTTGCATTGCATTAAATACAGTAGAGCCAAGGAACAAGGTAGAATGTGACATTCAACTACCACCCTGTTGTATGTCCCCTGTAATACAGAACAAGTCATACATTTTGACATCAATAATGTTCCAAATCTGCTGCTGTATGTCTGTAGATGTTTTAACATTGGACCTACAAATAATGCTTTATTGTTAATCTTGTTTTGCCAGATTTTAATAGGCCTACTTTAGAAAACTTCAGAATAAGTAAGTGCTGCAAAGCATAGCTAGGTACCTCTACATACACTGTTGTAGTTACAAACATATTGGAGTGAACCCCAACTTTGTTAATTGTACAAAGCAGGACCAGGAATCTTGAAATTGAAACAATTCAGAAAACTAGTGGACTGCTACCTAAAAGGCACAGTTAAATTAGATAAATTATCTACAAGAGAACTAATAGATTTTCTGGCATGGCACACGAGGAGGTAGGCTGATGTAACTGAATGAGCAGTTTATTAATACAATTAATCAGGGTCGCACCAGAGACCAGTGGGTGGGGGAGTCCTTGGGGGGTGTGGTGGGAGTTAAGAGGGGCTCAAATATTCGCGACATAGGAGGTACAATAGCGGCCATGTCCGAGTCACTCTGCTCAAGGAGGGCCTGAACACCTTCCCTTTGTTCCTCGCTCACCGGACAGTCAATGTGAGGAACCACAATCACTCCTCCTGTTTCACCATTGTGGTCTATGGCAATATCCCAGTCAATGTCTGGCTCCGCAATGTCCTAGAAGAGAAAAAGCAGAATTTTACATGGCATTTGTGGCTGGTAGTCTATCCTCCCAGAATATGCATCTGACATAATAGTACTTGTTTTCATAGAACAATACCACCCCCAAGGTTACAGGATTCCAAAACCTGACCCAATTATCAGACCCTATACAAGGTTTTAACCCTTAACAATATTTAGAAAACTTGCCTCAATGTTGTTTTCTGGTTGGTCAATATCTGTGGTCATCAAACCCAGCCACCACAACTGCTCAGGAGTTCTATTATTTTCAGTTCGGACAGGATGATTGTTCCAACCTTCCACAAAACTTTCAAGGTCCATCTTCAGTTTGAGGAGAAAGACCAGGTGGACACAGAAAAGGTCTTCTGTTGAGTTCATGATAGGTAAAGGCAGGGGTTAAACCATGAAATGAGTATCCACTGTCTCGGTATGAAGGTTAGGTTTTAGCCAGTACTGGCAGTCAAATATTTTAAATTAATTGTGCCTCTGAAGACTGCTTGCATCAAGGCTAACACAAAATAGCACAATAGTCACATATAAATGTTTTTAGAACCAAATAACCCTTTTTTGACCATGTTATTCACGCCATTAGCAATACTCTTCAGACAAGCTCTGTAAAAGTGATTTTGGTTCGAACCTGTGGAAGAAACATCCAGCAACTGATCCTGTTCCAGACTCTGAAGCATATTGTAGTATTTGGAGGTGACACAGGTCCTCACGTCCCACCACAGACGTTCGATTCTAATGACAACGACAAATACAATCTCTTTAACCCCGCCAAATGTACAACAGCCAGAAGAATTTTAATAAGTAAGGCACAATGGCTGCTGAGGTGTACTGTTATACAGAATTAATGAACGAGGCAGACATGACAAACCTTTGGTTGTGAACGCTCTTTCCTGACATGAAGCTTCCCCTGTCGGTACCCCGCATAGTGAACATAAACCTGGCAATGTCAACATTCTCAATGCCTTGATCACCTCTGACCCTATGATGCACAGGAGATAAAGTAGTGCAAAATGGCAAAGTTTGTGACAAGTTTAGTCAGATTTGTGTAAACATGTCAAGTGTGGCTTAGATACATCTCAACATCCAAACCACTGAACACCAGTGTTTGTGTATTAAGTTAATATACAGCATACATGGCAACAGTCTGTGTCAGCTTTTTAAAGGCTCCGACCCATCCCTAGAAAGAGGGTGACACTATTGTGGCAACTTGTGCCCTGGTAACATTGATAGTGCCATACAACCGACTCAAGTACAAGAGACCCATTACAACCTCTATTTCACATTTACCTCTCCACACAGCTTTCAGCACACAAAATTCAGTCCTACAGGAAAGTATTAAGGTGAAGAACTGAACTGAAATTATCAAAATGAAATGGATCTTTCTGGTCCCATGCCAAATATGTTCACATTTAAAAAAAAAAAAGGTTTACCTTGAGGGAATGCCATATCTTTCCGTAGCCTGCTTGAAGGCAGCAAATGCCGTTGAAGCCAGGTTGTTGGTGGCAGCATTGAGGCACATTATCTATTTTATAAAATTACAATGCAAATTCTTTTAAGTTATGGTAAGTTTCAGGCTGTCATGCACAATACATTACCAAAAATATCTTTTTAGCTTCAAGAGACAAACCATGTTACACAAAACGATAATTTATCTTCCTGGAGTACCCATCCACTGCTCCAAACAGCACAATGTTGTACCTTGGGAGCAAAGTTTTGACTGCAATTACTACACCAGCACAATAAATAGCCTATACATGTATACCATTCTATTATTATTCATAAGTACCAACCTGATTAATTTATGGTTTGTGTCCACATGCCACAGAGAAAGGGGGCCCCTGACAGAGTAGGTCCTTCGCAAAATGCAGCCTAGGCCTGACAGTCTTGAGAGGATGCCCAGGGAGTCTACATGGTGCAATGATGCAGCCACTCTCCTCCACTGAACATGGATACCCATAGACCGCAACCTCCCCTTGACCATGCGGTAGCCTGTAGTGGGCAACTCATTCTATATGGGCCGCACAACATTATCCAGCTCCTCATCATCAATTTCATGGTAACGTCTAGCAGAAAGACCAAATTCATTCATCCTTCTAAACACTGTCCTCCTTGACACACCGAGCATCTTTGCGATGCAGGGAACAGGGAGGTCTAGCTCCAGGACTTCCTCCAAGCATTCCCTATCAATATTAAACTTGGGACGCCCCCCCCCCCCCCGGGTACTGTATCCGACTGGACACTACCAGTGTGTTGCCTCTCAAGGTGGTCCCTCACATGCCTAAAAAAGTTCTCTAGGGCCGGTACTATGTCTGTCGGTACATCAACATGCCTTGACAGCGCATTGAACAAATACAACTCCTGCCTACACATAAACTCAAAATAATCCAAATCAATAGGCTCTCTTGTGAGTCCCAGTTAAAACTTGGACAGGAGCCGGGTCAGGATCTGTCTCCTAATGGTGTCCTGAGAAGAGAGAATGAAAGTGAAAAATTAAATACATAAAGTCAAGCTAAAACTACATTACAGGACATGCTAATATTTCAGCAATGAATCATTTCAATGTGTGTTGTGACACACAAGGTGTGTGTGTGTGTGTGTGTGAACATACAGTAATTCCATTGGCAGTTAATTTCACTCTCCAATATTACAGCTTGACAATTGATATTTAATACATAGGTAGGTAGCCTAACCTAAGTGGTACAGCTGACCGACTTACCTCCATTCTAGATGCTGCTGCTAGTACAGAAGCTCGGTGAAATCTATGAGTTTGAGGGCACAAACATGAGGGGTGGGGAGAAATGCGTAAGAACATGCATCAACTTTTGACCAATGCCACAACCAGCAAATTTCTAAAATAATATTTAATAATATATATTTAATGTAGTTCAGTTAATAACGTAATATTCATTGTTGCCAGCCAGACATGGAAGCTAATTAATGTTAACCTATGTCAGGTTAAAAAATTTTTTTGACAAATGAAGGGAAGTGAAGCAAGATAGTAGTGAGAAGAGATTTCTCTTGAAAATTTAAACTTTAAATACAATAGAACAATATTTAGAGTCATTTGTCAAAAATGTTTGTTACCCTGACATACACTTTAAGTTAACGTTAGCTATTCGCTAGCGCTAGCTACGGTTAACGTTATGGACTAACTAATAACGTTATAGACTATACAAAGACTAATGTTGATGTTTAGCTACAATAACATATTTCTCAGAAACATACTTAGATGAAATTTTACACAAGCCACTGTTTTCGTTCATCACAAATGCCCGAATTCAGCCAAGGGTTTCTTACCTGAAGGTACCTCGGCCCAGAAGCCGTTGTCTTCTTCGTTTCAGCAGACTTCCATGAGAAAAGGAATGTCAATCAAATCTTGCTCTTCAGAAACGACCAATCACAGCAGAGCCAGTACCGACCCCCCCCCCCCCACTGTGCCAATACCGCCCCTGGTTCCCTCCCCCACTGTGCCAATTGTTTCAGGCGAAAGAGCAGAATTCACTTCGCGCGAGCAGAAATCAACTTGGAGAGAGCGGAGTGATTTTCCGAGTGGTTGTTTGGCGCGCTGGTCACAGATTCCTCCTCGCTCGCAGCATTTTTTTCCTCGCAGTTAACTCTGTGTGCGCGCGCACAGAGATATTTGCGCGCTCGACATAATATAATACGCCCGAATGCATGTTTTATCGCGCGAGTGCTTTTTGGCACTATTCTGTCGCCACAGCCGAGCAATCCTTATTGGACAGAACAGGCGGGTACGGTATTTAGCGTCATAATACATCCACGCTGTAACATCGGGACCGTTCAAGACTTCTGACTTCATCGTGGTCTTAAATTTTTATTTTTATCAAACCGCTGAGCTCAATGATGGATCAACCCATCGCCAAAACAAGTTTGGAGGATGAAAGAAGGATCTCAGTTTATGAGGTGGAAATCTCAAGTCTACAGAAGAAAAACTATCGTCAGAGAAAACTATTGGAAGCCGTTTATAAACCTGAAATGCCGATCTACAAATCAGGTTTGTACGATTAAACTTGGCAAATTATTTTAATTCAATTCATCAGTATCATTCAGTTACCACATTCATTAATCGATCGTATATAGAAATTTGTTCTTACACAACCGTGGACTTTTTTAGCCCTTTGTAGTGTATTTGAATAAGTGCATTACTCAGTGTGATTGCTAGGCGGCACTGTAACTTTGCTGTTGTGTTACTGTGTTTGTATTGAGACCACAGAATAAAAAACGTCGTTGCCTGACTAGAAATGGCTTCCACCACATCATATATTACATGGTGTCAGAATAAAACTTGAAGAAACAAAAGAAAGGAAGAAAACGGAGCAGATGAAACCTCCGACCTCATTAAGTCTAGAAAGAAATCTAGCGGAAAATTGGAGAGTCTGGATCCAGAGATTCGAACTTCCTTGTCGCCCGCGGAATTCGCCCTTCGCTAAGCCCCGCCCCCGTGGTTACTGTTGCTACGCCTAGCAAGCTATCGTCCGTCCGCGAAATTTAAACATTGTTTACTGTCATGTTAGTGACAGATATTCCAGGTGAATTGACATCCAATTTCTCGAAAAGCAAGGAGATATCAGAGAGAAGTAGACAGAAAGGCTTGCAATATGCATTTGAACGCTACATCCATGATATAATTTGTCAGCGTGTGAATGAAGGGGAAATTAAAATCGAGGCTAAAGCCTACAGGTCCCAATATAAGACTCAGGCACCCCACGTCTTAACTATTCGTGTTAAGGACAAGGAGATAAATGAACAACAATGCTCGTGTACAGCAGGGTAAGACAATATAGATAGTTGTATTTTAAGTTGTATTTTAAGCTGACATTTAGTTATGAGTCCATATAGCCTACAAGCTAGCTTTCAGATCTAGCTAACATTAGGCTATGTTTTAGCTAGCCAGGCTAGCCAGCTGGATCAGGGGAGCTCACATGCATTTTCCCGGTTGTAAAGTGCACCAGGATATTGCTCACACATCGTGGGCTTGATCCATACACTGGATCTTATAAAGGCAAGAACAGAAGAGTCAGCTAAGTCCTGCACAAGTTTGCCACAGCAATGACACAAACCAAGAGGTGGTAAAATAAAGGCTGTGCCCGTATCATCGGTGGTGGTCGCAAAGGCTAGACAGGATTGAAAGCAGAGACCAGTTGACTGTCACTACACCGGAAGCAGGTAAATTAACTGGATTGTCACTGACTACCTGGAATGACCTGTCATAGTCCCCCCAAAATGACATAATTTACATATTCAGCAATAGTCCATATTGATATTAATAATGTTTTGATATTATTTTCCAAGGACCCCCTCAATAACGGACGAGGACTTGGCACTACTGAGACGGCAGACGGGAGCACCCATCAGCTACTTAGCTAACAGACCGCGTATCGATATAACTAGGGGAGAACAAGTACCCCCTTGGAAGTGGTTTGAGCCAACAGGTAAATGAAAAAGGATTTGATTGAGTCAACATGAGTATTTATTTTGTATCCAAAAGTCACTTGTTACATAGGCAATAGTGTACAAGTAATTTCAAGTAGGTTAGTATCATACAATATTACATAGAATTAATATGACTAAAGAAACATGAAAAAGGATGTAATGGACATGTACCTGTATTATAGGACAGTAATACCTTGTAGACAGAAATGTACGAGAGGAGGGGACCCTTAGCCACCAAGGCGCCTCCTGATCACTGGTCTTTGATGATGTGTGGTTGGAAGTTGGACAGCATGCTAACCATGTACCATATCTGATTTATGTTGGAAAGTCGGGACATTGGTATTCTACCAGAAACAATCTTAAACTTTTGAATTTTGGCAATTGCCCTTTCCACATGAACTCTGTTTGGCGATTTTTTTGGTCATCTCAACATCTGCATGTGGCATCTGACGGTTAGATCTAGCAAAAGGTGGAATGTTCAGTCTGAGACCAATCTCTTCCACTTCTTTTTCAATCAGAAAACCTTTGTCAGTCATTAATCCATCTTCAACTTTAAGGTAGCCACACTGAATACAACCCTGCAGTAGCTCTATGATATTACACTGATTAAAGATCTCTTTGTCTGAAATAGATCCAGTGAATAGAGCAGACACATACATAACTGTGCCTCGTGGGTCACAAGCAACTAGTGACTTCAGTGTGTTGGAGGACTTGTAGGTTGAATAGGTTTGACTCTGCAACAGTAATGAGCTTGGCTTCTATGTCTTCAGTTCTGTGCAGTCCAGAATTGCAAATGTATTTGGGAATTCTTTAAAGTTAACAGGCATGTTCTGTGAAATCACATCTCTATGCGGCCAAATGGACAGTTGGCCAAGTCTGTCATACATGTAGTCTACCCAGGAGTTTATCAGTGTGCTGACACTCTGTACACGAATCTGAAATCTAAATGCTAAATCTTTGTGGTCAAAATTTTGTCTTAGTTTCATTAGTGTGAGTAAAAACTGACTATGCACGGGAAGTTTTTGGATCTCGATGTCTGGTATTTTGTAAGAGAGAGGAATGTTTGTTTGTGGAGTGATGGGATCATTGGGTACTTAGAAAAATTCACATAAGCTGTTGAACTGATCATAGGTGAATCCAGTGCAGTAGTGGAAGTACTCAGGTACATGACTGTTGTTTAGACACTCTGGGGTTAATGCATTTGTAGTGTATGCATGAAGTTCCTTCCCAAGCAACTGGATTTGGCTGTCTTTGGCTTGAAGTTCCATCTTCAGGTTCAACATCTCCTGCTTCTGTTTTGCTAGTGTCTCCTTTAGAGTCTCCAATGCCTCTCCATGGTTGTCTGGGTCATGATGTGTCTCTGTAAATGACAAAATGATAAAACATTAGTTAATAATTTGTACACATTTCTTCCCTTTTACAGCTTCCTCTCGTCAGGCCAGCAAGACCAACACCACCTACAAACCAGCCGGGCGATTTCCCTGATTTCCCATTACCGCCACAACCAACACATGTCTGTATGGTGCTCAATCGAAATGAAATGTGTAGCTACAGTAAAATGACAGTCACTTCGGCAGAATCTGTAGCTCTAGAACGTGAGACCATACAACAGGACACAAGTAACATTTGGCATCTTGAAAGGTCTCCCCGACTCACATCAAGCTCCTTTCATAGAATATGCATAAGGAGAGCCAACCATGATATCCTTGCCGCTAGTATCAAAACCAAGGCCCCAAGACAGACCAAGGCAATGAAAAGAGGGGTAGATCTTGAAGCTATAGCTGCAATGCAGTACTCTTGAGTTCACAGGCAATCTAGTGTTCCCATGTGGCTTTGTGGTTAATCCTCATGCTCCACACCTTGGCACTTCACCAGACAGGAAGGTGATAGAGAGGTGGGATAGTACAAGCTATGGACTTTTGGAGATCAAGCGCCCATCAAAAGACAGTTTCAAAGACTGTACCTATCTCGTGAGGCAGGCAGATGGTAGCTACAAGCTAAAGGAGAGCCACTCCTATCACTATCAAATAACGGGGCAGCTGGGACTTACGGGCATGCCATGGTGTGACTTCTTTGTAATGTGCACTGAAGATTATCACCTACAGTGTATATATATTTTGATGCAATAAAGTGGGGTAACATGAAAAACAAATTAGATTTGTTTTTCTTTGACTACTTTCTCAGCAGATGCCATCAGTAGAACAGAAATAAATAGACACATAACTACATAGATGCACTTGGAACGCTTACCTGTGTCACTGTCACAGGCTTGAGAAGCAGTGTCCTCAGTAGGGTTTGAGCTGCAGGCTTGCGGAGCATCCTGTTCCTCACTTCTGGTTCTGTAAAAAAGTTAAGTTTGACAATCATTTGGTTAGAAACAAAAACACAAATTAATTGATAAATACTGTATTTATCATTTTAAACAGACAGAAAGCGGGAATCCTGGGGTGGGTTTTGATACAAAATTAAATGCATTCATTCAGTGTAGCCTAGCAGTCCAAATGCATTCATGTACATATTCCTTGATCAATCTATGAAATTAAAAGTTGTGTGTAAACTGCGTGGTAGAAAGAAATGTCATGTCCTTTCAAACTCAATAAAATTGTTAATGTTACTTTGATTGCTCATCACCTTATTGTTGGAGGCTTTAGGTTAGGCAACCTCCATAATGTTCCTTGCTTTGGACAGTTGCAGGGATAGCAGCTATGGGATTCAGATATTCAGGTGTAGGCTGTCCATTCACAAAATGCTAAAAAAATAACAGTTGATAGTTAAGAGCATGCATACCTTCGCAACCAACGTTACCAGCTAGTTTCTTTTATGGGCTAAATTTGCTATGATACTTCCCCTTTCTCTGAACTAGCTAGCTAGCAGCGCTATCGGCGTCTGTATAAGAGACTAGGGTTGTCAGATGTAACGTTAGCTAGCAACTTCTCTACATTGAAAAGATGTTGCTGATTGAGATGATGGAAGAGTTTGGGGCACTGAGATGATAACATAACTCATAACATACAAAGTTAGGTATAAGGTTTGGTGGAACCGGACTAAAATGTAACGAGCATTGTTAGTACTAGATAGCTAACCTAGCTAGCTAGGCTAGCTAACGTTAGCAAGCTTACCTTGGAGCAAACAAATGTGTTTTTGTTTATCCTGGATTCAGCTGTGAGTGAGGTCTTCCACACTGTTTGATCCACATTCGACATTTTTCCTCTTGTGTTTTAGGCTTAGGAAAAGCCCAAAATACGACCCCACCCTCCAAACTTTTAGGATATCTGCTGTCTGATTTGCAGGTACCGTAAGCGCACCGCTTCACCATTTCCTCGATAGCTTGCCAGGCCTCCCCTGCTTAGTAACGGTTACTAACGTAGAATTGGACAGTGGCTGTTCAAGGGCGGGGCTTAGCGATGGGTCAATTGACGAAAAGTCCGATGCAGTGAAAAGAGCCACGTTCCTACATGTGGCCTGAGACGAAGCAATTAAGGTATATAACACGCTTGACTTCGATGAAGACGTAGATGACTATGATATATTGAAACAGCTATTCTGCCAACATTGTGAGCCAAGGAAAAATGTAACATATTTGAGGCACCTGTTCTTCACTCGAGTGCAAGGAAAATCAGAATCTGTTGATGCATATGTGACTGATTTAAAGAATAAAGCAAAAGACTGCGAGTTTGAGTACTTTACCGACTCACTGATACGAGATAGAATCGTGTGTGGAATCACGGATGACCAAGTGAGAGGACGACTACTGAGAGAACCGGACCTCACGCTAAACAAAGCAATAGACATTTGCAGAGCCAGTGAGTTGAGTCGGAGTCAGCTAAAAGTCTACATGAGGAGGTTGAAATTCCTGTTAATAAAGTCACCAAGAAAAAACAACGTGACAAACAGAAAGACAGTGGTGCCACAGCACAGAGGGTAAAGCTGAGAAATCAAGGAAACTGCACAAGATGCGGCTACAGGCATGAGCCAAATAAGTGTCCTGCCTATGGACAAGTGTGCAAAGCCTGCAATGGGAAAAATCATTATGCAAAAATGTGCAACTCACACAAGCACACAAACAACCATAAGGTGCAGCACATAAACAAGGCAGAGGCAGATGATCAAGAATTCTTTATTGGCTCAATCCAAGCAGAAAAACAAGACCACTCAGTCTCACAAATCAATGCGGTGGTTGCAAAGAAAGAAAAATGGCATGAAGATCTGATTGTCAACAAGAAAGTTTTGAAAGTCAGTCTGGACACTGGAGCTCATTGCAACGTCATTTCCATGAAAGACCTCAGAAAACTGAGATTGGATAAAAAGGTGAGTGAATCTCACTCCAAGCTTGTTGCTTATGCAGGCCACCACATTCCAGCTAAAGTCAAAATCATGTTGACATGTAAGTACAAAGATAAGTATGATGTGGAGTTTGAGGTCATAAAGAACAATGCACCTGCAATTCTAGGAGGAGAGGCATGTGAAGAAATGGGGCTTGTCAAAAGACTGCATGCGCTTAAAACAGAGAGTGACATTCTAAGTGAATATGAGGATTTATTCACTGGATTAGGTTGCATACCGGGAGTATACCACATTAAGACAAATCCAGATGTCACTCCAGTAGTTCATGCTCCCAGGAAAGTGTCTGTTGCCCTAAAAGACAAAATTGAAACAGAGCTGAAAAGAATGGAAAACTTGGGTGTGATAACCAAACAGACAGAGCCTACAGATTGGGTGAATAGTATGGTGACTGTAACAAAACCTAACAAAGTTCGGATCTGCATCGACCCAAAGGACCTGAATACAGCCATCAAAAGAGAACATTATCCGCTGCGCACAATAGAAGAAGTGGTAGCTGAAATGCCAAATGCCAGATTCTTTTCAGTTGTAGATGCTAACCACGGATTTTGGCAAATCCAACTGGACGAAGAAAGCTCACACCTGTGTACATTCAACACACCATTTGGGAGATACAGGTTTAAAAGACTTCCATTTGGTATATCGTCAGCACCTGAAGTGTTCCAGAGGTGCATAGCCAGACATCTAGAAGGGCTAGAGGGTGTAGTCAATGTAATAGATGACATCCTGGTCTGGGGAGAGAGCATAGAGCAGCATGATCGTCATTTGAGACAACTGCTGGACCGCCTGAGAAGCATCAATCTGAAACTGAACACAAGTAAATGTAAGATAAGGATGACAGAAATCAGTGACATTGGTCCTGTGCTCAGTGAGAAAGGACTCAAGCCTGATCCTGAAAAGGTCAGAGCCATACAAAACATGCCTGCACCAGAGGACAAAGCCGCCCTCCAGAGGTTCACAGGATTACTGCAATACCTCTCTAAATTAATCCCCAACCTCTCAGACTTGAGTGCTGCTCTGAGGCAGTTGGAAGGAAATGTGGAATGACATTGGGGGTCAGAGCAACAACAGAGTTTTGAAAAACTAAAAGCTCTCGTCAGCCAAGCACCAGTACTCAAGTACTATGATGTCAGCTAGCCAGTTACCTTATCTGTTGATGCAAGCTCTGAGGGTCTGGGAGCAGTGCTACTTCAAGATGGACAGCCAGTAGCATATGACTCTAGGGCATTAATTGACTGTCAAAAACGATATGCACAAATCGAAAAAGAATTGCTTGCAATCGTGTTCGGCTGTGAAAAATTCCATCAGTATCAATATGGAAGACATGTCCATGTAGAAAGTGATCACAAGCCACTGGAAGTGATATTCAAAAAATCACTCCTCAGCGTGCCAGCCAGACTACAAAGAATGCTCATGAGACTACAAAAGTACAGTCTTGAGGTCAAGTACAAGCCAGCATATTGCTGATGTTCTAAGCAGAGTATTTCTAAAAGAGCACCATGAGAAACTCCTTGATGAAGAGCTGGAAGTCAACTTTGTAAATCACCAACTCCCAGTATCAGAGGAAAATTTGCAGGAGTTCAAAGAAGCAACAAAAGAGGATGCTGAGTTGATACTGGTTGCAAATGCAATTCAGAGAGGATGGCCAGATAAACAGAGACAGCTTCCAGACAAAATCCAACAGTATTGGACATTTAGGGAAGAGCTGTCATATGTAGACGGACTCATATTCAAGAACTCAAGGTTAGTAGTACCACACACATTGAGAAGTGAAATGCTCAGGAAAATCCACAAGTCACACATGGGCATGGTTAAGTGCAAGGAGTGAGCCCGTGATGTACTGTACTGGCCGGGCACGGCCAAACAGATAGAAGTCGTGGATCGGTGTGCTGTATGTAACACACACAAGAACAATAATCCCAGAGAGCCACTTATGTTACATCCAGTGCCTGAGAGAGCATGGGCAAAGATAGGTGTGGATTTGTTTCACTTCAATGATGCAGAGTACTTACTGTGTGTGGATTACTTTTCAAAGTTTCCTGAGATCATCAAACTGAATGGAACCACAAGCAAACACGTCATCATTGGGTTGAAGTCTATATTTGCAAGGCATGGTGTGCCAGATGAGTTATTCTCTTACAATGGCAGACAGCTAGTGAGTCAAGAGATAGTGGACTTGAGTGCTGAGTGGGGTTTCACACCCCACCCCCAAGTTCCAACTTCCCGCAGTCAAATGGGCAAGTTGAGAGGGCAGTTCAGACAATAAAAAAACCTGCTGAGAAAAGCACAGGACAGCGCTGGTGACCCGTAACTAGCACTGCTTGAATACAGGAACACGCCACGGAGTGTGGTTGGCCTCTCACCTGCTCAGATGCTCATGGGAAGAAGGCTCAAATCAAAGTTACCTGTGACAAAGACGTTGTTGCAGCCAGCTGTCTATAAAAATGCCAGGAGCAACCTCGTGTATAAACAACAAAGACAGAAACAATACTTTGACCAAGGAACCAGGACACTGTCTGACCTCAAAGATGATGGAAAATGTGAGGATTAGACAAGGCAACAAGTGGGAACCTGCCACTGTGGTACAGAAACACATACAGCCGAGATCATACATTGTTAAAACAACAAGTGGAGAAATGTACAGGAGAAATCGCAGACACCTGCTCAAAACAAGAGAGACTTCGTTCCCAGGGACACCTGATGACATCACACCAGAGCACTCATATCATGTGGAGCAAGACACTCTGCCAAGTGCTGATCCACCCAGCCCTACTCCAGACTGTTCCAATGTACCGCATAGTCCAAGAGTAGTGACTAACAATACTGTATCCACAAACAGTCCTGTGAGAACAACACGCTGTGGAAGGCCTGTTAGAGTGCCAAGGCGTTATTTGTATTAGAAAAAAAAACTTGAGAAAGGAAGATGTAGTGTATTTGAATAAGAAGTACATTACTCGGTGTGACTGTGGGGCGGCACTGTAACTTTGCTGTTGTGTTACTGTGTTTGTATTGAGACCACAGAATAAAAAACGTTGTTGACTGACTAGAAATGGCTTCCACCACATCATATATTACAGCCCTTAAGTTTGTCTGAGGGACCAGCGTAGAACCTGGGTAACTCCTGAATTTAGACACCAGTTGTTGAACAAGTCTTTACAAGCCTACGTGAGTTTATAGTAGTTCCAGAGGGACACGACTCACTGCTAGGTGACCAGGCATGTGAAAATTTAGGCTTAGTCAAGAGGGTGTACCGCATCAATGTCAGTGCACAGCGTAGAGTCAATGGTGGATCAGTATCCAGACAGCTTCAAATGGTTTGGTGTCTTACCATTCACCTACAAGATACAGCTAAAAGATGATGCACAGCCAGTCATCCATGCTCCCAGGCGGGTTCCAGCGCCTCTACCAGACAAACTGAAACAAGAATTCAACGGAATGATGTCACTGGGAGTCATATAAAAGGTGGAGGGGCCCACAGAGTGGATGAATTCGATGGTGTGTGTCAAGAAACAGAACGGCGACCTACGTGTGTGCATGGATCTGAAAGACCTGAATGCCAACATAAAGAGGGAACATTACCAAATTCCAACCAGAGGAAATAACAAGAGAGATGGCTGGTGCAAAGTTCTTTGCTGTGACAGGACTGACCCTGCCCCTGGTTTTGCTGCATTGGCAGGGGATGGGGCCCTCGCTATGCACAGACTAGTTGTTGAGGTGGGCAACGCCAAGAATGTCAATAAGAACCCAGTGACGGAGAAGGCTGTTCAAGAGATTCAGGGGGAGATTCTTCGTCTCGAGCCTAACTGTAGGGCTGTTACTCCCCTGTTACTCTCTGTCGCTACGGCCAACCAGAACAGTCGTGTTAGGTCGCGTGGATTGTCTGCCCGTGAAATGCTGCTTCAGTGTGACCAGTTCTCCCATAGGCAGTTGCCTGTGGTCGACCAGGATCTCATCTTGAAACAACACTCGGAGCGTGTCACCAACCATCCGTACAGCATGAAGTCAAAGGTGCCCTCTGGTCATGTGACCGTGCCTCCCGCCATTCGACCTGGTGAACTGGTGTACCGGTATGGTGACCGGAATAAGTCAAAGGCCCGTGACAGGTACCTCGTCACGAGCGTGGATGGTTCATGGTGCAATATCCAGAAGTTCACGGGGTCTCAACTCCGTCGTACCTCCTACAGGGTCAGGCTGGGTGACTGCTACAAAATGGAAGGTCCCTCTATGGCCTCTGAACCCCTCGTGGACGATTTCGCGTCTGATGAGGACTTGGACAACCCTGTCCCGCACTGCCCTGACATACCACCAGCCATTGCCGAGCCCCCACCTGCACCTTGCCTGCCTTGTGATAACGATATGAGGCTGGGGGATGAGACTGTGCCTCCCGTCGAGGTCGAGCCTGGTGGGAGCTCCCCTGGCGAGTGTGTGCCTGCTCTTGCACCTGATGCTGCACCTCGATGCTCGGAACTTTGAACTTTAGGCCAGTTGTTTGTGTGTACTGGTGATAATGTTTTGTTTTACCTTACAGGTCTAGTTATATAGCCTGAGCTTTGATGTTGCCTGGTGTTCTGTGGTGTTATTGTTGTACTGTGTGTAGGGAGGGGTCTTTCTTTTGGGAAAAAAGGGGTGACGCCAGTATTGGTTGTGGTTGCTATCGTTGCCAAGCCTCCCTTCCGGTCTGCCTGTGGGGCAGGCTCTGTTGTTCTTCCTGTTTTAACTAAATGGCTGCTGCCGCACGTTACCATCTGCGATGTGTGATTAATTGATGTTGTCTCTCATTAGTAGCGCTGTAAGAACAAACCAATGAAGAAGATCCAACCTGCACCGCATCCACTGAACCGCCAGCTGAGCAGAGACACACATCACCTGCCCACTCACCTGAACACTCACCTGTGCTGAGAAGATCCACACGCAAGGTCAAAGCACCTGACCGGTTGAATCTGTAATTGCTGTAAAAATAAAAAAAAGATATATATATGTTTGTTTTGTTGTTGAAAAAAATGTTGTACATGCTTGTGGGTAACAAGAATGTTTTTATTACAGTTTGAAGTTGCTACTAAGGCTAGATGAATAGTTTGTTTGTGTATAGCTACATGTAAAGGAAAGGAGATGTGGTGAAAGGAGTTAATACTAATATACTTACCAATACTTACCACCTGAGGGCAGTAGCCACAAACGTACCTACCTGTAAGCTATACTATTGTTGTCTTTAGTAGTCTGTAGGATTCCGGCAGAAGAATCGATACTTGATGCACATGTTAGCCGAGTTGTCACAGAAACTTAATAAATAGTTGTAATAGTTGAACCCAGGTTTCTTCATTTATAATAAGAAACATTATAGACTACAACACTGGTGTGTGTGTATGCACATGCTTGCGAGTGCATTTGTTTGGCTATTGTGTCACAAAGTAAGTAAACTCCCTTTGAAATGGTGTCAGTTGTGCCATTTTTGTTTAATGAGGACTTTTTTTATTTGTATGTCAGCTTTTTTACGGTGCGACAGTGGAGCGCCGGAGCCCATATTGGAACTCGACTCAGACTCAACCTTGATGACTTGGACTCAGACTCAGGTAATGGGGGACTTGACCCGGATTCGACTTTGACTCTTCTTTGGGGACTCGGACTGGAACACTGGGGACTCGACTCGGACTCGAGGTTTAGTGACTGGACTACAACACTGGATACCCTTATGTCCTACAACCCCCTAACAACTCCAAAGCAACTGCTTAAATACTCCCTTGGAGTCAATCAGCAGCACCTGAGCTTAGACTGCACCACTGTGGCAAGGAAAGCCAACACCTGGTAACAACTGAGATGATGATGGGACAAACTGTGTGTTCTCACCCACTTTGTCACAAGATAGATTAAGGACCTTTTGCAATGAAGAGCAATACAAGTTAGAATAGGAAAGAAATATTCAGCAAATTTTGTTTTGAAAATGGAACACCTCAAGGAAGCATAGTAAGCCCTTTATTATTTTCCATAATGGTGAATGATGTATTTATGGGAATGGATAATGAGATGGGCCTTTCTCTTTTTTTTTGCAGATGATGGGGCAATTTGAAAGAGGGTAAGAAATGTGGAATTCATCATAAAGAAACTGCAGGGGGTTATTATGAAAGTAGAAGAATGGTTATATTGGTGGGATTTTAAAATTTTAGTTGATAAGACAGACAATGTTCTTTACAAGGAAAAGATTTGGTAATTAAGTAAAACTGAAATCATATAATCAAGAATTGGAAGGAGCGAAACACTAAGTTTTTAGGGATATGGTTTGATGAAAGAATTACATGGCTTATACTTAATCAGAAAGTAGTGGACAAATGTAAGAAGGTACTAAATGTGATGAGGTGTTTAGTTGGAAGTGAATGGGGGGCAACTGCTTTGAAGGACATATACAGTGGTTTATTTCGGTCAGTATTAGATTGTCATTACAGGTGGAAATGGGATATATGCCACTAGAAATGAAAGATACAGCTATTGAACTACTGGGTTAATTTACAGGTCCATAGTCAGGATCATCCAACACAAGACACTTTAATCCCTTGCTGGGAAAAGGGAAGGAGGGAAACAAAAAGCTTTGGATGGACAATGACACAGAAAGCAACATAACTTGAAGTAGATCAATTAAACATTAGTCCAACAGTGCTTTTGCCAGCAATACCACCTTGGATACTTCCAGATGCCACAGTCGATTTCACATTATTAGAAAAGAAGAACAAAGATAAGGAGTTTAATTATGATTCACATACCATACAGATTTATATAGATAATTACCACAGTTACGTCCAGATTTATACAGATTCATCAAAGGGTTAAGTAAATAAAGTAGGAGTAGCATTTATTGTTCCAGAATTTCATATTAAAGTAGGGGAAATTATCAATGAGGAAATATCAGTATACACAGCAGAAATGCTTGCAGTATTGTTAGCAGTGCAGTGGATAGAGGAAACAAGACCTTTGAGAGCAATTATTTGTTCAGATTCAAGTTCATCACTAGCCAATTTACAGTAGAGTCATTCAGAAACAGACCAGTCATTTTAATAGAGGTACAACAAACATTATATAGAATTCAAATGATGTGTCTTACAGTATCATTTTTCTGGGTACCGGCACACATTGGAATTAAGGGAAATGAAATAGCAGATAAGATTACAAAGAAGGCTATAAAACATAATCACATTGATTTGGCAGTTACTTTAAGCAAGACAGAAATAAAGAGCATTATTAAGCATAGATTGAAGGAAAGGTGGCAAAAGCAATGGGAGGAAGAGAGGAAAGGACGATCGTTTTACAGAGTTAAAGGAAATTTGGAGAAACGAGGTGTGCAGGAAGGAACGAGAGATGAGACAATTTCAAGACTCACATTTGGACACACGACTAAACAGTACACTTTTCAAAATAGGCAAACACAATACAGACAGATGGGACTAATGTGGGCAAGAAGAAACAATAGAGCATGTTATGATATATTGTCAGAAATATGAGGCAGAAAGAAGGCGTCTGACTCAAAATCTCAGGAAAATAAAAGTACAATTTGGTTTAGTAGATATTCTACAGAAGAATTCAACTGAGTGTTATAAAATCTTATTTCAGTCTCTTAGAGTAACTAATTTAATTGAAGATTTGAGTTGTTTTTTTGGGGGGGGTGTAACTAATAGACATTCTGATTTACACTCCATACCACATGGTGGCGATAATGCGCCAATTACCGCCAATGAACACCAAGTAGAGGAGGAAGAAGAAGCTGAAGCCGGCGATGAACATGAACATCGAGACCGTTCAAGACTTCTGAACCCATCGTCTTTTTTTCTATTAAACCGCTGAGCTCAGTGATGGATCAACCCATCGCCGGAATATGTTTGGAGTTTGACAGAAGGATCGCAGTTTATGAGGCTGAAATCTCACGTCTTAAGAAGGAAAACTATCGTCAGAGGAAACTATTGGACGCCGTTTCTAAACCTGAAGTACGGATCTACAAATCAGGTTTGTACGATTCCCACCAACAATTCAATTCATCAATATCATTCACTTGGCACATTAGACCTTATTCATCAATCGTCCGTCAATACAAATGTGTTCTTACACCCCCATGGAATTTTTTAGCCCTTGTTTGTCTCGGGGACTAGTGTAGATCCTGGGTAACCCCGGAATGTAGACATCAGTAGTTGAACACATGTCTTTGCAAGCCTGCGTGATTGCTCGTTGCTAGAGGTAGACAATAGATGGTAGGAGGAAGGAATTGCAAATAACCATCAGACTTTGCGGAGGGCTTAAGAGTGGGATTTTGCGGTGTAAAATATTCTCAAATTGCTGACATTTTGCTAGCGTTCACTAAATTACGCGAAACCAGTTCTTCGCCGCTCTAAAACAGCCTTTGCGCAACTTGCTATGTAGGCTACTGTTTTAGAGCGGCGAAGAAGAGTTGATTTCCAGGAAAAACTGCCGTTTTATCCGGGTGAAACTACTTTAAAGTGGAAGCCGTTTTGGGGCTAAACGGTTATGTGATATCGGATCAGTGCATAGATTCACGTACTCGCCGATACCAGATGCAGCACTTTGGGCAGTATCGGAGGCTTGAGTATCAAAAACAACAGAAACAGTAACATTTGATTTTAACAGCGTGTGAATAAAGGGCCTGTGATTACCATGACGGAGTAAACATGGACGCAATCACAGAATGGAGACATTAAAAAAATTGCAAGTTGTGCCCCCACTGTTGTAATGATCTGTGCCCTCTGGCTATGTTAACTTATAACATTAATAAAGCAAGGACGACTTCTCTTGTGCTGGGTGTTTATTCACCGACCGGATTCCCACTGACGTTGTTACGTACATCACGTGACTTTGTTGTGGCGCTACGGAAAGCCGTAAGGGACATTAGCAAAGCAAACATTACTAGCAAATATTACATCTCCCTTTTTTCTGAAAAGTGCTGCTTTCTCTGCAGAGATACAGACCACGTTGAGCACGTTTATAAGCGAATACAATCTTAATAAGAAAGAATATGAAAGTGGAACTCTTATATAACTGGGCTGCAACAAAGTAGTGTAAAACATTTCCTTCACTGTTTAAATGTGACACCGTAATAACATTTCATCTTTTTTTTTCATTTCATTACTGGTAACTGCAAACAGCAGGTAGGTACACAAGGTAAGTGAACACTGTAAATATTTCTTTTCAAAACATAGCAGGTATAGTACAGGTTGGTGTAAAATTCTCTCTTTTTTTTTACATTCATACGTCAAGGATTTGTCTTGGTTTGATCGTGCGACCTGACCTCGTGGTGTAACCAGGCTGTGTGTCTGGTTGTCGCTGATTGTTCGTGTCTGGAGGTTCAGCATGCTCTTGCTGATGGGCTTGTGTGTTGTTGTTAGCGCTGGTAACAGTCTGCTGTGAAGTGTGTGTGTGTGTAGTGTGAGTGTTCACTCTGCTTTGTCGCAGGTGTTGACGGTTGCGTTGGTAGATCTGACCTTCTTTGGTTTGGATGTGGTAGCTCCTGTCTGTGTTCGCTGGTCTTTCCACAGTTGCAGGTCTCCACGATCCATCCTCCTGCCGGAAGCGGATTGGTGTGCCTGCGGGCAGGTGGGGCATAGGTTTGGCGTTTCGGTTGTAGTATGCCTGCTGGCGCTGTTGACATACCTCTCTCCTTTTGTGAACATCCTCCTGACTGGCGATCTGTGGCTGCAGGTGTTTTGCTGTTGATGGGAGAATGGACCGCAGCCTCCGACTCATCAGTAGCTGTGCCGGTGATTTCAGGTTGTCCACTGGTGTGTCGCGATACTCCAGTAAGCTCATGTAGGTTTTTTGTTCTGAGCTTTGGCTTTGTCCAGGATGCGTTTGGCCGTCTGGACAGTCTTCTCGGAGAGGCCGTTGCTCTGTGGGTAGTGGGGGCTTGTGGTGGTGTGTGAGAAACCCCATGTCTGTGAGAAGTTGCGGAACTCACCAGAGCTGTAGCACGGACCGTTGTCGCTGATGATAGTCTCGGGGATTCCGTGTCGAGCCATTGCTGCTTTCAGCTTCATGATGACGGCAGATGAGGTGCAGCTGTAAAGTCTCTCTAGCTCATAGAATCTGGAGTAGTAGTCCACAGTGACTATGAAGTCCTGTGAGTTCCATGTGAATAGGTCTGTGCCTATCACTTGCCACGGCAGCTCGGGTATGGCGTGTGACATCATTGGTTCCTTTGCATTTGCGCTGCGCCGTTCTTGGCATATGCTGCAGTCTGCTACCGCATCCTCGATCTGTTTCCCCATGCCAGGCCAGAACAGTAAGTCTCTTGCTCGGCATTTGCTTTTTTCCACGCCAAGGTGGCTGGCATGGATGCGCTGTATCATGTCCTTGCGAAGCTTTTGGGGGACAATGATTCTCTCACCTTTGAACAGGATACCGTCCATTTCTGAGATTTCTGCCCTGTGGTTCCAGTATTCCTGGATGCTGGGTGGGCACTTTTTCTTTGTGTCTGGCCAGCCAGTGAGTGTGGCTCGTCTGAGTGCGGTGAGCTGTGGATCTTGCGCTGTTTCCTGCTTGATTTCTGTGAGTCTTGTGTCGCTCACAGGGATGTTGCTGAGGACTGTGTGCACTTGGGCCTCCATCCCTTCCTGTAGGTCACTGTCGTGGTGTTCTATTGACTTGCGTGACAGTGTGTCGGCCACCGGTATGTCCTTACCGGGGCGGTGGATGATTTGGATGTCGTATTTTTGGAGCGCCAGGATCATCCGTTGCAGCCGGGGTGGTGCTGCTGCCAGTGGCTTTTTTAGTATTGCCTCCAGAGGCTTGTGGTCTGACTCCACAATCACTTTTCGTCCGTACATGTACTCGTGGAACCTCTTGCAGCCGAAGACCACAGCGTAGAGCTCCTTCTCTATCTGTGCGTAGTTTTCTTCAGTGCTGTTGAGTGACTTGGACGCATAGGCAATTGGTTTGCCATCTTGGAGCATGACAGCCCCAAGGCCACTTTTGGATGCATCCACTTGGAGTCGCAGCTCTTTCTGCGGGTCGAAATATGAGAGTACTGGACCTGGGTGCTGTGTAATGAGATTCTTCATCTCTTGGAACGCCTTGTCGTGGACTGCATCCCACACAAACTCACTGTCCTGTTTCAGAAGCTGTCTGAGGGGTGAGTTTATCTGTGAGAGGTGTGGAGCGAATCTGGCGAGGTAGTTGATCATGCCGAGGACTGTCTCCAGCTCTGCTTTGTTCTGTGGGGGTTGCATGTCCTTGACCGCCTTCACCTTGTGTGGGTCTGGTTTGATGCCTTCGTGTGAGAGCGTGTGGCCGAAGTAGCGTACCTCGGACACGCATATGTGACACTTGTCGGGGTTGAGCCTCACCCCTCGCTCCCTTGTGCGCTTCAGCATCGCTCTGAGAAGCTGGTCATGTTCCTCTTTAGTCTTGCCGAACACTAGTATGTCGTCCACTATGGCCGTCACACCGTCCAATCCTTCATATGTTTCATCCACGCGTCTCTGGAACTCGTCTTGAGCGGACACGATTCCGAATGGCAGTCTGAGGAAACGATACCTGCCAAACACTGTGTTAAATGTCGTCAACATTGAGGATTCAGTGCTCAGTTTGATGGCCCAATAGCCTGACCGCGCATCTAACACGCTAAAGTACTCAGCTCCAGCGAGCTTTGTGGTGGCGTCCTCCAGCGTGGGGAGGGGGTAGTGAGGTCGTTGTATCACTTTGTTAAGAGCTCTGGGGTCTAAACACACTCTAAGTTTGCCTGTCTTTGGCTTCTCAACAATAACGAGTGCGTTCACCCATTCTGTGGGTTCTGTTACCTTACAGATTATGCCGCCTTTCTCCATGCTGTCAAGCTCGTCCCTCAGTTTGCTGCGTAGGGCGATGGGGATTCTGCGTGGCAGGCAGACGACTGGCGTTGCATCTGGTGTGACGCGGAAGGTGCACTCGCCTGGGAACTCTCCTATTCCCTGGAAAACATCTGCATACTCATCCATTATGCTCTGTGATGTGACATTGTTTTCCTCGCTCACAGCCATCACTATTTTTACCAAGTTTAGGTCACGGCATGTTTTCATTGCCATGACTGGTGGGGCGTTTGTGTCAATGACGTAAAAGTCCAGCATCATTGCATTGTCTCTGTACTTACATTTGAGTTTGCATGTGCCTTTCACGCTCAGCGCGCCTCCTCCATATTCAGTGAGTCTGTGTATTGCTGGTTTCAGTGTCACATTTTTGAACAGCGCCTGGAACAGGTTGGTGGGAATAGTATTGGCCTGTGCCCCAGTGTCTAGTTTAAACTTTACCTTCTGTGGAGGTGTGCCAATTCCAACCTCTACGTAAGCCTGCTCGTTGCTTTTTCCGTTGTTCTCTATTGAGATGCAGTCTATGTACAGCTCTGTCTGTTCTCCTACAGCGGTGCTCTCCACTGTAATGTTGTCGAAGTACAGTTCTTCCTGCTCTCTGTCAGTGGTGTACTCTTCTGGGTTCTCTCCGACGGCATGTACTGTGCCGCGGTAGTACTTTGTCTGTCCCTGGGAGCTAGACTTGCATACTTTAGCAAAATGATTGAGCTTCTTGCATTTAATGCATTGTTTACCCTTAGCTGGGCAAGTGGCTTTAGCGCCGTGTAGCCCTCCACAATAGCTACACGCCCTGGCGGCGGTGCTAACGTTACCCTCCCTTTGTCTGAAGTTAGCGTTAGCTGCTTTGGGTGCGTTCGGTTTGTAAGTCTTTCTGCCTATTGCGTGCACCGTTTCACGTGTGCTGCCCTGGCCCATAAACTTTAGCTGTTGCTTTGCTAGCTCGTGTGAGCGGGCTACATCTATGGTTTTTTCTAGCGTTAGCTCAGCTCCCTGGCTAAGTAGCTTTTCTCTCACTCTGGGTGAGTTGGTGGCAAACACGATGCGGTCCCTGACCATCTCGTCGGCATTTGGGTAGCCACAGTCTTTGACTAGGAGCTTTAGCTCAGTTACAAATTGTTCGAAGGATTCACTCTCTCCCTGCATCTTTTCATGAAATTTATATCTGGCAGAAATCGGGTTTGCTTTGGGGGTTGATGTACTCAGTGTACTTATCGTAGTACGTTTCTAGCTTCTTGGCTTGTTCTCCGCTGAGTGTCCAAGTGTTGTGCACATCGCGCCCTTTTTCCCCTATCCAGAGCAGGAGGTAGCTGCATTTCTCCTCTTCGTTCTTCCCGCGCAGGGGGCCCTTGAACATTAGCTCCGTTGTTTGTCGAAATCGTCTCCATGCTTCAGGTAAGTTTGCCGATTCCCAGTCCATCCGTGGAGCTGGAACGCCGTACGAATCCATATTGGGTATTTAAATCCCACTTCTGACACCATGTAATGATCTGTGCCCTCTGGCTATGTTAACTTATAACATTAATAAAGCAAGGACGACTTCTCTCGTGCTGGGTGTTTATTCACCGACCGGATTCCCACTGACGTTGTTACGTACATCACGTGACTTTGTTGTGGCGCTACGGAAAGCCGTAAGGGACATTAGCAAATCAAATATTACTAGCAAATATGACAACTGTCATACCGGCACTAAGGGCAGCAAAAAGGTCGACAAAGGAGGCCGTTGCACTTTTGCACTTGATCTCAAATTGGACTACATCCAACATAAACATTGAAGAGAAAATAATTTTAAAACTAACATTCAATTCCTAATCCACACTCAAACCAATAAACTAATCTCTAGACTAATAAATGCCTGAACCCTGCAACAACCCTAATTGGAGGATGTCATCAAACAAACTGCTTCACATATTGCAGGAAAACAAAAGACAAGTAACGTTGTAATAAACAATGTCCGCAAACCAGTTAAGGTAAACAAAAACAAAAAAAACACAAAACAAAACAAAAAAACTAATCAAAACTAGTTTCGTAGCAATGTATTTAGTACATTTTGACTATATTTTCAGGCTGCGCTGGACACTCCTTTTCAGGTTGCTTTCACACTGGATCAGAGTACCTTTGACCCCAAAGTCCAGATCGTTTTATAAGTGTGAACACTGTGTACTGTATCTATGCCTGGGACCACTTAAAAATGTGTTCTCGAGTAAGGTTCATGTGTACTTGGGTACAGTTCGCATCAGGTGTGAAAACTGTACCAAAACACGGAAGTGAACTGCTATGCTACAAAGGCATTTCTCAATGTCACCTGTCTACTCCAAAATCTGCATATGCGCTCAGCATGTGCCAATCTCGTGTGTAGATACGCAAGTGTACTCGGGTACGGAACAACATTACTAACATGAAAGATGTGGGGGGGGCAATCATACTCAGGCACAGCATGAAGCAATCGTACCTGTGCTCTCTCTCCTCTCCACTCACCTACTGTCTTCCTGTCATGTCAGCACAAGCAGCACAAATACTCACCGCACACACAGTTATGAGGAAGACTAGCTATTTGACATGTTTTTATTTTCTTCCCGAAAACAAATAATTTTTAAAATATGTTTATGCATGCTCAATAATCCAGGTAAGGAAAAAACAGAATTGAATCAGTTCATCTGGACACAAAGTTTGAGAGAAATGTTTCATCACTCATCTAAGTGACTTCTTCAGTCTCAAATGACTGCAGGTATCTCCACTCTTATAAACAACACAATGGCATAATGCCCCAAAACCACCATCAGATTCATAAGCAAATTACCGTGACAATTATTAACAAGAGATACAATGGCCATTTGTACTGTTCACAGAAGATTGGGTAATAGTTGCAATCACAGCTACAGATGTACTCTTAGCCCCCCCCCCCCCCCAGTTCAGGGATGGTCGTTCCCTCTTCACATAGATGGCCTCTTTGACTCCCTGTTCAAACCATTGTTCCTTCTATTGATGATGTGCACATCCTCATCCTTGAAAGTGTGGCCACTGGCCTGTAGATGGGTGTAGACTGTGGAGTCCTGGCCTGACGGGTTAGCTCTCTTGTGTTGTGCCATTCTCTTGGTCAGTGTCTGTTTAGTTTCCCCGATGTAAAAGTCATGGCAGTCCTCCTGGCACTTAACAGCGTACCTTATATTGCTATTGCTTAAGGCCTAAGAGTACATCTGTCACCATCTTACAATGCTGTGATTGCAACTATTCCCCAATCTTCTTTGAGTAGAACAAATGACCATTGTAACTCTAGTTTATGGTCACAGTAATTTGCAAATGGAACCGATGCCTGTTTTTGGTCGTTATGCCACTGCTGTTTATAAAGGTTGTGGATACCTGCAGTCGAGACTGAAGAAGTCACTTAGATGAGTAATGAAACATTTCTCTCAATAAATGGCGTGTCAAGATGAACTGATTCAACTTTGTGAATTTTTAAAATATTCTTATGAAATAAATGTTCATAAAAACCCACCATTTGGTCATCAAAACCCAACATATGGTCTCACTTCCTGGTTTGGTAACTGCAAAGTGACCAAAAAAACACCAGCTGAACAGGATGGTGAAAACGGCTAGCAAGATAATTTGTGCCCCTCTACCCTCTCCCTTCCTGTTGGAGATTTACCTTCAATGCTGTGTTCACAGAGCCTCCAGCATCATTAAGGATCTCCACCATCCTTCTCACACCCTGTTTTCCCTCCTGCTGTCTGGGAAGAGGTACAGGAGCATCTGTGCTAAATCCAGCAGAATGCTAAATAGTTTCTACCCACAAGCAGTCAGGATTATTAGCGAACTGTGTCCCCCCCACAGTCATGCCCATCCACCTACATACCCTCTAACCCCCCCCCCCAATCAGTGCTGGTCACTCGTTGACAGACACCGGCTGTCACCATTTAAACTGAAGTGGCACTTTAATAGACTGTTTTGCACTTGAATGGACTGTGTTGTTAATTGTGCTTTTTTTGTTTTGTTCTCTCCATTTTTATGTTTTTAGTGGTAACGTCTTTAGGGAATTTTTTGGGTGTGTATTTTTGTCTTCTCTGTTGCACTGCTGTGGGCTGGGAGAAACGGCATTTCGTTTTTATTTATGTGCACAGATACATAGTGAAAATGACAATAAACTAAATCTTGAATCTTGAATTTGTGCTTTGCCGAATACTGTATTTGGATTCAGCTCCACCCCAACACCAACCATACACATCAGGAATCAGGAAGAATTTATTCTCATTTCAGTCATATATTTGTGTACACAACAGAAAATAAATTTCATTTCTTCCGGCCCACAGCAGTTAGTAAGGGAAACATATGAAAATCTGGGAACTAAATCCTTACCAAGAAATGTCTTCACCAATGTGTTTGTAAAGGTGTGTAATAGCATGTTGAAAAAATGTTGAAATTCAACTCCCGTGGGAAACCTTGTAAAAAACTGTTCAAAGTTGGGGTACCCATAACCGATTTTCAAAAAAATCGAAAATGTTTAATTTGGCTTAAGTAACTTGTGAGGGGTCAAATTAGGGGTTTTTCATGATTCTGAGTTGATTGCAAGCATTAGTTTTTCACCCAAACCACTCCTTGGTGGAAAAACGGTCACGTCCACTTTTAGATTTAAATTTTAAGTAGCTTTATTAGTTTATTTCAATATCTTGCATAATACTTAGAGCAAATACGGATCCACTGTCAAATGCTTCAGGAGTCAATGTCTGAGTCTTCTCCAGACTCAACACCATCATGAATACAATTCTTGCATGTAATGCCTTTACAAACTCCAAATGCTGAGATGCATTTGACACCATTCTTCTTGCAGCTGCACCGCCGGTTGCTGCAATCTCCATTACAATTACAGCTTGTGAACTAGAGTACCTCCTCAGGAGCCATGGGGTCTAGTGTTGGAACTGGCTCATAACCATGAACACCTAATGTCCATCCATAGTCATTGGGGTCCAAAGACATGCTCCATAGAAGGATCCAGTCCCGGGTTTGTAGATAGGCACGGAGAGAATGCTGTGCAGCTGCACCCTCTGTTGGAGATAGAGTCTCTGGTTTGATCAGCCCAGCCGCCGCTTTCTGTGAGAACATGTTGTATCGAATTGCACTCAAAGTAGTACCTGGTGCATGGTAAATGTACTGGAAGATCGCAGTACCAGCCTGAATCACTGCATCCTTAGTAGCTTGTATGTCAAGGAAGATGTCCAAGCTCCTCCTCAGTGAAGGCGTGTTTCATGATGTGCTGATAGATGGCTGCATCGATAAGGAGGTGAGCACGGATTGCCTTGTCCGGATTGCCTTGTCAAAACATCCTGCATCCAGGATGTGGTTAGCTGTCGTAGTTCCTGGATAGATCAGCTGGATCAGCTCTAGTAGCCCAGAATTCTCCATGACATTACCCAAGGATCCAAGGTAGGACTTTAGCAGGTGAAATCCGCGCAGCCATGGAATGACGGGTAGATTTGCCTGCTTTATGATGTCCACAGCCTTGAGCCAGATGGGGAGATCAAATGTCACTATAGTGACTTTGTCTTCAGAGAGCCGCATGCACTCTTTGAGAGTGGTGAAGATGGTGTTGTGGTCATTAGGGTCACCTTCGATGACTGGGAGGAAGTTGATCTGCGTGCTCTGTTTGGTATCATCTGCATGGATACGCTTCATCCAGCCATTCCAGTTTGAGTGTGGGAACTCAGGATCCTGGGCTTTGATCACCCACCGTGCTTCCCAAAGTGTAAATGTGATGGTGTTTATCCCTGTTTCCTGTTGGTGAATGGAAGAATCTTCCCCCCCTCCCCCCTTCAGGAGCTTAGCTTTGTCGAATGCCTTCAACTTCACCCTGTTGACAGCTGCGGTCGTCTGCGGATCTGCCAAAGGTGGTGCCGGAGAGGTGACTTTGATCCAACCCATTGAATGAAAGTGTTTCCGTGAATAGAGACAATGTTTGAATCTATATTGTCTCCAACAAAATGAGTGACTGTATTGTTTGTTTCCCCAACCTCCATGGAGATCACCTGGTCATCACTCCATATTTCACTTTCACTGGCTGTTGTAACTGATAGATCCTCAAGTGCAGCATCAACCTCAACCTCATCATCTGTCTGATCATCAGTTTCTTCAACAATGCTATCAAGAGTGCCAGAAATATCAGAGATGCCATTTCTGTTCCTGTCATTAAGGAAGCAGTATTTGTAGTTTTGTGTCCCTGAGTATGACTCAGTGTATCCCAGCCGGTGTAACTTGTTGAGCATCCATTTTGACCCAAATCTATGATCCAGTTGTATGGCAAGCCCCATCTGGTATGGCAATACTCCTGACCGAGGCCGACAGGCCTTTATAAAGTTCTGCCCCCGAACAGCTACTCTTTCGTCTGTCTTCACTATCGGTCTCAAGAACATCTGTAGGCTCTCAGGAACAAGTACCAGCTGACTATGGATATCAGTCATACTGTGTTCAGTGGGGTATGACTTTGGATCTAGATCAATTGTGGCAATGTCGTTGCATATGAACTTTAGTGCAGTCTTTATGATCTGAGTCTTCTCATCTCCAAGCTCAAGATTAGCATGATGCTCTCGCAGAATGTTGCTGGTGTTATCTTTGAGGCAGAGCGCAGCTGCCCTTCTCTCCTGTGATGTGAAATACAATGTGTCATGGTATTTCTCTTCGAGTTTCTTCTTTAGCCATTTCTTTGAATAAGAGAGGCTCTTATCTGGTGACTGGTCAAACTGCTGCAGCTTTTTGTGGACTTGGTCAAGTGTCATCACCCCATGCTCAAGTTCTAAGTCTAACCATTCGCAGTTAATTAAAAACAGCCTCTCGCTCCTCATCCATTTTCTTCTGTCCTCTCTTCCTCTGTCCTCTATCTTCAGTCTCAGAGTAATGACTACCTGTTTCAAAAAGAACTTTGCAGCGCAAATGATACAGGGTTTCTTCTGCTACCAAGTCGTTGATCCCTTCCAGGCGTCCAATGACTTCAGTGCCCCAATCGTCCCTGCGACTCCGTGCTGTCTTCAGCAAGCTTGTCTTCAGTCTATCTGCAGTCAAATTATACGACACTCTATATCTCTTTCTAGCAGCCTCTGGGTTATTTGTGTAGAGATGAGCGGGTTGGTTGCAAAGAATGCATATATTCTTGTACAGAAGTTGAACGGACCGTGAACTTGTAGAACTGCATGCAGTAGATGCACTGAACTCAGAGCAAGTGCGTCTTCTCTTCATCTTTGCTGACTCTTTCTCCGCCTTTGATGCATGAGCTGACTTCGTGGTGACCTCGACAAACTTGTTGTAAAAATAATTTTTACACTTTATGTGGTACCTAAGTCTTCCTACATTTTGAGCCTCCTTCATACGCTAAAAAATCGTAGAATTTTCAACTGCTTCTGCATGTGCCAAAAAAGTAGAGTATCCTTTAGGAGTTGCCTGTGTGAGCCTCTGAGCTGGTGTCTCCAGGCCTTCATAGATGAAGCAATTGAGCATAGGTGGAGGAGTAATGTCTTCATCCATACTGCTACACTACAATGTCCTACAAAGTAAAAAGGTAGAATATAAGTTATATTAAGTATTTAGTAGTAATATAGGTATTTTTGTGACATTAAAGACGACCTCTGTCATGTGCCAGAATAGCTTCTCTCTAAAAAATTCTATTGAGGAGGAAAATAGGAGATCAGCTTTACAGTAACGTTAACTGCAAAAATCCTCTCTAAGACAATACACCACTGTAACCTAGCTAGATAGCTAATGGGGCTGTCAGCTAGCATTTAAGAACATAAAATAGTCATCAGGTGCAGTTTGGGGTGTGTAATACACACGTGAGAGTTGGCTAACTAACCATGTTACTTACTGTTAGCCAGCTAACAAGTAAGCTAATGACAAATTTAGTGGGAGTTAACGTTAGATAGCTAACCATGTTATTTACTGTTAGCTAACTAACACGTAAGCTAAGTTGACAACTTTTATGTTACTTATGCATATTATCAATGTAGTGACATGAAATATTAAAGTTCTAAAAAAGGATGTAGATAATACTTATGTTTCAGAAGTAGTTTGTTATGTCCGTCAATGATCAACATAGAAGAAGGTTGCAAATGGCTTCAGCATGTCTGGCACTAGCTAACTCCAAACTTCCTCACTTTGAGTGCCAACCAACTACAACAACTACCACTAAACAATAATTAGGCCTATTTACCATGGCAAATAATAATAAAAAAGAAACTAGTTAAGCAACTTTTTAATTTACATGTACCCAGCAGTGGGAAGGGGGTGGGGGGTCTTGGGAGGGGGGGGCTGCAATGATCAGGAAAAGTGGGTGTGGCTGTTTTTCCACCAAGGAGTGGTTTTGGTGAAAAACTAATACTTGCAATCAACTCAGAATCATGAAAAACCCCTAGTTTGACCCCTCACAAGTTATTTAAGGCCAAATTAAACATTTTTGAGTTTTTGAAAATTGGTTACGGGTACCCCAACTTTGAGCAGTTTTTTACGAGGTTTCCCATGGGAATTGAATTTCAACATTTTAATACACGCTATTACACACCTTTACAAACACATTGGTGAAGACATTTCTTGGTAAGGATTTAGTTCCCAGATTGGTCAAATATCTGATAAAATGCCCTTACTAAGTGCAACACAAAAGATAAAAACACATCCAAAATTTCGATTGTCCGATCCTTCCCCCTCTGAGTGTCCCGGAGTGCCTGCCCCTCTTTAACATGTCCCTGTTTTTTTTTCTTTCAACGTGCTCATTATGTTGCTCTGTGGCTATTCGCACGCCCTCATTCAACTGATGATCGAGTCGTGTGTTGCCAAATGTCTGAAGTTTTACTAGACAATGTTTGTGTGCAGGTGCATGCCCGTGTTTTGTCATTGCTGTATGGAGATTGTTTAAATCGTCATAACCTGCCATGGGCCACACTGCGTTCTGTAGGAAAAAGGAGACATGGCCGACAGAATAGTTTGCTAACCTTTGGGCAGCCAGCCCAACTCCTGCAATAATAATGTTTTTCTCCTCAAAAGTCCTCTGAGAAAACGGGACAGAACGTAACGAACGATTCTATAAAATGCGAATTGTTGCTCATATTGACAAGTACTGAAACGTATGGTGGTGAGCTAACTGAGCAAGACAGACAAGTGCCAACTTACAGTAACCAGTTCACTAGATGGCAGTGTTGCACATGTGTTTCCGGATAAGCTGGTTCACAGTCAGTTTTTCTGCCCACAAAACTCCAACGCTCAGAAGATACTTTCATATATCGCGAATACAACTGGGAATCACAGAGCGCATGCGCAAAGTAAGCTGAACACCTGGCAGCTTCACCGTGAGCAGGATAGATGTGGCAGACTGCGGGAATGCGAAGAAAACAATCGAAGAAATTGAGAAACAAACATTTAAATGACACATTTTAATGTAAATAATGCTCATTTTACTTATTAAAAATAGATTTTCAATTCATAATTATACTGCATGTAAATTCTCTCATAATTTTCAAATGCCTTGGACATGCACCACATTTATAGCTTATTATGACCACTCGCCTCTGTAGTATATAGTTGTGTGGTCCTTTTTGTCCTACATTATGTAAATTAAATGGTGTCACCAACAAGAAGGATTCACATTTCTTGAAGTTACTTTTAATGTGGGGGAAAATGTAAGATTAGTAGAGTGGCTAGCGTCTAATGAGGAATTTGACATAATGTTACAAGTTAAATGATTGAATATGGGTAGCTTTCTGATTGAGGATAATGGTATAAGATATACAGCTGCACTGCCGGCTGCGGTTTGTTTCCCACATTAGAGGAAACATTACGAGAGGTGAATTAGTCTTGCTGAGCACAATTTAACTCGTGTAAATGTTAAGCGTATATATTAAACACGGATGAGTGTGTATTTAAAATTGATTAAAGTCAATTTAAAGGCTTTTAGGAGGACACTACGTGTTCTGTTCGTGTTTTCAACAGCTGCCATCACTAAAGTCACCAGTTAACACAGTCACTCGTTAAACCGTAACACAGGGGTAACGGTACTCTTTCTTTCTCTCTTCTTTTTCTTTCGGCTTGTTCCCTGTTTCCCAGGGGTCATCACAGCGGATTTGATAGTTCCCCTCGGTACCCTGTGAGGGCACAGCATGGATGGCGGTCGTTGTTAACCCGGGCCTTGACCGATCCGGTATGGTCTTGTCAGTCCATATAATGATTTGGTAAAATTTTATGTCGGATGCCCTTCCTGACGCAACCACTAACCCTATGGTCTTTAGGAGTCTTTCCATCTCTAAATACATTAAATTCTGTTTATTGAACATGGCGTAATGTAGAAAATTATTGTTCAAACAAATCTATGTTGGAACCACAGCACACCCAGCTGCATTTCTGTTGTAAATGCATTGCCAATGCTTTATTACTGCACAGGGCTAAAACTACAGATGAACAATTAGTCTAAAACTATGCAGTGTCGACTAGTGGTTTTGATGGTAGAGTAGTCGACTGTCGTTAGCCTCATAGGATAAATGCCTAAGTAATTTTTTGGCCAAATTGAGATTTCTGCCTACATGTGTTCTCCTCGAGCTGCTGCATCACCCTGGATTAGTGCCTATGTCCTAAGCCAATCAGAACACTTTTTACATTCAAAAAGGACAATCTGCCTAAGTCACTCGTGTGACTTGAGCAGCATTTTTACGTTGAAAAAAATAAAGAAAACAATTGCATACAAGAAAGGCTCCTGGTGCTCGGCTTTCTCTCTTTCCTTATCTGGTAAGATAATTAATATTTCTTTGATTTACTGTAGGCCTAGTGTAAATGTACTCAGTGGATATGTTATGAGCTGTGTGGTTACACGTTTCTGCTTCAAAGAAAATGGCACAGAAATTGCTAGCTCACATTGCTAGCTAGGTAGGCTAATGTTAGCTAACATTTTGCAATGCTGTTGGTGCATACTTCATCACAGAACCAAGCGTTTGGTATTGTTTGAAAGCTTAAATTCTTGGCTTTCTCTTGCCACCAACCTTGTTTATCTAACTAGTAGTTGTTTAGCCTAACTAGCCCAGTACATAGGCATTATAACAGCAAATCTTTTATGTCTCTAAGTACCAAGTTAGTTTCAGCTTTAGAGTAACACAAGGCAATTTAACCAGGAAGCTGCATACTGAGTTTAACAGAAACCTTTCTCCTGTTTCATTGCCAGGAAATGAACTTGCTGATACTGATTTAGAGAAGCACTATAGACCTGAGGATGTCTGGAATTGACATGGATACTGAGCAACAGATTGAAGAAGAGGGAGTGGAGGGAGTGGAAGAGAAGAACGGACACTCTGAGGAGGGAGAGTGAGAGGGGGACCTAGGAGAGAGGGAGAGAGAGACACGTAGTCCATGGGCCAGACGATATTTCGGTACACTCAAGGTGGCAAAACTTACTTATAATTTTTGAAAGGATCCATGTCTGTAGATGATATTTTGGTATGATAACCATTCCTGAGTGGCAGCTGTATCACAGTTATCAGCTCATGAAGTTAACCACCCGCTAAACTAAATTGCATTTTAGACGCTGGTGCATATCCTGGTTTAGCCTCATGGTCAGGACATTTTTCAATGTTCTATAATATTGTCTTTGGTATCATTTTAAAGGGGACCTTCTTAGCTTTCATTCAAGCCCTGTTGTGGATATTTCTCACAAATATAGAGGTCACTTGAGCTCTTCAACCCGTCAATAACACACATCTTTCCGCAATTTTCACCTAAACTATATACTTTCTTTTAGCCCTGTGGCATCTAGGAATATCAGGGACACAAAACACAAAAACTGGAATACTCACAGGACTGTAAAGATTCAGAAAATGTATAATATACCCATACTATTTCATTGTGTGAGGTGATTGTGAGCCTTAAATGAGAACTAGACCAAAGCCAGTTAGGTCACAAACTGGTCTCTATACATTTGTTTAAATACACAATCAAAATACATGATAAAAAGGAATACCATAGTGAGGTAATGAACTATTTTAATATTTTAAACAACATTGACATTTACATATACTTAGTCAATGATACATGTAATCCCATATCATTAGTGGGTATATGTAATGGTAATGGGTAGGGTAATGGGTATATGTGAATATGGTTACATTATTGTTATCAAACTCTGGGTAACCAAGTCCAGAATCAACATCCTGTGCATCAATAGACTACTACCACAGTAATACCATCAGAATCATCACACTGTCATTCATCAAACTGCTCGTTTCTCTCATCATCTGACTCCCCAAGTTCAAAGTCCAGTTCTGGACCATCCTGCTGTTTTTGGTTACTGCAGGTCTGTAACCTGCACATGTCTGTGCATGGAAGTCCATTTGACAGGCACATGCAGCTTGGCATTTTGCATGAATGCACACACTTGCATGTTAGCATTTCCAAGACCACATCTGGTACAGGTGGGGAGCGCATCCAGTAAATGGCCAGCTTGCCTTCATCGTCTGTCCATTCATACTCAGTAGGGCTTGGCACCACAGGGTTAGCCTGCAGACAGCACTTCCATATTGCTGCCTGATAGTTGGCTCGTTGAACATGCATAAAGAGACAGTCTCTACATGGTGGCAGCTGGCTGGACTCAACCTCTCCCCTTTTGGTGCAGAAGAGCTGGTAACGCAGTTTGTTCACCCCAGCAGTGCTGCTATTAGCAACATACATCCGACAGGTGAACTGCTCAATTTTCTGGAACAGCTCATCACTCACATTCCATGTCTGTCCCAGTTGACTAAAAGTCTCTTGGCAGGAAGTGTGCTTTCTCACTATCTTCAGGGCATTCAGCTTCCCTCGGCCAGCGAATGCACTGACAGTGTCGCAGCCTGTGAAGGCATGTAAGCCAATTAGGCTGTCACAGATGCTGTCTCCAAGTGAACTTGCCAGTTTGGTGATGTCGACAAACCGTGTGCGGTTCTGAGTCCCACACTTCTGGTAGATGGGACAGGTGATGTCCTTCTGGAAGCCAAGACAAAGCACCATGACATCAGTGTCCTCAGCTGTGATGATAACTGACTTTGAGCCTGCATTTGCTGCATGCAATGCATGCAGGAGCAGACGGGTGTCAGCTTCTTCATGTGTGGAGTGCAGTTCTGCTGCTTCCTCACACCCATCTTCTGTCAACTTGTAGCAGGTTTCCTCACAGGTCATGTACAACACCTTGCCATGCAGCATAGCTCTGTATCGTGGGAGTTTCCACTCTTCCACCAGAAACTTGATGAGACTGGTCTTGTTGGAGGAACTGCACAGAAATTTTCTCCACTGCTGGACGTGGTGTCCCCCTGCAAGATTCTTGTACTGGAGAGTGATGTCTCCACCCCGGTTCAGTCGTTCAGCATCTTTGATCGAAGTCTGGTGATAGACATCAAAAACAACATCAATCCTCCCACTCTGTGCTCCCTCATGGAGGACCTGGGTCAAGGCTGACTCTGCCACCTGTGCAAAGGTTTTGTTGTTGCCATTCATTTTTTGGACCAGGCTCATCCCATCAATGATGGAAGTAGATGGGATTGGGATGTCTTCTGCAGGAGATACATTCTTTTCAAGCTCTCTGGCAAGTGCAGCCTTGTTTGTTTTTCGTAAGGACCCATCAGCATTTGCCAGTGCCCATGGTAGTGGGCCCAATGGGTAGGCAAGGACATGCTTCAGATTCACCTTCCTGCTTTCAGCCACCAGGATCATGTGACTGAAAAGGTTTCTGTCTGCCTTCAGAACCACATCCTGTGCTTTCTTTCCATGAGCTTGTTTTGTGCTGACATTGGAGAATGTTTTCAGACTTTGCTTGGTCATCTTGTCGTGGAATTTCACAGGTGGTGGGTCTGCATCTAACCTTGTTTGCTGGAATGCTTGGTAGGCCTCTTCTCCTTTCTCAAGAGCTCTCACGAGATCTATGGTCACATCAGGTGGAGCCATGTTGCCAGTGGAGAGGCTAACCAAATCAATCTCATCAGGGGACATAGGATTGAGCCAGTTATTCTCCATAAGGTCCATGAGAGACTGGACATCTGCTTCATCTCTCTTGATCCTTGGACTCTGTAGATCTGGATGAGACCATTTGCACCTGCCTTGACCTGTCAGGTCTCTCAGCTGTCTGAGGTACATGCTTCTATACTCAGCTGTGAGATAATATTTGGTCACAGCTCCTGGCTTCAAGCTGAATCCCTTTGTCCCTCCAGCTGTTTTGGTGTCTTTGTTCACCGTTTCTTCTATAGCTTGGTCAACAGGGATTCGGCCAAAGGGATTGGTGGAGCCCAGTTGGACTGAGAAGCCTCCTTCCATGAATTCTGTGTACACATCTGGGTGTGTGATGGGCAGCTCAGACATCTGGGCGTAGTAGTAGGGGAGGTAGCGTGCATAATTCATCCTGTCATAAGCAAAGCACCATGGGATCATTGCTCGAATGCTAGCCAAGTGTAGCATCCAGTCTCCCTCTCTGGATGCTCGGATGAGCCCCAACAAGATTTCAACCATGTCCAAATAGGACATCCAGAAGTTCGAGAGGCTGCCGTTTCCACCTCTAAGGAACTCACGGTAGACTTCAAATAGATCCATGATGCGTGTACAAGAGCTGTTCTCGAGGACCTCCTTCAAAGCATGTTGTGAGACTTCTTTCCCAAGGCTGTCAATGGTCTTCAGTGTCTCATTCAGGTGAACCATGTCATTCCTGTGAGTTTCTTCCAACCAGGACAGGAAACCATTCAAGGTCAGTCGCATGAGAGCCTCATACAGGAGCTTGTGTAGTCGCACTGCCCTGTTGTACTTGCGGCCATCCATAACACCAGCAATTGAGCCTTCTGCAATCATGCCAGACTCAATGCAGAGGTCTTTGAGTCCAGCATCTTGGAAACGCTTTCCTATTATTGCCAGCAGTGTGCAGATGGTGTGGAATACCCCAAGCCTAACGATGATATCATGGAACTTGTCATGGTGTTTCCATGTGATCTCGACAGCCTTCGCATACAGGGCTTGGTCAAAGACACAGACAATCTTCCTCAGGCCTAAGCACTGCATGATGCTCAGTGACTGGTTAAGCACCTCGTTGACAGTAGACATTTGTGTCTCTGGAGCATTGATGGTAGGCAGATAGCCTATATTGTCGGGGATGACCGTCATCTCTCCTCGAGTCAGGATGTTGAAGCCTGTCCAGCTGCTGACTGACTGTTCTTCTTGTTGTGACATGCGTGCTAGGACCCAAAGAAGGTTTTTCTCTCTGGCAAGCTTAGTATTGGCTGCAGTATCGGCATCTGACTTTTTGCTTTGTGGTGGCCCTACCCGTTGTCCAGCATTGTAAGTTGGTAACATTGGTGGGGGTCCATCAATGCTTCTCTTCTTTGTTTTGGGAACAGTGGGCATGGGTTGGACAGGAAGTGGGTTGACTGGCTTTGCTTGCACAGCAATCCCATTGACTCTGTGAGATGTTCCCTCACCACTGACAGTTTCTTCAAGACGGTCGATATTGTCCCAGGCTAAAGTTGTGAATATGCCAGGATGGATGTTAGCTGGAAGGGCAATGCCACTCCCTGATGATGAGAGTTTCTGGAGACACAGGGCAGTGTTGATCTCTTCCATCTGTGAATAGGACACACTGTGACCAAGTCGGTTGAGGATGTTTATCAACTCTACATTTCCTGTCAACGATTTGACACTGAATGGCAGAACAATGTGCTTGGAAGGCTTGGTATTTCCACATGTCACTGCATATACTATGTCATGGCCAAATGACTGCAGAAGGCACTGCACTCTCTGGGATGCATGATCAGGATCATTTGAGCCTGTGAGTAGAGAGTACAGGAAGATAATGAGCGACTCTGGAATGGTAGGACATTCTGCTTCTGGTTTGACTTCAGGCGGCCAGGTTTGAGGAACATCTTGACTTTTAATGTCTGCTCTCAATTTGATGGCTGCTTTGGCTATAACATCTTGTGCACTGACACTTTTCAGGGTCTGCAGCTCCCTTTTGAGAGACTGATTTTCTTTGGCAAGTTCCCTCATGGACAAGTTATCGGGATAGAGGAGGAATTTTCCTTTCTCATCAGGGAATATCTGCAAGGCTCCAGCAAACTCACTCTCCAGGTTTCGCCTTATGTGCTTCTTGGTTGATTCCTTGACTTGGGCAATGCCTTGGGAGTTCATTGAAGCTACCAGTCTAGAAGAGAGATCAGTCATTGTCATCACTTGAGGATTGCCAAAAAGCTCCATCCTGATGAAGAGGAACAGCTCATTGTATGCCTTATTCACAGCAGCTTCATACTGGGCTGCAGCATCATCATCTTCATTGCTGGCAACCTCTCCTTTGGAAACCTCTTCTTTGGTGTAAAGTCTATAGCATGACCTGTGGTAGTGCCCTTCAGCTGCTACAAGGTCTCTACTCACAATGGCAAGGATTCTGCTGTCCCTTTTCTTTGTGGCTGCACTCCTGATCTTTGCATCAGCTCGCAGTTCTCGACACTGCACCAGTACTTCTCTCGTATTCTGTCTCTTGGAATATTTGCTGTTTTTCTGACAAAATATGCACTCTGCATCATAAGTCCTAGATGTACTTGGAGCATGTCGAGCTACTCTCTTAGATTGTTTCTCTTCAGCAGAGACACAACTTTTCTTTTCTTTTGCAAGGAGGCTATCAAGAATTTGCTTCATAGTGAAGATACTGCGACACTTTCTGTGGTAGTAGATTGCTGGAATCTGTCCCTCAGGAATGTCTTTTGCCAGTTTCAAAACTGGTGCATGATTTCGTATCTGAGCTGCCCTGAGCAGAGTTCTCCATGAGTCGACACTTTGTAGTGAAACCAGCTTATCTGTATCATCAGAACAGTGGATAATGCACTCCACCCGTGGGCGCTTTGGTATTGGGTAAAAACTTGCTCGTTCACCAGTGGCCATATTCAGTCCGTTTTCACCTGCCACATACAAACAAATACATGTAACTTAGGTGTATGAACACTACTAAAACAAAGTTTACTTTGCTTCACCAGCGTCATATTACCATTATTTATCTTACATAGCCACAAATAGATACATTACCTAGTTGCTATGCAACAGCTGTATTTTGTCCACATGAAGCCGCTAAATTCAACACAAGATGAAAGTTCCTCGTAGCCACTTTAACTAATCATATTAACATATACATTAAAAGAACATGCTAACATTATGGGAAATTAGCTTACAATCTTCTCCAGAGTGAGACAAGAAGATAGATACCAGTTTCCTCTATATGTGTTTAGTAGAAAGCTATCTGGCTGCACGTTAGCCTAGCTTAGCACAATGAATGGAAGTACACAGTACTGGTTATCCTTGATTGTTGGCCAACTAAGAACTGTCCCAGAGTTTAAGCTAGGCTAATCAGTACCAGGGGTGTTGAAATGCTATATTTGTAAAAATCTGGGCAAATACACAATCGTGAGAGGCACAGAAACAGGTTTCCTGAAAGAAAAATGAAATAGCTGCTCATTTGGAAAGGTTATCATGTATTATTTTACTTCTGTTAGTGTACCAAATAAAATGGCACCAGTGAAGTTGTGTCACCTTGGGTGATATCGATATCTGGTCTGACCCATGGACTAACTGGCTTTGGTCTAGTTAGTTTCTTAGTAATAATGCCCTTCTAATTTAAGGTTCACAATCACCTCACACAATGAAATAGTATGGGTATATTATACATTTCCTGAATCTTTACAGTCCTGTGAGTATTCCAGTTTTTGTGTTTTGTGTCCCTGATATTCCTAGATGCCACAGGGCTAAAAGAAAGTATATAGTTTAGGCGAACATTGCAGAAAGATGTGTGTTATTGACGGGTTGAAGAGCTCAAGTGACCTCTATATTTGTGAGAAATATCCACAACAGGGCTTGAATGAAAGCTAAGAAGGTCCCCTTTAAAATGATACCAAAGACAATATTATAGAACATTGAAAAATGTCCTGACCATGAGGCTAAACCAGGATATGCACCAGCGTCTAAAATGCAATTTACTTTAGGGGGTGGTTAACTTCATGAGCTGATAACTGTGATACAGCTGCCACTCAGGAATGGTTATCATACCAAAATATCATCTACAGACATGGATCCTTTCAAAAATTATAAGTAAGTTTTGCCACCTTGAGTGTACCGAAATAGGAAATTTTGGGCTCTGGCCCATGGACTAACGGAGGAGGAGAGAGAGAGGGAATATGAAGAGAGGGAGGGAGAGAGAGGGGGAGGAACTTGGAAGAAGGGGAGAGGGTAGAGCCAGAGCAAGTTATGATTCATGGTCAGAAAGTGAAGATGATGACTCTGTCGTAGATCCAGACTACAAAAGAAGTAAAGATGACTGCACAGATAGTAGTAATGATAGTGATAGTGATCATCACATTAATAGTTCTGAAGAGGAGGGGGGAGAGGAAACAGAAGCTGCACTTGAAGGTCCCACTGTTAAATGTCATAAGCGTCAAAGCTCACACCTGTGGAAGGAACAGGTGATCAAAGAGAAATGCCTTAAGGGGGAAGGTTACAAAAACAGAAGGGGACAGGAGAAACAGCCAAAAACCATGGGCCAACCCTGCACATCACAGCACTGCTTAAAGTCAACGAAGTGAAGTTGTGAGCTGCTGAGAGGTGAAGAGAGAACAGATATCTTCAACCAGTTCTGGTCCGTGTCGTCCTGGGACACACGCAAGGTGTTTGTCCGCACTTTAGTGGATAATGTAAGTGGTTAGTCATATTTCAATCAAATTTCTCATCTCTACTGCCTTCTTAGCTCATCAGCCTGTACTTCATTGGTTTAATGTATCTTGGTTGGCTATTTTACTTTCCCTTATCTCCAGGTCCCTATAAAGCAGAAGAGAGGTAGTGATGCTTCAAGGAAAACAACGTCCATGTTATACCACTTGCAACTGGCAGATGGACGTTAACTACCTGTGTGTAAGAGTCTGTTCTGTTCAACCCTTGGCATCGCCCCCAGAACCATTGGATTGTGGTTAGCTCCGGACACCAATAAAGATCTACCCAAACCCAAGACCAATAAGACTGGTAAGTAAAAAAAGAATGCTTGTCAATTTGATTTAAACTTATCCAGGAATGATGGGACTGAAGGGCCAAGATGTTAGTTAAATTCCTTTGCAAGTCTATACTATCCATTCAAATTTCTGTTTTTCTTTGCGCTTGCACTTGTGCCTGGGTATAGCTCAGTTGGTAGAGCTCTCGCCTATAGCTTGCAAGGTCGTAGGTTCGAATCCGGGCACCACCAACTCAGCGATATGAGGAGCATTCGTGCGAGAAGTGCTGGGAGCTGAAGATAGGTGTGGCGCTCCACCTCAGCAAGATGACCATGCACCGCCCAGATGTCTAGCGCATTGATCCAGGGATAGACTCCTGCGTAAGCTGGCTGATACCGACAATAGGCCAATTCCGACCACTTCTTTTTCTTCTCTCTGTAAGGTCCTCATGCGCCCATATCTGATGCTGACCAGACCTTCCTGAACGAATGGCTCTCTGGGCTGCCTACCATTCCATCCCACTACTGCCGCCAGGTTCCCTCCTATAAGGACAAGAGGTTTCTGGAGCCAGGAACTGTTCTAAGTGACCTGTACAAGGAATACAAGAAAACTGCTGGTGAAAGTGGAGCACGGGTCGTGAGTGAGACATATTTCCGAAAAGCATTCAGTGAGCAGAAATACTCTGTGTTCGTACCACGAAATGACCAGTTTGATGTATGTGTCGGTGCCAGAGTAGGGAATATAGATCAGGATGACCTTGCCAATCACAGAAAATTAAAGGCTCAAGCTCAGGAGGAAAAAGCAAAGGATAAAGAGGCATCCAGCGATGAATTGTCAGTGTGGACAATGGACCTGCAGTGTGTCCTTCTGTGCTCTAAGTCAAAGGCGAGTACAATGTACTATAAAACAAAACTCCAGATGCACAACTGTACTTGCTTTAACCTGGGTACCAAAGATGGGTATTGTTACCCCTGGGAGGAGCATGAGGGTTCTCTCAGCAGCGAGGTGTTTGCCAGCCTGCAGTTCAAACATTTTGAGTCTTTCCTAGAAGACAAGTCAAACCTCAAAAAAGTCATAGTCTGGTCTGATGGCTGCGGCTACCAAAATCGGTGTTGTACTGTTGCAAACGCATACCTAGATCTGGCCATCAAGCATGGTGTGACTATAGAACAAAAGTATTTGGTTGCAGGGCACACACAGATGGAGTGTGACTCCATGCATGCATGCATGCATCGAACGGCGTACCACGAAAGATATTCAGACTCCATGTGATTACATTGTCATCTTTGAAACTGCACGTTTGTGGCCATCCCCGTACAAGGTCATCCAGTTATACCATGACGATTCCATGAAGTTGTCTGGGGCCTATGTCACCAGCATCCGTCCAGGTAGAAAAGTGGGAGATCCCACAGTCCATGACCTTCGGGCTCTCCAGTACCCAGGAGATGGTAAAATTAGGTACAAGTTAGATTTTGAGTCTGACTGGGAGGAACTGCATCAGCGAGTCAGCATCCCTCAAGAACCGTTCCCCTGGGTACGACTCTTTTCTGCCCAGTTGCCTATTACTCTCAGGAAATTCAATGACTTGCAGGCAATGAAGCCGGTGCTACCAAGAGCGGCCCACCACTACTTTGACAACCTCCCTCATCAATAGTCAGTGTAAACACAGCACCCGAGTCAGGGGCGTAGCCAGCCCTCTGAAGAGGGGGGTTCTTTTTCTCAAAAATGGGACCTTATGCAAGTGAGCGAGCTCAAATTTTTAATGTAAAATAGAGTTTTAAGCTTACGATAGATCAAATGTAAAATAGTGTTTTAAGCTTACGATAGATCAAATTTGGGGGTTTTGGTTAAGTTCATTTTATTGTATTGTATGGCTATTGACTTTAGAGTGTACTGCAATCAACAGGCCTACTTTTAATGACTTAGTAAGCAGTAAACAGCATATTTTATGGCATGAAATTGTGTTTTAAACTATAAATTCAGATCAGATTATGATGTCTGGCCATGTACACTACCGTTCAAAAGTTTGGGATCACCCAAACAATTTTGTGTTTTCCATGAAAAGTCACACTTATTCACCACCATATGTTGTGAAATGAATAGAAAATAGAGTCAAGACATTGACAAGGTTAGAAATAATGATTTGTATTTGAAATAAGATTTTTTTTACATCATACTTTGCTTTCGTCAAAGAATCCTCCATTTGCAGCAATTACAGCATTGCAGACCTTTGGCATTCTAGCTGTTAATTTGTTGAGGTAATCTGGAGAAATTGCACCCCACGCTTCCAGAAGCAGCTCCCACAAGTTGGATTGGTTGGATGGGCACTTCTTTGAGCAGATTGAGTTTCTGGAGCATCACATTTGTGGGGTCAATTAAACGCTCAAAATGGCCAGAAAAAGAGAACTTTCATCTGAAACTCGACAGTCTATTCTTGTTCTTAGAAATGAAGGCTATTCCATGCGAGAAATTGCTAAGAAATTGAAGATTTCCTACACCGGTGTGTACTACTCCCTTCAGAGGACAGCACAAACAGGCTCTAACCAGAGTAGAAAAAGAAGTGGGAGGCCGCGTTGCACAACTGAGCAAGAAGATAAGTACATTAGAGTCTCTAGTTTGAGAAACAGACGCCTCACAGGTCCCCAACTGGCATCTTCATTAAATAGTACCTGTTAGAGCCTGTTTGTGCTGTCCTCTGAAGGGAGTAGTACACACCGGTGTAGGAAATCTTCAATTTCTTAGCAATTTCTCGCATGGAATAGCCTTCATTTCTAAGAACAAGAATAGACTGTCGAGTTTCAGATGAAAGTTCTCTTTTTCTGGCCATTTTGAGCGTTTAATTGACCCCACAAATGTGATGCTCCAGAAACTCAATCTGCTCAAAGAAGTGCCCATCCAACCAATCCAACTTGTGGGAGCTGCTTCTGGAAGCGTGGGGTGCAATTTCTCCAGATTACCTCAACAAATTAACAGCTAGAATGCCAAAGGTCTGCAATGCTGTAATTGCTGCAAATGGAGGATTCTTTGACGAAAGCAAAGTTTGATGTAAAAAAAATCTTATTTCAAATACAAATCATTATTTCTAACCTTGTCAATGTCTTGACTCTATTTTCTATTCATTTCACAACATATGGTGGTGAATAAGTGTGACTTTTCATGGAAAACACGAAATTGTTTGGGTGATCCCAAACTTTTGAACGGTAGTGTATATTTGAAGGGTTTCGTTACAAAATTAGATAGACCTTTATCTATATCCTATGTGTAACATTAATTGTTCCCTATTATAAATATTATTTGAATGGCATGATGGAAAAATGGACCTTTAGTGGAAAAAGTGGACCTTTTGGAAGCAAGGGGGGGTTCTTAAGAACCATTAGAACCCCCCCTGGCTACGCCCCTGCGAGGGGTTGAGGTTTGGTTAAAGTTAGGTTAGGCCAGTAAAATAAAAAAAACTCACTCATGAATAGAGACAGCACTTGAAAGGGACTTTAGGTTAGGCATAATAAAAAAGTTTCGGAATATAACAGTGTGCCAACATGACAGTTTTGTTGTTACTTGGGTAGCGAAACTGCTCCAACGAAGTGGACCATTACTATACTAATTCCTGCCCCACTTGTAAATTCCTATAACATGGCTGGGCTGACCACATATCTAATCCAAGATGTTCAGGATGTTAACTTGATGTTGTGTTCTTGTTCTCTCCACAATTGTTCTATTTTTGTCATGTTTAGGCAAGTGAAACAATGCCTAGTGTTTGTATGACATGTATTAAAAATGCCTAAGTCACGACATTATTTTCTTGAAAATTGCCTAAGTCACTTTTCTTTGTTAGGTAATCATTGTCGTGTTTGTCTTTTTGTAAAATCTTGTTGATACTCCTTCAGGAACCTATTTTTAAAATATGCATTAAAAACTCTGACAAACTTGCTGGAAAATGCGTTTTTTCTTATTATCCGAAAATCGTAAAAAATGACTTAGGCATTTATCCTATGAGGCTAACGCTGTGAAACTCTTATGACATGCATGTAAATCATAAATGCAGTGTTCGATTCATATTCTGCATGTTTCACTCATAATTTCTTCTGAAAGATTACCGTCTCTGCTTGTGCTTTGATGCCCACTTCTCTATACAATTATATTACAAGTAGAAAAACATGTTAGACAACTTATTACTGGCCAGGGGATAGACCAGATATTTTGCCTTGATATTTGCATATAAATTCAAACTCGCCTACGTTTCTTTTTCAGTTATCAAAAAGGATTTTGTTAAAGTGACTGCCCTAAGGCATATCAATTAATATTTAATTGCCCATGATTTTATGTAACCTGTCCAGTCATAGTTTCCCTTACTATTTACATTTTGTCTCTCCCCTCTAGACCTCCAGCAGCTCTTAGTTTCTGAAGATGAGGTTCCCTCTGTGAAGCAGGAGTGGAGCCCCAGTCTGAATCCAGAAGAGCCAGAGCCCCTACACATTAAAGAGGAAGAGGAGGAACTCTGGAGCAGCCAGGAGGAAGAACAGCTTCAAGGATTGAAGGAGAAGGCTGACATTATTAAGCTGTCATTCTCTCCTGTCCCTGTGAGTAGTGAAAATTATGAAGAGAACATTCAGTCCTCTCAGCTTCATCAAAGCCAAACTGAGGAGAAAAGAGAGGCAGAGCCTCCAGCCAGCACCTCAACTGAGCAGATGAAACCAGAACCTGATAGAGAGGACTGTGGCCCATTAGAACAAACCAGTAACCTCGATCAAGATGGTGCTTTAGAAGTTCTAAAGCACCAGATTCTAGATTCTATATTTAAGCTCAAAAGTTTCTCAAAACTGGACTTTCAATCAAAAAGCGAAGTGATAAATGATGGAAGACCAATGCCGGAGCTAAAAGGTTTGCTTCAAACAACGGGACAGAAGATAACTCGCTCTTTTCAAACGGAGTGGTACACCCGAAAAGACTGGCTGTGTGGCTGTGCTACAAGAAACCGCCTTTTCTGCTTTCCCTGTCTTTTGTTCTCAACATGCGATAATGTCTGGACTAACACAGGATTTTGTGACTTGAAAAATCTACAAAGAAGCCTCAGCAAACATGAAAGATCAACTACTCATATTCAAAGCCAAATTGCTTTGAAAACTTTTGGATCTTCAAGAATAGATTTGGCTTTGGATGAACAACGGAGACTAAATATTTCCGTCCACAATGCTAAGGTAAAGGAAAACCGAGAGATTTTAAAAGACCTCATTAATGCAACCTGCTTCCTAGCCAAACAGGAATTGGCATTTCGTGGTAACGATGAGAGTACAAGCTCTTCTAATCGTGGCAACTATGTAGAACTATTACATGCTTTTGCTGAGAAAGATGAAAGGTTAGCTAGACATTTGGAGACATCCACTGTGTTTTCTGGCTTGTCAAACAGAATTCAGAACGATTTAATTGAAGCAATCGGTGATGTGATAAGAAATGATATCAAAAAGGAGATTAATGCAGCCCCATTTGTTGCTGTAGAAGTAGACGAGACAACGGATGTCACAAACAAAGCCCAGATCTCTGTCATTTTGCGTTATGTGGCTAAAAGTGAGTTGGCATGTGAAGTGAGGGAGGCTTTTTTGGGCTTTGATGATGTTAATGATGACAGACGGGCCCCTGCTATAGCTGAGTATGTCTTGGGAGTGTTGGAGAAATACAAGTGTGTCGAAAAGCTGGTAGCTCAGACTTATGACGGAGCGGCTGTGATGTCATCAGAGCTTAATGGGGTGCAGGCGAGGATTAAAGAAAAGGTGCCTGAGGCCATATTTACCCACTGTTACGCACACAAATTGAACCTGGTGCTCTGGCATTCGGCAAAATGCATGCCTGAGTGTAGAATTTTTTTTAAAACAGCTGAGGGACTAGGGGCATTTTTCAGTAAATCCACGAAGCGCACCCACTTACTGGATGATGTTGTGAAGCGACGTTTCCCAAGAGCAGCGCCTACCAGATGGAGCTCAAATTCCAGACTGTTGCAGACAATAAGCATGTACCATTCTGATCTGCGTGATTTATTCCGTATTATGAGTGAAAATCCAGATAGTTGGGATAATGACACCCTAATGATGGCCGCTGGATATGAGCGGTGGCTGTCAAAAGCATCAACATGCTTTATCATTATGGCATATGAGGACATTATCAGTGAAACCGATGCACTCTTTAGAGTGCTGCAAAACAAAGTCATGGACATGGGATTTTGTTGTGCGCGAATACGCGACACAATTGGAGTTGTGCAACGCCAGAGACAAGAGTTTGACAGTTTTTATGAGCGATTTGAGCAGAAATGCGCCACACTCCGCCTGACGGATAGTTTTCATCAACAGTCAGTCAGAGATGAGAGAAAACGAATGTTTTATAACATTCTGGACAATATCAGTGTTCAGCTGGAAGCTAGATTTGATCATTTTGGCGAGCTAGCTTTTATTTCTTTGGTCGATTGTGCAAAATTTAATGAAATGTCACAACATTTTGATGACACCAAACTGCAGAGCCTGTCAAAATATGCCAAGTTCTTTGACTTTGAGAGACTGAAGGCTGATCTCATCGGACTGTATAGCTCACAAACAGTGAGGAACGAATGCAAATCCCCTGGACAGCTTCTCAGCTTTTTGGCCCAGAAGGATCTGATGCAGACTGTTCCTGAAGTGGCAAAGTTACTCCAGCTGGTCCTAACTATACCAGCTACAACAGCGTCCGTGGAAAGGTCATTCTCTGCTTTGAAAAGACTCAAAACATACAGTCGGAATCGGACCGATCAAGGACGACTTTCATCCCTGGCAATAATCTCCATTGAGACAGAAAGACTTCTAAAACTAAAAGAAGATAAGGAGGACTTTTACAACAAAGTCACGGAGATTTTTGTCCAGAAGGATAGGAGAATGGACTTCATTTTCAAGTAAAGGTAAGCCCATGCATACACTGCAGTACATCCTTTTATTTGTATTGAATGAGTATGTAATTAATTAAATACTAATAGTAGTAATAATAATAATAATACATTTTATTTATAAGCGCCTTTCTGGACACTCAAGGAACACTGTACAAAGATAAACAAATACAAAAAGCAACAACAGATAAAAACGACACAATATAAAAAATAGTAATAGTAATTGTGGAATTACGATGGCAAATTAGGAATACACGCACGGTGCAGAGCAAATGCGCTCTTTCTTTGAGCTGCTCCTTGTCCAAATATTACCTTAATTGTGTGTGTAAAGAATGCTGATGAGATATGAAACACGAGCAGTAGTCAATGTGCAAGCTGCCAAATGAATGGTGAATTGAAGCTACTATATTGGGTTCATATATTTGTAAATCTGACTCTGAAAAAGTCAGTGCCTCACCAGCCACGAACCTCACCGCATGTCACTGTTTAGAACCAACTAGTGATGGAAATCTCTCTTCAGACTGTCGTGAAAGGGAGACTGAAGACATTGATGATGGCCGGAACAAAGCTAGACAACCTCAGACAGAGAACAATGAAATTAGTAGTAAGAGATCTGCTGAGAATAAACCCTTCAATTGCTCAGTCTGTAGTAAAGGATTTACTACAAAGAGAAACATGCAGACTCACATGAGAATACATACAGGAAAGAAACCTTTCAGATGCTCAGTCTGTGGTCAAGTGTTTTCTAGAAGAGAACATATGAACATGCACATGAGAATACATACAGGAGAAAAACCCTTCAGTTGCTCAGTTTCCGGTAAAGTGTTTTCTCAAAAAGGAACTATGCAGTCACACATGAGAGTACATACAGAAACAAAACCCTTAAGGTACTCAGTGTGCGGCAAACAGTCTTCCCAAAGAAGACACATGCAGTCACACATGAGAATACATATAGGAGAAAAACCCTTTGTTTGTTCAGTCTGCGGTGAAGTGTTTTCTCAAAAACAAAATATGCAAAGACACATGAAAATACATAAGAAACATTTCAGTTGCTCAGAGTGTGGTAAAGTGTTTTCTCAAAAAGGAGATATGCAAAGACACATGAGAATACATACAGGAGAAAAACCCTTTAGTTGCTCAGTCTGCAGTAGAAGGTTTTCTCAAACAGGAACCTTGCGGTCACACATGAGAATACATACAGGAGAAAAACCCTTTAGTTGCTCAGTCTGCGGTAAAGAATTTTCTCAAAAAGGAATTATACAGTCACACATGAGAATACATACAGAAGAGAAAACTTTCAGATGCTCAGTCTGTGGTAAAGTGTTTTCTAGAAGAGAACATATGAACACACTCATGAGAATACATACAGGAGAAAAACCCTTTAATTGCTCAGGTTGCGGTAAAGCATTTTCTCAAAAAGGAACTATGCAGACACACATGAGAATACATACTGGAAAAAACCCTTCAGTTGCTCAGTTTGCGGTAAAGAGTTTTCTCAAAAAGGAACTATGCAGACACATGAAAATACATACAGAAACAAAACACTTAAGTTGCTCAGTGTGCGGTAAAGAGTTTTCTCAAAGAAGACACATGCAGTCACACATGAAAACACATAGAGCAGCAAAACCCTGTGGTTGCTCAGTCTGTGGTAAAGTGTTTTATAGCAGAGGATATATGAAAACACACATGATAATACATACAGGAACAAAACCCTTCAGTTGCTCAGTCTGCGGTAAAGGCTTTTCTCAAAGAGGAAATATGCAGTCACACATGAAAATACATACAGCAGAGAAACCTTTCACTTGCCCAGTCTGCAGTAAAGGGTTTTCTCAAAAACACGTTATGCAGACACACATGAGAAAACATACAGGAGAGAATATCTCTTCACAATCTTCTGTAAAGGGTTTACATAAATCACATGTATGAGGAAGTCGGGAGTTGCAGAGAATTATGTAGGAGTGGTGCAGGCTATGTATGAGGGAAGTGTGACAATGGTGAGATGTGCGGTTGGAATGACAGATGGGTTCAAGGTGGAGGTGGGATTACATCAAGGATCGGCTCTTGAGCCCTTTCTTGTTTGCAATGGTGATCGACAGTTTGACGGACAAGCTCAGGCAGGAGTCTCCATGGACGCTGATGTTCGCGGATGACATTGTGATCTGTAGCGAGAGTAGGGTCCAGGTTGAGGAGAGCCTGGAGAGGTGGAGGTATGCACTGGAGAGAAGAGGAATGAAAGTCAGTAGGAGCAAGACAGAATATGTCTGCGTGAATGAGAGGGAAGACAGTGGAATGGTCAGGATGCAAGGAGTGGACGTGACGAAGGCATATGAGTTTAAATAGTTGGGGTCAACTGTCCAAAGTAACGGGGAGTGCAGGAGAGAGGTGAAGAAGAGAGTGCAGGCAGGGTGGAGTGGATGGAGGTGAGTGTCAGGAGTGATTTGCAACAGAAGGGTACTGGTAAGAGTTAAAGGGAAGTTTTACAAGATGGTTGCGAGACCAGCTATGTTATATGGTTTGAAGACAGTGGCACTGACGAAAAGACAGGAGGCGGAGCTGGAGATGGCAGAGTTGAAGATGCTAAGATTTTCACTGGGAGTAACGAAGAAGGACAGGATTAGGAACGATTATATTAGAGGGACCGCTCAGGTTGGACGGTTTGGGGACAAAGCAAGAGAGGCAAGATTGAGATGGCTTGGACATGTGTGGAGGAGAGATGCCGAGTATATTGGGAGAAGGATGCTGAATATGGAGCTGCCAGGGAAGAGGAGAAGAGGAAGGCCAAAGAGGAGGTTTATGGATATGGTGAGGGAAGACATGCAGGTGGCTGGTGTGACAGAGGAAGACGCAGAAGACAGGAAGAAATGGAAACGGATGATCCGCTGTGGCGACCCCTAACGGGAGCAGCCGAAAGTAGTAGTAGATATTAGAGGGACCGCTGAAGTTGGATGGTTTGGAGACAAATCAAGAGAGGCAAGATTAAGATGGCGTGGACGTGTGGAGGAGAGATGCTGGGTCTATTGGGAGAAGGATACTGAATATGGAGTTGCCAGGGAAGAGGAAAAGAGGAAGGCCAAAGAGGAGGTTTATGGATGTGGTCAGGGAAGACATGCAGGTGGCTGGTGTGACAGAGGAAGATGCAGAAGACAGGAAGAAATGGAAACCGATGATCCGCTGTGGCAACCCCTAATGGGAGCCGCCGAAAGTAGTAGTAGTAGTAGAATCTTCTGTAAAGGGTTTACGAGAAGAGGACGTGAGCATATATATGAAAATTCATACAGAAGATGGGACGGGAAAAGGAAGGGTCTTAGGGAACCTTTAAGTATTTGTGACTCCGTACAGTTTGTTTCAGTATATGAATATCGGTGTTTCCCACACATAGACTTTACTTGGGCAGGCCACGCAGGTACAGTAACAGCTGCCAAACAGTGGCGGCTGGTGCTAATTTTTTTTTGGGGGGGGGGGTCAATTTACCTTGGTGCAGCACACCTGACAGCTGCTTTAATGTCCACACAGTCAGAGTTATTAAGAAGGCCAATGTAGCCTATAGATTTTATCAGGGTTCGTAGACGGTGGATGATTGACAGTCGAGACGAGGCATCGTGGTGGGTGTGAACATGATTGACAGCCACGAAAATTGTGCAATCACATTAGATCAAAAAACATTAAAACCATACCGATTCGCTGCCAATAAAAGTGGGAGTGTCTGGGCGGACAAAACTGCACCCCATGGAAAATCTGAAGAAACCAATTAGACAGCAGCCTCAGGTCACCTGCTCACCAAAAGTTTGAGGGCTTACATAAGGGTTGATGCTAGATCCAACGGGGGGTTGTTGGTTAGGGTTAGGGTTTAAACTCTTTTTGAATTTCCATTGTTAGCAAGCGTTAATGTTAACTCGTTACAGTACGATCTGGCAATGTTAAGGTCAATCGTAAGCTAGCTAGCTAAATGTTTCAGTGCGCATCGTTTGTTTCAAGTCAGTGCGCTTCGAGGTTCCGTGCTGTCTATTGGCCGACGCAACAGCCAATCACGGCTACTTCCATGCCTATACACCATTGGATCTAGCATCAACCTTACAGAAGGTATCGTTTGGCCCACGCCCCTCACCCAGGAAGTATTGACTAATCTGCCGACCAATTTGTGTGTTCCGCCATCTAAGGACGCCGACATTACTGCGGTGGCAAGTAGCAGTGTTTGCTACTGCCTGCTTAGTGACAGCAGAATGGGTAATTGGATTAACGACGTTAGACAGTGGGCCCCAGTTACTGATGAAGGTACCTTATGTATGGCAATCTTAACGTTATTCAAATTGTATATATTAGTTAGACATCGGCTATGTCAATAGCCAGATAGAGAGAAAAAAAATGACCACTTAACTATCCGCCGCATTTCAAGTGATGAAGTAACTAACATTTTTGTAGCTAGCTAATATGCTAACGTGACTGTACTAGATAGCTAGTAAACATTCAAGGGTTGCATTTAATCACAGACCAGTTATATTAGTAAAACGTTTAAAAATATGAATGTGTTTTGTAGACATTAAAGATTATTTTATTAACTGCCTGGTAGTGTTGTAGTCAAGACCGCACCAACCGAGACCAAGACATTATCGAGACTAGAGAGTATCGAGACCGAGACAAGACCAAGACATTTGGAGGTCGAGACCAAGACAAGACCAAGACATTTGGAGGTCGAGACCGAGACAAGACCAAGACTGTATATATCAAAGAAAAATCGCAACAAAACAGAACAAATGACCAGTATCTTTTTTTTAATCAAGTTTGCTTTTACATAAATGCAACAGCAACATTTCTTTTCAGCAAGGTATTTTTTAATAATAATTCTTGTACATTTTGCATTTTGGTGCTTTGCCAGCTATTTTGACTCATTTTCAAGCAATTAAGTCTTTTTTTTGTTTATATCTTGCAAGAAGATGTTAATCTGGATTTGTTGAATTATTGTGCCTAAGTGTAAACAGATAAATACATCATCTGAAATAAGATACACTTTCTTTTAGTTTTTGCACGAGTCTTATAAAAGACACGTAGATTTCCAAAGATGCAAAAAAGTGAGCACACTCACATAGAAAAAAAACAACAACTTAGGTGCACGGCTATGAAGAACTTTCACAACAACAGAGAAGGCCAGACAATGTCCTTTTTATAAGTATTAATTCTCCTGGGCAGCCATAACAACTTTGCTTCATAAAATTAAAGCATAAATTAACTAGGAATAATTTAACTGAAAATTGTGGCATGCCAAGCATGAACAAAATGCGTAAAACCCTTAAAAGTCTGAGCTCAACACTAAGAATACACTCACAAAGGGGTGGTTGTGAAAGACCTCAAAGGTCCCATTTCTGAGCCAGGGTTAGGGTGAGATGGGATGATCCTGCATGGCTCTAGGGATGAGGAGGTTAAACAAAAGCTTGGTTGCACTTCAGAAAAATTAGAGCCTGAAGCATTTGGTGACCTAAAAGGGCTCGGTGGGGCCTCATGATGATGCCTCCTCTACTAAATACCCTCTCAACTGGTGCAGAGGATGCTGGAACTGACAACACCTTCAGTGCCAAGTTGTGGAGTTGTGGAAATCTGTCATGGTTTTTGTCCCAGAAGACAAGTGTATCATCAGTTTCAGTATCCTGTATGGCATCAAAGTATTTACTTATCTGTGCCCTGATACTTGTATCTTGACCTGTGCTGCGCTTTTTGTGAGCCTTGTAACAAGAAAGAAGGCGTGGGCATTTGACTGGAGGTGAATCACCAGGTGACTCTCCATTTCTGGCTCTGTAGTCCATTGCACTACCTTCACAGCCCATCAAGTTTTCAACCTCAGCGATCAAAGTGTCTGAAAAACACAAGCAAATGGAAGAAAAGAAAAAAACAGGTTAGATTAAAGGATATACAGTGTCTCATAATATTTTTTTCTTTATGTAAAATGTATGTGTTTATACCCGTCAGTGTTTTCTTCAGCTCATCTCTAAACTTCATGAGTGGTGTTGCATTTAGCCCATTTGTAACATCCAGATCCACCCAGCTTAATCCAAACTGTGGATCAAGCATTGTAGCTAAAAAATACACATTATGGCTTAAAGGTTCCTGTCCCCCACTGTCTTTAGTCATATTTGTTTTGCCAAATATTCCACTGAATCTTTTAATCAGAGACTGATGGAGGGCCTTTACTAATGGCCAACACTGTACTCGTGTCTCCCCCATCTTCACAAGGTGTGCATGCAGGTCCAGAACAGTTGGAACAACCATGCTAATGGTAACGGATTTCTCTCCCTCTGTCAGGTCTGTTGCCTCTGAGAATGGTGCGAGAACTGAAGTCAGCTCTTTAAGCTGGTTCCACTCACGAGTGCTGAATACCACTTCTTCGTAATCCTTGCTGCACATTTCAGTCAGAGCTTTATGGTCTAGAGCTGTGAGGCTCTGCACTTGTTTGAAAGTGCTGTTCCAGTGAGTGTTGTTTGCAGCAGGAATAGTCTTCATAGAGTCAAATGCAGCCTCAATTTTGTCTTTGAACTGTGAGCTGCTGTGTAACAGAGTTGAGAAGCGTGATGTTTTGGCAATGCTGCGACAGATGGCTTTAACTTCCTTCATGCCGTCATTCACAACTAACTGCAGGGAGTGAGCAAAACAAGAAAGATGCTCACCTGATGACCAGAGTAGCTGTGTCCTCCACAGAATTCATGTCCTCCCACAGGTGCTCATCATCTAGATTCTCCTCCTCTCTCTCACTGTCATCTGACTGCTGTTGTGGCATCTGAACTTTAAAAGCACACTTCATATTAGCAGCATTGTCTGTGACGATATAACTTATCTTCTGACGGATACCATATTCGTCGGTGATCTCCTCAAAGGCAGAAGAAATTCGCTCTCCACTATGTTTGCCTGTGAAACGTCTACAGTCCAGCAAGTAGGATTCAAGGGCATAGGATTCATTTGACTTGTTGCACACATGAACAGTTACTCCGAGGAAGGAACACAGTCTACGATCAGACCAGATATCAGTAGTTAAGGACACTGTTGAGCTTTTCTCCAGCTTCTCAAGAACAGTCTCCTTAACTTTCTTTACCAAAACTGGTATGTGTTTCTCACAAATTGTTCCTAGAGATTAGTGTGTACTTGTTATCTACAATCTCAAGAAAGTGTTTAAAATGTTCATTTTCCACAAGGGACAGTGGCAGGCAACACCCATTATCAAATCTGTGACAATGGCATCGCTGATGGCTTGCTGCCTTGGGGAATGGAGACTGTAGATCTGCATTTTCTGGGCAAAGGATGCCATAGTTGGCTCTGTAGCATCTGCCTGTTGTCGAGCCTTGTACTCCAGGAACCTGAAATTGAGGAGGAATTAAAATGATTAAGTCTCACCAATACCAAGAGAGAATTCTCAGACGATTCAAACGTTACATCTCTAACAGGCATGTGCTTAGTGCAAACAAGCAACAAATTATAGAAGCCAGAGAGACATCATGCATCATTATATATTCACTTTTTTAAAATGAATGAAATCAAATGTCACTTTAAATTACCGCTTTTAAACAAGCTTTTACATTTTTTAGCATTACCCTTACTGAGTTTTTATTGTCTTAAAATGTGCTTTTTAATGTTTTTTACAATATCTTTTATCAAACAAATTTGATTAACCATACTCATTCAGTGTTATCGACTTTGAACTAGCTAGCACAGCGTTGGCTTTCTGGCTCATTGTTGAGCCAAACGATCTAATTTATGCAGCCGAAGCACCAACATGGAGGACGCTGTAGACTAGAAATATCTCCCAATGGTCGCATCTAAAGTTCAACCCATTTACTGCATTTACTGGTGTAGTGAACAACGTTTGCATTGCATAAGAACCTCCCAAGTAACGCCTGGGGGCTGGACTAATTTCTGGCGCCTGGGGGCTCGACTAATACCTGGTGGGTTCATTGTTTGTTATTCTGTTATCTTGCTTTTGACAATGCTATGCAAGCTAACTTGGCTGTAATATACACTCGGTGCTCTGAAAGTTAGCAAAAAAACGATCGTGGGAAGAAAAGAGCTTATTTTGGCTCAATGTCTTAGGATGGGGTGTTGAAATTTTCAGATTTTAACTTTCCCAGTGTAGCTAATTTAACGGTTAATTTACCTGTCTTTATGCTTCCTCTCAATGTGCCGATAAAAGCTTGACGTTGTCCCGGCGGTTTCTGTGAGTTGTGCACCGCAGAATTTCCACACTGCAGAGTGTTTTCGCTTGCATGTCCTTTGACAGATAAAGTCCTTATGGTTTTGGAAACCAAACTTAATGATGGTTGAGTTTGCTGACATTTTTCATGGCGGGTTTCCCGGGGGCGCAGCGTCTCCAGTCATCTTGATCCACTCTGTACAGGGGGCGTGTCACTCCGGGTGTCACAAAGAGTGTGTGACACCGGGAAGGCAGCAGCTGCATTCTTCTTTTCTCTGTTATCACAGTGCTGGCCCGGTCTTGACCGGTCTTGATCAAAAATCCCGAGTTCGCCCAGTCCGAGACCGAGACAAGACCGAGTAAAAATGCCTTCGATTCCGAGACGAGACTGAGACCCTTAAAAAGTGGTCTCGAGACCGGTCTCGAGACCAAGACCGATCTCGAGTACTACAACACTACTGCCTGGCTTGTGATGAGCAACAAAATACCAACTACAGGTATCTAATAGAGGGTTAAAATTACCTGAGCTCCAGATGGGTTGGCCATATATTGCACACTCTGCCTGTACTGCTACACCCCATGTGACTCTTGTCCTATATTAGGTTTTACAGCCAGCTAAACTCTCCCTTGCATCACATCCTCCAAGGAACAGACCAGTGTTGTATATGGACAGGATTTCATAACAAGGAAGTGTGAAACTGAAAATAAACATACAGAAAAGCATACATCAGTATACAATACAAAATAGCTTACTCAATCTAGAATTACAGTTAGGGTAACTAATCCTCTATTTTTCAGGAAACAAAGGTAAGTATAAAACTAACATTTTCTTTGCAGGAATAAAATGTAAGTTATAACTAATCAGGTATAACATTGAACACTGTATTTATGCTAGCATCAAAAGTATAGCCTGAATGCCATCATTAAAATATGCTGTCATACATGTTACCACAAACTGTAGCAAATATGTAAAAAATACTTCAAAATAAAGATTCTAACAATGATGGATAATAGGTTTATTTACAGATATTGCCACTCAAAGGGGTAGAAACTAGGTGATGGCCAATGATGGAGCATGAATATTGCTGTGTTGTCACACAATTTTCTTGTCGTCACAGGAAAAGGAAGTAGCTGAAACTGCGGTACTTATCTATGCCACTAGAAGGCAAAAGACTCAAGATTTTGAAACTATGCCCCTCGTGGCAGGGAGGCTCTAAAAATAAAGGAAACCGTTCCATTACACTCCCCGTCTGGCATTATTTAAAATGCCACAATAAACATTTACATAATCTAATCTTCTGGAGACAAGAGAAGAATACACTCTTGAGATGGGTCTGGAGAAAGTCTTAGTAGTCTTGTGACGGGTAAGCTTGACCTCCACTTTCCTGACTACTCCATCTTTGCTGAGGTCATTGTCCTGATACCAGAGGAAGTGAAGAAAATCTCTGTGATCTTCCTGAACAACAAAACATTAGAATATCTGGTCTATGTCTGCTGTGACAGCAACCGGTTCCTTTCGGAAGCGGAGAAGCACACCCAAAAGAGTGTTGTTGAGGTCTGGCCCTGAAAGCAGCACGTCATTCAGAGACACTCCATTAAACTATGCACTCGAGTCAAACACCACACGAATTTTACCAGGCTTCTGTTAGTGGTAGATACTGAAAGTGGGAAGATACCATCTCTCTTTATCTTTGTCACAAGGTGGTGCCAGCGCTGCATGATTGTTATCGAGCATTTTCTGCATGAACTCGACAAGGCGTTCTCTCATGTCTTCCTCCTTGTCCAGCTGACATCGAAGAGACATAAGCCGCTTGTAGGCATAGGGTCTGTTGTCTGGGAGTAGACGTCTGGGGCTGCGAAAAGGTAATGGGGCGACCCAGCTGTTTAATCTTTGAAGACTCCTTCCATCTATTTCAGAAAGAGCATGTCTTCGACAGATGGTGCAAGCTGGTTGTCGGTATCGGTGCAGAGAAAGACTGTCTCTCCTAAACTTTCTTCAGTGGGTCTTGAGTATGGGCTTGAAGCTTGAAGTTGATGGGGAGTGGCTTTCGAGTAACTCAGACTGAAGTTCTCCTTCACATTGATGTGGCTGTCACAGGGGGTGAGATGGCTTAGGCGTCCATTATCTAATACATGCGTTTTAGAGCACTAACTTTAGTTGGCTTGAGAGCACTGCCGAGGCACACATCGCTTATGATAACCCAGCCCAGGTCGAGCTTCTGTGCGTATGGGTCATTGTCTCTGCCACTGAGCTGCTTTCTCACCTTGTGAGCTCTCAGAAGGTTCCGTCCAATGAGCAGGAGGAGGTCTGCATCTAGGTCGAGGGGCAGTATCTCAGCAGCTATTGATCTCAGATGGCAGTGGTGTAGTGCGGCTTTAGGAGTGGGTATTTCTTCCCTGTTGTTAGGGGTAGCATTACACTCAATGAGCGTAGGGAGAGGAAAACTCGTTTTCCCATCTACTGACTCTATTGTGTAGCCGCAAGCTCCTCTACCTGATGTTTCTACTACACCAGCGCAGGTCTTCAGGGTCTATGGTTCACCTGTGCTTTGAATGTCAAACATGTCAAAAAACTCAGTCTTTGCAAGGGACAGATTACTTTGGTCATCCACAATCGCGTACATCTTCTTGCTGTTGTGTCGCTGACCTTCAGGGAAGACATGCACAAGGCAAATCTTCGAGCAGGATTTTCCTGTGAATCCTTTTCCACATACCTTTGTACACGTTGCTGTAACATCCAGCTTTGATGAGCTTGCTTCCTTCCCGCCATGCTGTTTAGGGGCAGAGAGGGGCTCGATTGTCTGTGGTGCTTGGCCAGGGTGAAGAGCTGCCAAGTGCCTCTCACTCTCACACTCCACACACCTGATGGTGACATTACAGTCCTTTGCCTGGTGACTGGTGGATGCAAGGCAACGGTAGCAGATGTTGTTGTCTTTGATGAACTTCTTTCTGTCTTCAAGCAGTATCATCCTGAAACCTCTACATCTTTTCAGTGGGTGCGGCTTGTGATGTATAGGACAGTGTCTGTTTAGATCTTCAACTACCCTTTCTACTTTTGTGGTTACCTCTGCTGACACGTCTGTCTTGTGCACCATAACTGATGGCTGTCTGTTGTAATGACACAGGGGCTTTTCTTTCTTGAAGCTGACAGAGGAGATAGAAGCTGTTGTAAGGCTTGGGTCATTCCTTGTTCTGGCCTCTTCCTGCACAAACTCAGAAAAGACAGAGAAAGGTGGGAATGCCACTCTATGCTCTTCTTTAAATGCTGACCCAACTCTTGTCCACTTTTCTTGGAGGTGAAAGGGCACCTTCTCCACAATTGGACCTACTCCCCTGGCTGTGTTGAGGTAACTTAAACCAGGTAAATATCCATCTAGCTTTGCAGCTGACAGTTTTAAGAGCAAGTCTGATAGCTCGCGGAGCTTTTGAGGTTCTTTGCTGGAGAGCTTTGGGAAGTTCTCTATTCTAGAGAACAAGGCTCTTTCTATTGCCTCTGTTGAGCCATAGCATTATTCGAGTCTTGTCCAGATTATACCTAGGCCAACAGATGGATAACGTATATGGACTGCTTTGACCCTTCTAGCATGTTCTGAAGACTCTTGGCCCAGCCACTTGATGAGCAAGTTTACTTCTTCACTGGCAGTAAGACCAAGGTCTGCAATGGTACTCTGAAAGGTAGCCTTCCAGCTGAGATAATTCTCCGGCTTGTCATCAAACTTAGTCAGTCCTCTAGATACCAGCTGGCTCTTTGCTAGGAACCTGGCGAGGTCACTGGTGGTGTTGTCAGTAGGTGCAGGTTTTGGGTTACACCTCCACTGTGGTTGTGGCTCGCTGTAGGAAAGACATTGTTGAAGTGTCTCTTTGCAGCGCCGGTTCACTGCCCTCTGGTGGTGATGAGTGGTACTGATTTTGGATCTTGTCTGAAGTAAGATGTGACCTCTGGTGAAGGTTTCGCTTGTTTTTGCTGAGGGGTGACGTCATCATGCTGAGTGGACATGTCTTTCTGTCTTTGCATGAGCTCAGTGTAGTTGCTTGAGTGTTTATTTATGTACTCACTCACTTTCTGCTCTGGGGTTACTTGGATGGGCAAGAACTCTAACTCTTCACTTCGCTCTGCAATAAGCTGAGCAGCAGCAGACTGGCTTGAAGTGCATCAAGAGTTGCATCTAAGCGGACCTTTTCAACATTTGCATTAGCTTCTATGCGACCTTTCTCTAATTTAATGTTCATTTCTTGGTCAGCATAGGCTGCTCTGGCTTTAGCAGCCTGTGCTTCAGCCAGTGCTAGGGCTGCTGCCATACTGGCTCTAGTTGATGCAGACGATCTTTTTGAAGATCCTGCTGACGATCTAACACTCAGCTTTATTGAAGATTTTGAGGACTTTAAGGAGTGAGAGGAGAGTGACTTATTCTCCTCGCTGTCTTGACCTTGAGCCTCTAAATGTTCCATTACGTCGATGAGTGCTTGACTTGAAAAGGCTTTGTCAGTTACTGACCTCTGGCTGAGTCCTGCACCTAGTTTCTACCCCTTTGAGTGGCAATATCTTTTCACACTTCCTTGTTATTAAATCCTGTCCATATACAACACTGGTCTCTTCCTTGGAGGATATGATGCAAGGGAGAGTTTAGCTGGCTGTAAAACCTAATATAGGACAAGAGTCACATTGGGTGTAGCAGTACACTGCCAGATAATGAACACATCATTCTAAAAGGATCCGTCCGATACTCACAGTCCATTAACAACCATCGTAATGTTGAATTAACTCTGCAAAGAAATTCCACACATCTTGAGAGTGGTAAGAATAATGAGGATGAGTAACAAATACCACAATAACTCAACAATACTACCTAAAATATTGTACAGAATACAAAATACACTTTATTTGTCATTTTTACACACAATGAAATTCACTCTCTGCGTTTAACCCATCCTAGCTGTGTAGGTAGGAGCAGTGGGCAGCCACCGTGCAGCGCCCGGGGAATGGTTTACCTTTAGTTTACCCTTTCCGAGTACTGACAGCTGGGTAGACTGTGCCCGGGGATTTGAATTCAAAGTTACCTTCTCCTAGCCTTTGCCTAAACAGGCATCAACCTACAAGGCAGCAGGTGGTTTTGTTGTCAGAGTACTTCTTTCTCCTAGCCTTTGCCTAAAGAGGCATCTACCCACAAGGGAGCAGGTGGATTTGAAATCAGAGTTCCCTTCTATCCCAATGTGTTGGCTGGACTGGGCACCATGGGAAGTACCATACAGGCATGCAGGAGGACCAGATCTATCAGCAGGGACATCGTCCTTAGCCAAAGGGCCCTTGCTGAGGTAAGGTGCTACCCCCTCTACAGCCTGCGGTTGCAGTTTAGCGTCTTACCCAGGACAAATTGTCCATTACATTACACTGCATTTCATGTCATAGAAATAGTTTTGCACCTATCGAAATCAACTTAAAACCCACCCTTGAATATGCCACCCAAATCTTCTCGATATCACACAGCAATATGAGATGGGAAAACAACTCTTTGAGTGAAGAAATGTACGCTTTTGCAAAGATTGTCGATTTTCTAAATCAATTCAGCTAACGTCAGTTGATGAAAAACTTTGACATAAAATGTAGCTAGACTTATTGACTGTCTGTCAAGTTTTCCATGGTTAAAAAAAAAATCACTTCCACTATTAAACATAGGGATGCCAGTTAACGTTAGAGCAATTAACGTTATATGTTTTCACGATAACGCCAGTTAGCTGATTGAGTTAATTTATTATGTATGATCACCGCAGCCCACGAACATTAACTAACTTAACGTAAGCTAAGCAGTGTTAGCTTAAAGACGTGTTTCACCATGTTAAGCGAGGCAGCTGCATGCTAACGTTAGTCATTGTGAGATGAATATAGATTGTCGACTGTTAACCAAAACCTACCTTGCTGTTTTTATTTGGAACAAAGGCCTCTATTTTGGTATTCTTAATCCATGTCCGGCGAATATCTTGGTCCTCTGCACGGCCAGGGACTCTATGTAAGCTGTATGGTCTCAGACAGGGGCAATCTTCATGAAGTAAAGGGTTGTGTACTTCACATTCAGTCTTTTTCCAAACTTGATGTTTGCCACTACTGTAGGAGCAGCCGAGAACTGCACAGCTTCTTCCCGACTTCATAGACATCATTGTCAAATGTAATGTTGAACAATGTTAAAAAAATAAAAGCAGAAAATTGTACAATTCTTAGCACAGCTCGCATTCAAACGCACGTGTATTGTAATGGCAACTTTTTAACTTCCGGTACTTCGCCAGATTAGTCAATATGTATTTAGACAGAAATCAGCCAAATACCCGACCAACCAGAGGGGGCACTAGTGCAGCAACCAGGACACATATTCACATCCGGCTTCCCTCGCGAAGACACGGCCAATTGTGTCTGTAGGGACGTTCGACCAAGCCGGTAGTAACTTGGGAATTCGAACCGCTGTCCTCATGCTGGTAGTCAACGGAATAGACCGCCACACCACCCGGACGCCCAATAACTTCACTCTTATATAATGTGGTGCCCCCAAAATGATAACAAACATCAGCGGTTTCCTGTTGGTTATACTACAAAACGTAGTTTGTAAAATTGTGCTTTTGCATAATTTGGGAGAATTTTTATTTTGAAAAATATTCAATAATTTAAATTATACAAAATAATTATGCAAAAACACATCTTTGTACATGTTAGTGTTTTATTTTTTATTTTTATTTTTTTACTTTGTCTTATTCTTCCCATGCGGGTAGATGGAGGAGAGTGTTGAGGGTTGGATCTGGAAAAAAAACGTGAAATTAATAGAAATATTCAATAAATCAAAATATTGTGTTAAAGATCATGTGTCTTTGTTGTTTGTCACATGTAGTAGACCATTTTTATGCCAGCAGGTAATGCCGGCACGTTCCGCTGGCTACCACCATGAGCATATTTCAGACCTGTTGGAAACACTGAATATGATATAATAACACTAACAAGCATGGTTACCATTAAAAGAAAAAAAAAGAGAGATTTGTTTTGCTTCCGATGCACCTGTGCTTCAAATATATGTTCAACTGGGGACCACCTTCGACAGCAGGCTGACCTTCAATCACATCCATCCATCCATTATCTTAACGGCTTATCTTGCTCTCAGGGTTGTGGGGATACTGGAGCCTATTCCAGGAGTCATTGGGCGGCAGGCGGGGAGACACACTGGACAAGCCGCCATGTCATCACAGGGCCCACACAAACCCATTCATTCCTAGGGACAATTTAGTATGGCCAATTCACCTGACTTACATGTCTTTGGACTGTGGGAGGGAACCGGAGACCCTGGATGAAACCGACGCAGACACGGGGAGAACATGCAAACTCCATACAGAGGACGACCCGGGATGACCAACCAAGGTTGGTCTACCCCGGGGCTCGAACCCAGGACCTTCTTGCTTTGAGGCGACTGCGCTAACCACTGTGCCACCATGCTGCCCCCTTCAATCACAACACAATGATTATTGTCAAGAGATGCCAGCAGAGAACCTATCTACTATGGAGACTGAGGTATCTGAGTGTAGCCCCTCCCATCCTCTGCATCTTTTACATATGCCACATTGAGAGCCTCCTTTCTTTTTCTTGGCCTGGTATGGAGGGCTTTCTGAGCCCAACAAGAGCAAGCTGCCGAGGATGACCACTCTGGGGTCTAAGATCTGCAGACAAAGGTATGTGGGCCTCCAACTGCTGTACGACCAAAGGGCAGTGAGGAAAGCAGGAAAGGTTAACAGGGACACAATACACAATCTCAACACCTGCTTAAAGATCATACTGTCTGGCAGGAGATATAACGTTCTCTGCTTCAAGAAAAATAGAGGTGAGACAGCTTCGTCCCCTCTGCCAGATGTCTACTAAACAACCACTGTCCCTTTGCCTCAGAAGACCTGGACCTATTGCTCTGAACCTCCACCACGCCCACTACGCCCAGGATTGTCTTGTTCTTATTGTAGCACCCCACCACTCTATATATTATGCCCAGGTTGCTATAACTCACCTTGGGCTGGAATGATGAGATGTTTGGGTTTGGTTTCCTAAGGTAGCTACCATGAAGATTTGCCTGTTTTGGGTGAAACTTACTCTGCTAATAACAAAACTGCCAAACTTAGCAGTAGATCCAAATTCACACTGACTATGTTGCATTTTAAATAACTGACCCCAGATCACTCTTGAATGAAACAACTAACAGTTTACTGACGGCTTTTTGAAATGTTCAAATAATATATGTTTATTTGAAATGAAAAAAATACAACACATTCGATCCCTTTAAAATTACAAATAGTAACTTTTGAATTAATATTAAACAAAATAAGCTTTGCCAAAATTAGTAAATCGCTTAATTACCTGAAAAAATATGCAAAACTAAATTGGCTTATACCAAAATATTAGAATGTGAAAACTTAAATCCTCTTAAATTTATTTGGCAAAATCCCCATTTCTTCCCCCTTTTACCACTATTTCGTTATAGCAGACTCAGATCTATTACATAACTAGACTCTAAACACCACAGTTGGCCAACGCAGACAACCAAAAAAAAAAAAAAAGAATTGCATGTCTATATGTCGCTTGGGTGCGGTGCGGCCGACAACATCCTTATCCTCAACAGAGCAAAGACACAGAAAGTCCAACTCACAGTTCAGCGTCAGTTCTGTAGAAACAGTTCGTGGTCCGAAAGAAGGGACCAGACGGCAACAGAGAGGAAATCTTTGTCAGGAAGCACGCCAACAGTCACTTCTGGATAAGGCCGTGGGAGGTAGGGGTGCTGAGGGTGATGCAGCACACCCTGATGGAGGAAAGGAGATCTGCACGTCCACAACAATAAATAAATATATAATAAAAAAAATGTTTCGTTCAATTTTGTTGGTTATGTTCATATTGTGACGATATTTTAATTATAGCATGTGGCTTATAGACGATCTTAGGTTACAAATTTTCAGTCCGGTTGGATGTTACATCAGGAGCAGACAGACAAGTAACAGGAAATAGTGTTATGGCGGCACAAAAGCGAATATCAGATTTCTTTTTGAATTCCACAAAAAGACCCAAAATCGACATCCAAAACAACCACGGACAACAACAGACTCGGTAATAGCTCAAGCCCAAGTACCTCGGCAAGCTCTTGGCCAAGAGAGCTCGGAGCTAACGTTAACGTTGTTGATGTTTCTCAAGAAAGGGATGAAGCTAGCGCGAGCACCTAAGTGCAGAAAGGAGAGGGGGGAGCTAATGCCCACAGCTCAAAACCAAGCACAGCTGCAGAAGAACCACCGTTGGCGCATCCTTGCCAGCCTCGTAACCACCTTTTCCCTGGTAGGCATTTTGGAGAGGAAAACTTTTCCCATTCTTTTCAACCTGGCCGGTTTGATAAGTGGAGATGGCTACACTACAGTGCAGAGACTGAGAGCGTTTTTGTTTTGCATGCCTCCGGCTGTGCAGAAAAAGCGAGTGTCTTCAGAGCATGGTGATAAGCTTTTTGTGGAGAGAGGAGTTTCCAACTGGCGCAAAGCAACTGCTAAATTCAGTTTGCATGAGAAATCGCCAATACACACACATGCTATCCGAACACGGCCTGGGTTACAGCAAACGCCAATAAGTGTCCCTCTTTCAGATAGTGTAGCTAAAAGACAACAGACGGCAAGATGTGTGCTGGAGATTTTGTTCCATTCCTTTTCTTTTCTCGGGAGAATGGGGTTGCCATTTAGAGGACACACAATGCGCGACGACATTCTCTATGAATTAATGTTGGAGCGGACTTATAATTTACCCAATGAGAGAGAATGGTTCACGAGGCGAGACAACTGGGTTAACAACACAATACAAAATGAGATTATCGCTCAATTTGCGGATTTGGTTCAAAGGACAGTGGTATCCTGTGCACCAGGCTGTGGTTTTTACGGACTAACAGTTGATGGCACAACAGATATCAGCGCTGCGGAACAGTTTTTCTGCTGACCTTCAGTATGTTGACAATGACAAGGATCTAGAGACACACTGACTTTTTAGGATTTTATAACTGCCCAGACACTACAGCAGAGACACTGTTTACCTGTTTGAAGGACATTTTACTGAGACTGAACAGTCCCACTGCTCATATTCAGAAACTGAATATTGAATATTTGAACAACTCGATGGTGAGTGATGTGATCTCCAAAGGTCCCAACCTCACCCATATGGCTTATGTAGTCATTCCAATTACCACCATCTACAAAGCAAGATAATGATGTACCATCAATAGCAAAAGGATTTGCGACCAAATCGGATACAATCTCTTCTGTTAGAGTTGCAGGTCACCAAAAGATTCCCAGGTCTGCTAACTGGTCAGCCATAGCTGCAAACTGGCAGCTCCCATCTGGGAGAGGATCAAGCTTCACTGTCATTCTAGAGGAAATGAATGATTGGACATGCTCTGCGTGGGTATTGGCAAAGAGAAAGGTTTTTCTTGTAGGTATTGTCAACTGATGAAAAGTTTTCCTTCTGCTTTTTTCTTTACCATGTGTGATACTGGTGATGTCAGCCACTGAAAACCATCTCTACTTGGAGCCATTTTGTGTTTGATATTGTACCTTGTACTTGGACAACATCAAATTTATTTTGACAATGGTGCCAGGTATAACTGTGTACTTCTTGGTGACATGATGCTTAGTGTCCTTTATTTTTACCAAAATCTCTTCACCAACACAGTATATTGACACTGGTGTGGATCCTGAGGCTTTGAGGATTAGTCTCTTCATGCATTTCTCGTTTGCTCGATGTGCTCTTTGCCTAATCATTAATCTTCTCCTGTCAAATGATTGTCGTTGTCTCTTGGTAGGTAAAGTGCTACTGGAATCACCTGGATGGGTCTCTCTTTCCACCTCTGTAAGATCACAGTCCAGAGGTTGCATGACATTGTTACTCTTTCTGCCATAGTAGACCTCAAAAGGTGAAGCCCAGTGCAGTGTCTTCTTTGGGTCCTCATTCAGTACTTTGGCATAAACTGGCAAATGACTTACCCAGTTTACTCCTTCTCACTGTAGGTTTAGCAGGTCATGCAATATCTTTTTATGCAATGATTGATGCATGCGCTCTACTTTTCCCTGACTCTGGATGATAAGGGGCACTTTACATGACCTTCACTTTGAGGGACTGCATACGTTCCCTCACAGCACCATGGAACTCTTTACCTTGGTCATGTTGTATTATTTTAGGAGGATCATGTTCACTGTAGATCGAAGACAAGTGTTTGGCTATTTCACTGCTACATTTCCATTTCAGTGGCTTAAGCCAGATATATCTACTGAAGACGCCTTGCACCATTAGGATATATCTATATGTGGCTTTGCCTTACCATACTTTCCATTTATTCATATCGGCAAGATCAATCTGGTGTCTGGTCTGTACGCTCTTAGCCCTGATTGGCTTCAGGATGGGCTTGTTCACAAATCTGGCCTGAAGGTGTTGGTATTGTCTCGATGTATCTAGAGCACGCCGAATCCTGTCCCCACTAATGCCTGTGTAGTGTTCCCTAAGCCGCGCCGTGAGTTTTCTTGGCCCAGAGCCTTTTGTTTTCTCTAAGCCTTTCATCACCAGTGTTGGGGTAGAGTCTTTCTGAATGACAATCTTCCCATTAAAAAGGACAGTCTGGCCATCATCATCCAAGGAAAACTGGTCTCTGTTCCTCCAAAACCTGATTATAGCATCATGTTGTACTCTTGTTCGCCTTGCAGCCGGGACATTGAACTCACCTTTCAACAATTTGAGAATGACATTGTAGCTCTCCTCATCCAATGGTCGATGACCATAACCCGTGCACACGGGCCAGGATCAAAATCAGTCCAAGAAGCCTCATTGGGCCAATTCTGTGAAATAAATGTTCAATGTCATCTTTTCCTTTGTGTTAATGCAAACTTTTCAAAACAGGATGGTAGTGTGTTATCCAAACACCTTTTTACAGGCTGGCTTTGTATGCAGACATAAACAATCGTATTTGTTTAATATAAAGTGAAAACTTAATTAACTTCTAATTAGCACGTGACACATGGTCAATAAAAAAAGATCTAGTCCACTACTTTATCCTCATGGCCTATCAAACTCTTCTGATATACTATAGAATCTTAAGTTATTAAATAAGTAGCCTAGCCTTGGCTAATGTGATAAGAATTTAGCATCAACAAGCATCAACTTCTAAGTACATGATAGCATCAACTTCTAACAACATGCTAGCATCAACAAGCATCAACTTCTAACTAGCATGTAGCCTAACATAGCATGTAGTCAATAAAAACATCTAGCCTGAATGCTACCACTTTATCCTCATTCTTTGAGACAAACATACGGGCATTTGGCCATATAAATCCACGCAAGAAGCATTTTTTTGCACCTCCAACATATTCGCTTAAAGCTTGTGACGTATGTTTGTCTCAAAGAATATCCTATCAAGCCTTTCTGATAACCTACAAAAATATGCAGGAATTGATGATGTGACATTTCATACGGTACCTTGCCAAATGAAAAGGAAACTTCAATGAAAAGAACACCAATGCTTTGATGTAGCTAACTTCAATTCAACTTCAAACTTCAATATAGCTACTAGCTAGCTAGTGCTGGGGGTATTTTCAGTTTAGCTCATGGATGTATTAAAGAGGTTTAGCTCCATTAGAGCTCTACCTAGTGGCCAAAATGACTGTCTGTTCATTATATATTCTTTATCTCAGTGGGACTTTCTTGGTTAAATTATATATATATATATATATATATATATATATATATATATATAGTGCATTGCCCGTCCAAAGCATGCATCTCCTCATGTCATGCATGGATGTGGCTTGCCCGATCCTGAGGAAGGCAGTCATCTCACGTGGGCATGGTAACACATGCGCGAAATTAACTCTAACAGGCAGACAGAGATTCCTGCCTTTATACGTAGTTAGATGAGGAGCAAACAGAATGATGATTGTCATCATAAGTACTATGTCATTTTGATGCTGAAAGTTTCATAACATGTCATTATGACAGGATATTTCAACCGACCACTATGTCACTTGAAATGAATGAAGTGTTGCTGAAAGTTGTATTCTTGGATTGTAGTTATTTTTATGAGGCAGTGTTTTGTTGGAAATCCGTGGTATAGATAGTAAAGAGGAAGGTTTAGAGAACAGTTACCTGGGGTCTCCAGTGTTGCTCAGAAGCTTATCTGACCTGGGATTCTGGATCCTCACATATGTTGTTCTCCCACTCAATAAGACCAGGATGTAATTGCATGTCCCTGAATTTCTGCCCATGTGCATATGGCTGTATGGTGCTCAAAGTCTGCATTTTAAAATAATCATTTCAAATCCAATGTATATAACAGTCTTAATTTCTTAAAACACAAAATGTAGAACTCTGGACTGAAAATGAACATAGTATTACATTATCGGTCAGAAGTATTTCATTATCAGTTCTGGGGGGAAAAAAGACCCTCCTGATAATGTAATAAATTCCCTATAATGTAATAAAGTATTACATTATCAGTGAACATTTTATCACAATATCAGTCAGGACATTTTATTACATTATTGATCAAGTTATTACATTATTGGATTTTATTACATTTTCGATCAAGTTCAGTGCAAATTTTATTACATTATCTGGAAATTATTACATTATTGGGTGCTACAAGGATTCTCGGTGAAAGTAGAGTGACACGGGGAGTGATAACAGGTGTTCCTGTGGGTGAAGATTTGGAAAGACTCAAACGTAGTATTTGTGGGGGTGAGGTGAGCAGAATAGAGAGATTGCCGAAAACAATTAATGGCAAAAGAATTGATAGCTTGTATGTGCTTCTGGAGTTTCAGGAGTCTGTAATTCCTGAAAAAGTTAAAATCGGATATATGAGCTTTCCAGATAGGCCTATATCTCTCCTCCACTTCACTGTTACAAATGCCAGTGATATGGCATAAAGAAGCAGTTTGCAAAGGAAAGCAGGGCTGTCCCAAATGTGGAGGGGTGCAGAGTTGAAGATTGCAAATATAATGTGCAGGATTTTTTTTTTCAATTGTGGTGGACAACATAGGGTAACATATGGTGGTTGTGATGTCAGAAAGAGGGCTGTGGAAGTTGGGCAAGTGAAAGCTGTTAGCAACACAAGCTTTGCAGAAGCAGTGAAGAGGGCACAAGGACAAAGGAGAAGGGATGAAATGGACAAAGTTAATCAACCTTTGAGATCAGAAGTTGGTCAAACAGAGAAAACTAACACAGCACTGACAGTGAATAAACTGATTCTATTCATTGCCTATGTTATCAACTGTTCCGATCAAGTCAAACACAAAACAGAGAAATTTAAAATAATTGTGAGGGGAGCTGAGAAGTTTTTGGGTATAAAAGATGTATCCTGGGAGCATATTAATAAAAGACTTGAAGCAGATGGAAAGGCAGGAGGACCAGGTGATAGGACAATCTGATTATTTTGCAATGAAATGCAATAAGTTTGATAATAAATGGCCAACAGTTTAAATGATTCATTAAAGATCTTAAAAAGAAACCAGAAATCATATGTGTTCAGGAAACCTGGCTTAAACCAGAATTAGAATTTGTTATCAATAGGGATGGGTATTGTTAGGATTTTATCGATACTACTACTCTTATCGGTACTGCTTGTCGGTTCGGTACTTTAACGATACTCTTATCGGTTCTTCTTGATTATTATGCAAGAAAAAAGACAATTAACAGAATCGACATTGCTTTATTATTCTATTATATAACTTTATATAAATATAAACAAATATTATTTATTCAGCAGCAACAGCAGCAGCAATGTTTTAAATGCATCTGAATTATAGACTTTATAATCAACATTCAACAACAACAAATAAGATAAAAAATAAAAGTAGATAAAGATAAAGAAAAAAAATATATTAAAAATAAATTTTTACAGCAAAAGGCTAACGGAAGTTCAAACAAACAAGAACCTAGAACATTATCCTAACAGTTCTTCTGCAGAAATATCAACATATCTGCCTTCTCCGGCAGGAGTCGTGATCTCTCCTGACTTATAGTGTCCCCGGCTATTAGCCTAGCTAACTACGTATCTATGGCTTATATATTTGTAGCTAAACAATAAGCTAAGCAATTATATTTTATTTATTGGCCTATTCGTAATAATTCGTTATTAGCCTAGCTAACTCCGTATCTATGGCTCATACGGCTTACCTGCAGTGGACGTGGATGGAACACTACGAGCAAAGCAGTGGAAAACGCCGCATTTCTGCAGATTAATACCATGTTTCGACAAAAGATGTTTCGACAGATTGCTTGTATTGCCTCCCTTACTGGCAAATGATTTGTTGCACTTGTGGCAACGAGCGTTGTTGTCATCGACTTTTGAAAAATATACCCAAACTTTTGAACGTTTAGTTCTCTCCGCCATGACGAGCCCTTGAGCAGAGCTGTCTGTGCGTGTGTGAGCGAGTGTGTGGAGCACAGCACAGCCCCGCCCCTCGCGCAGTAAGAGAGCGAGACAGAGAGATGGAGAAAACGGCAAACAAGATTATGTTCGCGACGTTTAAATTCTTCGAAAAACACAATTGCCACAATATAAATCTCACTCCATGATTTCTCGAGTACCTACCGACTACCGATAGCAGAACCGAAAACGTCGGATCTTAAAAATGCTCCGGTTTTTACTAATTTAGAACCGGTTCCCGTTTAGAACCGGGTTTCGGGGGGCATCCCTAGTTATCAAAGGATATGATAGTTTCCGCAGTGATAGAGGGGAGGGCAATGGAGGAGGGTGTATTATATTTTTGAAGCAAGGGATGCAGTATAGAGTTTTGGGGAAAGGAACAGAGTTGGAATATTTGGTAATTGAAGTTTGGACAAGAGGGAAATGTTAAAGTTGTTAACTTTTACAGTCCATGTAAGAAGCTTTCGATAAAATTAATGGATGCGCTCACTGTACATTTAGGAGGGAAAATTATATGTTGTAGTGATTTTAATGCCCATAGCATGTTATGGGGTAATGGTAACGAAGACAATGGAATGGTGATTGAAGAATTAATGGAGAATAAAAAATCTTATGTGTCTAAATGATGGAAGTGGTACAAGAAGTAATATCAGAACAGGCATAGAATTGGCATTAGATCTTACACTAGTGTCAGATTCATTGACAGGTGTTTGCTCGTGAGAAGTATGTTTTTCTCTTTTTCCTTTATAGAAAAAACATTCAAAATACAACACAAATATACCAGACCAATACGGTGTCACAGTCCGGCCGAACTAGCCTGCTACATGGCGTGCATGTGCTGCTCCGTGCACCCCAGGCCAGGTTTTCCCTTCTGCCCTGTCTCCTGGTTGATGGACATGTGAGACAGCCAACAAACCGCTCCTGCTCTACCAAACCTGCTGCCACTTTCCTCGTCAGCCATGGCTTTTTAAGCCATGCTGCAAGGAGCTACACTCCTTGCTAGATTGTTGCGTCGTTCGGAGGGAGATCTTCCTCATGCTTACTACTTTTGGACTCCTGATTTTTGACCCATGCCTGTCTCTGTGTAACCCCCATGATTTTAGCTGCCCTAGAAAGAGTTAATGCATGTCCCTGCATGTTCCAGCAGTCCCATGTAGAGGGCGCTAGCAGCCTGTCCAAATGGAAAATTACCAGGCCTTGTCAGATCAGAACGAGAGTTGAAACAGATTAACTGCAGACTTTTCTTGAGCTGCAGACGAATGAACAAAAGCCCAACTCGTAGAAGCTGGAACAGAGATACAACATTTATGCCTTTGTTACCCTTACTCATTTAAGCTTACCAGTTTAAGTTAATTAATGCCGTTTGGATTGGAGAGGATTGCTTGCTTGGAGACCTGTTTTCTTTCTTTGCCCGGATTTCCGGTGAGTTTCTACAGTAGCTAACCATGTGCTAGTTTAGCCATGTTGTTTGTCTTTTTCTATCCATGCACTGTAGTAGCATAGTAGTTGTCTTATAATATGTAGGCCTGTTAGGCCTAGAACTGAAGAGAACCGAGAACATTTCATCACAAAAACCAATCGGAGGATTTTCAGATAGCCTATATCCTATAGCTTAATATGAATGTGAAATGTGATATGATTCTGCTGTGATTTGTACTTGTTAGCTGCAAGGACCTTCACTAGCTTCGTTTTGTTTCCTAATTCTGTTATTTGGGAATGTGAAAGATTGATTCAAATATTCCAGATCTGGTGCTTTAGAGAGTAGAGACTTATTATTTTCTACCCTGCGGTATGCAGGTTGGTGTTCTTGTGTACTGGATTCCTTCCCCGAGAGAAGGGAGCAGCGAGCCCTGTGACCCACGAGGCGTGGACAGCATGTGGAAGAGTGGCGACTTGCTTCTCCATTGAGGACGACCAGGAGAGACAGATAAGACCGTTTTGGAGATCTCGTTATTTTTTGAATGAACACTACACACACACACACACACACACACACACACACACACACACACACACACACACACACACACTACCCGGGTATTTTCAGACTTTTATCTATTCATATTTTCCCTTTTTGACCAGAGCTCTGAGTCCACACACTGAAAAGACATTACAGACAGACCAAAGGGGTTTGACCCTTATTCTTTCTTATTTTTCTTATCGACCATTCAAAGTGCACTTGTGTTGATATTACTATGTTTAATAAATGCCAGCCATGTTTCTCTTTTATAATACTGTTGTCTGAATAATATTCTTTTCCAATTCCTCCTTAGCCCAACCTATTTTAGATTATTTAGCCCAGTTGCTTTATAACCCATTTCCAGAGTCTTACATAAGTGGCGAGCCAGCCAAGGAGGATTTGTGCAAAAAATATTATTATTATTATTTTGCCGGCCTGATTGGATATTTCAATTTTTAAAATTTTCTTTCTACGTTGACCAGTGAAGCCATACCATCATGAATATTGAACAACAGTACGGAGTAGATGCAAAGAAATCTGTGTTTGTACTGGGTATAAAAGAAGCAGACACAGATGGAACAAATCATTCGATTTGGTAGCATAATTGGAGCTGTAGCTAAAGTGGTAAGAGTGAGGGAAATAGGACAAGAGGGTGATAGCAAAGTTATTCTTGCGTTTCAGTCTGAAGAAACTGTCACTAGCTTAGGCCCTAACTTCCCCAGAGATTTACCCAGTGTGGTAGACCCAGAAGTGATGTGGCGCATAGATCGCATAGATAAAATAGCTCAGGCCACTAGCAGTACTCCTGTTACACTCAAGGCGAAACTCCTTGACCTTAGTGACAGTTCTGACTCTGGTGACACAGATGACACAAACTCTGACGATAGCAGAGCCCCCCTAATCCAGAACCCACCCAGAAAACTAGTTAAGGCTGGGCCTATCCCCTCTTCCATTACCCCCAAAATCCAGAAAGTGACAAAACCAAAGAAGCTAGCTCCAACACATGCTCCCAGAGCACTGAGTGCTGACATTCTGAACCCATCTGATATCCAACGCATAGTTGTTGAGCATGTAATCAAGAACGATGGGTCTCTCGTCCCACGCCAGAGGTCCAAATGGTTACGGTCCTTCTCAGGAAGGGTGCCTAAACCCCCTGGTGAAGCAGACCACGAGACATGGTGCCTTCATGTGGAGCTCATGTTCCAAGAAGACCTTCCTCTTGACACACAACGCCGGAAGATACTGGAAAGTCTGTTGCCACCTGCCTCAGACATTGTGAAACAGCTTGGCTCATACTCATCCTCACGGGAATATGTCAAAGTACTGGACTCAGCCTACGGACTGGTTGAAGATGGTGAGGAGATCTTTGCCAGGTTCCTCAGTACTCATCAGGACCCAGGTGAAAAAGCCTCAAGAGTTTCTACGGAGACTCCAAGTACTCCTCAGCATGGCTATGCAGAGAAATGGAGTAAAGAGAGCTGATGCTGATAAGCAGCTGCTGAAGTAGTTCCGGCGTGGATGTTGGGACCATTCCCTCATCCTAACCTTACAGCTAGAGCTCAAAGCCGATACCCCCCCCCCCCCCCGACTTCTCTGAGTTACTACTGCTTCTGAGAACAGAGGAAGATAGGAAAGCTGTCAAGATGGAACGCATGCAGCGTCACTTTGGGAGCTCTAAAGTCAAATCCACTCTACACATGCAGTCTGTGTCAGAGATATCTCCCTGCGGTGATCAGAATGCAGGTGTTCTCCAAACTTACATCGCAGAGACAGAGAACCTAAGGAAACAAGTTGCTGACTTACAGATGCAACTCAGTAAAAAGAAATCACAGAGGAAACAGAAACAGCGCAAACGGGATGAGCACCAAGAGAGGCCCGAAGCCAGGGCCCAAGCCGAACTTCAAGTTCATCACCAGACTGCTTCAAAGCCTGAGCCAAAAGCATGGTTGTTTTAAATGTGGTGACAACGGCCACATCGCCAGACAATGTGAGAATCCCCCAAACAAAGTGCTGGTAGACCAAAAATACAAAGAGTTGAAGGTGAAGCAAGATGAGTGGAAGACAAAGAACAGTCATCAGTTAAACTGGACCGGGTTCCAGTAGAGGGACAGATTGGAGCCCATTTTACTCAACAGAAGCCCACACCAAATCGAAGGCAGAAGGCCAACTGTGACAGCCATACGCAAATCCGGTCACCTGAAGATGTCCTGGGCAGATTGATAGGTCCCCGCTGCACTGCAACTGTAAGCGTTGCAGGAGCTCCATGTACTTGTCTCCTTGACTCAGGTTCACAAGTTACCACAGTGTCGAAGTCCTTCCATGACAACTACCTTACATCACAGCCGATCCTGCCTCTCAATGACATACTCGAAGTGGAGGGGGCTGGTGGTCAAGCCGTGCCTAACCTTGGCTACATCGAGGTCCGCCTCCTTTTCCCTGAAGATATCGCAGGAAAGTCTGAGGAAATAAACACTCTAGCACTCGTTGTGCCTGACTATAGAACCAACACAGATGTCCCTGTGCTGATAGGCACCAACGCGTTGGTCCTGTACAGGAGATGTGAAGTTCACAAAGAGAAATACCCTCACTTCAAGATAGAAGGAGCTTACTCTGCTCTAGTGAAAAATCTGTAACAACAGATTCAAAATCTATCAACAGAACGGAAAAGTTGGAAAAGTGAAGCTACAGAGCAACAAATGTGTTGTTGTCCCAGCTGGAGAGAAAGTGGTTTTAACCGGGTACGCAAGAAATGCCCCCCCCAAACCTGAGACGTGTGATGCATCCCAATCTGCTACAACAGATGCAGTAGGTGGCACCATTTGCTCACCTGACTCCAAAAACCTAGTCACCTTCGACTTCACAGATTCCCCTCTTTCTGAGGAGTGGAGAGAGAGGATTACCAGGAAGTTGAACTCAGTGTCTGAAGTCTTTGCCCTCTCTGACCTTGACTGTGGTCACATCACATCAGTCAAGCATCGCATCCGTCTGTCAGACCCCACTTCATTTAAACAGAGGCCAAGGCCTATCCACCCGTCTGACTATGAGGCTGTGAGGCTTCATCTCAAAGAGCTTCAAGATGCAAATATCATCCGTGAATCCTCAAGTCCCTTTGCGTCTCCCATTGTAGTCGTAAAAAAGAAGAGTGAAGCAATCAGGCTATGCATAGATTACAGAAAGTTAAGCAATCAGACAATCAAAGATGCATACGCCTTGCCAAATATTGAGGAAACCTTCACTGCATTGACAGGCTCCAAATGGTTCTCTGTCATGGATCTGAAATCTGGATACTATCATGTAGAGATGGAAGAAGAGGATAAGCATAAAACTGCTTTCGTGACGCCGATGGGATTCTGAGAATTCAACCTAATGCCCTTCGGAGTGACAAACGCGCTTAGCACCTTCCAGAGGGTGATGGAGAAATGTATGGGAAGTATGAACCTCAAGGAGGTTTTGGTCTTCCTTGATGACCTCATAGTTTTTTCCAGTACTTTGGAGGAACATGAAGAGCGTCTGATGCAAGTACTCGACAAGATGAAGGAGTTTGGGTTAAAACTGTCCCCCGAGAAATATCAGTTCTTCAGAACCTCTGTTAAGTCATTAGGCCATGTCGTATCAGAAAACGGAGTTGAAACAGACCCTGGTAAGATTTCTGCCATGACTACCTGGTCGCGCCCTACGAACATCAAGGAGCTCAAATCGTTCCTTGGGTTCGCAGGCTATTACCGGAGGTTTATAAAGGACTACTCCAAAATAGCACGACTCCTCAACGACTTGACCGCTGGCTACATTCCACCGAAGAGAAGGTCAAGCTCACAAAGGGGCAACCCTTTAAGAGGCCTGAGCGCAGACCTGAGGAAGCCTTTTGATGACAAGTAGACCCCAATGTGTGAAGGAGCATTTCAGTCGCTCATTCACAAGCTCACCACTGCCCCAATCCCTGGTTTTGCAAACCCGAAACAGCCGTACATATTGCACACTGATGCAAGCCTCCATGGACTTGGGGCAGCCCTGTATCAGGAACAGGAAGGTAAACTGCAAGTTATCGCATATGCCAGCAGAGGACTTTCAAGCTGTGAACGATGATACCCCACACACAAACTTGAGTTCCTAGCTCTTAACTGGGCTGTCACTGACAAGTTTTTTGACTACCTCTACGGAGCTAAATTCACAATAGTGACAGACAACAACCCACTAACTTATTCTCTGATGTCTGCTAAACTAGATGCAGCAGGACATCGTTGGTTAGCGGCTCTTTCCAGTTTTGACTTCAGCATCCAGTACAGAGCTGGGAAGAACAACCAAGATGCAGATGGTCTTTCAAGGCATCCTCATCCTGAAGACCACACTGACTTCAGTTCCAGGGATGAGGATGACCGTATCGAGCAGTTTATCTCTCGGTTTCTTCAGCAATGGAAAGAGCCTGATTTCCCGGAGGAGGCTGTTAAAGCTGTGTGCCAGAGACACCAAGTCACACAAGCTTCAGACATAGAGCTTGGGAACGATGACTTGCCCATCGCAGTAGAATGTCTTGCCATCCATGCCAATGCAGTTCCTGAAGATTTTTGTCAACCCGATCTCCCTGGATCATGTACCCTTCCTTGTATGTCATAGCAAGACTGGGCCCTTGAGCAGAGAAAAGACCCCATCATGGGTAGGGTTATAAACATCCTGAACACTGGAAGACATCTGTCTTACGGACTTAGGCAGCGTGAAGACCAAGAGGTCCAGTTAATGCTCAAGAGTAAGAGAACAGCTGGTCTTGAACGATGAAGTTCTCTACAGGAAGCGTGTCAGCATGGGAGAACCTTCCTACCAGCTTGTTCTACCCAGAAGTCACAGAGCAGCAGCACTTGATGGTCTCCATGATAATGTTGAACACATTGGTGTCGACCGGACCTTAGATCTGGTTTGCACACAGTTCTATTGGCCTCGTATGGCCATGGATGTGAGCGAGAAGATCCGTACCTGTGAGAGATGCACCCGAAGGAAAGCTCGAGCAGAACGAAGTGCTCCACTTGTAAACATCAACACAAGCCGCCCCTTGGAACTAGTCTGTATGGACTACCGTTCCTTGGAACCAGATGGAAGGGGGACTAAAAACATCTTGGCCATCACAGCCCATTTTACCAAATATGCGGTAGCGGTTCCCACAGCAGACCAGAAGGCGAAGACAGTGGCAAAAGCCCTGTGGAACAACGTCTTTGTTCACTATGGACTTCCAGAGCGCTTGCACAGCGATCACGGACGTGACTTTGAGTCCACTCTAATCAAAGAACTGTGCTCCCTGCTCGGAATCAAAAAGACAAGAACAACTCCTTATCATCCACCCGGGAATCCTGTGGAGAGATTTAACAGGACCCTTCTGGAGATGTTAGGAACACTCGAAGAGGAAGACAAGGTGAAGTGGAGAGATTTTGTGCAGCCATTGGTTCACGCATATAATTGCACCAAAAACGACACAACTGGATACTCTCCATACCAGTTGATGTTCATGAGACAACCAAGCCTGCCACTCGATCTCATCTTCGTGTTGAACCCTGAGGGAAACAGCAAAGTGTCTCACTCCGACTTTGTGAAAAAAACTCAGGGAAATGCTGCAAGAAAGCTACAAGCTTGCTACAGAATGTAGCGCCAAGAATGCTCAGCAGAATAAAGTGAGGTATGACAACAAAGTCAGAGAATCAGCCTTGGAGACTGGAGACCGTGTCCTAGTGAGGAACGTCGGGATCCACGGGAAGCATAAGATTGTTGACCGCTGGAGTCAAACCATCTACACAGTTGTAAAGTGGATCAAGAACTCCCCGGTTTACGTTGTCTTGCCAGAGAACTCAGAAGGGCCTGAATGGGTGTTGCATCGAGACTTGCTCTTGCCTTGTGGGTTCCTGCCGTCCACTGCTGAAGAAGTGGAACTCCATCAGCGGAAGCCCTGCAAAGATATCCCTCAGCACGAGCCAACTGTCGAAGTAGATTATGGTCCTCCTGACCATGAGCAGATGCTCAAGAATGAAGATGATGCTGACTATTACTTTCCCCAATCCCAGGCTTTGCGGGATGCAGTCATTATTGAGATAGAGCATGGTCAGACACATGAAGAGGAGCAAGAGAAGTTCAGCTCAGGAAGACGATCCACTGACCCAGAAGAGCAAGGAGAGGAGGAAGTCCAATGGGAGGTTGGACTTAGCCAAGAGAGCGAAGAAGCTGAACCAAGACAGGAAGTGTGCTCACTTAATCCCGATGCTCCGACATTCCAATCTCGAGACGTTCAGATGGATGGTATCCTGGAAAGAAACCAAGTACAGTACTTACCTGTGGATCAGGTTGTAGGAGTTGAAGCTGAGGATATCCGAAGCGAGACACAGGACACAAGCCAGGATGATCAGTCTGTAGAGGAAAACACAAAGGAACAGGAATCGGAAACAACAGAGGAATCAGAGGACGACAAAATGCTTCATCCCAGAGAAGGTGATGACCCTGCCCAAGATGAAGAGATAGAGCTGAGGAGGTCCTCCAGACAGAGAACAGCCCCTAAAAAATGGACTTACCCTACTCTAGGGAACCCCCTAGTCTTAGTCATGCAGTTCTTCTTATAAGGCTTAGACCAAGCATTCTCCCAAGCCCTTGACTTTGATACTACTTCTGATATGTCAGTTAAAACCTATGTCCTCAGATATAGTTTAGCTTGTAGTTTACCGTATGCAAGGATGCATAATGATTCAGGAGGGGAGGATGTAGAAAGAGTTAATGCATGTCCCTGCATGTTCCAGCAGTCCCATGTAGAGGGCGCTAGCAGCCTGTCCAAATGGAAAATTACCAGGTCTTGTCAGATCAGAACGAGAGTTGAAACAGATTAACTGCAGACTTTTCTTGAGCTGCAGACGAATGAACAAAAGCCCAACTCGTAGAAGCTGGAACAGAGATACAACATTTATGCCTTTGTTACCCTTACTCATTTAAGTTTACCAGTTTAAGTTAATTAATGCCGTTTGGATTGGAGAGGATTGCTTGCTTGGAGACCTGTTTTCTTTCTTTGCCCGGATTCTCCGGTGAGTTTCTACAGTAGCTAACCATGTGCTAGTTTAGCCATGTTGTTTGTCTTTTTCTATCCATGCACTGTAGTAGCATAGTAGTTGTCTTATAATATGTAGGCCTGTTAGGCCTAGAACTGAAGAGAACCGAGAACATTTCATCACAAAAACCAATCGGAGGATTTTCAGATAGCCTATATCCTATAGCTTAATATGAATGTGAAATGTGATATGATTCTGCTGTGATTTGTACTTGTTAGCTGCAAGGACCTTCACTAGCTTCGTTTTGTTTCCTAATTCTGTTATTTGGGAATGTGAAAGATTGATTCAAATATTCCAGATCTGGTGCTTTAGAGAGTAGAGACTTATTATTTTCTACCCTGCGGTATGCAGGTTGGTTTTCTTGTGTACTGGATTCCTTCCCCAAGAGAAAGGAGCAGCGAGCCCTGTGACCCACGAGGCGTGTACAGCACTTGGAAGAGTGGCGTCTTGCTTCTTCATTGAGGACGACCAGGAGAGACAGATAAGACCGTTTTGGAGATCTCTTTATTTTTTTGAATGAACACTACACACACACACACACACACACACACACACACACACACACACACACACACACACACACACTACCCGGGTATTTTCAGACTTTTATCTATTCATATTTTCCCTTTTTGACCAGAGCTCTGAGTCCACACACTGAAAAGACATTACAGACAGACCAAAGGGGTTTGACCCTTATTCTTTCTTATTTTTCTTATTGACCATTCAAAGTGCACTTGTGTTGATATTACTATGTTTAATAAATGCCGGCCATGTTTCTCTTTTATAATACTGTTGTCTGAATAATATTCTTTTCCAATTCCTTTAGCCCAACCTATTTTAGATTATTTAGCCCAGTTGTTTTATAACCCGTTTCCAGAGTCTTACATCTGGATTGTGTTTTCGCCTATTGTCTTGGACACTTTGCTCTGCTTTGTCTTTTGTTGCCAATCTCTGCCTGTTTAGCCACGTGAGTCTGCCTGATCCCTGCCGGTACCTTTGCTGTGTTTCCATGCTCACCTGTGTACCGAACTCTGCCAGTTTTTGACCTTTTGGAAATCTGCCTGATCCCTGCCTGTACCTTTTCTGTGTTTCCTTGCTCACCCGTGTACCGAACTCTGCCTGTTTTTTGACCTTTTGGATATCTGCCTGATCCCTGCCTGTACCATTGCTAGGATTTTTGATATTTTTGAGTTTGTCTTTTTACTACCTCATTGGTTCCTTAATTCCATGTTTGGCTTCTAAGTTATCTGCTCTCCTGATTTAAAAACACCTAAACCTATCTTCTGTCCCTGAGTCTGCTTTTGGGTCCGCAGTCTTTACCCGGCCGCACCGGCCCTGAAATAAGGAAATAAAACATTTCACAAACCCATCGAACCCTACAGAATCAAAGAGGACAAGAATCAAAAATTTCAACACAGGTAGACAAAACAGAAAACAGTGAGATAGCCTTCAGGCCTTGGCTTGGCTTCCAGCCTACAGACCCCCCCACCAAATCAAACAAAAAATACACATACACCACACACAGTATACATCACCCTCCCTCCTTCCCCAATCACAACAAAAGTGCTCCCCTCCACAAATCCACCAAAAAACTCTTCTCTAACATAACCATACAACATATTAACGTATCTTTCCGTTATACTCCTAAAAATATTGTACACCTCAGCTTTCCTCTTTTCGTAATGGTCTATATTCCTCCTTAGCTTGACAGCAAACCTTGCATGGCTTAAAATACAGTTTGATAAATTAACATTACACCCGTTAACTTTGCCAGTCACCCCAAACAACCACAATTCTCTCCATTTCATTCTGTCAACAAACCCACCTCTCCAACATCTACTTATTAATTCCTTCATTTTCAACATGTATCCCTCCAGCTCACAACATTCAACAAGCATAAATGTTTCCACTCCCACACCACATACATTACATTCTTTCTTCACATTCACATCAAACTTACTGATTATTAGATTATTGAATACCCTATCATGCCTTAATAAAAAGTAAACATTTTCACATTCAATACTGTTCCACTTCACTATCAGATTTCTCCGTATCCTGCCTACATCCATCTCATTCATAACCCTCTCCCACACTTTCTCCACAGCCGGTCGTCTTCCGACAAGGAATACAGCAGACCCAATAGGGGACACCCTTGCCTGACTGACCTCTCTATCTTAAATGTGTCTGTGACTATCCCATTGATTTTAATACAACTAACTGCCCTATCATACATTCTTCTGATCCAGCCTATCAGCCTATGCCCAAAACCAAATTTCTCTAAGACCTTGTATAAATATCCGTTATCTACCCTATCAATGCTTTATTCAAATCTAAACTAATAACTATCCCTCCTTTGTCTCCCTTCATAAAGTCAGTAGTGTCTCTGCTACTTATTGTGTCTGTTATGTCCCTACCTGGTATACTGTAAGCCTGTGTGTTTCCCACCACCGTTCCTATAACTATTTTGATTCTGTTGGCTAACGCTCTTGCTAATATTTTATAGTCATCATTTAACATGCTAAGTGGCCTATAGATTTCTAATCTATTCCTACTCCCTTTCTTGTAAATGATGCTGACTAACTCTGTTGACATACTACCTGACATCTCGTTCTTTTCTTCTATCCACCTAATTAATCTATGTAACACTGGCACTAATTCCTCTCTAAACTCTATGTATAATTCATCAGTTAAACCATCTATCCCTGGACCCTTGTTCCTACCAAACCCTGCTATTACTGCGTCTATTCCTCCCGTCCCTATGTCTCCGTCACACATCTCTATCGTTATCACTTACTCTGGCCTTCACCTTATCTAACACTTGTCCTATGCCGTCTTCATCAATCTGTTCTTTCCTAAATAAATCCCTATAATAATCTGAGAAGTAATTAGAGGAACGACTGTAGGAAGTGACCACTATCCTATAGTGATTGAATTAGGGTTAGGTTTGGAAGAACACAATACTGATGGGTTACCGAAATGGTCTTTCATTGGTGCAGATTGGGAGAAATTTACGTATATCAGTGAACAAGAAATGCAAACAATCGATATTAATGAAGATATTGATAGTTCAAATGTTTTTGTTTGTAAAGATATTCTAGAGGCTGGAAAGAAGTTCATTCAGATGAAGGGAGGTAAGCACAAAAAGAAGATTGTACCATGGTGGACAAATGAATGTGATAAAGCAATTAAGTCTAGAAAGAAAGCTTTTAAAATATTGAAAGGAATCAGTTTTCAGAATCTTACTGAATATACAAGGATGCAAGCAAATGTAAGAAGAATCATAAAAAATGCAAAGAAGGAATTTTGGAGGTCATTTTGTAACTCAGTGGGGAAGGAAACAGAAATTGATAAAATGTGGAGAATGATAAAAAGAATGAATGGGATTAAAAGAGAATATGGGTATCCAGTATTAAATGATGGTGAGGTAACAGCAGTGAGAGATGAAGAGAATGCCGAGATGTTGGCTAAAACTTGTTAAAATTCACAGTTCTAACAATATTAGTGAAGAAGGGAAAAGAGGAAGGGAAAATACAATAGCAGAGAATGAAGAGCTATTACAGCAAGAAGAAGACTCCAATGACCTATTAAACAAGCCATTTACAAAGACAGAACTGGACTGCTCTCTAAAGAAAACCAAGATGTCAGCACCAGGAAAAGATCAGATCTGTTACGATAAACCATCTTAGTGAACCATTGAAGGAATTTTATTGGAATTATATAATAAAGTTTGGGAGTGTGGGAAATTGCCACAAAGCTGGTAGAAGGCTGTTGTAATTCCAATACGTAAACAAGGAAAGGATTGTACAAACCCAGAGAATTATAGACCAATTGCTTTAACATAAAAAATAATGGAGAAAATGATAAATGAAAGATGAATAATAATAATAATAAATCAAACTTATATAGCACTTTCCTAACACTCAAAAGTCGCTTTACAATAAATGGTGGTGAAACAAGATTACAGATAAACATAACACAGACATACAGGGGTGGATGGGAAGGGACAACGTTAACATCTTACATAGAAAATAAAGGTTATATTTCTAAATACCAGAGTAGCTTCAGGAGAGGAAGAAATACCATGGATCCAACTGCATGTTTAGAACATGGACAAGCACTGTTCTGGGGCGGTACTTTGTGAAAGGTCAATACACCACAGTACTATAGTATTATCGTCAAGTTTATAAATTGCATTTCACACAGCTGTCTCAAACCTTTATATTAAAAGGAAAATAGGAAGGAAAGATCAATTAACCAATGGCACCCCTATGGTCAGAAGACAGAGCGTAGTTTGCTGGCAATGAATTGCAGGTTATGTTAATCCTGAAGAGCCTTTGAATTGAACACCTCAAAGTCAAAGGTCCTGGACATTTGGGGACAGTTTGGATATGTTATAAATTTGCAAGGTGCCATTCCAGAGGCAATATTTCTACTATGATCCATTATAATAATAATAATAAAAAAAAGATTATGAAAGATGTATGGTCAAGCCATGATCAGTTCCATTATAAGAGCTGATGAGATTCTTAAAACCCAAAAGGGACAATCAAACCTTTCTTGAGTTTTATACATGAAGGTTTTGCTATCCTTCAACTGATACAGAGCTCGAAGAAAAATCAGATCCAGCCCTTAATAACCTAGCTCCTTCGTATCTTTCTGAACTCTTTCGTATCCACATGCCCTCCCGCACTCCCAGATCCTCCTCTGCTCTCCAACTCACTACACCATCGGCCCGCTTGACTACCATGGGGACTAGAGCCTTCAGTCATTCTGGCCCCTACCTATGGAACTCTCTCCCACAAGACATTCACAACGTTGACTCTCTTTCAACCTTCAAATCCCATCTCAAAACGTACCTTTTCAAACTGGCATATTCAGTCTGATCCACGCTTCATTGAGTTTTGTGCACATGATGATTTTATACTTATCTGTTGTGTTAACTTTTTATTGTCTACCCTGCTTTGTTTGATTTTATGCTCTCTGATACAGTGCTGCTTGTGTCTTTTACTGTGTTCTGTAAGGTGTCATTGAGTGCTCTGAAAGGCACCCACACATAAAATGTATTAATATTATTATCATTAATAATATTAATAATAATGATAATATTCTGTTGACAAAGCCGTTGGAAAAATAATTAGCAAACAGCATTTAATAGATTCTTATCCTTCCTTAGATTTCTCAGCCACTTTTGCCAGTGCTGCCCGATCACTCACACACACACACACACACACACACACACACACAGACGGCTGGTTACAGTCTTTATCAACTCAATGGTTAGATTCAGAACGTGAGTCCTCAGAGGATGATTTTAAGCATTAAGAAATGAGGTAGACTTAAATCACATAGATACAACCACTCTCATGTCTGGGATTTTTGAATAACATTTTATTTCCAGTATGCATTTTTACATCAATTCAAAAACAAACATTTTTGAGGTGCATAGTAATGAAGGAGCATGAGCATCATGTTTATGAGCAACATGGTTACAAACACTGAGACAGAGCTGAACATTTACTAGAGTCAATGACTTGATCCAGGAAACTTCATGTTTTCAGTTTTGTGCATGTGTGTGTGTGTGTGTGTGTGTGTGTGTGTGTGTGTGTGTGTGTGTGTGTGTGTGTGTGTGTGTGTGTGTGTTTGCATATGGCGAATGGACTGCACTGGGATCATTGCACAGTTAGCAAGTTGAGTTAATTTGCTATTTTTCCTTCTAAGATTTTCATTAAATAGTGAAAGATTTTTCTATAAAATACAATCACTGTGCAATGTATTTGACCTTAGAAAGTTGAAGATAAGATGGGTTAAGTCTCGTCTAGACTGAATAAGGTTTACACTGGCTGGTTGTGTAAAAAAAACTTGAAAATGTTTGAAATGCAGGATTCCAGTGAGAGTTGGTGGAGAGGTTAGTGCCTCTAATAATTTGAAATATTTTGAAGGCAAGCCAGCTAAGCCTAGGTCAGTGAGATCTCTCACAAACAGTGTTTCAGGCGGCAATTTGCTAGGGTGTGTAGTATTATACTGTCACACAATGTGTTGTGATGCAAAATCACATCATGCTTCATTGAGCTGGAAAAAGGTTTTGTGGTGTCGGGTATGCTGGCATTGGCATAACCATTGACTTACTAACAAAATTCACTATCACAAATTCTGTATCAAAATTTTGTGCATTTTTCATACTTTAGTGCTTCATATACAGGAGCTTATGACTATGGAAGCCTTTTTTTTATTGCCAGCTTTAATTTCAGCTTCACTACTGACAACATCCTGACAATATTGTACAAGCCCATTAAAGTACAGTATGTGTACTTAAAACTGCTCCACGCTTAGCAACATCTTGGTTTAGCTTTAAAAGGAGCAGTTTGTTGAAATAAACCACGAGAATATCAACTTTTTGGGTTTGACTTGTGTGGAATGTTAGAAACAGAGAGCAGACATCAAACTCTTGGCTTGGCAGTAGTAGTTTCAGCCATCAGAACTACAGAGTCATTGAAATAGGCCTAGGAGCTTGTGCCAACAGTTAGACATCAAATACAGTTTAGTCAAATAACGTCACCAGCACAAATATTGTACAGAATATGTAAGTAGTGTGATATTTCACTGCAACATAGGATTGTATAAAATTTGACTTTTATGTTATAGTGGTAGTGTGGTAACAACAGCAGACGTCAAACTCTTGGATTGGCAGTGTGAGTTTCTGCTGCTCTGGCAGTAAGAAAAATACTAACTATGGAATTAAGGGAGTTAAGTTGTAAACTAATCTGCTTATTGTTAGGATCATCTTATTTCAGCACTGTTGCTATCGTTAATCATATATTATTCCCTCCTATGACCAAAAGCCAGACACAATTTGAAAGAAGTAGCAGACATTCTTACATGAATTGTTTTTGTTACAATGTGTCTGAGGTAAAAGTCCATACTGGCCATACCCACTCGAGGAATTTGTCATTGACTACAAGGAATAATTGTATTATTTTAAGGACCAAAGCACTTTTTGTAATTACTTTCTAATTACTAGAAATAGGCTCGGTAAAATTATCTATTCATAGTAATAAACAACTTAAACTCCATAATATAACACTTTTAATCTTGCGAGTTACTACTTATCACTGTACACATTATGAATAATTATAACTCTGCTGTATAATAATTATAACACTTTTAATTGCTATAGATAAAATTGCTGGCCTTAGCCTTAGTTAGGTGGCTTTTTCAATGGCTTTTAATGAATATCTTGTAATGTTTAGTAAAATAGTTGATGATGGGATCAACACAAAACACAATGTCCCCAAGAGATCAGCAGATTTATCTGAATTTTTTCCTAATATCTTCCAAATATTGCTAGGATTATTCTAAGGGCTGATTTAGAGGGATTACACATTTTTACCTTAATATGTCGTATGAGCTCAGTGGTGAACGGGCTAATTAGTTTAGTTTAAATGATTCAAAATTAACTAAAATTATCAGCAGAATGTGAAGAAATAGCAGTTGACGTCATGTCAAAGACGTCTATGTGTTGTTTTGCAGAGATATCTACTGAAGTTGGCATGCTAACCAGCTAGCGCCGTCCCGTCCAGTAATACCACTTTGTACCTCAACAGGCGATAGCGAGTCACTGTATCATCCAGTGTGCCCTCAGTCCAACATGAGAGGAGGAGGAAGTAATGCTGCTCAGAGGATACTGCCCCCCCGGATAGACCATCTAGGACAGGTAGCCAATGAATGGAACAGTAAACGCAATGCTGGTTTAAGCTCTTGGCAAGCGACCATTATTACCACCACAAACACCATCTACTCTCGGTAATAAACAATGTTCAGTGGCAAAGGGGAAAAAGTGATATAAATAGAAACAAAACAAGAAGTAACATTGGCATTGCTCTCCACTGCTAGACACAGCTCTTGTTAAGTAATGGGATGAAGTTTGATGCTGCACTCATATCGTTTAAACAGCGTAGAACGCAGAAACATTACGATTAGTGTGATGTCATCTTGGGCGTAAGCTTGATTAGTAAGATTGAGATCGATTAGTATGATCTATTAGTAAGATTGTTAGTAAGATCGAGTAATGCTGGCTGTAACGTACCAGATCACATGAAGGAGAAAAAACTTGACAACGCCATAGCAGATTCGCTGTAAAATGTAAGTTTTATGCTATATTCCGTGAGTAATCATTCTGAGAGTGATGGTGGTGTTGGGGTGATGCGTTTGTGTGGGGGAGGGGGGGATACTTTCGGGAGATACTATGCATTTGACCCCAACTTTCTGGTAATAGTATGCTTTCCCCCTCTTTGTTTGGAGTATGAATTCGACAGTTGGCCATTTCTTACACATACGTGGCCCCTTTCAATTTTAGTTTAATGTGTAAACACATGGATGTATAATATTTGTATGTTTGTTAAAACAGAGATCAGTGGGTTTCTAAGAAACTCTTATTGTAATATTTCATGATAATTTAGGAAGGTCCCTAAAATACCTTTTTAAAAATGTACTGAACATAAATCCTGATCATTTTTATACATTTAAGTATGATAATAGCTTTTTTTAAAATCATAAATTTACAACCCTAGAATGGAAAGAAGGTTCCCAAAGAAACTAACTTTTTTCATTTTTTTTTAAATTCTGTTTTCTGTCTCAAAAAGCTACATTAAAATAACGAGAGAAGGAACTGACAAGTACTTCAGTATCATATGAAAGTCAGAACTTGCTCTGAAAAATGAAATCAAAATGGCAACAGCAAAAGTATAAGCAGTTTTCTGTTGCTGTTATATTTAAATTTCCCATTCATTTGTTTTGCTTTCCTGTTTAACTTTGTGCTATACAGGCTCCCCAAAAACTTGAAATCTGAATGCATAAGGAAATAATGAAATCAAAACAGCAGTACATTGTTTAATAGAAATTCCACAAATAAAATTGAGGTTAATTTTAGGTTAAAACCGTTTTGGGTTTTTTGTTGTTGTTTTTTTTAAAGGTGAAAAATCATAATCTCTGTCCCTCCAAGATTATCAGTACAAATTTTAGGGTAGAGTAAAAGTGTCGAGGTTTCAAATGTAAAGGTAATTAAAAAAACAAAACAAAAAACAAACAGAGAAAATGTAGTGTTTACTTTCCTCTTATTCTACTTGTAATCATAGTTTTGTTGCCTTAAAATCCACTAAAATGTCAAACAATGTAAGCTTATTGCACGTGCAAATGGGGTATTGTAAGAGGAAAATGCAAGGGGTTTAGTTTTGCGCTTGATGCTGAATGGGTTCGTGATGGGTTCAGATTCAACATTGTCATGAGTTTATCATTTGTTTTCGTGCTGGTTCGGGGCTGGCATCCTCTTTCTGCCGCTAGGGGGAAGCATTATGGCATTCTACCACTGGGTGGCAGTCGTCGCTGTATTACTCTGGTGTATTGCACCACTGCAGGGAACCCCCAGTGTTGCACATGACACTCAGTACCACAGCCGTATCTGCAGAGGGAGTCAACTTATCTCAGGGCTCACGTATCTGACCAAACATTCCTAAGAAGACGTTGGAGCAGGTCAGATTTTACAGGACAAAAGTGTGTGGGCTTTTGCATGTAAAAAGAAAAGATATGACCAAATGCCAGTTTTGGTTAAAAAAAAAACAAAAAGAAAAATAAACATGGCCGTCTTATGTTTTTATGAGGACAGCTGTGTTGAATCTCCATCTAAACAGCACTCACGTCATATCGGATATAGGATTATCATCTGGTACATCATAGACCTCACCAGCAGTGTGCAGCCCATTCAGCTCCCTGCAACATCTGGTCACTAATACAGTTATAATCGGGGTAATAGACTGGCCTTTGTCGGCTGTATCACCTTCAGACTATTAAAGGCTTTTACTTCAGCTGACAGAGCAAAACTCAGAGGGGAAAGAATAAACAAAGCAAGGCAGCGGTGACAAATTTCACCCCCAAGAAATTGAAGAGCAATTAAAAAGCTTGGCAAAATTACAGGGAGAAAAAATAGGGATTTGTGGCAATAAACAGATTTTTCCGCATGAGTTTTAGGTTAAAAATCCTGTCATGTGACCACCTATACGTTATATAAGGGGTAAGATAGCCACACTGACAGACAGAACAACCCAGCAATATTGCTATTTACTTTAGGAAAACCTTTAAGATTTTGTCCTCTTTGCAAAGGGACATGTACTGAACTGGATAAAGAAGCAATTGTGTGCACACACGAGGGTGTGTATATGTTTGTTTGTCTGTGTGTATTTTTGTTTGTGTGTGTGTGTGTACCGCTTTCTCATATTCAGAACATTCATAGGTTTACAATACAAGAATACTGTGACACATTGTAACACCCTACAGTTACAATGTTAGTACTTTGTTACAGTGATTCTAACAAACCACTAGCTTATGTTCTACATACATACATCACAGATTCGTCTGCACATCATTCTTATATAGATACATCAGCCCTGATCCCAGTCATTTGTGGCAATAAAATCCCAGAGCAAATATAGTATCTACCTCAGCTGGGTCTCGACAGCAAGCCACATTTCAACACAGGTGTTATTAACAGGCTCTATGATCCCTTATATTAACATAAAAGAGCTAACAGATTTTTTTTCATACCACTTACTAAAATTTTTGAAAAGTTTTAGTATCTAAGACTCAGTCTGTGGTAAGAAGCATTGCGTTTTTGTAAGTATTAAGAAGTATTGTTTTTGCTGTGTGCATTTGGAACCAAGACCCTTCGATTCAATTGTTTATAAAGCCATGAAATAAAAATAGATATAGAAATGAGACTACAACTGTGGGCCACAAAATCCATGATCTTCATTTAGGACTTCTACCAATCCGCCAGAATGAATGCTTCTAAAGTGTAATAAATTTGATATGTCCAGCACCGGCTTGTGTCTTATGTCTATATACTATGTTACATACAGTATACACATATATACGTCTGCCTTGGGGTTTTGATGCCAGCTCTGAATGGAATCTGCTATACATCCATCCAATGCAGATACATCTATCTAATGTAAATCCATGAATCTAATGTACACATTTAGTCCACTGGAGATACATTAGCATAGTGCAGATACATACATTAGTAGAGTGATCAGTGCATAGGACAGAGTGCCAACACAGCCAGACCACACAGCTATAAAGTGCAATAGGTTATTGCATAATCTAATGATTGTGTTATTGCTTCCACTGAAAGCAAGAGTGAAAATGCACTCTGATGGTATGAGAGCAGCAAACTGACAGACATGAATGCTTTAAAAAAAAAGTTCCTTTCAGATGAAAACGACAACAAAAACAAAACATTTAGGCAGAGACATTGCCTTTGTCAGCATTCAGTCAAAGTTGAAGAAAGATATTGTCTAACAATGTGTAAGTTAACTTTTAGTTTGGTGATAAACCAGATAAAATTACTACAGTATGACTATGAAGCCATTTCTAAGACGTATGGCTGTTTAGCCATTATGTTTTCTTGAAGGTACAGTGCTGTATTGGTAGTAATCAAGTGTACTACGCTTAATGGGCTCTAGTTTCGTTGGGCGCAAGGTGGTTTTTCTCTCGCCTGGGTGCTAATTTCCGGGCTTGGCATAGGGGCGTAGCCAGGACTTCTTTACTGGGGGGGGCCAGCTGGGGCCAGCCATTTAATTAGGGTGGCACTTGTCAAAACTATTGTAAAACTACTTTTGAAGATTATGATAGTCCTTTTAACTTAATAATAATAGGCTAATAATAATAATACATGTATTTCAGCTTCCATTTGACTGTTTCTGTGCAGGCGTTTTTTTTGTTTGTTTGTTTGTTTTTTTGTTTTTTACCACTCGGGACAGGGGAAGGGGGTGGGGGCGGGAGGGCAGCGGGGAGGCCGTGCTCTGACCAATGGGGCCCTGGCCCCCACGTGGCCACGCCCCTGGCTCGCCATGACATCACTTGCGCCGAAATGGTTGTGGGGGCGTAGTAGAGGGTGTGTCAGTGAAAATCAGGTGGCGCAGTGCTAGTTTGGTGTCAAGATCAAATATCACGCCTGCGTCTCCACCTGGCCAGGCCACGTCTTAGCGCAGACGCAGGCGTTGTGTGGTATTTTCCAGACTTTAGGCGAAGGTGCGCTAAGCATAGACTTATCCAAAATCACACACGCCACTTTTGTGTATGTTCTGTTGACCTGTTTCATAAATAATTTAACTAATGACCACTGCTCTAAAACCTTTTAATCACAAAACATCTGCACATGTATCGTTCCAACGTAAAAGTCAGTGTGCATACACATGGTAACAACATGGTAACCGGGATTTTGATATTTCAGTTAACCTCGTTCAACCTGAAAGAACAAACTGATTGCCTCGGCTAATGGTTCGTGAGTGCAACTCTGTAAGGTCTCCTGCTGTGTTCATAGAAAGCGCAGGAAAGAGGGAAAGATGCTGGTGAGAACAAAGACACGTTAAACGGTAGCCTGTCAAATAATTATTTTTGCGTGCTGTCTCATATCACATTGGAATTGGTGTTAATGTCTGTTGTGTGCGCACATGGTGACTCTGCACCTCCACAACGACATCCATTTTCTCCTGGCAGAAGCTTTTCTGCCTTAGCCGCTCTGGACTTCCACCAGTCATTACGAAATTGTCGGTTCGCCATGACAGAGAGCGTGCTGCTTTTAAAGGGAATGCGAGGAGCTGATTTGATTGGCCATAATTGAAGACAGCCCCCACCACTCCTTCTGATCATTTATTCCTTCTAAACCAACCCTTTTACAACTGCCCCTCTGTTGCGCCCGCCAGCACAGTATGTCCCAAAATGAGCAAACAAGTATTGGCCACCAGTTAGAGCCAACTTGCGCCGTGAACTAGTGCCAGCGCCCTCGACTGCGCTATGACCTGGAAACTAGAGCCCTATGTATCATATGTGCATGTGATAGAGTGTGTGTGTGTGTGTGTGTGTGTGTGTGTGTGTGTGTGTGTGTGTGTGTGTGTGTGTGTGTGTGTGTTTGTGTCCCTAAATTTAAGCTATGCGTGAGGGTGTGGCTGGTCATGCGGCAGCCATTGAGAAGTGGCTGCTCCAATGGAGTATGAATAAAACCACCGGGAGCGGGCCCTGGTCCTCCCATGATTGTTATGGCACTTGGCTCGCCCATGGCCAAGAGATTACAATGGTAGTTGAATTACAACAAGTGTTCGGTGGACATTGTCTACAGCGCCATTTATGTCATAGTCTAAGGGCATTGTTTAGTTGTTGTTTTCACTCTTAACAAAGCAAAACAAACACAAAACCAAGTGTTAACATCATAACATCTTTTCTAAGATGAACATGGCTCCTTGCATTATTTTGAAGGCTCTTTTTTTATTTTCTTCAATATGTCTTGATGTCTTGACTGCTTCACCAAAGTCCTATAAATCTGTACCAAACTATTGTTAGTTCCAAGTTTTTCAAATGGGACAATTGGCAAGTAGAAACAAATTACTGGCTGAATTTGGGGATATTGCAATGTTCATCCAGTATTGGCATCCTTGTGATCAGTTATATATTGTTCCTCCTGTACAATATCCACATATCTTAAGTGTACTTTTGTATATTCTATCCCCATGATACTTCCCAGAGCTGCACCATCTCTACCAGTGCATAAAGTATCCTGCTAGTACTGTCTACAAATATAGTCTCTTCAGTCTGTATTGCAAGTGTTGCTTCAAGGTGAGAAGAGCAATGTTTTGACTGGAGGGTGGCCAGTTACCATCTGCATACCACCAATGAAACGTATAATGGAAATAATGGTGTCGTGAGAGTTGCTTATGTTTCTTTCCCTGTTTTTGTTTCACTTGAATGCCATTGTGCAAACTGTGCAACCCCTGCACCCGTTTGGCGGTGCTCCCAATGATAGATTAAGGCGGTCTTTCCTTCTGACAAGTATATTTCTCCTTTCCTTCTCCAGCCTCACAGATTCCTCCAGCCAGTAGCTATATGACATAGTAGAGTCATCTCAGTCAAACTTGCTAGTTGCTAGTCTGTAAATTAATGTGGAGCTGTATTGGTAAGATAGAGGTCAGACAACGATAGGGCACTACCAGATGAGGTTAAATGTGAAGGGTCAGATGGGGCCAGAGACAAACAAAACTACAGTAACTCCATGTTGTGGTACTCGACAATATACATATTTATATGAAGATATATAAAATGTGCACATGCTAAAAATGCATTGGTTATTATTGGTAAGAAGCAGCATGACTTAAGTTTGTTTATTTCGATAGGGAGCTGGGTTGTCTGGGGATTGTCATGAGGGTTGGGGGTCTGTTTTTTTAAAAAATTTTCTTTGTCTTAGTTTTTTTTTTCTATTATTCTTAATCATGTGTGATTTTTCTCATCCCACCAGCGGAGGAAGCACAAAGCAGAACAGGCACCTGTGTTTTATCTAAAGCAAAACAATCAAACCGGTGCAGAAGTGAATCTATCAGTCGCCCTGAAAAGCCCACTGGTCAGCCGAGTTAATTCTGTCAGCTCTGCTGCACCAAATGCCACTTCTACTTTATTTATGTAGTTATTTATTTAACACTGATAAGCAAAGACCTCTCTCACTCCTCTGTCAAACCTGGACCCAGCAGTAAACATGGAAGGTAAAGTTCAGATTGCCATGGCAGTGGTTACGGTCAAGGGTCGCGTTACTGCCAAAGGGTCAGGTTAAAGTTCAGGTTTAAAGGGCAGAGGTGTGTTCAACAAGTGTTTTGCTAAGAACCTGGCATGGGACAGACAGTAGGCCATGGTTGGAATCAATAATGTATCTAAATCCAATCGTACAATGCAAAAGCCGTGGCCCATGTTACTTACAGTACAACGTTTCAAACGTCGTAGTTCGTCCGGGTGTGCTGAACATGGTTCATAGCAACACCTTGCACATACGAGACAACCCAGCACAGCACACCGCACAGGTTCACCTGTCCGGTTTGATGGCTTGTCATGGTATACATTATTGGCTGGCATGGAACATCATTTTTCCTTTTCTCAGCAAAATATTGGCTCAGGTTTGGGAACAAAAGACATTGTTGAACTCGAAATAGGGTTGACAGGTTGGTGAAGGGTCAACTGTTTGGCTGGCAGGAGTTGAGCTGTTCTTCATTTGACACCATGGCAGTTGATAGATAAAGGCAGTGGATCTTGGCAAGTAAATAGTGTTTGTTTCTAGTGCTTAACGTGTGTGTGTGTGTGTGTGTGTGTGTGTGTGTGTGTGTGTGTGTGTGTGTGTGTGTGTGTGTTTTGAGGGGTCCAAGGCTGACATGGAGGATTAGGGTTGTAGACTACATTAGAGCCTCATTCTTCCCATACCTCTTGCGGAAAATCATTAAATGAAACTGCTGGATAAGCCAGCTTGACTTACTTTTAACTCATCCATGGTGGTTGTGGCCCATCTTGGGAATAGATTTCCATCAGCTGTACACAAGTACTGATGTCTTTTCCTCTCGTCTTTTCTATAGTCATTACTCCAGTCGTTTGTGATATCCTGAGGTTGTCTACTGTAGAGTCAGATTTCCAAATTGAGAGGGTTGCCTGTTTTAAAATGGCTGTTGGACATTACTTAAGTAAAAAAAAAGAAAGAAAAAAGTTTATATCACAGACTATCAAGATTTTACCGTGGAATAAAAGGCTGAAACATAATATGAAAACACCAAAAGGAGTTAGCTTTGTGCGTTTTAAACAGACTATGCTAATCCAGATGTTTGGCCTTTCATACATGTTTGTTTGAAATAGAAACCTGCAAAAGGAAAATGTGAGAAGCGTTTTTAAAGGGGTGGTAGGCCTTTTCTTTACTACATGTTTTGAGCTGAAGACATGTTTGTATGGGCCTAAGATGGTAGAAATGATTACCCTCATGATAAATTTAATATGCAATGAGCTTTGAGGATGGAAATCTATGCTTTCTCTTACGTCCGGAGTAGAATACACATTACAGTAAAGCCCTCTTTGGGTTGCCCACGTCACATGGGACCGTCAAACACTCCAAGATGCATGTGGCAACCCTTATTTAATCCTTTTCATAAGGAAGAGACAAGTTAAAAACCATCACATTCCCACTCTAAAACTTTTATGGGGTGGAGACTATTGAGGCTCTATTGTAGAAGTAGAGTCAGAGGTTTTTGTTTTTTTTTTCCCTAAAATTCAAAGTAGAACAGAGTTTGTTAAAGCAGGCTGCAGAATAATACACGGCAGTTGCCATGTAGGGCGAGAGCGATCTTGGGCCTCTACACGTTTCACACCTTCCAAATCTCAAGCATGGTTTAAAATATACATTTTATATGCTCTATTAGTTTAGCCACTAGTAAGATAAAACAGTCCATTGGTAACAATATTTTCTCTGTATGTATACATTTATCTGACACATACGCAAACATACAGACATACTCGTTTTGTTCATGCCTTTGGTGTGGTTTTGTTGTCGGCTTTGGCCCCTGAAAGTCCATTTTCTGTGTTGTCGTTCCCTGAGGAGCTCACCAGGCACTCTTTACTGGATGGAGAATACAGAAACAAAAGCTATATGAAGAAATATGCTGAGATACAAGGCGGGAAAAGACTTGGCATTTGTGGTAGGTGTAATAATGCATAGCAGGGAGAAATTCTCAAAACCAATCACATTCCTTAAACAGAATGTAAAGATTTCTATTAAATCAACTTGAAATAAACTCGAATTCTATTTCAGTACAAATTTTACTCATTCTCTATCACAAATTAATCATTTCGAAATGTTGACCTTGAACATGTGTCCCCTCTCTATGCTAGCACTGTACCTGATGTGAACTGCTTGAAACCGGCTCTTACAATTTCACTTTTATGTACATAAGCAAGTCTGACTGTAAATCAATCTCAGGGACGAAAGTTCTTAATCAACTGAGTGAAAAAAAAATTCAAGCAAAAAAAAAAGAAAGAAAAAAAATTGGCTGGTTTTGATGTAAACTCATGGATTGTGAGTTTTAGGACGTCTGAAAATATTTGCTAGCCTTCATCACTCCAATAAGTACCCCATCAATACATTTAACCATACTCAAGACTTTTGTTTGCAAGTCTAGTGGGAGGCGTGTAAATCAAGGCTGTAAGTATGACTTTACAGCCCTGATTATTACTTTTGGAGACTTTTAGAGGTAAAACAGCTATCTAGAAAACACAAGGGTACCAAAAAAAAAATCTGATATAGACTTAAACAAAAGGTGTGTTATATAAACTTCTGGTATACTCTCCTTTATTTTGTAATGTTTAATGAACTACCATTGGCAGTTTCAGCTATTCTCTTACTTCTTTTCATCATCCTTTAGCAGGAAGTGAACAACCAGTGCCTTTATCACCATGACAATGATAACCAAGCCAATGACGCCACCCAGCACAGAGACAATGATGACTGTCAAAGTGTTGTCAGCCTCCTTCACTGTAGAGGAGAGAGAGACACAGAGAGAAAGGGAAAGAAGGACTGTGAAAGAAGAAAGATTGTGTAACTGTAGTTACACAATCTTGTGTTTAACTTGAAGAACTTCACAATAAGACAATTTTATAAAGGTTTTGTACTTGGTTGTTACCCACTGTATTTATGGTTAATAACTCATTTGTTAATGCATAATAGATCAGTGATAAGATGTTGTAATGCACCAATAAAATCTACTTTTCGGGTTGCCAGGTTGGGAGCCGGCGTGGGGAGAGTCTCCACAGACATGCTCTCGGAAACCATATGACTGGATGAAGATAGCTGAACTGTGGTATGGCAGCCTCAATAACCATGACCTATTAACCCAAAACTTAACCACTGCAACTACAGCTGCCGTCACTGCTATGTGAAAAATCTGCTTTTGAGTATATCTAGTATGACATTTACAATTTATTTATTACTCTTATTTGTACGCTGCTCGCTGAGAAAGCAGATTGGCAGTCCTCACCAGTCACTTTGTTTCCAAGGAGAATGTCTATCGAGACTCTCTCATGTTGGTAAAATATGGCCTACCAACCCGGCAACACAAATGAGTTTTTGTTAACATGTTATAAGATCTTATTACTGATTTATATCGCATTAAAATGGGTTATCAACATTAATGATGCAATTAGTACCCACATTGACCCTTTATTAACTATGAATTATTGTAAAGTGGTACCATTTAAGTAAATTGTCATGTTTCAAAGTCATGTCTGTGTTTGCGGTTGTAATATATGTGGTTAACATACGTTGGTCCACTACTATAAGAGTGTAGATGGCACTGTGGTTACGGTTCTTCTCTTTAGGATTCCTGGCAAAGCAGACGTACTCTCCCTCATCGTCAAAGGTGATGTTCCATAGCAGGATGGAGATGTTATTACCCTTTGAGGTGCCAACAAACTCTACACGACTGTGTTCCACGTTGACCTTGGGCTCAATACCCTCGACGGGGATCACTGCATCGCACAGCTGCATCCACATACAGACGTTAATCAGTCAGACTTCATTTATTTAGTGCATTGTGTGGATAAAAATGCAACCCGATACGCTGAATAGACCAGAGTTAGGATGGAAGAGTGTGTACGTCAGTGGATAATGCAGGGGCTGGGACAGGAGGCCGGTGCAAGTGTACAACCAGATAAACCACAGGAAGAAAGAACAAAGAAAAAGTTACAGCTAAATAGATAAGGTCAAATTGAAATAAACCTACGCACACATCTCTCAGAAAATATAAGCATTCATGTGCATACAGGTATGATGTGTGTATGAAATTCACATCAAATCATGACGCCGTCACAATTTTTGTGTGCATGCGTTTGTGCTTGTACATGTACTTGTGTGTGTGTGTGTGTGTGTAGGCTAGGTCTACCTTGATCATAGTTCCATTGTCATTATAGTCCCAGCGGAAATAGAGGTTTTTGATGCCAATGCATGAGGAGTAGGTACAGGGAAGCAAGACAGTAGAGCCATTCATCGCTCTAAGGAAAGAGACCTTTCCAGTGGAGACTTCCAAACCACCAACACACCATACCCCTGGAGCAACAGAGAGAACGACAGGTGTTTAATGGTGGGAGCACAACAGGACAGGGGTTAAAGAGGGAATTTAGGAATTATAGAATAGTTCATGTGCATATACACATACATGTGACGCAAATGAAATGGGAGCTTAGTATAGAAACATGCAAATGCAAGAAACAAAATGCAGGGGCTACAGAAAACAGCTTATACAGCTAGATATTAAGAGCAATACATGTATTATACATAAAGGTCATGGGACGAATATTATATTTACATCTTCTTGCTTGTCCACCAAGCCCTGGTGGAGGATAGACCTCTTTAAGGAAGGTTTACATGAAGCAGTCTGCATGATAAGCTCCCTGTGGCAGTGCACTGCTGAAAGGGCTTGGAAAGATGAGTGCAACGGATGTGTAATCTCTTCTTTTTTTTCCTCAAGTTGAATTTGAAATTTGAGTGGGTTCACTTAGTGTGACTGCAGCCCATACTTGTCTCATACGTTATTTATTCATTCATCACCAATTCCACCATCCATCAATAAAAGAATGGGATGAGGGTCAGCAAACCATCATTACTGTTGTATTTACTATGTAGAACTTGCATCATTTCCCATAATAATTTCATAGGAGTGACAGACACGTTCTGGTTGATTTTGATATAATGTGGTTGACAATATCTCTATGTGTCAGACCAGGATTATTTCCACACATGCACAACTGTTGACTGTCACATCCCTATCTCCATTCACAGTGATGGGAGTCAGAGAAGACTCTGGCACTCTTATAATCCTCAACTTCACAGAGAAAAGTGAGAGCAGGTTGCAGGGAAATAGAAAGGAGGAGAGATGGAATGATTGTTGGCATTATAATGAGAAACGGCGAGTGAAAGAAATGGAGTAATATGTAGTGGTAACAAATGGAAAAAGTAGAAAGAAAAAAGACGACAAGGGTTGAGATGAAATTAATTAGGTTGGAAAGTTTGAGGGAAAGTGATTGGAAGTGAGAAAAGGCAGAGGAGGAAGAAGTGGGTGAGAAAGGTGCAATAGAGGTCATATGTGAAAAATGATTTTAACAATGCTCAATGTCAACCTCCAAAGTTGTGTTGCATTGCGATACAAATCCTCCCCTTTAATTTCTGACACTAGATTGCTAATCTGTTGGTATTGGTTTTAATTTATTGGGAGGGTTATGGTGCTTATGCAGTGACAGCTGCTGTAATTCTCAGATTGTTGTTTTGGTTTCACACACACGGGCTATTTATAAAGACTCCACCGCACTGACCTGCTCAAGATCACATTACACATTGGACAGGGTGTGTGTGTGTGTGTGTGTGTGTGTGTGTGTGTGTGTGTGTGTGTGTGTGTGTGTGTGTGTGTGTGTGTGTGTGTGTGTGTGTGTGTGTGTGTGTGTGTGTAGGGGGAACTTCATCAATATTGTACCTCTATATCAATTTATGTACAACTTCCTTGCTGCATTGTGAAGTTGCCATGAATCCCTCTACTGTTTCTCCTCCATGATAAAAGATTTGTGTCCTTAGTCAGCCATCAGCCATAAAGGCCAGGCTATCAGTGGCTCTGACAAGAGTCTGTCAGAGTGGATGTGGATACAGGTTCAGAAGTGGAGTTACTATCAGCCACCTCCTATACATGGATGACATCAAGCTGTATGCCAGGAATGAGCAAGACATTGACTCGCTGATCCACACCAGGATCTACAGTGATGACATCAGGATGTCAATCGGACTGGATAAGTGTGGTCGAATGGTGGCAAAAAGATGAAAGGTGGTGAGAAATGAAGGGGTTGAATAACAAGATGGCAGAATAGAATAACAGACATACAGGGCAGTTACATACAGGGTATTCCACAGGCAAATGGAAACCACAAGGAGGCAGCAAGGAGGTCCGTTACAGTCAAATACCTCCAGAGAGAGGCAGGTCCTGACAAGCCAGCTCAATGGGAAGAATAAGATCCAAGTCTTCACATATGACCTACCAGTTATCAGATATCCCGTGGGAATAATAAGCTGGCCAAAGGAGAAGGTAAAGGGCAAAGGTCATAGATATCAGGACAAGGGAACGCCTCACAATACACTTTGGTTCCACCCGAAGTCAATTAGCCTGAGTCTATATGATAAGTGAAAAGATGGAGGCCGAGGGTTAGTGAGTGTCAGAGCCACTATCCAGGATGAAACAAGGAATATCCATGAGTACATCAGAAAGAGGGCCCCCAGGATGAACTGCTGAGTGAATACATCAGGCAGCATAAGACAGAGACTGGGGAGGAAGAAGAAGAGGTAACATGGAAGACCAAGCCCCTCCTTGGGATGTACCATCGACAGATAGAAGACGTGGCTGATATTGAGAAATTCTACCAGTGGCTAGAAAATGCTGAAATGAAGGACAGCACAGAGGCTCTGATCATAGCAGCACAAGAACAAGCACTCAGCACCAGACTGGATGAGGCAGGGTCTACCACACCAGACAAGACTCAAAATGCTGGTTGTGCAACGACACCTCTGAGACAGTCCAGCACTTAGTAACAGGATATAAAATGCTAGCTGGGAATGTGTACACTGAAAGGCTTAACAAAGTGGCTGTGATAGTGTACAGGAACATCTGTACTGAATACAGACTGGAAGTCTCCAAGTCCAAATGGGAGACACCGCTAAAGGTGGCTGAGAATGGCAGAGATAAGACCCCCCCAGCTCTCAGCAGATAAGTCCAGGGCTGAATTTCTTCCCCAGTACAACCCTGCTCACTGACAGAGATGGGTAGTAACGCATTAGATTTAATCTGTTACATGTTCTTGAGTTTTTTTTTTTTTAATAAATTGTACCTGTAAGAGTAGTTGTTTTGCAGAATACTGTGGCAAGCCGGCATGTAACAATGAGGTGAGAGGCAGAGAACTCTTTTTAATAGCAGCTCCCGTGTCCCATACACCGCATGACCCCAGGAGCGCTCTTTTATTTACACACTGATCAGAACTAATATTACGAGCTCCCCCCGAGGTCACCACTGGAGTCGTCAGTCCAAGTCATGCTCCTACACATAAACATGTACATAAACAGTCCTCTACACATAAACAGTCCTCTACCCAGTTCGAGTCAAACCCCCAAACAACAACACAGTCCAGCATGAACCAAACATTTGAACACATAAATTAAACAATTTCAACCCGAACATTAAAAGTCCCAAGAGCCCCTGCAAGCCCCCACTGCAGAGCTGTCGACAGTCAGAGTGACCACCTCCTGTGGTTGCTACATAGCCCCCACGTGAGGGGTCCTTAATGACCCCATCATCCAATGCTTAATCCCTCAAATGTCCAGGGTGTTGTTGCTTTCGAAACAGGCCACCTGGGGCTCACAGGAAGCGCAACTGGGGGAGAGGCACACTGATCAGAGCATGGTGTGCTACTGTCGCCCCCGGCCTCAACAACAGGTGGAGCAAGGGGGGGGGCGGTATGGGGAGAGTCGTTCCTGGTACAGCACCAACATGCACTGCTGGCCGGGCATGCGTACCCAGTACACTACCTCAGACAGCTGGCCCATGACCTTGCCGGGCCCCAGCCAGTGTCTGCGAAGCTTGGGGGAAATCCCCTTTGTGTGAACAGGACAATATACCCATACCTTGTTCCGTCACATGAAGGCCTGTCCAAGGCACTGTGTGTCATAGGCCCTCTCCTGCCACACTCCGGAGATGGCCCAGGCCCGGCAGTTGCAGGAATCACAGTACTGCACGCCACGTGCAGTCCACGTGCAGTCCACATCTCGTCGACATCCAGGCCAGTAGAACCACCCCCTGAGGTGGAGGAGGGTCTGAGGGTTCCTGTAGTGCCCCGCCCCCACTGAGCCATGGACCATCTGGAGAACCTGGGGATGGAACACACAGGGTACCAATAGTTGCAGGGCTCCCTTGTCCAGGAGCTTGCCACCTCCAGTATGCCAACCCGTCGTAGAGCTCAAAGTTGCCCGATTGAGAGTTGTAAGCCTTTACCTCAGGCCCCAGCACTTACACAGCTGTCCACTCGGGGTGCTGCCCTGTCTCCAGCCAGCCCCTCACCAGCACCAGGGTTATGTCTGCTTCCTGCTGCTGCCTCAGTTGCTGCATGGTTAACGGGAACCACCGCTCATTGTTATTGGTGGTCTGGAGGGCCGCCACCATCAGCGTTATCTGGCCCATTTCCACTTGCTGCTGGCAGTAATGGCCCCCCAATGTTGCACCGGGGCTCTGTGCCTGTTGAGCAACGGCTGCTCGGTGACTGGCTTGCCAGACCCTGAACCCGCTCCTTTCCTGGCTGGATCGGAGCGCCATGGACTTTGTGCCGAGGGTGATGGTTGCCTCCTACATGTTAACACGGGCTCCCCAGCGGGTCAGCAGGTCCAGGCTGATGATGCATGGGTCTTAGATGTTGGCAGGCCGGAACTTGTGTGCCAGCTCCTGGTCTCCAGTCTGTACTTGCGGTGACTTCTTCCCTCTCATACCAGCCTTTTCTCCTGTCACCGTCATTAGCTGGGTGTTGGTTGGTGATCATGCCACCAAAAGTGGGCCAGTGGTGCCTGGGAGGACACCAGGTCGCATCAGGGAAATAGTAGACCCTGTATCTACCAGGGCCCGACAGGATCGACCGTCGAGTTGGCAGTCCAGATACAGTCCTTTGGTGTGACCTCAGTGTAGCAGTATGATGTTGTTATGCTAGAATGTAAGCAAAGACTTTTTATTTTGATCCGCACTACTAGGCATACAGATGAATCTTATTTTGAATGAGCAGAGTGGCCAAGTCTATTGGCCTTATTGCCCTTGTTTTTGTATTAATTTCTTACAAGACATGATGTTATTTAATGGTCAAAAGTACATTCAGAAGTCATTACAAAGTAAATAGAATTCGTGCACCACATTTCAAAGCTGATATTTAGTGTTAAGGAGAATTTATTGTATTGGATTCATCCATTGTGGGCAGAAGTTATGTAACGCACCAGTCTGCACTGTTTTTTGCATCTGGACTTAGAGAATGTATGCATTCGTGTGTTCTGTTATAATTATTATTATCATTATTTTTTTTTTATGAACTACTACGTAAATAGTATTTCTTACTTACCATCAATGTTAATGATAACTGTAATTAGTTCATGTTTTGTGATGCAATTCTCATGTCCTTTGTTGTTAATTTCTGGGCATCAAACTTGTAGAAAATATGAAAGGAACTTTTCGCACTTGTCATTGCCCAGTCATGCTATATAGTGAGAGGGTGCACCGTTTGCAAGATTTCTAGCTCTGTCATGTATTGAGAGTAGTGTTGTTGGTGATTAACAGGCACAGTAGAGATGTTCATGAGAGAGACTTGTGTATTCATCACCATCTTACAATTATTCTAATACAGGTATGTTGGGTTTATATTATTTCGTTTTTATTTAATTTAATTTAGTTTAAAGGAGCATTGCACACTATTTTTTACACAATATTGGAGCGGTTTTTGTTTATATTTCAAGGAAAAAAGTACATGTAATTTTAAATATATTGGTGTCACACTCACTGGGTGGGTGTACACAAAATGTTCCTTGCTCTTTCTGCTTCTGGACTTTGAGAAGGCACAGTAGAGATGTTCATGATAGAGACCTGTGTATTCATCGCCATCTTACAATTATTTTAATACAGGCTGGTGAACATGACACCATCTATTCAGTCGTCAAAGAGTTTTCATTGGCAATACACAACACAGAGTGAACCCCGCTACAAAACAAGTGCTGTGACCTGTTGACTGGTTAGCAGAAGCCGACCACAACTGTTGCTGAACTATGCCAGCCTTCTGTTGCTTAGTCAAGGAGATTCTGGACAAATGGAATCCTTTGAAAAATATATATGTTTATATGGGTTGTGAGGATTCCATCCATTCATCCATTATCCAAACCACTTATCCTGATCTCAGGGTTGCAGGGATGCTGGAGCCTATCCCTAGCAGTCATTGGGCGGCAGGTGGGGAGACACCCTGGACTCTCCCTGGTTGTGAGGTTTTAGTAATTTTTTTGATCGATAATATTTTTATTCATGTTCTGATTACATGGGGTGCCAACTTCATGTAGGTAAATCATTATCGTTAATATGCAAAAACATACAAAAGCCTTTATTTCCTATTAGGCATCTTTAGTTAAAAGAAAAAAAAACATTTTGGCCCTGTGATGGACTAATGGCCTGTCCAGGGTGTCTTCCCGCCTGCCGCCCAATGACTGCTGGGATAGGCTCCAGGATCACCGCAGCCCTCAGAGCAGGATAAGCGGTTTGGATAATGGATGGATGGATTTCGTTCATGCTTCTTTCAAATGCAGTAAAGGGTTAAGCACTGATGGCAAACTAGGGTTTTTGAATATTAAACTGATTCCAACAATAACATAATGAACTCAACAGTTTAATTTAGAAATCCCAGTCCTTTAAATGTATGATGGGCATCGAGAAGTAAAAGTCTGGGGAGATGTTGTTTATCTTGTCTTTTGCTGCTCTGGATCCTGGACTTGGTACTCTGACTTGTAGAGCTCTGTCTCAAGGGGTCCGTTTGTGATTCTGTGGGGCCCACTGGCCATCACCAGTACTTTCAGCTGCCTTTTGCCGTTCTTTGGGGTGTTGCGTATGTGTGTATATGTATGTACATATGTATGTGTGGGAATGCAGTGGTTATTCTGCCACCTCTGTGTCCTCTGTAAGCTGCCCAGTGGCATTTTCTGCTGTCTTAGAGCCCTTCTTTGTTTTTTTCTTCTGCCTTTTGCGGCTAGCAGAGCTCTGTAGTAAAGTCCTCAGCTCCTGGACTTGGTACTCTGACTTGTAGAGCTTTGGCTCAATGGGTCCGTTTGTGATTCTGTGGGACCCCTTGGCCATCAGCAGTAACTTGAACTGTGAGAGAGACTGAGCCGGCCACTGCCACTGACTGTCGAGTGTATCTGGTGATACTCGAAGGGAGGGGATTCATACCAGGTTGGGTAGACTTTCCAAACCATTTAACATGTTTATTCAGATAATGTCCAAACAAAGAGTCAAGACTTTACTATCATCTTAGTGTAGGAAGTTTATGCCATTTTTTTCTCGTTCTTTCATTTTGTTTTTTGCTCTCTGACTTCCTTTGAGTCATATTGAGAGTTACCGACTGTTTTAGTCATCGCTGTCTATTGGATTAGACAGAACTTGGTAACTTTGGGTGTAATTCACGAGTATAACTATGTACATGGCATGGTTTTCTATGGTTAGGTGAGGAATTAGCTACCCCTTATCTTTCCTGATCCTTTACAGCAGGGGTCTCAAACTCAAATTACCTGGGGGCCACTTGACAGGTGGTCTTATGGACGAGGGCTGGTGCAATAGAGATAAAGAAAAAAATGTTTGACTATATAGCCTTCACTTTGTTTTTTAATTTAATTAGACTGCAAGATGGTGACAGGGGAGAACGTAGCTAGGCAGCATCGGATGGTGGTCTGTAGGATGACTTTGGAGACCAAGAAGAGGAAGTGAGTGAAGGCAGAGCCAAAGATCAAATGGTGGAAGTTGAAGAAAGATGACTGATATGTGGAGTTCAGGGAGGAGTTAAGACAGACACTGGGTGGTAGTGAAGAGTTGCCGAATGGCTGGGCAAGCACTGCAGAAATAGTGAGGGAGACAGCTAGGAAGGTACTTGGTGTGTCATTAGGACAGAGGAAACTTGGTGGTGGAATGAGGAAGTACAGCAAAGTATACATACTCTTCCTCTGTATATTTGTATACAGAGGAAGAGGTTGGAAAAGAAGAAGTGGGCTAGTCAGAGAGATGAAGGACGTAGACAGGAGTACAAGGAGATGCAGCGTAAAGTAAAGAGAGCGGTGGAGAGGTGGCAAAGGCAAAGGGAAAGGTGTATGGTGAGTTTTATGAGAGGTTAGACACTAAGGAATGAGAAAAGGGCTTGTACTGATTGGCTAGACCAGGGGTTCTCAACCTTTTGTAACTCAAGGCTCACTTGGATATGTGTCAAGACAGTCAGGGCCCACATACCGAAATAAATGTAAAACCTTATTAAAAATAAATAAATAAATAAAGGGGTATTCTGACCTGTAAATGATTGCTATGTCACTGTCAGCTGCAATGGTTGAATTAAATATTCTATTTGCCCCCAGTGAGATACTTGGGGTTGCTTCTCAGAAATGATCAGATCAAGCTGGGGTGGGATGGGTGAGAGGCTGATTTTCAGAGTAGCATTCAAAGTTACTTGCAGTCTGTTCCTAGCCTTTGATTTTGTGACAGTCACAATGGAAAACCCTGACTCACACAGGTATGTGGTGGTAAAAGGCAACATAAATTTGATTGCTCGTTGTGACAGAGAGGGATATTCATTGGCAGCCAGTATCCAGAATAAAGCAAGGTCAACTTGTGTGAGTTGAAGCTTCAGGCTGCAGTCAGCTGATAGTTCCATCAGCTGGTTTTCCAACACAGTGGACAGGGCCATGTCTTCAGATGCAGGATCCACTGAGAACGGGTCTAAGACCCAAAGATTTCCATTCCGGGGGTCTTCTGGGAAGTAATCTGAACATTTATTTGACAACTGAGTTAAATGCTGGGTGACAACATTGGAAATGTTAACAGGAGGAGAACCTTCCAAAGTTTCACTCAGGAGTGGGAACATATCCATTCGTCCCTCTTTCACTCTCCTGTTCCAAAGGATGAGTTTTTTTCTTGAACCCCTCAATTTTGTCTGAAACCAAAAACACGGTGCCGTTTCTTCCTTGCATTGACATATTCAGCTGATTCAACTGATCAAATATGTCTGATAAATAGGCTAGTTTTGCAAAAAGTAATCATCGATGTAATGCTCTGTCAGAGGGGACTGCTTCTCATGCACTTCTTTTCTCAGTTCAAACAGGCGATTAAGCACATGTCCTCTTGAAAGCCACCTTACTTCACTGTGATACATGATGTAGCGAATTCGAGGGGCAGCCCGGGAACCGTCGCCACAGCCGGGACGCGTACCCATATTTCCCAGTCCGCAAGCGACAACGTTAACCAGCCGACTAAAGGGTCCGACCCGTTAGCCAAGAGCCAACGTGTCTACTTATCCATGCACGCTACAAAGAGTTGCACATGATATGCACCCATTCTCTCACACAGAGCAGCAAAACATCTCGAGCTGACTGCGTTTTTTAATATAGTAGTGGACAGTTTTCACAGCCACATTCATGACGTCATGCAGCGCCGGTGACTTCTTCGTAGCCAGATTTTCCCGATGTAAGAATCAATGCGTCCACTTCGCCTCCGGTGCCCTCTACTGGATTTGCTTGACAACACCACGATGTATTCCTGTTATCGATGCAGCGCCGTTCGTGCAGACACCGATACAATGTTTCCAATGTAGCGTGGGAGTGCAGGAATGAGGAGACGGAGAGATCGAGTCGAGTCCATTTACTCGCCACACATAACAACACCGATACAGCACAATCCCCCGTAGCAACCTGCTATCCGCTGGCCGCTGCAAACATGGCTCCCCGGAAACGCCAAGCAGTGCCCACGTCAGCACTCTAAAATGTCTGCCTTAAATAGTCCATGGGCCAGACGATATTTCGGTACACTCAAGATGGCAAAACTTACTTATAATTTTTGAAAGGATCCATGTCTGTAGAGGATATTTTGGTATGATAACCATTCCTGAGTGGCAGCTGTATCACAGTTATCAGCTCATGAAGTTAACCACCCGCTAAACTAAATTGCATTTTAGACGCTGGTGCATATCCTGGTTTAGCCTCATGGTCAGGACATTTTTCAATGTTCTATAATATTGTCTTTGGTATCATTTTAAAGGGGACCTTCTTAGCTTTCATTCAAGCCCTGTTGTGGATATTTCTCACAAATATAGAGGTCACTTGAGCTCTTCAACCCGTCAATAACACACATCTTTCTGCAATTTTCGCCTAAACTATATACTTTCTTTTAGCCCTGTGGCATCTAGGAATATCAGGGACACAAAACACAAAAACTGGAATACTCACAGGACTGTAAAGATTCAGAAAATGTATAATATACCCATACTATTTCATTGTGTGAGGTGATTGTGAGCCTTAAATGAGAACTAGACCAAAGCCAGTTAGGTCACAAACTGGTCTCTATACATTTGTTTAAATACACAATCAAAATACATGATAAAAAGGAATACCATAGTGAGGTAATGAACTATTTTAAACAACATTGACATTTACATATACTTAGTCAATGATACATGTAATCCCATATCATTAGTGGGTATATGTAATGGTAATGGGTAGGGTAATGGGTATATGTGAATATGGTTACATTATTGTTATCAAGCTCTGGGTAACCAAGTCCAGAATCAACATCCTGTGCATCAATAGACTACTACCACAGTAATACCATCAGAATCATCACACTGTCATTCATCAAACTGCTCGTTTCTCTCATCATCTGACTCCCCAAGTTCAAAGTCCAGTTCTGGACCATCCTGCTGTTTTTGGTTACTGCAGGTCTGTAACCTGCACATGTCTGTGCATGGAAGTCCATTTGACAGGCACATGCAGCTTGGCATTTTGCATGAATGCACACACTTGCATGTTAGCATTTCCAAGACCACATCTGGTGCAGGTGGGGAGCGTATCCAGTAAATGGCCAGCTTGCCTTCATCGTCTGTCCATCCATACTCAGTAGGGCTTGGCACCACAGGGTTAGCCTGCAGACAGCACTTCCATATTGCTGCCTGATAGTTGGCTCGTTGAACATGTATAAAGAGACAGTCTCTACATGGTGGCAGCTGGCTGGACTCAACCTCTCCGCTTTTGGTGCAGAAGAGCTGGTAACGCAGTTTGTTCACCTCAGCAGTGCTGCTATTAGCAACATACATCCGACAGGTGAACTGCTCAATTTTCTGGAACAGCTCATCACTCACATTCCATGTCTGTCCCAGTTGACTAAAAGTCTCTTGGCAGGAAGTGTGCTTTCTCACTATCTTCAGGGCATTCAGCTTCCCTCGACCAGCGAATGCACTGACAGTGTCGCAGCCTGTGAAGGCATGTAAGCCAATTAGGCTGTCACAGATGCTGTCTCCAAGTGAACTTGCCAGTTTGGTGATGTCGACAAACCGTGTGCGGTTCTGAGTCCCACACTTCTGGTAGATGGGACAGGTGATGTCCTTCTGGAAGCCAAGACAAAGCACCATGACATCAGTGTCCTCAGCTGTGATGATAACTGACTTTGAGCCCGCATTTGCTGCATGCAATGCATGCAGGAGCAGACGGGTGTCAGCTTCTTCATGTGTGGAGTGCAGTTCTGCTGCTTCCTCACACCCATCTTCTGTCAACTTGTAGCAGGTTTCCTCACAGGTCAAGTACAACACCTTGGCATGCAGCATAGCTCTGTATCGTGGGAGTTTCCACTCTTCCACCAGAAACTTGATGAGACTGGTCTTGTTGGAGGAACTGCACAGAAATTTTCTCCACTGCTGGACGTGGTGTCCCCCTGCAAGATTCTTGTACTGGAGAGTGATGTCTCCACCCCGGTTCAGTCGTTCAGCATCTTTGATCGAAGTCTGGTGATAGACATCAAAAACAACATCAATCCTCCCACTCTGTGCTCCCTCATGGAGGATCTGGGTCAAGGCTGACTCTGCCACCTGTGCAAAGGTTTTGTTGTTGCCATTCATTTTTTGGACCAGGCTCATCCCATCAATGATGGAAGTAGATGGGATTGGGATGTCTTCTGCAGGAGATACATTCTTTTCAAGCTCTCTGGCAAGTGCAGCCTTGTTTGTTTTTCGTAAGGACCCATCAGCATTTGCCAGTGCCCATGGTAGTGGGCCCAATGGGTAGGCAAGGACATCCTTCAGATTCACCTTCCTGCTTTCAGCCACCAGGATCATGTGACTGAAAAGGTTTCTATCTGCCTTCAGAACCACATCCTGTGCTTTCTTTCCATGAGCTTGTTTTGTGCTGACATTGGAGAATGTTTTCAGACTTTGCTTGGTCATCTTGTCGTGGAATTTCACAGGTGGTGGGTCTGCATCTAACCTTGTTTGCTGGAATGCTTGGTAGGCCTCTTCTCCTTTCTCAAGAGCTCTCAAGAGATCTATGGTCACATCAGGTGGAGCCATGTTGCCAGTGGAGAGGCTAACCAAATCAATCTCATCAGGGGACATAGGATTGAGCCAGTTATTCTCCATAAGGTCCATGAGAGACTGGACATCTGCTTCATCTCTCTTGATCCTTGGACTCTGTAGATCTGGATGAGACCATTTGCACCTGCCTTGACCTGTCAGGTCTCTCAGCTGTCTGAGGTACATGCTTCTATACTCAGCTGTGAGATAATATTTGGTCACAGCTCCTGGCTTCAAGCTGAATCCCTTTGTCCCTCCAGCTGTTTGAGTCTCTTTGTTCACCGTTTCTTCTATAGCTTGGTCAACAGGGATTCGGCCAAAGGGATTGGTGGAGCCCAGTTGGACTGAGAAGCCTCCTTCCATGAATTCTGTGTACACATCTGGGTGTGTGATGGGCAGCTCAGACATCTGGGCGTAGTAGTAGGGGAGGTAGCGTGCATAATTCATCCTGTCATAAGCAAAGCACCATGGGATCATTGCTCGAATGCTAGCCAAGTGTAGCATCCAGTCTCCCTCTCTGGATGCTCGGATGAGCCCCAACAAGATTTCAACCATGTCCAAATAGGACATCCAGAAGTTCGAGAGGCTGCCGTTTCCACCTCTAAGGAACTCACGGTAGACTTCAAATAGATCCATGATGCGTGTACAAGAGCTGTTCTCGAGGACCTCCTTCAAAGCATGTTGTGAGACTTCTTTCCCAAGGCTGTCAATGGTCTTCAGTGTCTCATTCAGGTGAACCATGTCATTCCTGTGAGTTTCTTCCAACCAGGACAGGAAACCATTCAAGGTCAGTCGCATGAGAGCCTCATACAGGAGCTTGTGTAGTCGCACTGCCCTGTTGTACTTGCGGCCATCCATAACACCAGCAATTGAGCCTTCTGCAATCATGCCAGACTCAATGCAGAGGTCTTTGAGTCCAGCATCTTGGAAACGCTTTCCTATTATTGCCAGCAGTGTGCAGATGGTGTGGAATACCCCAAGCCTAACGATGATATCATGGAACTTGTCATGGTGTTTCCATGTGATCTCGACAGCCTTCGCATACAGGGCTTGGTCAAAGACACAGACAATCTTCCTCAGGCCTAAGCACTGCATGATGCTCAGTGACTGGTTAAGCACCTCGTTGACAGTAGACATTTGTGTCGCTGGAGCATTGATGGTAGGCAGATAGCCTATATTGTCAGGGATGACCGTCATCTCTCCTCGAGTCAGGATGTTGAAGCCTGTCCAGCTGCTGACTGACTGTTCTTCTTGTTGCGACATGCGTGCTAGGACCCAAAGAAGGTTTTTCTCTCTGGCAAGCGTAGTATTGGCTGCAGTATCGGCATCTGACTTTTTGCTTTGTGGTGGCCCTACCCGTTGTCCAGCATTGTAAGTTGGTAACATTGGTGGGGGTCCATCAATGCTTCTCTTCTTTGTTTTGGGAACAGTGGGCATGGGTTGGACAGGAAGTGGGTTGACTGGCTTTGCTTGCACAGCAATCCCATTGACTCTGTGAGATGTTCCCTCACCACTGACAGTTTCTTCAAGACGGTCGATATTGTCCCAGGCTAAAGTTGTGAATATGCCAGGATGGATGTTAGCTGGAAGGGCAATGCCACTCCCTGATGATGAGAGTTTCTGGAGACACAGGGCAGTGTTGATCTCTTCCATCTGTGAATAGGACACACTGTGACCAAGTCGGTTGAGGATGTTTATCAACTCTACATTTCCTGTCAACGATTTGACACTGAATGGCAGAACAATGTGCTTGGAAGGCTTGGTATTTCCACATGTCACTGCATATACTATGTCATGGCCAAATGACTGCAGAAGGCACTGCACTCTCTGGGATGCATGATCAGGATCATTTGAGCCTGTGAGGAGAGAGTACAGGAAGATAATGAGCGACTCTGGAATGGTAGGACATTCTGCTTCTGGTTTGACTTCAGGCGGCCAGGTTTGAGGAACATCTTGACTTTTAATGTCTGCTCTCAATTTGATGGCTGCTTTGGCTATAACATCTTGTGCACTGACACTTTTCAGGGTCTGCAGCTCCCTTTTGAGAGACTGATTTTCTTTGGCAAGTTCCCTCATGGACAAGTTATCGGGATAGAGGAGGAATTTTCCTTTCTCATCAGGGAATATCTGCAAGGCTCCAGCAAACTCACTCTCCAGGTTTCGCCTTATGTGCTTCTTGGTTGATTCCTTGACTTGGGCAATGCCTTGGGAGTTCATTGAAGCTACCAGTCTAGAAGAGAGATCAGTCATTGTCATCACTTGAGGATTGCCAAAAAGCTCCATCCTGATGAAGAGGAACAGCTCATTGTATGCCTTATTCACAGCAGCTTCATACTGGGCTGCAGCATCATCATCTTCATTGCTGGCAACCTCTCCTTTGGAAACCTCTTCTTTGGTGTAAAGTCTATAGCATGACCTGTGGTAGTGCCCTTCAGCTGCTACAAGGTCTCTACTCACAATGGCAAGGATTCTGCTGTCCCTTTTCTTTGTGGCTGCACTCCTGATCTTTGCATCAGCTCGCAGTTCTCGACACTGCACCAGTACTTCTCTCGTATTCTGTCTCTTGCAATATTTGCTGTTTTTCTGACAAAATATGCACTCTGCATCATAAGTCCTAGATGTACTTGGAGCATGTCGAGCTACTCTCTTAGATTGTTTCTCTTCAGCAGAGACACAACTTTTCTTTTCTTTTGCAAGGAGGCCATCAAGAATTTGCTTCATAGTGAAGATACTGCGACACTTTCTGTGGTAGTAGATTCCTGGAATCTGTCCCTCAGGAATGTCTTTTGCCAGTTTCAAAACTGGTGCATGATTTCGTATCTGAGCTGCCCTGAGCAGAGTTCTCCATGAGTCGACACTTTGTAGTGAAACCAGCTTATCTGTATCATCAGAACAGTGGATAATGCACTCCACCCGTGGGCGCTTTGGTATTGGGTAAAAACTTGCTTGTTCACCAGTGGCCATATTCAGTCAGTTTTCACCTGCCACATACAAACAAATACATGTAACTTAGGTGTATGAACACTACTAAAACAAAGTTTACTTTGCTTCACCTGCGTCATATTACCATTATTTATCTTACATAGCCACAAATAGATACATTACCTAGTTGCTATGCAACAGCTGTATTTTGTCCACATGAGGCCGCTAAAATCAACACAAGATGAAAGTTCCTCGTAGCCACTTTAACTAATCATATTAACATATACATTAAAAGAACATGCTAACATTATGGGAAATTAGCTTACAATCTTCTCCAGAGTGAGACAAGAAGATAGATACCAGTTTCCTCTATATGTGTTTAGTAGAAAGCTATCTGGCTGCACGTTAGCCTAGCTTAGCACAATGAATGGAAGTACACAGTACTGGTTATCCTTGGTTGTTGGCCAACTAAGAACTGTCCCAGAGTTTAAGCTAGGCTAATCAGTACCAGGGGTGTTGAAATGCTATATTTGTAAAAATCTGGGCAAATACACAATCGTGAGAGGCACAGAAACAGGTTTCCTGAAAGAAAAATGAAATAGCTGCTCATTTGGAAAGGTTATCATGTATTATTTTACTTCTGTTAGTGTACCAAATAAAATGGCACCAGTGAAGTTGTGTCACCTTGGGTGATATCGATATCTGGTCTGACCCATGGACTAACTGGCTTTGGTCTAGTTAGTTTCTTAGTAATAATGCCCTTCTAATTTAAGGTTCACAGTCACCTCACACAATGAAATAGTATGGGTATCTTATACATTTCCTGAATCTTTACAGTCCTGTGAGTATTCCAGTTTTTGTGTTTTGTGTCCCTGATATTCCTAGATGCCACAGGGCTAAAAGAAAGTATATAGTTTAGGCGAACATTGCAGAAAGATTTGTGTTATTGACGGGTTGAAGAGCTCAAGTGACCTCTATATTTGTGAGAAATATCCACAACAGGGCTTGAATGAAAGCTAAGAAGGTCCCCTTTAAAATGATACCAAAGACAATATTATAGAACATTGAAAAATGTCCTGACCATGAGGCTAAACCTGGATATGCACCAGCGTCTAAAATGCAATTTACTTTAGGGGGTGGTTAACTTCATGAGCTGATAACTGTGATACAGCTGCCACTCAGGAATGGTTATCATACCAAAATATCATCTACAGACATGGATCCTTTCAAAATTTATAAGTAAGTTTTGCCACCTTGAGTGTACCGAAATAGGAAATTTTGGGCTTGTAGAGCCGAAGGAACGGAGAAGACCGTAGGTTCACACTTTAGCCGTGTAGGCAACTTTCTTTAATCCACGGTAAATCAGAGAGACAACTAAACCACAGCTCGACTGAGCAGAGGTGGCAAGAATAACCAGAAAACTGGCTGGACAACCATAACTTAACCCTGCGTTAACCTGCCAGGGCAACCATGACTTAACCCTTAGTTCCTGGGTTGAATTCTGTCCCCAATACGTGTCCACCACATGAGCCCCCCCAGAATTCACCCTAGTAATCAAAGTCAGGCAGGCGCGGGGGACGACAGGCCGTCCGCGGCGGCTCCGGATAACAGGGGCCGGAGTGTCTCTGGGAGGCATTGACGCGGGCCTGTGGAGGTCGGCCTGAGGAGCAGAAGAGGCAGCTCGGGCCTCCACGGGGGGAGGAGGCGGAGCCGGGGGACGACCGCGACGAGGAGGTTGGGCTAACTCCAACGGCTGCGTCAAGTCCAGGTGTGCGGGTTTAACTCGGTCCACTGAAACATGCTTGGCCGTGCCCCCAAAATCCACCACCAGGTGCTTAGTTCCCCGTTCCAGGACGCGGAAGGGGCCGTCATAAGGGGGTTGCAGAGGGGGGCGGTGTGCGTCGTGACGGATGAACACGTAGTCCACTGACTGCAGACCTGGGGGCACCTGGGACACCGGAGCGCCGTGTTGGGCGGTAGGGACGGGTGTGAAAGCTCTGACCCCGTCCAGCAAGGAGGCTCGTTGGTCCACAGCTGACCAGGGATGCGTTGCATTGGGCATGAAATCGCCTGGGACTCGCAGCGGTATGCCGTACACCAGCTCCGCAGAGGAGGCTTGTAGGTCTTCCTTCGGGGCGGTCCGCAGGCCCAGCATGACCCATGGGAGCTTGTCGACCCAGTTGCAGTCCTTGAGAGTAGCCCGAAGCGCAGCCTTCATGGACCGGTGGAAGCGCTCACATAGGCCGTTCGCCTGAGGGTGGTAGGCGGTAGTGCGATGAAGCTTGACGCCCAGAGCCTCACCCACAGCATTCCATAGCTCTGAGGTAAACTGTGGCCCGCGGTCAGATGAAAGGTCGGAAGGCGTACCGAAACGTGAGACCCATGACCCAATAAAAGCCCGGGCCACATCAGCAGACGTCGTGGATGCCAGGGGAACAGCTTCAGGCCAGCGCGTAGTCCTGTCCACCACAGTGAAGAGGTAGGTGAACCCATGGGAGGGGGGTAGGGGACCAACCAGGTCGACGTGGACATGGTCAAATCGTCTCTCCGGCACTGCGAAGCGTTCCAGGGGCACCTTAATGTGGCGGTGTATCTTAGCCCGCTGACAGGCAACACACGAGTCGGCCCACGCTTTCACGTCTCTCTTAAGTCCCTCCCACACAAACTTAGCAGAGGTCAGACGCACGGATGGCTTACCGCCTGGATGAGAGAGGCCGTGCACAGCTTCAAATACGGGGCGTCGCCAGCTGTGCGGGACGATGGGCCTGGGCTGTCCTGTGGAGACGTCACACAGGAGGGTGACACCTGTGTCGCTGAAAGGAACATCCTGCAGGCGGAGCCCCGTGTCGGAGGTCCGGAGACGGAGGATGCTCGGGTCCGTGGCCTGGTCAGCAGCCATCTGTGCATAGTCCAGGCCTAGGTGGACCGCTCCAATCACTGCCCTAGAGAGGCAGTCAGCTACCTGGTTAGACTTACCAGCGACGTGCTGGATGTCGGTAGTGAATTCCGAAATGTAGGAGAGTTGTCGCTGCTGGCGAGCGGACCATGGCTCGGCCGTCTTGGACATGGCAAACGTGAGGGGCTTGTGGTCCACGTACGCAGTAAACTCGCGGCCCTCTAGCAGGAAACGGAAATGCCGGACGGCGAGCCAGAGACCGAGGAGTTCCCTGTCAAAAGTACTATACTTGCGCTCTCGGGGTGTAAGCTGGCGACTGAAAAAGGCCAAAGGCTGCCAAGCCCCCCCCACCCACTGTTCGTGAACCGCACCAACAGCATAGTCCGATGCATCCGTGGTTATGGAAATAGGCGCTGTAGGTGAAGGATGCGCTAGCAGGGTAGCCTGGGAGAGCGCAGCTTTAGTCTCGGTGAACGCACGGTCCCGCTCTGCTGTCCAGTCGACCGCCTGGTTGGGGGACATGCCTTTCAGCGCCTCGTACAGTGGCCGGATGATAAAGGCGGCTCGGGGAATGAAGCGGTGGTAGAATGTCACCATCCCGATGAACTCCCTGAGCGCACGAGCTGTTTGGGGGCGCGGAAAGGCCGCCACCGCTTCCACCTTTGAGGGCAGGGGGACTGCCCCGTCCCCAGTGATGCGGTGCCAAAGGAAATCAATGGCTGTCAGCCCGAACCGGCACTTCGCCGGGTTGACGATCAGCCCATGCTGGCTGAGGCGTGTGAAGAGGGCATGAAGATGGGACAGGTGTTCTTCCTCGGAGGCGCTGGCGATGAGTATGTCGTCCAAATAGACGAAGATGAAAGGAAGGCCACGGAGCACTGAATCCATCAGCCGCTGAAAGGACTGGGCCGCGTTTTTGAGTCCAAATGGCATTCGTAGGAATTCAAATAGGCCGAATGGGGTAGTCACCGCTGTCTTGGGGATGTCTGAGGGGTGCACGGGAACTTGATGATAACCACGGACCAGGTCGACTTTTGAGAAGACGCATTTGCCAGACAGGTTTGCAGAAAAGTCCTGGATATGCGGGACAGGATAGCGGTCGGGCGTGGTGGCGTCATTTGGTCGGCGGTAGTCCCCGCATGGGCGCCAACCTCCATCAGGCTTAGCGACGATGTGGAGTGGGGACGCCCACGGGCTGTCAGAGCGGCGGATGATCCCCATGCGTTCCAGGTGCTCGAACTCAGACTTGGCAATGGCGAGTTTGGCGGGGTCGAGACGCCTGGCTCTGGCGTAGACCGGGGGCCCCTTCGTAGCAATGTGATGCTCCACCCCATGCTTAGCGGTGGGTGCAGAGAAGGTAGGCTGGGTGAGGTCAGGGAACTCAGCGAGGAGGCGGTTGAACTTGTCTGCCTCTGAGAGAGAGTTGGCTAGACCTGCATAGGCCGCTTCCCTCCGCGTACATGCGAAGGAGGAGAAGGTTAAGGCATCGACCAGACGGCTGTTCTGAATGTCCACTAGCAAACCGTAAGCGCACAAAAAATCAGCTCCGAGGAGGGGAAGCGTTACATTGGCCATGACGAACTCCCACGTGAAACGTTGTCCACCAAAACACAGTTCTACAGACCGCACGCCGTAGGTGTGGATAGGGCTGCCGTCAGCCGTCGCCAACTGGGGGCCCCGCTCCCCGCCCATGATGTCGACGTCAGTAGCAGGGAGCACGCTTCTCTGTGCGCCCGTGTCACAAAGAAATCGCCGACCGGAGATGGTGTCGAGGATGAAGAGTAGCCTGCTCGTATCGCCAACACTCATGGCCACTACTGAGTGTTGGCCCTCTCGTTTCCCGTCGGCCTGTAGTTGCAGGGGGAACGGCACCGTTTAGCTTTCGCACCAAATCGAGCGTGGTACATACAGAGTCCAGAGGGCTTGTAGCGGTCTGACGCTGTGGCGCCACCGTCGGGCCACGCCCGCGATGTCGGCGGGGGGCCAGTGAAGGTAGGAGCCAGCACCCCGGCATGGGAGGAACGTTGTGTAGCGACGAAGAATCGGTCAGCCTCCTTTGCCAGCTCACGGGGATCAGTGATGGTGGAGTTAGCGAGCGCAGTCTGGACGTGGGGCGGCATGTTGCGCAGAAACAGCTCCATAAACAGGAAACATGGCTTTTCTTGACCCAGTAGGTTTAACATCCTGCTCATTAGCTCCGATGGTTTGCCATCTCCCAAGCCCTGAATTGCGAAGAGGCGACGTGGTCTCTCCGTTGTTGACAGTTCAAAAGTTTCAAGGAGGATATGTTTAAGTGCGGCGTATTTACCATCGGCCGGTGGGTTGGTTATGAAACCGCTTATCCTGGAAGCCGTAGCGCCCCCCAGCGCTGCCACTACGTAGTAGTACCTGGTCTCGTCTGCTGTTATGTCTCTGAGCGCGAACTGTGCCTCAGCCTGCGCGAACCATGTAGCCGCGGAAGACTCCCAAAACTCCGGCAGTTTAATTGCAACGGCGTTCGTAGCCATAATGTGTGTGGTTTCAGAAAACTTATCCGAAAACCGACGTCGGGGTCACCAGTGTAGAGCCGAAGGAACGGAGAAGACCGTAGGTTCACACTTTAGCCGTGTAGGCAACTTTCTTTAATCCACGGTAAATCAGAGAGACAACTAAACCACAGCTCGACTGAGCGGAGGTGGCAAGAATAACCAGAAAACTGGCTGGACAACCATAACTTAACCCTGCGTTAACCTGCCAGGGCAACCATGACGTAACCCTTAGTTCCTGGGTTGAATTCTGTCCCCAATACGTGTCCACCACAGGCTCTGGCCCATGGACTAAAAGGAGCAGCGGCCCCTGGTGACTCTACCCTCAAATGTGTATCGCCACACTAGTCCTTTTTCAGTGAAGTAATATTAAGGCAGCGGAAGCATTCGTTTGCCATGGTTCTGGTGGGAAGCTCTTTGCAAAAAAAGAAAAAGAAAAGGATCTTCGTGAAAATTACCGTCCCAGCTGTATCTCACAAAAACCAGCAATAAAGTTGCGTTGCTAACGTCAGTGGACTCGTCCAATTGTTTGGTAAAATGTGGGCTTGCCTTTATTCTCTCCAGAAGTTGGCTTTCGATGTCATCGCTTATATCAACAAATCTCCTACTCACTGTGTCGTTCTATACGTCCATTTCACGCCGCGGCCATCTTGGATAAAAAAAAGCGGTGGGAATTTAGCCACGCCCCCTTCTTACTTCATTGAAAACACTGCTGGAAGCAACATGTCGTACTGCTGTGTACCATCCTAAATTCAACTGACACATTAAGATGCCATATGGCTAAATGTTTACTCCTCCTGCTATTATTGCAACAGACATTATGTACATGTAGGCCTACTGTATGCATTGAGCTGCAGAGGTTGCATGTACATTTAACGTTACTGTATGCATTGAGCTGCAGAGGTTGCACGATGTACAGCCAGTTAAATAATATTTGGGTGACCAGTTTCACTGTGACTAAAACATTAGAAGGGAGACAGAAGTTTGACGTTGAAAAATGTTTGCTCCCGTTTGTAGTCGCATTGGTGACTTAATAGGGGAAGAAGATGAAGAGGAACATGAAGAGGAACATGAGGGAGATAGGTGAGTTGTTACTGTCAGTACAATACAATTTTTCAAACATGTAGATTACTGCATTGTATAATATGTATATATATATATATACATATTCACTAATCTTTCAATAGTGGATAGCTCTGTTCTGACACATCATCTTGATAAGAGGAAAATGTGTGGATTTATATTGCTTCCCACATGTATGACATATCCTCATGTGTCCAGTGAAGTTTGGGCGACTCTACCTGATCATGACTACGACCTGAAGCCCCTTTCTGTGGAAGATCAGCTTGACGCAGTAAAGAAACGCATCGCTTTCCTGGAGGACGAAAATAAGCTGAAAAGTGAGCATTTTGGTCTAGAACGCTTCCAGTGTGCGCCCAATCTGATCAGGTTTTACACTGGTTTTAAGGATTACCACACTCTCAAAGCACTCTTCCTAGCTTTACAGCCTACTGCAGAGTCCATGGTGCGATGGACTCAAATGCAAAGGAACAGCCATAACCTAGAACACATTTCTGTGTCTGGCTTCCATGCAGAGCATTTATCGCTGATTGATCAGTTTATCCTGTTCTTGTGCCGTGTGAGGCAGGGCTTTTTTGCTCTGGATTTATCTGTACGATTCAATGTGTCGCCGGCCACAGTCCGCAGGAACTGTACGACGTGGGCCAACTATTTGCTCTTTATGTTAGGGACCCTCCCAATATGGCCTAGTAGAGCAGCAGTAGACGAGCTAATGCCACCAGTATTCAGGGAATTCTACCCAAACACAAGAGTGATACTAGACTGCACAGAGATCCGCATCGAGACAGCTAGTTCGAAGGTTTTGAACACCATGACATACTCCCATTATAAAAGTAACACTACACTGAAATCCCTAATTGGGATCACTCCCTCAGGGTCAGTTAGCCTGGTAAGTAATCTATACATAGGATATATTTCTGATAAGGAGATAACTAAGAGGTCAGGTGTTCTGAACCTCTTAGAGTCAGGTGATGAGGTCATGGCCAATAAGGGCTTCCTTATCAAAGACCTGCTCGATGAAATAGATGTAAAACTTGTCATCCCTGCATTTTTAGGCCCAAGTGGACAGTTTAGCTGTGATGAGCTCACAGACACACAGAGTATTGCTGGCTTGAGAATACACGTCGAACGGTCAATAAGACGCATAAAGGAGTACCACATTTTTGATGGAGTCATACCCCTTTCACTAAGTGGAACAGTCAACCAACTGTGGACTGTGTGTGCTCTCCTAACACATTTTCAGGGACCACTGTTTTAAACCTTTGTTAAATTCAGCTGACAAGAAAATAGTGCACACAAACCTTAGATAGATTGAAACATATTTAACTTAATTTCAGTACAGTCCCATTTTTTAGCCCACACCTTGAGATGAGCAATCACTATCTTAGTTTAGTAAACAACTGATGATTTGAGTTGGTAGCGAGTTCCAGTTTATTGCTACAACAGAATGACAGTTGACCGAACATATTTTAGTTTAAAATGAACCAACAGTTTTGTTAAAGTTAAAGGACAAAGAATGAAAATATTGTAGATGGGACAATCTAATGTATAAATATTGAATGTACAGTATAAAAATGAAATGTATCTTATTTTTTATTTTATTGTGATTAAACAGCTTAGTTTTCATATTGTGGTAAATGACGGTAGGTGCTCGAGGTTGGTAGTCCAAACCATGTTTGCTGCTGGCCCCAGCTGCATTGATTTCCGATTGAGTAAGAAGGGGGCGTGGCTAAGTTCCCACCGCTTGGTTTTTTAAAAATCCAAGATGGCCGCGGCGTGAAATGGACGTATAGCGACACGGTCTGGATTGTCGTCGCCGCAGCCTCCCCCCGTCGGCACATGTCCACGGCGCTAGGCAAGCTGAGACCCTCTGCGATTGTAAATGCCTTCTTGCTACGAGCTACACGAGCAGCCACCAGGTAACTGCTTTCGGAACAGCTTGTGATTGCGTTGTTAGCGTACTCATGGCTTCTGTTGTGCTTGAAGCCCGTCTCGCTTCCTTTGGGAACATTATTTTGGTTTTCCAACACATCCGGGGTGTTTTGTGTTTAAGTGTCTCTGCAGCTTTGATGGGTTTAATGATTCATGTGAGAGGACTTCGCCACATTCGACACAATGTGCTTTCGGCCCTGCATCACTACCTGCCATTGTGAATCCAAACGTAATGTATTCAGGGTCGTATTTTCTGACCGCATGCTTCGGTATCTTAGCTGTTGCAGACATCTCACCTCCATCACCTTTTCTCTTTAAAAACCGATCCATCGTTTTACTGTAGTTGAGAATGGCTGAGCTAGACAGAGGGACCCAGCAGGGAAGGATGTGCAGCAGGTTAGGGCGATCAAGGATAGAGATGGAAATGTGCTGACAAGTGAGGAGAGTGTGCTGAGAAGGTGGAAGGAGTACTTTGAGGGGCTGATGAATGAAGAAAATTAGAGAGAGAGAGAGAGAGAGAGAGAGAGAGAGAGAGAGAGAGAGAGAAGGTTGGATGAAGTGGGGATAGTGAATCAGGAAGTGCAGTGGATTAGCAAGGAGGAAGTGAGGGCAGCGATGAAGAGTGGAAAGGCAGTTCGTCCTGATGCAATACCTGTGGAGGCATGGAGATGTTTAGGAGAGATGGGAGTGGAGTTTTTAACTAGATGGTTTAACACAATCTTGGAAAGTGAGAGGATGTCTCAGGAGTGGAGAGGAAGCATACTGGGACCGATTTTCAAGAATTAAGGCGATGTGCAGAACTGCAGCAACTACAGAGGTACAAAGTTGATCAGCCACAGCATGAAGTTAACAACATGAAGATATGGGAAAGAGTAATAGAAGCTAGGTTAAGAGGAGAGGTGACGATTAGTGAGCAGCAGTATGGTTTCATGGCACAAAAGAGCACTACAGATTTGATGTTTGCTTTGAGAATGTTGATTGAGAAGTATAGAGAAGGCCAGAAGGAGTGACACTGTGTCTTTGTGGATTTAGAGAAAGCATATGACAGGGTGCCGAGAGAGGAGATGTGGTATTGTATGAGGAAGACAGGAGTGCAGAGAAGTATGTAGGAGTGGTCCAGGATATGTATGAGGGAAGTCTGTCAATGGTAAGGTGTGCGGTTGGAATGACAGATGGGTTCAAGGTGGAAGTGGGATTACATCAAGGAACCGACTCTGAGCCCTTTCTTGTTTGCAATGGTGATGGACAGGTTGACCAATGATATCAGGCAGGAGTCTCTGTGGATTACGATGTTTGCGGATGACATTGTGATCTTTAGCGAGAGTAGGGTTCAGGTTGAGGAGAGCATGGAGAGGTGGAGGTATGCACTGGGGAGAAGAGGAATGAAAGTCAGTAGGAGCAAGATGGAATACCTATGCATGAATGAGAGGGAGGACAGTGGAATGGTGAGGATGCAAGGAGTAGAAGTGATGAAGACATGCGAGTATGAATACTTGGGGTCAACTGTCCAAAGTAACAGGGAGTGCAGAAGAGAGGTGAAGAAGATAGTGCAGGCAATGTGGAGTGGGTGGAGAAGAGTGTCAGGAGTGATTTGTGACAGAAGGGTACCAGCAAGAGTTAAGGGCAAGGCTTACAAGATGGTTGTGAGACCAGCTATGTTATATGGTTTGGAGACTGGGGCACTGACGAAAAGACAGGAGGCAGAGTTGAAGATGCTAAGACTTTCATTGGGAGTGATGAAGAAGGACAGGATTAGGAATGATTATATTAAAGAGACAGCTCAGGTTGGACAGTTTGGAGACAAAGCAAGAGAGGCAAGATTGAGATGGCTTGCACATGTGCGGAGGAGAGATGCTGGGTATATTGGGAGAAGGATGCTGAATATGGAGCTGCCAGGAAAGAGGAAAAGAGGAAGGCCAAAGAGGAGGTTTATGGATGTGGTGAGGGAGGACATGCAGGTGGCTGGTGTGACAGAGGAAGATGTAGAGGACAGGAAGAAATGGAAACAGATGATCTTCTGTGGTGACCCCTAATAGGAACAGCTGCAAATAGCAGTTTTTTTTCTTTTCAGAGTTTTGACATGAAAAGATAATTATATACATAGATTAGTCTGGCCTAGGCCTACATATTTAGCCTACTTCTTGCCAGAAACCTGGCATTTCATCTCCTGACACAGGTGAGGCATAGTTGCTTTCAGGGACTGTGCAGTAGACACTCCGAGGACAGCCTGGAGATGTCCATTGGTCAGTCTGGGCCAATGCTTTGATTCATTAAAGTTCATAGTTGAGAACAGTTTCTCACACAGATAAGTGCTGCTGAAAAGACACATGGCCTCCCTGAACAGTTTGAACAACTGTGCAAATGTTTTGGGAAGCTCTCTGAGAAATTGTCCAAGCATCTCCTGCTTTTCTTGTGTCTCTCTGAACTTTGCCTTGAGCTCGGTGTTGCACTGCAAGTCTGTGAGATCCATTTGAAATGTGTTTGGAGCACTGCTCACATCAAAGAAGAAGGAATCTGCAAATAACTGGAAAGTGGTGCTGTGAGTCTTAAAATAAAAAAAAGTGATGCTTAAACTCCTGCTGCAGATTGTCAGTGGCAGTCATATACTTATCAGCATTGACTGCCAGCATCATTAATAATTGACTGGGATGTTGGGAAGTGGACAAAGCTTTTCTCTGTGAGCTGTGTTTTCCATAGCCTGAGTTTCACAGAGAAGGCCTTCACATTATCAAATACTACAGTGACAAGTTGGTCTGGCCCCTGCAGTTTCAAATTGGGTGTTAAGTGCCTGTGTGATATCAACTAAGAAAGCTAGACACATGAGCCCTTTGGGATCATCAAGCTCAGAAACATGTAGCCTGCCTTTTTTCATGAATTCTCTGATCGCATCCCTCAATTCAAAAACCTTCTCAGGACAATCAGGATGATCAATATTTTGTGGTTTAGGATGAAGGGATTACACCAGGTTACATGTGACACTAAGATTGGTAATTTAATAAAGTTCTGTTTTTGTTTTTTTTTCCGGTTGAGGAGGGTAGTGAATGTGAGCACTGTACAAAATCTAGCGTAAAACAGTGGGGGTGAATGTAGCAGTGTGATGATGTTTCAGAGATGGGCAAATTTGTAATTTGTGATATTGGGCTAAACAAATAAAATTGACTTGACTTGACACTGCCCCTGCTCAACCAGCACATGTCTGTGAAGTACAACACTTATCCATATGTTGCATCCATTTCTTCCAGAAACACACAGAACTGACGATGTTGTAAACCTCTTGCTCTAATTAATGCATTTCTCCACAACAGTCATACTGTCAAATTTCAAGCATTTGCTGCAGAGTGCCTGCTGGTGAATGATGCAGTGCAGTGCAATTGCGGGATCTACATTCTCCTTCATCAGCTTTCTTTGAATGAGTGCTACAAGCCCATTTTTCTCCCCGTCATTGACGGGGCACCATCAGTGGTGATTCCAGCCTATTTATTCCAGGGTAGACCAGCACCCTCAATTGCATTGCACAGCACATGAAATATATCATTGGCTGTAGTCTTTCCCTGCATTGGATATAAAGTTAGCAGTTCTTCTGTTAACTCAAAACGGTCATTGATACACCTTACAAATATAGCGAGCTGAGCATTGTCATTTACATCTGTGCTTTGATCAAGTGCCAAAGAATAGTGCGTGAAATCGTTTGTGTGCACAACTATCTGTAAATGTCACCTGACAACTCGCTGATCCATTCTGCCATTGCATTTGGGCTGAGACTGACATTTCTGAATAAAGATGCCTTCTCCGGGCAAACGATATTCGCTACCTGCAGTATGCAGTGTCTCAGAAACTGTCCCTCCTTAAGAGCCTTTGCTATTGCCTCGCTTACTGTGATATCCTATCTGAAGGATACACGGACAGCCTAAGTAAACTCAAATCTGTTTACTAACAACACAACACAGGTCTTAACACAGGGCGTTAGTATGTTCATGTACGCACACTCTACTTCACTGCTTAACAATAGATGTCTACTCTAGTATAACTAGGCCTCTATTTCCATCTACAGGCATTCATGCCTTAACACTCAATTTACTACACTTGCCACATAGCTAGCTTTGACAGATTCATCAGCCTTGTTTGGCTCGCCTTTGAACCGATCATACTCCTCTGCATGTTTAGTCACTTCAGATTGAAATACTTCAGGATAACAACTCTTTCCTAGCAAATTAAATTCAGTGAAGAAGTAGTCACATTTCCATTTCTCTTGGAACTGTCGAGGCTCCTAGTCAACTTTTCTTTTGGCTTTTGAAAGTGACATTTTTACAAACCATCTTGCAAGCAGTGACGATTTACATTATATTAGCAAGCTCATGTGAGATATTTTGCAGTGGGCTAGCCTGTGGGGTTTATGCGCTTGCGTTGCCTGGCTACAGTGTATCTGTGTGTGTGTGTGAGAGAGAGAGAGAGGAGAGAGAGAGAGAGAGAGAGAGAGAGAGAGAGAGAGAGAGAGAGAGAGAGAGAGAGAGAGAGAGAGAGAGAAGAGAGAGAGAGAGAGAGAGAGAGAGAGAGAGAGAGAGAGAGAGAGAGAGAGAGAGAGAGAGAGAGAGAGAGAGAGAGAGAGAGAGAGAGAGAGAGAGAGAGAGAGAGAGAGAGAGAGAGAGAGAGAGAGAGAGAGAGAGAGAGAACGAGAACAAAACTGACATTAGGCTACGTCATCTGCAACTGGCCTTATGATTAATCTTAAATGAGTATTTGTGGTGTTCTCGTGTGTAATACAAATAGGCAGCCAACTTATTAACAAAAACGGAACTTTACTGGAGAAGCTCAGGTTCAATGCATACAGCTGTAATGTGAACTACTGTCTGACTAACTACTACTTTCGGCTGCTCCCGTTAGGGGTCGCCACAGCGGATCATCTGTCTGACTAACTGATTTCGTAAATATTAGTCACTGTAATGTTGTACCTCTCCATAAACATTTACAGTACTTAGTACTAGAAACACAGAAACAATAAAATAAATAAATAAATAAATAAGTAGTATGCAAAATGGATACGCGGTCCGGCTCTCTCAATAAATCTAAAAACATAGTGGGGCCGTACAAAACTGCCTTGCGGGCTGGTAGTTTGAGACCCATGCTTTACATGAAAGCTTTTCAGCTGATCAGTCTTTTTGTGGTTTAGAATGAAGGGATTACACCAGGTTACATGTGACACTGTGTGTTATGTTTGAATGTGTGTTATGTAAGCAGTGTATGTTTAAGTAAGTATAAGTAAGTAAGTAAAGCACGGAGCACAGTAGCAATGGGCAATCGTTTCTTAATCTCTTCTCTTCTGATTTACGTTGCACGCAACAGGGCATTCATAACATTGGTGCCACCTACTGGCGTATGCATAGAACACAACATATTCCCCCTTTATGTAGATAATACTATGCTATTAACAGAACCTACAACCTAGCATAGCTAGCAATATAATTTATAATTAAGAATAAGTGCATAACCTTAAGCACTCGAAAGTAACATCAGCATTCAATACCATAAAGCGTTATCGCTAGGAATGAGAATAGTAATAAAAAGAAGCATACTGTTAACATTCTAAAATATCATTGGTAACTGTTAGGAATAGAATAATAAAAATGGAGAATCATATCATTTAACACTCTAAGCAGCAATAGAAATTTGTGGAATGATCTTCTAATCTGCAACAGCTGAGTGTATTGTGGGTGCGCCTTAGGAACATGTGTAGGCTTTCTTATGCACACTCTGCCCTCCTCTTATAAAACAGGCAATCGTGCTCCACATCTGGAGTCAGTGTAAGCTTTCACTTTTCCCTGATGAAAGGACGCTCTCTGACGAAGCGCATCAGAGTTGGTGTTCGTCAGTGGTGGGGCGAGAATGTTGAGGCGTGTGCACATTTTTCTGCCATATATTAGCTCAAACGGAGACACTCCGGTGGTGGCATGTGGCGTGGTGTGGTACACTTGTAGGAAGTCTGTGACTGTAATCTCCCACGGCTTCTCTTGCAGGATAGTGGACTGGATGCATGACTTGAGTACACAGTGAAAGCGTTCAATTGCTCCATTTGCAGCTGGATGGTACACTGAAGTGCAGATGTGCTGTATGTCACGGTCTTTTAAGAATGCAGTGAATTCCGTGGACAAGAACTGAGATCCATTATCAGCCATGATGGTATATGGATTACCTAATCTACTAAAGACTGATGTAAGAAAAGCAATGATGTTTGCAATAGTAGCAGAGGCCATGAATGCTACGTCAGGCCACTTACTGTAATAATCAGTTAGTGTGAGTGCAAAGTGGCAGTCCCAAGCAGCAGTCTTGAAAGGACCAACCACGTCAATGCCTAGCTTTTCTCATGGCTCTGATGGAAACTGTACGGGTTGTAACGTCGCAGCAGAGGGAGCAGCAGTCTTGTCTGAAAACTGGCACAACAGGCAACTCTTAATCTGTGTGTTCACTAGGTCATTCATACCTGGCCACCAGTAGACTTCGCGGAGGCGTTGCTCAGTTCTCACAGTGCCTTGGTGGCCTTTGTGAGCCAGCCCAACCAAGGTGTGATGCAGTGAGACAGGAACGATTAGTCTTAAGCCTCGGAAAATGTAATCGTCTTGCACAATCAGTTTATCACACAGACAAAAGAATGGACGTAGGACTGTACTTACAGCAGCAGAGGAAGGAGGCCAACCATCCGTGATTTGTGAGTGTAAAGCTCTCAGTTCAGGGCAGGAAGCAGAGGCAGCAGCGCACTCATCCGGAGAGACAGCAGACAGACCAGCAGCAGAGAGTAAAGCTACAAACTCTGGTTAATGTCTGTGAATGTTCTCATTCATCCAGGTCATAGTTATGGTCATGCATATCAATACCTCTGATAACGACGGGCGTTGCTAAACATCGGAACACAAAGAGCCATGGACATCAATAGCTCTGATAACGACTCCAAAGAGGATAAATATCTGAGTTTCATCACCAGCCAGTCAGACTAGCTTGGTCTAGTCAGAGAGGCACGAACTGCTGAAGCCTCTTGGATGAGAGGCGAAACGTCTTCACAGATATATACCAAGTCCAGTTGCACTCGATTCAATTCCTTTGGAAAACTTGTCAGTGGCAGCAGGCAGAAGGCAGATGGTGTAACTTCTGACGTACAGTGGAACAGTCTCTGAGATCTTCACCTTATGCACAAATCCTTTTGCGCAACTAACTTTACTGTAGGAGGCTGCAGGTGTTCTCCTTTGAAGTATTTTTCGTAGATATGTATTGGCAAAATAGAGACGGAGGAGGCCGAATCCACCGTCAGTTCCACAGGCACTGCAGCAGTCGTAGTCTTAATGTTAACTGTGCAAAGGATTCGTCAGTTGCTGTATGTTCATGCAAGTAGAGAATTTGAACTTCAGGCAAGTCAATTTCGTGCACAGAGCGTGTTCGTGAAGACCGACGCACTTGCACAAAATGTCCAGTCTTGTTGCAATGCTTACATTGAGTGGAGGCAGTGGGGCAGGATGGATCGTTTGCAAGATGTCGATCAGATCCACCACGGTAGCAGGTCTGGATGGATGTAGGACGAGAAGAAACAGTAGCAGCAGGGCGAGACAGAGCAGGACGAGAAGGAGCAGCCAGCGATACAGATGGAGGCTTCGGCGGCGTGCAGACACAGACTTGCACGGGCGTTGAGCGCTCAACAACAATGAGCTTAGCTTGCTCAGCAACGCTTCCATCTGTGTTGCAATTGTAATGACTCTTCGCAACGTCAAGTCTGGTTCTAGGAGCAGTCTCTCTCGTACGCGATGGTTTAAAACGTTTTCCACCAACTGATCTCGTAGCATTTCATCCGAGTTTACGAACTCACACGTAGATGCTAAGTAATGCTGCAACGTACAGTAGCACAGATTCATTGGGAGAGCGCGCTATCTGAAGGCATGACGCTCAGCCACTATGTTCTGATGTGGAGTTAATGTGCTTCTAAGGCTTTTACAGCACCTTCCAGGGTCCGACCTTGGTCCGGCAGTGTATAGAAGAGTCTCTGGCCCTCAGTCCCCAATCAGTGTAGAGGTAATATTCATTTCCGAGTATCCGGCTAGTCGTCTGTGTTCATGGCAACCACTTGCAGATAGTTGCGGAACATTTTCAACCACGTGTTGAATGGCAGCGGAGGCTCACCAGGGCACGGCAAAAAAGGTGTAGAAAAAGGTGTAACTGCAGCTATCTTCAGTAGAGTGGGCACAGAACTCGTCGCCAATTTTTAATGTTTGGATGCGTGTTGTGTAAGCAGTGTATGTATAAGTAAGTAAGTAAGTGTAAGTAAGTAAGTAAGTAAGTAAAGCTCGGAGCACAGTAGTCATGATCAAGCATTTCTTCTTCTCTTCTGACTTACATTACAGGCAACAGGGCATTCATAACATTGGTGCCACTTACTGGTGTATGCATAGAACACAACAGAGTGGCAATTTAATAAAGTTCTGTTTTTTTCTGTTGAGGAGGGTATTGATGTGAGCACTGTACAAAATGTAGCGTAAAATAATTTGGGGTGAATGTAGCAGCGTGATGTTGTTTTAGGGATGGGCAACATGATGTACGTCGGAAAGGAACCGGTGCAGGGGTCCGGCAGGGTCAAGCCCGTCCCGTAGGCACGTTTATTTATATTCAGGGAAGGGAAAAGCGGGATGTGTATGGTGCAACTAGAGTCCTGGATGTGGGGTGTGTAAAAGACTATGTGTTTATGTGCAGGGCGAGTGTGGTGCGTGTGTGCAGGAATGTAAATGACTGGAGGGTGTTTGTGCGTGTGCATGCTGGTGAAGCGCAAGTCCAGGAGTAGGGGTTCTGCGGGAGGCAGCGTGGGAGCACAAGGGAGGGGTCCGGGGAACACAAGGGACGTGAGGAAGACGGAGCCCGAGAAGCACCGGGGGTTCTGGGAGGACGGGGGAGAGAGACACGGAGTTAGATTCAGGAATCACAACGCAGGAATTGCAGGAGAAAAACACAGCCAAAGTGTCTAGCGATCTACTTGGTAACTAGCATACTAGTTGGCACAATCTGGCACCGATTGCACGTCAATGTCTTCTCTTATAGCTGGCTGCAGATTGGCTTCAGGTGCGCTGATTTCCGATGAGCCTCTGGTGCGTGGCTGCGCTCTCAACGAGCATGCTGATTGAACCCTGTCGGTAGACTCAGGCGGAGATGCGCCTTGCGTCTGGACCACAACAGTACCCCCGCTCCTACGGGAGCCACCGGGCGACCGTCCAGGGGCGTCAGGGTGTTCCAGGTAGAAGTCCGACAGGAGGGCGGGGTCGGCGATGTAAGACCGGGGCTCCCAGCTCTGGTCTTCCGGACCGTAGCCCTCCCAGTCCACCAGGTACTGGAAGCCCCTCCCACGGCGGCGGACACGCAACAGCTTCCTGACCGGCCAGACCGGGTCGCCGTCCTGGAGTACACGGGGAGGAGGCGGGGCTGCGACAGGTGGGGAGAGGGCACTGACAGACACAGGCTTCAGCTTGGAAACATGAAACACGGGGTGTGCCCGAAGGGAGGGAAGAGAAGGAGGGAGAGACAAACGCACCGCAGTGGGGTTGATGATCCTCTCCACAGTGCAGGGTCCCACGTAGTGAGCGGCGAGCTTGCGAGGTTGTTGGGATGGGGAGGTCATTGGCCAGGAGCCAGACACGCTGACTAGGCTGGTAGACTGGGGCTGGGATGCGATGCTGGTTAGAGGAGCGTTGGGAACCGGTCGTTGGCTCGCAGCAGGGGCGGCACGAGCAGACCTCCACATACGGCGGCATCGGCGGAGATGATCCCTGGCTGACAGGGACCGCCACCTCAGTCTCTTGCTGGGGAAACATGGGGGGCTGGTAGCCCAGTGAACATTCGAAAGGAGACCTTCCAGTGGCAGAGCTAATCATGGTGTTGTGAGCATACTCAACCCAGGCCAGGTCCTTGCTCCAGGTCGAGGGGCTGCTGGTGGTCACACATCTCAGGGCAGACTCCAGGCTCTGATTGGTGCGTTCCGCCTGTCCGTTAGACTGAGGGTGGAAACCAGAAGAGAGACTGACCATGGCCCCAATCCCCCTACAGAAGGCCTGCCACATCTGGGAAGAGAACTGGGGACCACGGTCAGAAACAATGTCCGGGATAATTTGGAATTTGGGTTAATATATAGGGGGTATTAATGTGGACAACCAGTTCGGCGGTCTCGGCGGAGGACAGGAGCTTGGGGACACGACACCACGAATGGGCCTGCTTGGAAAAACGGTTGACAATGGTGAGTATGACTGTGTTACCTGAACTGAGACACGGCAGTCCAGTCACGAAGTCCAGGGAGGGAGATGTGTGACAGGGGCGACTGGGGACTGGGAGGGGATGCAGGAGACAGCAGGGGGGCGATGGGAGGTCTTATTCCAGGGCGCAGGTGATACACGGCGCCACAAACTCCCGAACGTCAGCCTCCATGGTAGGCCACCAGAAGTGCTGCCGGAGGAAGGACAGTGTCCTGGAGGCGCCAGGGTGGCAGGTGAAGCGGCTGGAGTGGCCCCACTCGAGAACCCTGGAGCAGACTGGGGCAGGCACAAACAGAACGGTTAGGGGGAACATTACCAGGGCTGGGATGAGTTCGCTGGGCGGTCCTGACCAGAGAGTCGATGGCCCAGGTGACGACGCCCACAACACGGGTCGGAGGCAAGATCATGTCCAGGGCACCCTCCTGGGTGCCATTCTTCGTAGACGCCCCCGGGTGCGAGCCGAGAGAGCACATCTGCTCTGGAATTCTGTGAGCCTGGATGATAGGACAGCATGAAATTGAATTGGTTGAAGGATTGCACCCAGCGGGCCTGGCGGTCACTCACCCGTTTAACTGACCGGATGTACACCAGATTCCGGTGGTCTGACCACACCAGGAAGGGATGCTCCGCCCCCTCGAGCCAGTGTCTCCATTCTGCCAGGGCGGCGTGGACAGGCCAGCAGCTCCCGGTCGCCGATGTCATAGTTGCGCTCAGCCTGGTGTGAGGTGCCGGGAGAAAAAGGCGCAGGGGTGCAGACGGTGATCCTCTGCTGAGCGTTGTGAGAGGACCGCCCCCCAACCCAGAGTCAGAGGCGTCCACCTCCACCACGAACTGGCGGGTAGGATCCGGTGTCGGGCAAGCACCGGGGCCTCGGAGAACCCTCCTCTTGAGGTCTGTAAAGGCGGTTTAATCCTCCGGGGTCCAGTCAAACTGGCGGAGGGTGGAGGTGAGGGCTGAGAGGGGCATGGCGATGCGGCTGTAGTCCTTGATGAACTTCCTGTAGAAACCCGCAAAACCCAGGAAGCGTTGCAGCTCTGTCCGGTTCTGGGGTTTGGGCCACTCAACGCTGCCTCGAACCTTCTTAGGGTCGGTCCTAATGCGCCCCGCCTCCATAATGTGGTCAAGGAACTCCAGTGAGGGGGTGTGAAAAGTGTACTTCTCCGCCTTGACAAACAGGCGGTTCTCCAGAAGGCGCTGCAACACCAGGCGAATGTGTTGGATGTGTTCGTTGAGAGAGCGGGAAAAAACTAGAATGTCGTCTAAATAAACCACAACACATGAGCCAGAAAGGGCTGGTGTGGGTGTAGTTCTTTGTTCCAACCAAGCAGTTACACACCTGATTGTATTAGTCAACTAATAGTCTTTACTAAGGACCTTGATTTGTAGACTCAGGTGTGTAACTGCTTGATTGGAACAAAGACCCCTGCACCCCACACCGCGACCATTCTGGATCATGTTGCCCATCACTGCTTGGGAAATACTTTTATTTTGATCCACACATAATTACAGATGTCTCTTATTTTGAAGGAGTTGAGTGGCCAAGTCTATCGGTTTTATTGTGTGGGTAAACTCCCTTGTTTTTGTATTAATTTCTTACCTTACAAGACACGGTGTTATTTAATGGTCAAAAAATAAAATTCAGAGGTCATTACAAAGTACATTTGTGCATCACATATCAAAGCTGATATTTGGTGTTAGGGAGAATTGATTGTAATGGATTCATCCATTGTGGGCGGAAGTTATGCAATGCACCAGTCCGCGCTCTTTTTGCTTCTGGACTTTGAGAGAGAAGGTACAGATTCTGAAGCTAGGGATGAGGAAGGAAGGTGCTACAGGTCGAGAGGTTTTTGGGAGAATGGCGTGTTTGAGTCCCAGAGCAGCAAACTGAAAACAGTGAACCAGTGCCTAGTGAATTGGAAGAAGATCAAAGAGAATGGACTGAAGTAAGGTCGAAAAAAATTAGGAAGAAGAATTCAATGTTCAGTGACAGTGAGTCGGAAACACAAAATGGTCTGAAAAAAGCGAAGGTGGGAGATGAGAGTGATTATTGAGTTTGGAGATCATTTTAGTGGCCAGTTACATCCAGTGAAACTCACAAAAATTATTCAACATGAGATTGGGCCTATTAAGCAGGCAAGGTTTTTGAACAAAGGAAGATTGTTGTTAAGTGTTGTTAATGCCGTTCAACGCAATAAGATATTAAAAATGAAGACGCTGAATGGAGTCCAAATTAAAAGTCATGTTCCTCGGACAAATAAGAAGACTTGTAGAGTGATAAGTGAGGTTCCCTTCGATATCAGTCTGGAAGAACTCGGGAAAGAAATTAAAGGGGGGGAAATGTTGGTAATGAAGCGTCTTCCAACTAGATATCAGGGTAAACTGGTCGACAGTTTGTCAGTTCTCCTTCAGTTTGAGGGAAATATATCACAGAAGGTAATGATTGGGTTCATCAGTTTCCCTGTCAGAGAATATGTTTCTAAGCCATTGAGATGCTTTAAGTGTCAGAGAATAGGACATGTAGCAGATCAGTGTAAAGCCAAATCAAGACGTAATAGATATGCTGGAGAACATGAATGTGCAGTTGATGCCAAGCTAAAATGTAAGAATTTTGGTGGAGAGCATAGTGCAGTATTTCAAGGGTGTGAGGTACTAAAAGGAGCAAAGGAAATCCAGATATACAAAGTGCAAATCAAGGTGTCATATGCTGAAGCAGCAAAGCACGTATCGTTAAGCATGGCAGTAAATTCACAGCTAACCACAAACATAATCTCTACAAGATATTTTCCCAAACTACCACAGGTGCAGAAGGCGAGTCCTATGACATGTTCACATAAGTGTGCAGTAAAAGACGATACGTTGATTATGGATAAGCACCACTTCATCACCTTTATTGGAAATTTGTAAATGTTACTTTACAACAGACAAAAAAGTGGTCAAGGCTGAAGACTATAGTGGAAGCAGCAGATGAATATTTGAGTGTAAAGGATTTAACTGTAGAAATGTTACATGATATGCTAGATTCCGATGATGGCTTCTCACAATTTGGTGATTAGTATAATGGTTCTCTTTATTCTACAATGGAATGCTAGAAGGCTTATTGCGAATGGCCAGGAATTTAAATCATAGTATATACAACAGTTAAGTGAGAAACCAGATGTTATTTGCATCCAAGAGACACGGCTGAAACCACACTTGGACTTGAATATTAGGGGGGTACAATTCAATAAGACAAGCCAGGGAGGGGGATGAGCAATCTTTATCAAAGGATTGTCTTATGTTAGGTTATTCATTAATCACAATTTTGATCTAGAAGCAGTGGTTGTAGAGTTTTGGGTGAATAAAAGGAAATTTGTTGTTATAAATCTATATAATCACTGTAAAAGACTTAAGATAGAAGAATTAGAAAGGCTTGAACAAGGAAATGAGGTAATATGGTGTGGTGATTTTAGTGCTCATAATACTTTATTGGGAGGGGAGATGACATTATAATGGGCAGGTAGTAGAGGAGCTAATAGAATCAAAAGGATTCGTTTGTTTAAATAATGGGCAAGATACTAGGCTTGGTTTTAGAAATGGAAGAGTGTCTGCTATGGATTTAACTTTGGTTTCTAGTGAACTAGCTACTGCCAGTAATTGGGAAGTATTGACAAATAGCATCATTGGCAGTGATCATTATCTGATTGTAATCAAGCTTGATATGAGTAATATGGTTCAGCTAGATGGTATCAAGAGATATAATTTTGGTAAGGCACATTGGGAATAATTTACTAATATTTCTGATTCAGAGATTGGTAAGATTGATATGTCAGGAAATTTTGATGAAATAAATTAACATATTACTTCAGGTGTTATTAAAGGTGCAACTCAAGCGATTGAGGAAAAATGGTAGGCTTAATAAATGTGTTAAGATGGTACCATGGTGGAATGAAGAATGCTCTGAAGCAATTCGAAATAGAAACAGGTCAATTAGGAAATTAAAAAGATGAAATCCTTACAGAATGTATTAGATTGTAAAGAAAGTGCAAGCATTGGTAAGAAAAACTGTAAAAGCGCAAAAAGGTTGTGTTGGAGAGGATTCTGTTCAAATATTGGGAGGACAATACCATTAGATCAAGTGTGGGGAATGATTAAAAAGATGAGGGGTATCAGACAGGAAAGAAATCTACATGTGTTACAAAATGGAGGGGAACTTGCTTTTGATAATATGGAAAAGGCAGAAATGTTAGCCAAGAACTTTGTTAAAGTCCATAGTTCAGATAATTTAACAGAAGAAGGTAAGATCAAGCAGCAGCAAATGTTAGATGAACACCCCAAATTTATATTAGAAAAGAAATGTATCTCAGAGTATTTTAAATGTACCTTTTGCTGTTAAGCCCACTGAGGCAAATTTGTATTTGTGATATTGGGCTATACAAATAAAATTGATTTGATTCATGAGTTGAGAAGGGCACTAAATAAGTGTAAAATTACTGCCTCTGGGAAAGATAATGCATGTTATATAATGTTGTCTAAATTAAGTGATTTTGTATTAGGAAGGCTGTTGGAGCTCTACATTTAGATCTCGGAGGAAGGCAAGCTTCCAACAGTGTGGAAAGAGGTTGTCATTGTTCCTGTCAAAAAACCTGGGAAAGACCCACCACTCCAGTTCGTTATAGGCCTATCGCTTTGACATCACACATATGCAAAATTATGGAAAGAATGGTTACAGAAAGGTTGACATATTACATAGAAAAGAATGAATTAATCACTTCATGTCAGAGTGGGTTTAGAAGAGGGCGTAACACTTTAGAGCCATTGTTATGCCTGGAGTCTGACATCAAGAAAGCTCACGTAAATAAAGAGTGTGTTGTAGCTAATTTATTTGATGTGGAAAAGGCTTATGACAAGATGTGGAAGGAAGGAGTCTTAATAAAATTGGATATGATGGGTGTTGGAGGTAAAGTATACAATTGGATTAGGGACTTTTTATTTGGCTGTGCTATTCGAGTTCGCGTTGGGAACTCATTTTTAGAGAGATATGTAGTTGAGAATGGAACCTCTCAGGGTAGTGTGATTAGTCCTCTTCTGTTCTCAATTATGCTAAATTATATATACACTACCGTTCAAAAGTTTGGGATCACCCAAACAATTTCGTGTTTTCCATGAAAAGTCACACTTATTCACCACCATATGTTGTGAAATGAATAGAAAATAGAGTCAAGACATTGACAAGGTTAGAAATAATGATTTTTATTTGAAATAAGATTTTTTTTACATCAAACTTTGCTTTCGTTAAAGAATCCTCCATTTGCAGCAATTACAGCATTGCAGACCTTTGGCATTCTAGCTGTTAATTTGTTGAGGTAATCTGGAGAAATTGCACCCCACGCTTCCAGAAGCAGCTCCCACAAGTTGGATTGGTTGGATGGGCACTTCTTTGAGCAGATTGAGTTTCTGGAGCATCACATTTGTGGGGTCAATTAAACGCTCAAAATGGCCAGAAAAAGAGAACTTTCATCTGAAACTCGACAGTCTATTCTTGTTCTTAGAAATGAAGGCTATTCCATGCGAGAAATTGCTAAGAAATTGAAGATTTCCTACACCGGTGTGTACTACTCCCTTCAGAGGACAGCACAAACAGGCTCTAACAGGTACTATTTAATGAAGATGCCAGTTGGGGACCTGTGAGGCGTCTGTTTCTCAAACTAGAGACTCTAATGTACTTATCTTCTTGCTCAGTTGTGCAACGCGGCCTCCCACTTCTTTTTCTACTCTGGTTAGAGCCTGTTTGTGCTGTCCTCTGAAGGGAGTAGTACACACCGGTGTAGGAAATCTTCAATTTCTTAGCAATTTCTCGCATGGAATAGCCTTCATTTCTAAGAACAAGAATAGACTGTCGAGTTTCAGATGAAAGTTCTCTTTTTCTGGCCATTTTGAGCGTTTAATTGACCCCACAAATGTGATGCTCCAGAAACTCAATCTGCTCAAAGAAGTGCCCATCCAACCAATCCAACTTGTGGGAGCTGCTTCTGGAAGCGTGGGGTGCAATTTCTCCAGATTACCTCAACAAATTAACAGCTAGAATGCCAAAGGTCTGCAATGCTGTAATTGCTGCAAATGGAGGATTCTTTGACGAAAGCAAAGTTTGATGTAAAAAAAATCTTATTTCAAATACAAATCATTATTTCTAACCTTGTCAATGTCTTGACTCTATTTTCTATTCATTTCACAACATATGGTGGTGAATAAGTGTGACTTTTCATGGAAAACACAAAATTGTTTGGGTGATCCCAAACTTTTGAACGGTAGTGTATATAAGCAGGCAGATCCAGATTTTGGTAAGTCACTTTTTGCAGATGATGGAGCACTTTGGAAAAGGGGTAGGAATATAAAATGTGTTGTGGAAAAAGTTCAGGAGGCAATTATAGAAGTTGAAAACTGGTCTCTGACAAGGGGGTTTAAGTTGTCAGTAGAAAAATCAGAAACTGTATTTTTTTTTACAAGGAAAAGGGTAGGGGAAGATGTTAGTTTAAAACTCTATGGCCAAGGATTAAGGAACATGAAAGAATTTACATTCCTTGGAATATGGGTGGATGAGACGGCCACATGGAAAAATCACATTGATAAAATAGAAGATAAATGTAAAAAAAGTTTTTAATGTTATGAGATGCTTGGCAGGCACTATGTGGGGGGCTGATACACTTGCTTTAATGAGCACTTATACGGCTTTAATTAAATCAGTCCTAGATTATGGTTTTATTGTGTTTGGTTCAGCTGCATGTATTTATTTAAAAAGGCTAGACAGAATCCAGGCTCAAGCATTAAGGTTGTGTTGTGGAGCAGCCAAGTCTACCCCAGTTTCAGCACTTCAGGCAGAAGTAGGAGAAATGCCTGTTTATTTAAGGAGGAGACAGTTAATGGCTAATTACTGGGCAATCCTGCAGGGACATAAAGATTCACATCCTCCAAAACAGATTTTAGATATTAGTTGGGAAAGCACCAAACTTAAAAAGAGTGTTTTGTGTTGGTATCTTAGATATATGTAAGGAATCCGGAATCAAAGACTGGAATATTAGTCAAACTGTTTTAATATCAGCTGTTCCACCATGGTTACTACCTCAACCAGTAGTAGACTTCTCTATATTGGATCGTTTACATGCAAAAAGAAATGCAATCAATGTGCAGGCTTATGTGAACACTGTTATATGTGAAATATAAGGACAATATATACATATATTTACTGATGGATCCAAAAATACAGAGAATGGAAACATACATTTTATGTTCCTGAGTTAAAGGTCAGAGTGAAAAAGCGAGTGAGTGATCACTTAGCAGTGTATACAGTAGAAATGCTTGCTATCTCATTAGCTCTTCAGTGGGTAGAAGAAATTCAACCTAGGCGAGTTTTAATTTGCTCAGACTCCAGTGCAGCATTAAATAGCTTAAAAATACATCTTCAAACTGTCAACAAATATATTCCCTATGAAATATTACAGCTAATATACAGGATTGTTAGCTTGGGAATAGATGTTCCGTTTATGTGGACACCAGCTCATGTAGGTATTAGGGGTAACGAAACAGTGGAGCAACTGGCCAAAAACAGATTAAAGCAAGTCATGTAGAACTGTCAGTACCAATCAGCAAAGCGGAAACAAAATCATTTATAAGGCACAAAATCAAGGCACAATGGCAGGAATTATGGGACAATACTCAAAAGGAAGACATCTGTACCAGATCCAACAGGAAGTAGGAGTAGAAAGGACTTCAAGTTTCAAGTTCAAGTTCAAGCACTTTATTTGTCACATGCACAGAAATACAAAGTAAAACATGCAGTGAAATGAAGGGGGGGGGGTACTCCATCTGTCACTGTGATATAAGACATAGGCCTAATTTTTACAAGGAAAAGGGTAGGAGAAGATGTTGGGGGAAGAGCAGAAGAGAACAGAACATCATTAGCAGGTTAAGATTAGGTTATACAAGACTAAATTCTTCATCGCAACTCATCGCAAAACATCAAACTGGGAACTGTGATGTCTGCCGCCAACCAGACTATAGAACATCCATCTATCTATTATCTTAACCGCTTATCCTGCTTTCAGGGTCGCTGGAGCCTACTCCAGCAGTCATTGGGCGGCAGGTGGGGAGTCACCCTGGACAGGCTGCCAGGCCATCACAGGGCCGAAACACACACACACACACACACACACACACACACACACACACACACACACACACACACACACACACACACACACACACACACACATTCATACCTAGGGACAATTTAGTATAGCCAATTCACCTGACTTACATGTCTTTGGACTGTGGGAGGAAACTGGAGCCCCTGGAGGAAACCCATGCAGGCATGGGGAGAACATGCAAACTCCACACAGAGGACGACCCGGGGCTCGAACCCAGGACCTTCTTGCTGTGACCACTGTGCCTTCTTGCTGTAACCACTGCGCCACCATGCTGCCCTGACTGTAGAACATGTATTTATTTGCCGAACATATGCAAGAGAGAGATTCATACTACAAACTATACTGGAATACTGGAACAAAAAGGAATTATGCACATGGACCTAAACTCAATTTTCACAAGGAACACTGGGAATGATTTACTTAAATATATGTTCACCTTTCTCAAGGATACTGGCCTGATGGGAAGGATATAAATTAAGAACTCTTTAATGTAACAGTAGATGGCGATAATGTTCCATCTGGTTGCAATTCGCCAATAAAAAAGAAGAGGCAGAAGAAGAGCCCGAAGCTCAGTATTTCTGAGTGATGACCATTTGTAGTATTTTTTTTTCTTTGCTGGACTTTTGCTCGTACGGAGACTCAGACATATTTTAGCCGTTACTACTCTATGGTCACTGCCCATACTATTGAAACAACTATATCCTTCGTAGCCGTGCAGAGAATTTTTCCATTTTTTTGTTAATCAGAATGAAATCAATTTGTGACTTGCTTCCATTCATGTCTGATGGGAATGTCAATTTCTTCCCTCTCTTTTTCTCAAACATTGTGTTTGTGATATGTAGGTTACATTGTGTTGCGTGTTCAAGTAGGTAGTCTCCATTGCTGTTGATTTGATTATGAAATGAATGCTGCGCTATTTCTTTTCCCATGTGAGCATTAAAATCTCCACAATCGATTATGACGTGATGTTTTGGGATGTCGTTCACAACATCTGTCAATGTTTCGTAATGTTTCTCAGCCCTCTCACTGCCTTCTGTAGGTGTATAGTTGATAACTATTGTGGCGTTAGGATTGCTACTGAGATTGATGGTCAGAAGTCTGTTGTTCACGGGTTTCACTTCAGCCAGTGCCATTTCTGCGCTGTTGCTTATTAATACTCCAACACCCCAGAAGCAGCTCCGTTGGAATTCCTCCAGGCTCTTGTTATAAGCGTGCAATCGAGTTGTATGACGACTGGGTCATCTTCATGAGTTATGTTGTGATTGACTATGCCTAGTATACATATATGGCATTTGTTGAAATTGTTTGCGAGTTAGTTCAAGACGCTTGTCATCTGTTCTCAGTTTTCTTGCATTGAAAGGTGCTACCCGGATGAACGATTTGCAACCTTTGCTTTTGCATTCAGACACCCCTCTTCCTGTTGGATTTAGGAAGCGCCTTCATTAGTCCTGCTGTTTGTGGGACTGGTGCTGTTTGTGTGTGTGTGCATAATAGGGTTTCGGTTGCGCATGTTTGTTTAAAGTGATACTGACATCAAAATCTGAAAATTGCTATTGATAGGCTATGTTCCGAGCTGGAATGTGACCACGGCGAAATTCAGTGGCCAAAAACAGCGCGTCTGCGGCCACTCGAGAGAGATCTGTGGTTGACTGTAGATGGTGTCCAATGACAAATTGTGCCGGTGGATACGTAGACACCAGTCAATTTGCATAGAGGGTGTGTCCATAGCTTGATGCTATAAAACCACGGAGAAGCCGTTCTTCTACTGCTGCTAGCTACTTGGATTGAGTTTGTGCGATTTTGCTGAGACTTTATTATCGATGTTGATACGACGTATTGCAATCTATCTATCTATCTATCTATCTATCTATCTATCTATCTATCTAATTATCTAAACATCTATCACCTATATATCTAACAGTTATTTGTATCATTGAACATCTTCTTCGCCAAGTTGTATTGTACTGCCGTGCCGTCGGCCTACCACCATTTTTTTTCCTACGGCAAGTGACGAGTGGTACCGAGCCCCACCCACGAGAACACCCAGGAAGACGGTAGCCAATAGCTTTGAATTCCTAAAACCACACCTATATCGGTTATGATTCAAACTCCCAGTGTTAAAAAAAATGTGTTTAGAAAGGGCATGTCAGTCTCTTTAAAGCGTGGGGCGCTAATCCACCTGCAGTTCTAGTGAATTGAAACACGCTTATGTAAACAAACTATGAGGAAATGTTTGGAAATGAACTGGTCTGGCTATGTGGACCGCCGTTTGGGTGGGGGGGGGGGGACGACAATTTCGAGGAGTAATTTTCCTGGCAAATGAGCTGGTAGGTTTTTTTGATTATCTTCTATGACGGAGTTGTCAAGCTCAGCGTCCTGACTTCGCAGCTCCACGGGAAATGTGCTCCAAAAGTGAGTCACCCACCAGATTGATGGTGGTATGAAGGCAGTCCAAGAACCAATCCACGGCGATGATCAGGGTTGATCAATTTTCACAATTGAACAAAGCATTAGCAACATACAATGTAGCATAGTCATTAATATCAAAGCTGTTATTTTTTTCTCGGGGCTTTACTCCTGCTGCTGAAAAGAAAAACAGTTGAATGAGAGCTCAGATTGCACTCATTTTGTTTATTTTTGATTTCATGTGAAAGCTAGCCTATGCACCTGACAGAAACCCTTTGGTAGAGCACAGTGTCTAACATATTGTATTAATTGCACTCTGAAATAACTGGAAAATGGTGCAATTATCAGGTGAAAATATAAAGATTTCTGGACTGGACTGAGCCCCCAATGTTTCAAGATCTTAACGATGCCTCTCACATCTACTGTATGCTATATGTGTTTGTCTTTTATTTATTTATTTTATGGTGTATTGGTTGTGCTGACTACTGTTTGCAAACAAAATTACCCCTCAAGGACAATAAAAAGTATCCAATCCAATCCAATGGTATGTGTGTATGCATCCTCATGCATGTGCTTGAAAATCATGTAATGTTTTGTTTCTGCTCAGGTGTGGGAACCCACTTTGCTTAAGTGCTACTAGTGGCTGAAAATACTCCGTAGTTCATATTTAAAGAGTAATTAATCTCTAGACCATAATAATGAGTTTGCTGAAATCTATAGGTTAAAAACATGCCCAGCTGGTCTTGATACTCTGTGATATTAACATAGCAGAATTAGCACAGCTGCAGCAAATAACAATAATCACTTTGTTTGATTTAGCTGTGTTTATCCTGCTATGCTAACATCACTAGAAAAGTGCTCCATAAAATGCAGTCCATCTAACAATTACCAAGACCAGCTGGGTATGTTTTTAAACTTTAAATGGTTTTTAACCTGTAGATGTCAGCAAACGCACTAAAATGGTCTGGAATTTAGTTACTCTAAAGGACGCAATGTTAATTCAATAGTCAGGAACACTTCAGCAGAAAACACGGGACACATGTTTTGGGTCCCCCACAAATATTTCCCATTATCTTCAGCGCAACTGAGAGTGAAGAGGAGATTCAAGAGTAGCATACCCACCCACTGTCTTTAGTCACATTGAAAGCATGAGGTTCATAAAGCTGAAGGGAACATCCCCCTCACACCTCAAAATAGCTTCACCCCTCCTTCATTTAAAGTCTCTCCTCTACTATCCAGTTCCTCTCCATTCCCTTCCTCTTCTTTACTCTGTTGTAAACATTTGTTCTGAAAACACCAGCGGTATTCATATATTTTATATTTGTGTGCATGTGCTTAAGTATGTGAGTCTGTGTACATTTGTTTGCTAAACACACACAGTGTGTGTGTGTGTGTGTGTGTGTGTGTGTGTGTACATATAACAGTAAAAGGCTGAAGTGTGAGGTATTTTTAGCTCCACTATCAGATATCTCTGCCCCATTTGGACAACATCAATATCTGAAATGCTGAACATAATGGGAATGAAGAAAGTGCAACGTGTGTGTGCGTGTGTACGTGTGCGTGTGTACGTGTGTGTCCTTGCCTGACAGTCAAGGTGAGGTATGTTGTGTAAAGTAGGCCAGGGATGGGTTAATGTGTTTCTGAGTAACCCATAGAGAACTGAGGACACTATTACCTCCTACAGCAAAAGAAGAGAGAGAGAGAGAGAGAGAGAGAGAGAGAGAGAGAGAGAGAGAGAGAGAGAGAGAGAGAGAGAGAGAGAGAGAGAGAGAGAGAGAGAGAGAGAGAGAGAGAGAGAGAGAGAGAGAGAGAGAGAGAGAGAGAGAGAGAGAGAGAGAGAGAGAGAGAGAGAGAGAGAGAGAGAGAGAGAGAGAGAGAGAGAGAGATGATGTGGAGGTAAGAGGAGTGAAACAGAGGACTTGGAAGAAAAGGGTCAGGTAAGGGACCAGAAAGAGGAGAGATGAGTATGAAGCATCCTGGAAGGAAGTGATAGAGGTGGTAGAGCGTGATGGAGATAGGATGGATAGATACACAAGGGAGAAGCAGAGGGTCTGAGAGAGGGAGGGGGAGGAAGAGAAAGCTCAGTGAGATGTCCTATCCAAGGAGAAAGAATGACAGCAGGACAAAGGATCACAACAGCAGCTATGAAACTGAAGGGAGCTGTCCACATCTGTGCTGCACATGGGAGAAAAAAAACGTGTGTACACATACATTTACTATCGTTAACATGTTCACACACAAGCATACAAACCCTGGCATACTACAAATATCATGGAATTTAAATCCTTACTTCTGAATAGATATAAAAAGATCAGGCTGTTGATGAGGTGGAAACCCCAAAAATGTCCTGATAGGAGGTTAAGGTAATTGTGAAGTCCAGCTTTCATGGTGGAAACATTTTGTGAACAAGATACCCATTGCCAGTGCTTTGCATATTGCAGTATCATGCAACTTACTACTTTTACATGGTGCATGTTGGACATATTTGAGTGGTTTGCCTAGGTAAGTAAATCGCAACCCAAGTAAATTTTTGATTTATGCGAGTGCTATATTTCACTAGCCTGGAATTTACACCTGAAATTGTCTTCCAACAACAAACATTTAATGTCAAGAAGGACTGAAATCTGTTTTTTGAACTTCAGCTACTGTGATTTTGACATAGTGGTACTAACCTTGGTCATTTGGTGGTCCTTAAAGTCAATAGAAAGCCATTGTGTATAGGGCAAAAATATATACCCTTTGTAATCTCATGTGCTTGGCACCATATTGCCTCTATTTTGTGCTAGCCTGCATAAAATCACCACCAACACCATATTTGGTCTTTAAAAAAAATTGTATGACATGTACATTACAAAATTCCCTTAATAGGCCCACACCACCATCAGTATCTTGCATAGGACACTTTTGCAATATACTGTAGACATTTTTGTTCATTTCACAATCATACACCAAGTATTACATTTCTGCCTGTGTTGAGTCCTGTAAAGCCACCTGGAAGCGAATACCATTAATCGTCATTGCAGGTGACTGCCATTTACGCGAGGGAAAAACAAAAACAAAGAAAGAGTGACCAACTGTGGCTTGTATGATGGCTATCATGGCCATCTACTGTTGCCACGTTGGTTACTTTATCAGTAGATCTTGTGACTTTTCAGAGCCTCCTGGTGACTATATGTCACAGCCACAACTCTAAACAAGTGGCACCAACAGCATGAATGCCTCTGTGACCGACCCCCTCACGTAAGCCTGGGCATTTAAAGCAGAAGTTATGTGTCTTTTCCAATGTCAGGGACAAGAGCAGCAGAGCATGAGCGTTCATTCAATCACCTTTTCAAATGACTGAAAAAGACCATTAGACTTGCAGGCCTATAGGTTCCTCATTAAACCTGCAGGAAAGTAAGGCTGGTGAATGCTTGACCTTGAACAGCACATATATATACACTCACCGGCCACTTTATTAGGTACACCTTGCTAGTACCGGGTTGGACCCCCTTTTGCCTTCAGAACTGCCTTAATCCTTCGTGGCATAGATTCAACAAGGTACTGGAAACATTCCTCAGAGAGCTTGGTCCATATTGACATGATAGCATCACGCAGTTGCTGCAGATTTGTCGGCTGCACATCCATGATGCGAATCTCCCGGTCCACCACATCCCAAAGGTGCTCTATTGGATTGAGATCTGGTGACTGTGGAGGCCATTTGAGTACAGTGAACTCATTGTCATCTTCAAGAAACCAGTCTGAGATGATTCGAGCTTTATGACATGGCGCGTTATCCTGCTGGAAGTAGCCATCAGAAGATGGGAACACTGTGGTCATAAAGGGATGGAAATGGTCAGCAACAATACTCAGGTGGGCTGTGGCGTTGACACGATGCTCAATTGGTACTAAGGGGCCCAAAGTGTGCCAAGAAAATATCCCCCACACCATTACACCACCACCACCAGCCTGAACCGTTGATACAAGGCAGGATGGATCCATGCTTTCATGTTGTTGACGCCAAATTCCGACCCTACCATCCGAATGTCGCAGCAGAATTCAAGACTCATCAGACCAGGCAACGTTTTTCCAATCTTCTATTGTCCAATTTTGGTGAGCCTGTGCGAATTGTAGCCTCAGTTTGCTGTTCTTAGCTGACAGGAGTGGCACCCGGTGTGGTCTTCTGCTGCTGTAGCCCATCTGCCTCAAGGTTCGACGTGTTGTGCATTCAGAGATGCTCTTCGGCATACCTCAGTTGTAATGAGTGGTTATTTGAGTTACTGTTGCCTTTCTATCAGCTCGAACCAGTCTGGCCATTCTCCTCTGACCTCTGGCATCAACAAGGCATTTTCGCCCACAGAACTGCCGCTCACTGGATATTTTCTCTTTTTCGGACCATTCTCTGTAAACCCTAGAGATGGTTGTGCGTGAAAATCCCAGTAGATCAGCAGTTTCTGAAATACTCAGACCAGCCCGTCTGGCACCAACAACCATGCCACGTTCAAAGTCACTTAAATCACCTTTCTTCCCCATTCTGATGCTCGGTTTGAACTGCAGCAGATCGTCTTGACCATGTCTACATGCCTAAATGCATTGAGTTGCTGCCATGTGATTGGCTGATTAGAAATTTGCGCTAACGAGCAGTTGGACAGGTGTGCCTAATAAAGTGGCCGGTGAGTGTATGTGCTATATACACTGCTCAAAAAAATAAAGGGAACACCTAAAAACACAATATAGACCTCGATGAATGAAATATTTCAGCTGAAAATCTTTATTTATTAGCGGAGGAATGTGTTTAGAGCAAAATAACCTAAGAATGATCAATGGAAATCAAAATCATTAGCCCATTAAGGTCTGGATTCAGAATCATACTCAAAATCAAAGTGGAAAATGAGAACATAGGCTGATCCAACTTCTGTGGAAATTCCTCAAGATGATTCAAAATGAGGCTCAGTAGTGTGTGTGGCCTCCACGTGCCTGTATGCACTCCCTACAATGTCTGGGCATGCTCCTGATGAGACGACGGATGGTCTCCTGAGGGATCTCCTCCCAGACCTGGATCAGGGCATCAGTCAACTCCTGGACAGTCTGTGGTGCGACATCGTGTTGGCGGATGGTATGAGACATGATGTCCCAGAGGTGCTCGATTGGATTCAGGTCTGGGGAACATGCAGGCCAGTCCATAGCATCAATGCCCTCGACGTACAGGAACTGCTGACACACTCTGGCCACATGAGGACGAGCATTGTCATGCATGAGCAGGAACCCAGGGCCCACTGCACCAGCATATGGTCTGACAATGGGTCTGAGGATCTCATCCCGGTACCTAATGGCAGTCATGGTACCTCTGGCTAGCACGTAGAGGTCTGTGCGGTCCTCCAAGGATATGCCTCCCCAGACCATCACTGACCCACCGCCAAACCGGTCATGCTGGAGGATGTTGCAGGCAGCAGAACATTCTCCACAGCGTCTCCAGACTCTCTCATGTCTGTCACATGTGTTCAGTGTGAACCTGCTCTCATCTGTGAAGAGCACAGGGCGCCAATGGCGAATCTGCCAACCAAGATGTTCTCTGCTAAAGGTCAATCGGGCTGCACGGTGTTGGGCTGTGAGCACAGGCCCCAATTGTGGACGTCGGGCCCTCATACCATCCTCATGCATTCTGTTTCTCACTGTTTGAGCAGAAACCTGCACATTAGTGGCCTGTTGAAGGTCGTTTTGTAGGGCTCCGGCAGTGCTCCTCCTGTTCCTCCTTGCACAAAGGACTAGATAGCGGTCCTGCTGCGGGGTTGTTGTCCTCCTGCGGCCCCCTCCACGTCTCCTGGTGTACTGGCCTGTCTCCTGGTACCTCCTCCATGCTCTGGACACTGTGCTGGGAGACACATCAAATCTTCTTGCCACAGCACGCATTGATGTGCCATCCTGGATGAGCTGCACTACCTGAGCAACTTCTGTAGGTTGCAGATACCGCCTCATGCCACCTCTAGTGGTGAGGGCACTAGCAAAATGAAAAACTAACCAAAGATCGGCCAGAAAAGATGAGGACAGGCAAATGGTCTGTGGCCACCACCTGCAAATCCATTCCTTTTATAGGGGTTGTCTTGCAAATTGTCTAATTTCCACAAGGTGGAAATTAGACAATTTACCAACAGGTGAAATTGATTCACAAATCAGTGTTGCTTCCTAACTGGACAGGTTGATATCTCAAAAGTGTGATTGACTTGGAGCTACATTGCATTGCTTATGTGTTCCCTTTATTTTTTTGAGCAGTGTATATCTCAACATGGATACAGGAAAAAAGATTTTAATGCATAGCAGTACAGGCCTGTTTCGTGCGTCTCGCACTCATCAGCTGCTAATGTTTTTTTTCACAAGGTTTTTTGTGTATCTATGTTGATATTGTGCTCCTCATTAGTCGAGCACGCGACACCATTGACAGTTTCGGAAAAAAACACTATATATATATATATACACACACACACACACACACACACACACACACACACACACACACACACACACACACACACACATATATATATATATATATATATGTATATATACACACACACATATATATACACACACACATACATACACATATATATACATACATATACATACATACATGTATGTATGTATGTATGTATGTATGTATGTATGTATGTATGTATGTATGTATGTATGTATGTATGTATGTATGTATGTATGTATGTATGTATGGACAAAAGTATTGGGACACCTGGCGATTACACTTAGTTGGTCCCCCCTTTGCAGCTATAATACCTTCCACTCTTCCGGGAAGGCTTTCCACAAAATTTTGGAGTGCGTCTGTTGGAATTTTAGCCCATTCATCCAGAAGAGCATTTGTGAGGTCAGGCACTGATGTTGGATGAGAACAATCTCCATTCTAGTTCATCCCAAAGGTGTTCAGTGGGGTTGAGGGCAGGGCTGTGCGGGCCAGTCAAGTTCTTCCACACCAAACTCACCCAACCATGTCTTAACCGACCTTGCTTTGTGCACTGGGAAACAGTCATGCTGGTACAGAAAAGGGAACTCCCCAAACTGTTCCCACAAAGTTGGAAGCATAGAATTGTCCAAAATGGCGTGTTATGCTGAAGCATTAAGAGTTCCCTTCTCTGGAACTAAGGGGTCTAGCCCATTCAGTAAAAAGAGCCAAGCTGAATCAACGTGCTATCCATCTGAGTTATTGTGTCGTCTCATTGTTAATCTAAATAAGACTACATATATGACTGTAATGTCCGTAGACGCCTTGTCTTACTGACATAAGAATAATTCAAGAACGAGCCGACTTCGTAGGTTCTTAACTGCGTAGCTTTTACTAGCGTTCATCCGACATACCCTTCATAACATGCGCTTCTCACTTCCTGTATACGTCACACGCACTGCACGTACACCCGTGAGTAGGTCAAGTTAAACACGTGACCTTTCATTCATTACATCTCCCCCTCTAAGATGATTTTCTAACCTGTATATCACCCCCCTTTTCACAAAAAAATAAAAAATCCCCCACAGTACACAAGTCCATACGCCTCACAAATCCAGCCGGATTGCAGGCTTGCTCACCCTGCCAGAGCGAGTAACATATGGTGTGGAAGTTGGCATTTCTGCTGCTCAGGACTCATCCGTGTTTCCACTCTCCCCTGGAGTGACATGGTCAGGATCCCTGCTGACAAAGGTGAGTGTTTTAGGTGTGGCCAACAGGTGGCGCCTGTTCCTTCTGTAATGTTCACCTTGAGCTGTCTCCACTATGTAGGATCTGGGAGTGGAGCTCTGACTGTGAACAACTGCTGGCATTGTCCATGTTTTCTGTCCATCAGGTTTGGTGAGTACTGCGTCACCCGAGTTCAGTGGGCGCAGTGTCCGCACGCCGTTCCTGCGGTTGTAGTAGAAAGCCTGCCTCGATTTGGCTGCGGCGTCAGCGGTTTTGATCAGTTCCTCTTTAGGCCAGGCCGGTTTCAGGTTATGCTGCAATGTGGGTAAGGTGGTTCTGAGTCTCCTACCCATGAGCAATTCCGCTGGACTGGCTCCAGTGGAAGAAGAGGGTGTAGCTCTGTATGTCAACAGGGCGAGGAGAGGGTCTTCCTGCCTTAATATGCTTTTGGCTATCTGAACAGCCCTCTCTGCCTGTCCATTACTCTGGGGGTAGTGTGGGCTTGAAGTCACATGGATGAAATCATAATCCTCACTGAACCTCCTCATCTCTTCTGAAACTAGCTGTGGCCCATTATCACTAACTACAATTTCAGGGATACCAAAACGTGCAAATGTAGCCTACAGCCTAGCTACAACCTGACTGCTAGTAGTTGTTGGTAGATTTAGGATCTCCAAAAACCTGGAATAATAGTCAGACACTATCAAGTAGTTTTGCTTTTTGTACTCACACAGGTCTATACCAACTTTCTGCCATGGTCTGGATGGGAGCTCACTTGACATTAAAGGCTCTTTTCTCTGTGTGTTCTTGTGTTCTCTGCAGAATTGACATTGCTGTATCTTTGTTGTAATGTGCTCTGTCATTTTGGGCCACCACACTGACTGGCTAGCTCTCTCTCTGCACTTAACTATCCCCTGGTGCCCGTCGTGTATTCTGTCTAAGATCACCTCCCTCATCTCTGTGGGAATGACGATACGACTGCCTCTGATGACTAAACCATCTACCGCAGATAACTCCCCTCTCACCTGATAAAAGTCTCTGACTGTCTCCGGCACTTTATCGACATACTCAGGCCAGCCGTGTCTGATGAAGCCCAACACTGTCTGGAGCTGCAGATCCCCATCCGTGCTCTGTTTTATCTCCTGCATCCTTTGAGGTGTGGCAGGCACCTGGCACACGATGGCATCAATGTGCGCTGCAACATCATCATGAGAAGCACCATCTCTGTAGCGCTGCTCTGGGCCTCTGGAGAGTGCATCAGCCACAGCTAAAGTTTTGCCTGGTGCGTATTCAGCCACTGCATTGAAACGCATCAGCCTCATTAACAGTCTCTGGCACCTAATGGGCACATTATCCAAGTCTTTGCTGTTCATGAGAGGCACTAGTGGTTTATGATCGGTGACAAGTCTGAAATTGTCAAGCCCAAACAAGTACTTCTCGAACCTTTCACATGCCCAGACGCTGGCTAAGCACTCTTTCTCGATCTGTGCGTACCTTGTCTCTGCGTCACTCAGCCGTCGGGAGCAGTAGGCCACGGGCTTCCAGTGTTCCCTGTGCTGCTGGAGCAGAACGCCTCCCAGCCCGTAGCTGCTGGCATCTGCTGACACCACCGTAGCCTTAGTGACGTCATAAAAGGTGAGTACCGGGGCGGTGGCGAGTGCTGCTTTAAGGTCTTGGAATGCTGTGTTCTGTGCAGGTCCCCACAGCCACTCTGTCGTTGCTTTAAGCAGTCCATAAAGCGGCTGACCTACAGTGGACAGCTCTGGGACGTATTTTGCCAAATAGTTCACCATCCCGAGGAACCTCTTGAGTTCCGTCACGTTCTGGGGCTGAGGAAAGTTCTCTATTCCGGCCACTTTGTCCGGGTCAGGTCTGATGCCTGCCTCGTTGATGATATGACCAAGGAAGCGGACGTGTTTCTGTTTGAACTTGCATTTCGCTTGGTTCAGTTTGAGACCTGCTGTTTCAATGACCCCCAGCGCCTCTGCTAGGCGCCGGTCATGGATTTCCTCAGTCTCTCCATGTATAAGGATGTCGTCCATGTACACCTCTGTGCCCTCTAGCCCGGTCAGAGTTTCCGCCATCTTTCTCTGGAAAATCTCTGGAGCACTCGTTATACCAAATGGAAGGCGGCAGAAAGCATACCTCCCAAATGGGGTGATGAAAATGGTGAGCCCCCTGCTGTCTTCATGCAAGGGGATCTGGTAAAACCCACTTGCTGCATCCAACGTTGTGAAGAACTTTGACCCTGCGAGCCTTGGCATTATTTCCTCCATAGTGGGCAGCACGTATTTCTCACGTTTCACCGCTCGATTCAGCCTCCTGAGGTCAGCGCAGCAGCGAACCTCTTTCTTGTTCGGTTTCAGCACCGGCACCATAGCGGCGCACCATTCTGTGGGCTGAGTCACTTTTTCAATAATGCCCTCATTTTCCATGCGCTGCAGTTCTTTCTTAACCAGTGGTACAAGTGGCAGCGGTATCCGTCTGGCTGTATGCACCGCGTATGGCTGGGCACCCTCCACCAGAGCTATTTTCACTGGGTCTGTTTTCAGCAGTCCACTTGAACCGAAAACTCCACTGACCTCATTCATCCGCTTCACTAGACCCATCTCCACTGCCTCTGGACGACTCAGCAGACAGCTGCCTCTCCGCTTGATCACATACACTGGAAAGGAGTATTGTTTCTCCTTGTAGTTGGTTGTGGCTTGAAACTGTCCTATGCAGCTGATGTTTCCACCTGGGCTTATGAAGCATGTGTCAGGAGGTCCCAGTTTTATGTTTGGCTTCAGCTTTTTAAATGTCCCTTGGTTGATAACAGTAGCGTCAGCCCCCGTGTCAATTTTAAAGGTTATTGGTACATCACTTATTGTTAAACTAACAGTCCAATCTTCCTGACTGCTCTCTTTGCCAACTTCTCCTAGAAAGTACAGCTGTTTAACCTCTTCAGTGACTTCTCTCACCGCTTTAGAGTGACATACACGCTCCCAATGTCCCTTTTTATTACACTTGTTGCACTTACTGTTCGTTGCAGGACACTTCCGCTCATCGGTGTGCTGCGTCTTGCCGCACCTCCCGCATTCATCTACTTTGTTGGTTGCAGGTCTGCTGCCACCATGACGCTGTCCGCCCTTTTTGTTTTGGCGTTCGTCCCGCAGTCGGACAACATTGACGTTAGCCAGCTGGGCCTCTGGTTGGTTAGCTTGGAGGCTGAGCGGCTTTGTTATTGCCTCCGCCTGGCGCACTTGTTCAATGACTTTCACCAGAGTAAGGTCCGCTGTGAGCTGGAACTGACGGGAGAGCCCTTTGTCTTTTATGCCCACTACCAGACGATCTCTGATATGTTCATCCCTCTTGTCCCCAAACTCACAGTGTTCAGACAGCTCATACAATGTCCGGATGTACATCTCCGCTGTCTCTCCTGGCTGCTGGCTACGTTGATAGAAGCACGCCCTCTCATGTATGATGTTACGGCGGGGAATAAAGTAGTCATCGAACCTTTTCAGTACGATATCATAGTCCACTTTATCACCCTCCGCCGCGAAGTCAAACGAGCTGAATATCTTTTCAGCCTCGCTGCCCATTGCATAAATCAGCGAACTCACTTGAATCTCCCCGTCGTCTTTATCCAGCTTTGTCGCGAGCCTGAAGCGCGAAAACCGTTGTTTCCACTCCGGCCATTCAACGGGGCAGTCAAACTTGAATTCACTCGGCGGATTAAACTTCGGCATGACCGCTCGTGTTCAGATACACAGACTATTCTGACACCATGTAATGTCCGTAGACGCCTTGTCTTACTGACATAAGAATAATTCAAGAACGAGCCGACTTCGTAGGTTCTTAACTGCGTAGCTTTTACTAGCGTTCATCCGACATACCCTTCATAACATGCGCTTCTCACTTCCTGTATACGTCACACGCACTGCACGTACACCCGTGAGTAGGTCAAGTTAAACACGTGACCTTTCATTCATTACAATGACATTGTTAGGGTTAGGGTTATAATGGTATGGGCGGAAAAACAACCCCATACCATTATCTTTCCTCCACCAAACTTTACAGGTGGTACAATGCAGTCAGGCAGGTAACGTTCTCCTGGCATCCGCCAAACCAGACTCGTCCATCAGACTGCCAGACAGAGAAGCGTGATTCGGTACTCCACAGAACACGTTTCCACTGCTCCAGAGTCCAGTGGCAGCGTGCTTTACACCACTTCATCCGACGCTTGGCATTGTGCTTGGTGATGTGCAGCTTGCATGCAGCTGCTCGGCCATGGAAACCCATTCCATGAAGCTCCCGGTGCACAGCTTTTGTGCTGATGTTAATGCCAGAGGAAGTTTGGAACTCTGCAGTTATTGAGTCAACGAAGTATTGGCGACTTTTATGCACTATGCACCTCAGCACCGTTGACCCCGCTGTGTGACTTTAAGTGGTCTGCCAGTTTGTGGCTGAGTTGCTGTTGCTCCTAAACACTCCCACTTTTCAATAATACCACTTACAGTCAACCTTGGAATATAGAGCAGGAAAGAAATTTCATGAACTGACTTATTGCAAAGGTGGCATCCTATGACAGTACCACGCTTAAATTCACTGCGATCTTCAGAATGACCCACTGCATGGCTAGCTGCTTGATTTTATACACCTGTGGCAATGGGTCTGAATGAAACACCTGAATTCAATGATTAAGAGGTGTGTCCCAATACTTCTGTCCATCCATACATTTAACTTTGTTAAAAGAAACACTCAATGGTAGGGAAAGTGTTCAACAAATAAGGAGCAAAATAATCCAGTGAGTTAAGTAAATTCTTTATGACACAGTACTATATATATATATATATATATATATATATATACACATACATACATACATACAGTGCATCCGGAAAGTATTCACACCCCTTCACTTTCCCCACATTTTGTTATGTTACAGCCTTATTCCAAAATGGATTAAATTCCTTTTTTTCTCATCAATCTACATACAATACCCCATAATGACAAAGTAAAAAAGGGTTTGTAGAAATTTTTGTAAATTTATTAAAAATAAAAAACTGAAATATTGCATGTATATAAGTATTCACACCCTTTGCTATGACACTCAAAATTGAGCTCAGGTTCATCCTGTTTCTACATCTTGATTGGAGTCCACCTGTAGTAAATTCAATTGATTGGACATGATTTAGAAAGGCACACACCTGTCCATATAAGTTTCCACTGTTGACAGTGCATGTCAGAGCAGAAACCAAGCCATGATGTCAAAGGAATTGTCTATGGACCTCTGAGACAGGATTGTATCAAGGCACAGATCTGGGGAAGGGTACAAAAAAATTCTACAGCTTTGAAGGTCCTGAAGAGCACAGTGGTCTCCATCATTCGTAAATGGAAGAAGTTTGGATCCATCAGGACTCTTCCTAGAGCTGGCTGCCCAGCCAAACTGAGCAATCGGGGGAGAAGGCCCTTGGCCAGGGAGGTGACCAAGAACCTGATGGTCATTCTGACAGAGCTCCAGCGTTCCTCTGTGGAGATGGGAGAACCTTCCAGAAGGACAACCATCTCTGCAGCACTCCACCAATCAGGCCTTTATGGTAGAGTGGCCAGACGGAAGCCTCTGCTCAGTAAAAGGCACATGACAGCCCGCTTGGAGTTTGCCAGAAAGCACCTAAAGGACTCAGAACACGACAAACAAGATTCTCTGGTCTGATGAAACCAAGATTGAACTCTTTGGCCTGAATGCCAAACGTCATGTCTGGAGGAAACCAGGCACCTCTCATCACCTTGCTAATACCATCCCTACAGTGAAGCATGGTGGTGGCAGCATCATGCTGTGGGGATGTTTTTCAGCGGCAGGAACTGGGAGACTAGTCAGGATCGAGGGAAAGATGAATGGAGCAAAGTACAGAGAGATCCTTGATGAAAACCTGCTCCAGAGCGCTCAGGACCTCAGACTGGGGCGAAGGTTTACCTTTCAACACGACAATGACCCTAAGCACACAGCCAGGACAACGAAGGAGTGGCTTTGGGACAAGTCTGTGAATGTCCTTGAGTGGCCCAGCCAGAGCCCAGACTTGAACCCCATTGAACATCTCTGGAAAGAGCTGAAAATAGCTGTGCAGCGACGCTCCCCATCTAACCTTATAGAGCTCGAGAGGATCTGCAGAGAAGAATGGGAGAAATACCCCAAATATAGGTGTGCCAAGCTTGTAGCTTCATACCCATGAAGACTTGAGGCTGTAATCGCTGCCAAGGGTGCTTCAACAAAGTACTGAGTAAAGGGTGTGAATACTTATGTACATGCAATATTTCAGTTTTTTATTTTTAATAAATTTGCAAAAATTTCTGCAAAACCTTTTTCACTTTGTCATTATGGGGTATTGTATGTAGATTGATGAGGAAAAAAATGGAATTTAATCCATTTTGGAATAAGGCTGTAACATAACAAAATGTGGGGAAAGTGAAGGGGTGTGAATACTTTCCGGATGTACTGTGTATATATATGTGTGTGTGTGTGTGTGTGTGTGTGTGTATGTATGTATAGGTGTGTGTGTGTGTGTATGCACACATACATACAAACATACATACATATATATGCACACACACACACACACACACATATATATATATATATATATATATATATATATATATATATTACACTTAGTTATAAAATTAAAATGGTGGATTTGTTGGATGTAGCTTATAGCACATTGCGTTTTACAGAATGCAGGTAAGCGATTACATTTGTGGCTTAAGAAAGAAAGCTGCCTTATTTTTTCATTTTAGGTTACAATGAAACGTGTCCTCTGTATTTAACCCATCCTATTGTATAGGAGCAGTGAGCAGCTGCAGTGCCCGGGGACCAACTCTAGATCTTTTTTTTTTCTATTGCATTGGTTAGGAGTACAGACAGGAGTATTAACCCTAACATACTTTTTCTTTTTGATGGTGGGAGGAAACCAGAGCCCCCGGAGGAAAGCCACACAGACACAGGGAGAACATGCAAACTCAACACGGAAAGGACCTGGGACAGCTTGGGGTTCGAACCCAGGACCTTCTTACTGTGAGACAACAGTGCTAACCACTGGGCCATAGTGCCGCCTTAACAACAATGATACTACAACCTTTTTAATTATATAATTGCATTGCAATGTTACATATTATATGTAACTTTCAATATGAATGATTCACAAAATGAGGCACATTAAGAGTTTTAATGAATAGGATAACCCACACACATACACGCAAACACACACGCAGACACACACACACACACACACACACACACACACACACACACACACACAGACTAATATCCACAGACCTCCCAATTTTGTCAATATCAGGCATCACACAAACTCGTTATCTGATAATATTTCATAATATTTCATTCCCTTCAGAGGACAGCACAAACAGGCTCTAACCAGAGTAGAAAAAGAAGTGGGAGGCCGCGTTGCACAACTGAGCAAGAAGATAAGTACATTAGAGTCTCTAGTTTGAGAAACAAGACGCCTCACAGGTCCCCAACTGGCATCTTCATTAAATAGTACCTGTTAGAGCCTGTTTGTGCTGTCCTCTGAAGGGAGTAGTACACACCGGTGTAGGAAATCTTCAATTTCTTAGCAATTTCTCGCATGGAATAGCCTTCATTTCTAAGAACAAGAATAGACTGTCGAGTTTCAGATGAAAGTTCTCTTTTTCTGGCCATTTTGAGCGTTTAATTGACCCCACAAATGTGATGCTCCAGAAACTCAATCTGCTCAAAGAAGTGCCCATCCAACCAATCCAACTTGTGGGAGCTGCTTCTGGAAGCGTGGGGTGCAATTTCTCCAGATTACCTCAACAAATTAACAGCTAGAATGCCAAAGGTCTGCAATGCTGTAATTGCTGCAAATGGAGGATTCTTTGACGAAAGCAAAGTTTGATGTAAAAAAAATCTTATTTCAAATACAAATCATTATTTCTAACCTTGTCAATGTCTTGACTCTATTTTCTATTCATTTCACAACATATGGTGGTGAATAAGTGTGACTTTTCATGGAAAACACGAAATTGTTTGGGTGATCCTAAACTTTTGAACGGTAGTGTATATACACACACACACACACACACACATTGTATCGTACACGAATAAGTAGACACGTTAGCCCTTGGCTAACGGGTCAGACCCTTTAGTCGACTGGTAACGTTGTCGCCCGCGGTGCAGGAGATACGGGTTCGCGTCCCGGCTGTGGCGGTTCCCGAACTGCCCCCCCCCCGAATTCGCTGGACCCGTTAGCCAAGGTCTACCGAGCCTATTCATCCGTGATCATTACATTGCCCCCTTCCTCTGGGGTTTGTCAGGACGTGAACCTGGGGCTTCCGCTCCCTCACGCCTCTGGGCATACGCGCTTCCGATGGCTTCACGGTCTCACCATCCCACTTCTGACACCAAAGTAGCGAATTTGGGGGGCACTCGGGAATCGCCGCATCCGGGACGCAAGCCCGGTTTTCCCACACCACAGGCGACAACGTTAACCAATCGACTAAAGGGTCCGATCCGCTAGCCAAGGGCTAGCGAGCCTATTCCTCCGTGATCGTTACATTATATAAACTTAGCAAAAAAAGTAAGGAAATGTGAGTTTGGTAGATTATTTCTTTGTTGCAACAATGCTTCTTGGCAATAAATCTTATATCAGGCACCTGATTGTCAGCCCCTTGGGTACCAGAAGCTCAAAACAAGAGTCAACAGCAACAGCAAAATAAGCTGTTTGGCATTGGCAGAGAAGATTTGGCAATTTTTTATGGGCGCAACCCACATACTCAGCTCTGCTGCTCATCCCACAAATGCATGTTCCTTACAAATGTGGCTCCTTTTAAAAGGGAAATAAACAGGCTCTCAAACGGTGTAAGATTTATTGCCAAGAAGCATTGTTACAACAAAGATATAATCTACCAAACACAAATTGCCTTACTTTTTGTGCGAAGTCAGGGGGCAGTCCGGGAACCACCGCAGCCAGGACGCGAACTCGCACCACGGGCGACTATGTTAACCAGTGGACTAAAAGGTTCGACCCGTTAGCCCAGGGCTAGCGAGGCTATTTATCCATGCACATCACAATATATACTGCTCAAAAAAATAAAGGGAACACCTAAAAACACAATATAGACCTCGATGAATGAAATATTTCAGCTGAAAATCTTTATTTATTAGACAGAGGACTGTGTTTAGAGCAAAATAACCTAAGAATGATCAATGGAAATCAAAATCATTAGCCCATTAAGGTCTGGATTCAGAATCATACTCAAAATCAAAGTGGAAAATGAGAACATAGGCTGATCCAACTTCTGTGGAAATTCTTCAAGACGATTCAAAATGAGGCTCAGTAGTGTGTGTGGCCTCCACGTGCCTGTATGCACTCCCTACAACGTCTGGGCATGCTCCTGATGAGACGACGGATGGTCTCCTGAGGGATCTCCTCCCAGACCTGGATCAGGGCGTCGGTCAACTCCTGGACAGTCTGTGGTGCGACATCGCGTTGGCGGATGGTACGAGACATGATGTCCCAGAGGTGCTCGATTGGATTCAGGTCTGGGGAACGTGCAGGCCAGTCCATAGCATCAATGCCCTCGACATACAGGAACTGCTGACACACTTTGGCCACATGAGGACGAGCATTGTCATGCATGAGCAGGAACCCAGGGCCCACTGCACCAGCATATGGTCTGACAATGGGTCTGAGGATCTCATCCCGGTACCTAATGGCAGTCATGGTACCTCTGGCTAGCACGTAGAGGTCTGTGCGGCCCTCCAAGGATATGCCTCCCCAGACCATCACTGACCCACCGCCAAACCGGTCATGCTGGAGGATGTTGCAGGCAGCAGAACGTTCTCCACAGCGTCTCCAGACTCTCTCACGTCTGTCACATGTGTTCAGTGTGAACCTGCTCTCATCTGTGAAGAGCACAGGGCGCCAATGGCGAATCTGCCAACCAAGACGTTCTCTGGCAAAGGTCGATCGGGCTGCACGGTGTTGGGCTGTGAGCACAGGCCCCAATTGTGGACGTCGGGCCCTCATACCATCCTCATGCATTCTGTTTCTCACTGTTTGAGCAGAAACCTGCACATTAGTGGCCTGTTGAAGGTCGTTTTGTAGGGCTTCGGCAGTGCTCCTCCTGTTCCTCCTTGCACAAAGGACCAGATAGCGGTCCTGCTGCGGGGTTGTTGTCCTCCTGCGGCCCCCTCCACGTCTCCTGGTGTACTGGCCTGTCTCCTGGTACCTCCTCCATGCTCTGGACACTGTGCTGGGAGACACATCAAATCTTCTTGCCACAGCACGCATTGATGTGCCATCCTGGATGAGCTGCACTACCTGAGCAACTTCTGTAGGTTGCAGATACCGCCTCATGCCACCTCTAGTGGTGAGGGCACTAGCAAAATGAAAAACTAACCAAAGATCGGCCAGAAAAGATGAGGACAGGCAAATGGTCTGTGGCCACCACCTGCAAATCCATTCCTTTTATAGGGGTTGTCTTGCAAATTGTCTAATTTCCACAAGGTGGAAATTAGACAATTTACCAACAGGTGAAATTGATTCACAAATCAGTGTTGCTTCCTAACTGGACAGGTTGATATCTCAAAAGTGTGATTGACTTGGAGCTACATTGCATTGCTTATGTGTTCCCTTTATTTTTTTGAGCAGTGTATATATACACCATATTAAGTTTTTCATTGATCGCAATCATGCCTCAATATGGTACTGGGACACCACGGGTGCCTGTGCTAACCAGTCGACTAAACCGTCCGACCCGTTAGCCAACGGGCTAGTCGGTCTACACGTCCATGATGGTTACAATACTATTTTTCAAACAATTTAAAATGGCCGCTGTCCAACGCCTGTAAATACAGCAATGCCTCAGTGGTAGTCATGGTGCGTCTGAAACGGCGGCTGTACCCAGACATGTTTGAAATAATACCCGAAAAACTAAACGGAAAACACACATTGCTAATCTAACAAATGTAACAAGGTCTACGAAATTTAAAATGTATAAAACAAAACTGAACATTGCGAAGGAAATGACGCGAACAATGCATGTCATAAATAGTGACAATGACGCGCTGTCATTTTGACCGCTCATGGTCGTTTTATGTAGATCTAATAATAACTTCTTTGTGCAATTGATGTGAAGCTCATATTAATGCAAATGTATACAATTTTAGGAGCATTCAGGGAGCGGCAGGTCTGTATCTTTTCTTTTTTTTACAAAGTTATTAAACTTTGAAAATCCAAAATGGTCAAAACGACTGCCTTGGTCGTTCTAGTAGTTTTTAAGTTTAAAGTAAAGCAGTTGTGTTACACAACAAGAAAAGATGGCACAAGATTTTGTTAGAACTTTCCCACTTGCATGTTGGGCCTAATTCTTAAAATAAAGGAAAAATAGAGAACTGCAGTGGTGTTTAGTCTCTTGCTTACCAAGGCATCCGCTGTATCCCATTTAGTTGAAATCGTGAGCCCTGAATCCTGACACGTATCGAACTGTATGAATGTATGTATGTGTGTATTAATTGTTGATATTATTTATAAACAAGCCAAGTCTTGGCTTCAACTATTTCACTCATATTTTATGATAAAAAAGAACATATAATAATACTACATATTTTCCCTTGTAAATAATTTTAATCTATTAATTCCAGGTTACTGTTTAACTCGCAATATTATTAAATGTAAAAAGCTATGTGAAAAATAAGTAGACGTGCTTCATTTGTCACGTGAGCAAGTAAATCAGCTCTTCCTGCTGTACTACACACAACACAAAATGCACTTATTCATATAATTACCTAATAATTTGTTTAATTCTGTTAGTATAAAGACAATTCTATAAATATCTGCGAAGTTGTCAAATACAGATAGATTTTTTTTTTGATTTCAGGGAAATTACTGTGACAAAAGAGACTCATTAACATTAACACACTATTATTTATTAGTTGCTCAGACTTCACATCAGGTTCGCAGTTGATGTCTTATCTATTAAATTATGTTCTTGATTGGTTTACCACCTAAACTATTGCAACACGCACGCACACACGCACGCACGCACACACACCCCTTTGCTGCTTCGATGTAATTTTACAGTTTCAAATGAATTCTTGAATTATTTTGTTAATACATATTTTATGAGTAATACAATTTCTTGTCAAATTTTATTTGGCATTGGTGAATAAAAATAAATGTTTATACAGTCATGACATGTTATAGAGGCTATTTTCCACATCTATAAGTTTGAAAATCGCTGTGAGCAAGGACGTGTAGTATGTGTACACACTTTTATGGGTGTTAAGTGTTCACTTCAAGTGTTGTACATTTTTCTATGGCATGATCTGCAGAGGACAGTTAGCTGGTCCACATTTGGACCTTCAGGCGTTTTGAAGAGATCAGTTACGTACGTATACAACCCAACCAAAAAGTCAGCCAACCAGCCATTTGGCAAACCAAAGATGCAGTCAGACGACAACAGTCCATCCTTTGTGTTACCCTGCTAGCCTGCCAGTAAACCAACAAGTCCAAGTTCACATCAGTTCAGAACTGTTATTGACCATGATGTCCCGACACGGTGATAAATAAACCACACGACACGCCACTGACATCGCCACGCATTTTGGCCTTACAAGTGGGGAAAGAGAGATTATTGGGGGGGGGGCAGAGAGAGAGAGAGAGAGAGCGAGCATATTTAAGGTAGAGCAGCTGAGATTGGTACGGAGCAGTAAAAATGCATGCAGTCGTTGAAAGCTGTAGCAGTGAGCGTCCCAGTTGGCTTGGCGTTAAACACAAAACCAACAAGGCAGCGAGGGAAGGCACAGAGGGAGCACAAGTATCGACAAACTGAGCATTTCTCTCAGCAGTTGACAGCCATTAACTGCATATCAGGGGGATAGTCGCACAGGCTCCTGACTCAACACAAAGGTATAAGAGTAGGGAAAAAAGAAGAAGATGAATGAGGTGAGAGTTGAAGGAAGAAAGAGAAGTATAACTCACCCAGCAGCAGTGTAACTGCCAGACCAGCATGAAGCAGATCCCCTGATCTCAGCCGACTGGAGATACTCGAACCAGTGCTGTCTACCGACGCCATGACACCACCTGTCCGTCTGTCTGTCTGTCTGTGTGCCGGTCTGTCTGTCTGTCTGTCTGTCTGTATGTCTGTTTCTCTTTCTCTCCGTAGGTGTGTGAGACTCCGTCTCTCAGTTTTTAAGTCTGTCCTACTGTTTGCCAGTTAGTCCACCCTGAAGACCAGCTCTGTGTAAATATGCGTGTGTGTGTGTGCGTGCGCGTGTGTTTCTTATGTGTGTCTTGGTCGAGGTGGGACTCTGAGCCCCATGCAGCTGCAATCAGAGACTGGAGTCCTGCATGCACTCAGTCCCTCCTCTCACCTTCTCTGCGCCCACTCTGTCCCAGCAATGAACAGCGGGGGGAAGCACATACGCGTGTGCGCGCACGCACACACAGAGGGCGCGAGGGAGGTGGATAAATTCCTTTAGGAAGCTCTTCCCCTTCCAGCTGTTCCTTCTGTCTCTTTCCTGCCGGTTTCCAGAAATACAGAAGGAAGAAAAGAGAGACAGAAACAGATGGAAGAATGCAGCAGTTGAATGAACAGTGCGGGTTCTCTCTCTCCCGCCTTTCCCCTCCCTCCCTTCCTCTCTCTCTCCCGCCCCCTCTCTCTCTCTCCCTCTCTCTCTCCCTCTCTGTCTCTCCCCCTGTCTCTGACAGAGCCGGTAGCGTTTATCCAGCAAGGCAGAAGGCGAAGTGAGCGGCGGAGAGGAGAGCGGAGGCAGAGCCGTCACTGCGAGGCGGTATGGCAGCAGACAGCCCCACGGCCCCGGCAGCGGCTAGGGAGGCAGGCTGGCCGTCAACACCCAGAAGGGGGAGTCATAGGATTTTTTTTTTTGGCGGGGGGGGGGGGGGTGCGGACGAGGGAGGGTAGAAGCCTCAATGCCTGGACGCAGAGCTAGCAGTCAGGCGTAATAGCAGCAAGCGTGTCTCCCCCGGCTGACACCACACGGTGCAGAGGTAGATACAGAGAGGGGAGGGTGAACTGAGAGTGAAATACGGGGTTATAACTGCCAGCTCCTCACATGCACAAAAGCATGTACACACACACACACACACACACACACACACACACACACAAATGCATAAACATCACATACACATAAAGACACACACACACAGAGGCAGCCAATGCGGCCAGTAAAGCTGAGTCAGCCTTACTTTGGAGGGTCTCAGATCGTGGGATGGGCTCCCCCCCCCCACACACACACACATACACACGCCATACCCCTTGGTCTATACTGCCCACTCTTCCTTCACTCACCTCTCCTTTCTGGAATTGTTTCTAGGCTTGCAGGCGACCGACAGCATGAAGTATTAGAGTATGATCAGAATTAGTGTCGCTGTCAAAATTCCTCCCTTCTCCTCTCTGTCTCCCCCCCACCTCCCTTCTACGGTCTTTTTCAACGTGTCCTGTGTTAGAAGTGAGGGTTTAGGAGCAGACTGGTTGGTTCATGGGAAAAAGAGAAAAAAATAGATTTAATAAAGTCACCGAATGGACATTAAGGATTTAGAAAACGGACTTATGATAACTGCCCGGACTTCGGTACATTCCCAGAGGGAATGATGAAATCTAATTTCATATATTCAAAATCAAATTCTCGTTCTTCTACGGTTTTATCTGAAATGCTTTGTGAGGCACACGAATGTTCAGAACGTAACGCGTATGAGGTATCACGAGTACCTGTGCTTGTTATACCAGTGCAGTGCATAATGACGTAATGAAATGCACCGAACTAGGCTGTTCTGAAGGGCTTTCAAAATTAAAACGCAAAAAGTTCTTCACTGCACATTTTGGGCCCTTCCACTAGACACGGGATGCAGTTGGACACAGTAAATGTGGGGTTCCGGGAGGACGAGAGAGGTGTGCGTGTCTTGGGGATCAGGATGTATGGTCGAGGATATAGCATGCTCTGGGATGGGGCGGACTCAGGCTATGAGGTCGGTATGCTTGGCATGTTGGAGAAGCGGCGTCTAATGTGACGCGTCAGCTGCACGCGCCGCACGCGAGACCACAGCCGAGCGAGATGAGTGACAGGACACATATGCACTACGGGTTCTGAGAAGGTCTTACGTGTTCGAGAGCAAGATAACTGTTCGTTTCTAGGCAGAAAAATCTTTCTTTTTCTACAGGGATAGATAGTTTTTTTTTTTTTTAACCTTACTGGAACTATCATGTTTGACTCTCACCCACACAATTACACTCGCAGCTACACAATTACACTCGCAGCTACACAACTACACACACACACACACACACACACACACACACTGATGTTGTCAGAGGATCCATCTTAAAACTTGCTGTCATATATATATATATATGTGTGTGTGTGTTCGTCTGTGTGTGTGTGTGTGTGTGTGTGTGTGTGTGTGTGTGTGTGTGTGAGTAAAATAAGAACATGAGTAGCAGTTTATCATGCACAGATTTCTGCATATATTTACAGTACACACACACACACACACACACACACACACACACACACACACACCTGCCTCTGGACAGGGTGACCTTGGAGCCTGTATGTCGAAGGAAGGCGGAGCCACGCAGGACATTACACTGATGAGGGCTGGAGAGATGGGGGGGGGGGGGCTGGAGGAGAGACAGAGGAGAAGAAAAGAAGGGATGTCAAAGGAGGGATGTTGCAGGGCAAGAAGTTCAGAGAAGGGGGGGCAGAAAGGCTTGGTGGAGATGCAGGATGAATGGAAAGGGAATAGGCGAACGAGCTAAGGTGAGATGAGAGGAGGAGGAAGGGAGGGAGGGGTGGTAGGAGGGAGGGAGGGAGGGAGGGGGGGTCTGTTTCTGGGATGGGATGGCAGAGGCAGTGAAATGCTGCAGTGTGGTCTTTTGGAGCTCCCCCGGTCGGAGCACAGCCGCTGAGCATTCTGCCACCTCTCCTTCCGACCTCTACCCATCTTTTTCATACCTTTCTACCATTTTCACCTACCTGCCGCTGCTCCCCATTCACTTAACCGCCTTTCCCCTAGCTATGACCCCACTACATCACTCTTTCTCTCCCTCCTCCCACTATCCCCCTCTCCCCCCCCCCCTCTGTCTCTCTGCGCCAGCCAGTGAGTGAGCAGATTTCAGAAACCATCCTGAGTGGAAGATGAGAACAGGGGTGGGCCTCTCTACATCCCTTTCTTCATATTTTCTTCCCTTTCTACTTTTTCTCAGCTGGTCCATTCATCCCCACCCTTTTCTCTCTCTCTCCCGTACTTATGTCTAGCTTTTCCGCCTCTTTTTTCTTTTCTTTTTTTTTTAGCTTGTGCCCATACAGCTCTGTCCTCTTAACTCTCATTTTCTCTCAACTCTCTGTTCTTCCTCTCCTCTTCCTCTCCTCTTCCATGTCCTTGAGGTTTTTGTGCTGCTGTTGTCTGTCTGTCTCTGTCTGTCTGTCTGTCTGTCTGTCCATCCATCTGTCAGTGGCGAACAGGAAACCCTCAAGAGGTGAGTCCTGTCAGAGGTTAAGAGCAGCTCTGCTGTACCCACACGCACACACACACACACACACACACACACACACACACACACACACACACACACACCCAGGGTTGCTTCGGTGTGGAGCTGGTGTGTCGGTTAGATGGCTGTTGTCAGAGCTGGTGTGATTTGGGGACGGGCAGCTAACTTCCCGGTGGAGGTCACGTGTTGGAAGCCTGCGGGTGAGGCAGCGAGGCATGTTTTCATCTGTTGCAGCTGTGTATGTTGTGTGTATGTCGTGTATATGTTGTGTGTATGTTGTCTCAGTTTAATTTGGCTGAGAGAATTAGAGGGCAATGTGAGTCTGGCTATGCTGTGTTCAGTTGTGGCTTTGCGGCTTGGTGCTGACCAGGGTTTGAATTCATGTGGCTTGTTGGGACGAAATTGAAGACGTTTGAATCCAGTGAAGTGATGAAGGGGAACACTCGCGACCCACTACAAATTATTGGCTAGTGATATCTAAGTGTGTGTGTGTGTGTGTGTGTGTGTGTGTGTTTGCTTCTGTCTGTGCACGCATCTGTCTCCGTATACAGCCACGGCTATTACACTGCAAATAGTTGCTGAAGAGGTTTTCCATCAAGCGTGAACTCTTTCAATTGAATAGTTTGCTTTTCCAAGTTCATGTTTTAAATTATTTGTTGGATTTTGTTTCGGTTTTCTAAACAAACAATGTGCATTTAATGTCATGTTCATCTGTGGTTAATGGAGCGATCCATGATTTTAGTGATAGTGTCATGTGTTCTTTGAGGTTTCTCATCCATCACCTCAAACTCACACTTGACTGGGCGTCCGGGTAGCATAGTGGTCTATTCCGTTGCCTACCAACACGGGGATTAACGGTTCGAATCCCCGTGTTACCTCCGGCTTGGTCGGACGTCGCTACAGACACAATTGGCCATCGTGTCTGCGGGTGGGAAGCCGGATGTGGGTATGTGCCTGGTCACTGCACTAGCACCTCCTTTGGTCGGTCGGGGCGCCTGTTCGGGGGGGGGGGGATAACGTGACTCTCCCACGCGCTACGTCCCTCTGGTGAAACTCCTCACTGTCAGGTGAAAAGAAGCGGCTGGTGACTCCACATGTATGGGAGGAGGCATGTGGTAGTCTGCAGCCCTCCCCGGATCGGCAGAGGAAGTGGAGCAGCGACCGCGACGGCTCCGAAGTGTGGGGGAATTGGCCGGATACAATTGGGAAGAAAAGGGGAAAAAAACAAAAACAAATGACACTTGACTTTGCTGCTAATTCATAACTTTGGTATCTTCCAGTGACAGATGCTCCTGCATCAGTTAAGAGCAGTCGGCTGACTTTGGTGCCAAAGTGTCCGTAAAGAAAAAAAGAAAGCGTTGTGTCTTTCTGAAACATATGGCAGAGGCATGCTTTAAAAGGCCATATCACATAGTGTATGATGTCACCACGTGTCTCTGGTTTTCAGACTGGAGAGGAAGCGATGACTTGGTTATCTGAACTTACTAATATGGAAAGATGAGCAGATGTCAGTCCTGTTTTAGGCTGCTTTTTAATCAAGCAAAACTCCTATAACACCATCGATACATGGATACAATATATTTCTGTAAATATCAAAATATTCACTGGCTAAATACAGCAGGCTATTGTCACTAAAGACTGCTACAGTCATAATAATGAATGACGTGGTCGAGCCGGGGCGTGCACAGCTTTCAGAAAGTCAAAATAATGCAAGGTGAAAAAGCAGCAATGTGCTAAATCATCTTTATTTCAAAATATATAACGTGAATAGAGCCGCTTATGTAGAGGCAGCACTGTGCAAGCATTGGTTTGGCATTTTGTTGCTGTTTTTATTGTTTGTTTTTTGTTTTTTTTCTGTTTTTTTTAGGTGATAAGCAAATAACAGTTTAGGGCAAACCACCTAAGCAGCCATGGGGGCACACGGTGTGACCACAGCATCAGGAAAAACCAATCTCATATATGCAACATGAAACGTTTCAGTCTGTCATAAATGTATTGTTGGATTGTTTTGTTTTTCTGCAGCACTTCTCCACATTTTCTGGGTATAAATGTGCTTAGCATTGGATTATGAAAAATGATATGTTATTGTTCATTGTGGGCGAAACCTTCCTTGGGGAATATTGCTCTAGATTTGCCCCAAACGGTTAGCTGCCATCACCTTTAATCCCGGCACACCGGTCCTGCAGCCATGACATGCACGACCCAACACAGAGAGGCCGGGTCCACCAGGGCTCCCCTGAACTAAAGCCACAGCTTAATTGTAACAATTTAGTCTATCAAATAGCTTTGATGAAGCAACTAATTGTTTTTCTGAATTGCAATTTTTCTAAATCAACACTTTCAATCTAATTTTCATCAAACATCAACAAATGAGTGACCATGGATATATTTCTGTGATGCCAGAATGTCAGAGATGTGTTAATGAATTTACAAGAAACCACACATTACTTTATCACCAGATTCCAGGAAACACAAAAAGAAATGATCAAAAATCAAATGAATAACACTGACTGGGACACAAATGAAGAGTCAATACTATAAACTAGAGCTCCATGGGATTGGCCAGTATCATCAGACATGGTGCAGCTCAGCAGATACCGCAAACATCACCCGAGTCTCCCATTCAGGTATGGCTTAGAGGCGACAGTTTTGATCAGTTTGGCAATCCATCAATTTCATCAGGTTAACCTTCAGGGTATTTTCCCTCACGTTAAACTCCAAAAAGTGCACAGAGTCTTAGCCAGTGCAGCTCCCTGGCCTTTTCCATCTCAGTAGAGTTCATAATCATACCGGACATTGAGAGATAATCAAATCAGACGTGCCGGATCATGTGAAATGGATATTAACAGCACGGACCAAAACCAAAAATTGCTATCCAGACACCGTTCCTATCAGTCAGGGTGCTGTGACTGAAGAATCAAATTGATGCATTAACAACCATTCCCTGTTTAGCATGATACACAACCGGGTCAATAGGTTATTGGTTATGATGGCTGCAAAGTAACCACAACGACCATACAGTCCCATTCAGGTTACTGTCATGTGCTCTCCATCATAGTTAGAGTCAATGTGCCAACATTTGTGTATACGCATACCACATTGTTTTTCGTTCTTAATGGTACCCTGTGTAAAATTAACACATTTGAAGTATTGCTATTGAGGTACAATGGTTTTCTCAGGAACTTTTATCATCTGACGTATGCTTAAAAATACCTCCGACACCTTTAATTTGGATACTAATTTGCTTGGGCTGAAATTAATAGAAATGTGGTCTTTTTTGGCACATTTGGTGTACTCATATGTTCAAACCTTGGGGACATTGAGATAATCCAGGCAGACCTCTGACATGCATATAGTTTACATGAACCATCGGCGCATAATCAATTATTTTCACCATCACAACGATTGCACCGTTATTTACTGGTTCAAGTCTTGTTGTCAAAAACATTCCACATTCTTTAAGTGTAATAATAAATTTGTCATTTTGCTCCAACGCATTCATCATGTACAATAAATAACCAAAATAATGTATTAGCTGTTTCAAAGGCATCTCATATAGTTTAAATCTTAGTCGTGGACATTACGTATTGTCTTTACCTCTGCCATTATAAACGAATGGTTTACATACATCTCGCATAGATATTTTACATTTCTTTATCATAAACATCTCATAATGTTTATATTCATTCATAATGGATAATTCACATTTCATTACATATATTATAAATGTCAAATATTTATTTATAGGCCCTGTGACGGCCTGGTGGCCTGTCCAGGGTGTCTCCCGACCTGCCGCCCAATGACTGCTGGGATAGGCTCCGGAATCCCTGCGACCCTGAGAGCAGGATAAGCGGTTTGGATAATGGATGTATATATATTTATATATATAAACATATATATAAACATTGTAATTAGAAGCAGTTAATGTTCACATTGTTCTGAATTGAAGCTTATACAGTTTCACATCACATTATCTGTATGTTTTAACTCAATAACTCTTGGTTGTATTTGCTATTGGTCAGGCTGAGTACTTGGTATAGAGTCCTTGCTGTGTTAGCCCACATTCACTGAGGCTGTACAGTTTATTTCCTATGTCATTCTCATTACTTTAACAACCATCATGGATAAATGCTTAAGTTTGCTTAGGTGGCTGCAGGAATGATCATAATATTTCATATGAATTTGTCTTTGGGTGTAAATGCCCATGATATAGATATTATTTTACTGTCAAAGAATTGGGCCAAAAGGGTAATTTCTCATCTGCCAGCACACCTGACTGGGGTAGCGACTATTGCTAGTCATATTTGGATCAGAGTGAGGTTGAAGAGAGTAAAGATCAACCTTGTTGTTCAGATTTTTTTTGGTTACATGTGCACAACTGTGAAAGTTGCCTGACTGATAGTTGAACGCATGAGCTCTCACACTGACTTAAACTGAAATGTATCGCTCAAAACTAGTTATTTTTTTAACAAATGTATCTTCAGACGCACTAACATGTCATTCCTGTAGACAGGGCTCGGGGGGGGGGCATGCTGGGTCAAGAAGTTCCTGTCTTAAAGTGTACTAGAAAAATGGCATGCTTGGAAAATGAGCAAGTTACGAGTGGATATGTGTATATGACTAGCTGTAGCTGCTGCTAAAGTGATATGTGATGTGGGAAGGTGTGGTCAGTGTGCTTCTCTCATTGAGAAAAACATAACACACATACATTTAGAAATACACACACACACACACACACACACACACACACACACACACACACACACACAACGCCCACAAGCGTGTGTTCCTAAACAAATACACACATAATCAGATGGTCACTAGACGATGAGTCAAGCCGTAGACACTATACGTCTTCAGGTAGGGGATATGCATGTCTGAAAGAGAAAGAAAGAAGAGAAGAGGTGGATGAGTATCGCCACTTGAACTCAAAGCTAGCAATATGCTTTGCAGATGCAAGGCTGTTTCATCCTCTTTTAGAGGTTAAACCAGAAGGCTGAAAGATCTGGGGCACAACACACACACACACATACTAATACATCATCAGTCATCGAGGTAATATAGAAAATAGCACTTCAAAAAACGCAGACGTAGAAAATATGCTCACATCACTGTAGCAAAACACGACAGACAAGCTTTCACACTCATGCTGCTAACGTATAGGTGAACACAACGGGTTGTTGATGGCGGTTGCAGACAAAGATGATGGTTAGGTTACATTTACTGAAACTATGATGTTCCTCAACAGAAAAACTGTTGTTTTACAGAATGAGTGGTCGATTAGTCAATTATGACCAAAAAAAAAAAAGTAGAAAATAAATTTGATCTAGAAATAATGTTTAGTTTTATCTTATAAAAATTTGATTGATCAAAATGTAAGTTTTTTGGGGGGGGGGGATTTTTACCCCCAGGAGGACTGGTGCGAAAACTCTTGCCCTTCCTTGCCAACCAGTTGACATTTCCTTTTAAACTGTAACATCATGAAGAATATGCACCTCAAATATGAACTGTCTTAGATGGCACTGCAAACTTTATAACACATTTTGGAGATGTATAATCCCAATTACCAGACTAAGCCTCCCCTCTTCATGTTTGCTTATTGGATTATCTTTATTTCCTCTGTATTCTGTAGTGTCTTACAATGGATATGTGTGTAAATAAAACACCTTGGAGGTGACACAGCATGTGAGGAACGAGACACTGTCTTGTCTCTGTATTTTTGAAAGGAATCAAGACCCACAAGAGATCTTATTATATTCTTCAAATGAAAAAGAAAGTCTATTTTTTTCCAGCTATTGTGGTGGCATTTCAACAGCAATCCATGTAGAGATCTCTGGTCTTGAGTTTTACAACAGACCTGTGAAGCAAAACTCTACACCACACAATCCATACCTGGAAAAAAATATACTAAGTATTTCAGATGTTTGATGTACCTTATAGTTAGTTGCTAGGCTGAAATTTTTTTTAACAGAAATGAGTGATTGTGATCATCAGATCATTTCCGGTTGTACCTTGTAAATTGACACAGAACTTCATAGTAAATAGATTTTCAGCTTCTTTCCTGCATGTTCTTAATGGGAGGGATAGATAGATACTAGTGGTATACTTTAAACAAACACACACACACACACACACATCCAGGGATGAAGATTTGGACTCTGCCATGGTCTAATATGGCATTCCAAACACCAAAGACAGCCCATAGATCGTCTTTAAACAGAACATCCTAAATTTAATTATTGTAAGCAACATTTATCCATCTTGAAATGGAAAATTCTGTACTACTTTTAAAAACCACAGAATAGAAACACAAAGCAGCCACTAGCTCAGGTGGTACAACTACAGGCACTGACAAAGTGTTTGGCTATGCTATGACAACAGCACTAGTTTCTTTGGTATAAAACTTGAAAGTGCTAAAAAACTTTAGCTCACCAAGAACAGAACTTGGTGTTCACAAAGTTGAGCTCATAAAGAACCAATCCATATTAGGATGAACAGCATTCTGACATATGGCTTGCCCATTATTACGTTATTAATCAAATGCTTGAAACAAATTTGTACAGGTAATATAAATGCTGTCAAAAAACTACCAAAGCCAAACTCCCATATCAGTGGCCCTTGGCATAATTATGTCTAGTACATCATGTCTCTGACCATCTCCTTCCAGCATCTGCTATCACATGGACATAAAATGACACTTTATGTGCAAAAGTGTTTATTTAATCGCACTTGTCTTCATCAAAATGATATGGATTCAATCACTCCCCTTACAAAAATTACATCCACATCAATTATGTGATATATTACTGGTCAACATCACCCATATTGGTGACTGGGCTAACTGTTTGTTGCCTTTGCATTCAAGCACATACGTTTTTCTTATATATTCTTATAATCCAAAATGTCCAGTTTATGTCTGGAGCAAATCTGGTTCTATAGCAGATATAGGAAGGAGGAAACATGGCATAACCTACTTAATATTTGACAAAATCAGAGAAAACACACAATAACACACTTGTAAAAGAAAGATCAGACTTTGGAAGAAAGATGCTGTGTTGCCAACTCTTGTGCATGGAAAGTGAGCAGCTCTACAAAGTGCCTTTGTGTTGTCAGAATAGGTCATGGATACATTTACATCATAATGATTTATTCAGTTGTAAAAGAGAGGACAAGGATGATCTGAATGGAGGCAATTCATGGTAATTTAAAAAAAGAAATGCATCCATTATCCAAACCGTTTATCCTGCTCTCAGGGTCATGGGATGCTGGAGCCTGTCCCAGCAGTCATTGGGTGGCAGGCGGGGAGACACCCTGGACAGGCCGCCAGTCCATCACAGGACATTTTAGACAAATGATAACAAAGGAATTATTGATAGAAGGCTGCTGTGCCTTGGGGATTAAAGTACCCCTCCACTCAAATATTTGTTTGTGTCTCCTAAAATGTCTGGCCTTGACTATACTGATGTGTATCTGTGCAATTTGTCACTACAGCGGTGTTTTCACATTCATTTACCGGAGAAGAAGATTCAAATGTACCCCGGGCAAACTAGATTTGGTACGCCGCAAATCTGAAAGCCAGTCGCTGTCTAATATGCAAATACAGGGCGGGTAAAGAAACTTGAAACTTCCTGTGTAGAGCAGACATGTCAGTACAGACATCAAGTTTGCATTAGCATAGTGGAAGTTCGAACAGAGGCTTTGAACTTGGCCCACTCAGACTCCATGTCCCCAGCCTCCCCTCGGGATACACGAGAACTTCTTCCGGAGGTGGGAGTTGAAGACCTCACGGACAGGGGCCTCTGCCAGACGTTCCCAGTTCACCCTCACTACACGTTTGGGTTTGCCAGGTCTGTTCAGCAGCCTTCCCCGCCTCTATTGACTAAGCCTCTATTGCAGATGCGGCAGGCAGGAGCTGTGGTCATAAGGTCATTGGTGCCTGTCAAGGCAGCAACCTAAGAACCTGTTGGTGGACACCGACAGTGAGGAAAGCCGTTAGGCTCAAGAAGGAGGCCTTTCAGACTTGGTTGGCCCAGGGGTCTCCTGAAGCAGCAGGCAGGTACCAGGAGTCCAGAAGGGTTGCTGCTTCTGCGGTCATGGAAACAAAAACTCAGGTGTGGGAGGAGTTCAGTGAGGCTATGGAGGAGGACTTTCGGTTGGCATCCAGGAAGTTCTGGTAAACCACCCGGCGACTCAGGAAGGGGAAGCAGGGCTTGACTCAGGCTGTGTTCAGCCAGGGAGGGGAACTGTTGACCCTGACTGAGGATGTTGTCGAGCGGTGGAAAGAACACTTTGAGGAGCTCCTGAACCTGGCTAACGCGTCCTTAGTGGAGGAGGTAGAGTCTGGAGACTAACGGGAGCCCCACCCATATTCCTGGCAGAGGTCTCTGAGGTAGTTAAAAAGATCCTCAGTGACAAGTCGTCGGGTATGGATAAGATTCACCCTGAGATGCTAAAGGCTCTGGACATTGTTGGGCTGTCTTGGTTGACACGCCTCTTCAGTGTCACGTGGATGTCGGGGACAGTACCTGTGGAGTGGCAGACTGGGGTGGTGGTTCCCATATTCAAAAAGGGGGACCAGAGAGTGTGCTGCAATTATCAGGGCATCCCTTTGCTCAACCTCCCTGGTAAAGTCTACTCTAGGGTGCTCGAAAGGAGGCTCCAACCGATTGTCGAACCTTGGATCCAGGAGGAACAATGCGGATTCCGTCCTGGCTGTGGAACAACGGACCAACTCTTTACCCTTGCGGAAGTGCTGAGGGGGGCATGGGAGTTTGACCAGCCAGTCTACATGTGTTTTGTGGCCTTGGAGAAGGCTTACGACCGTGTACCCCGGGGCAGTTAATACAAGCCATCCGTTCCTTGTATAACCAAAGTGAGAGCTGTGTCCGCATTCTCAGCACAAAGTCAAACATGTTTTCGTTGGGTGCTGGACTCCACCAAGGTTGTCCCTTGTCTCCGATTCTGTTTGTGCTATTCATGGACAGGATCTCAAGGCGCAGCCAAGATGAAGAGTGGGTCCATTTTGGGAACCTCAGAATTGCATCTCTGCTCTTCGCAGATGATGTGGTTTTGTTGGCTTCATCAGAACTCGACCTGCAGCTCGCACTGGGGTGGTTTGCAGCTGAGTGTGAAATGGCTGGGATGAGAGTCAGCACATCCAAGTCTGCGGCCATAGTTCTCTACCAGAAAATAGTGGATTGCTCCCACCGGGTTGGGGATGTGTTGTTGCCTCAAGTGAAGGAGTTCAAGTATCTTGGGGTCTTGTTCACGAGTGAGGGTAGGATGGAGTGGGAGATTGACAGGCGGATTGGTGCAGCATCAGCAGTAATGCGGACATTGTACTGGACCGTTGTGGTGAAGAGGGAGCTGAGCCGGAAGGCAAAGCTCTCAATTTACCAGTCATTCTTCATTTCAACCCTCAGCTATGGTCATCAGCTTTGGGTAGTGACCAAAAGGGTGAGATCACGGATACAAGCGACTGAAATGAGTTTCCTCTTTAGGGTGTCTGGGCTCAGCCTTAGAGATAGGGGAGGAGCTTGGACATCCGGAGGGAGCTCGGAGTAGAGCCGCTGCTCCTTTGCATCGAAAGGAGCCAGTTGAGGTAGTTCGGGCATCTGCTTAGGATGCCTCCTGGGCCTTCCTTTGGAGGTTTACAGGGCATGGCCAACTGAGATGAGACCCAGAACTCGCTGGAGGGACTACATGTCCAATCTGGCCTGAGAACGCCTTGGTATCCCTCAAGAGGAGCTGGAGGGTGTTGCTGGGGAGAGAAATGTCTGGAGTGCCCTACTTAGCTTGCTGCTACCGTGACCCGACCCCAGAGAAGCGGCTGATGATGAATGAATTAATTGTGGAAGTTTTGCAGCAAACATGGTAGAGTGTGCAATTTTTGGATGCATTCCGGACCTGGAGCTTCTTTCCACTGTCTACCAAAAAGTCCTGATACTGCTGAAATGGTTGGAATTCATTTACAGACGTCAGGCTCACATACCTACAAATCTGGAGGGACTGCATATCTGCAATGCAAAAGTCACCTGGTTTTCACAAGAAATTACTTTTGAAGTCTGATGTTATGCCAACTAGGACTGCGACAGCAAACATGAGTCAGTATGTATGTTATATATGTATTTTACTAAATCAAAAGTTAAATGAAAGCTTTCTGCATGTAACATATGACTTATAAATAGCATTTAACTATGTTAGCTGTTTGCTAGCTACTGCTAGTTGTTTGGTAATAGTCAAACGGTAAACTATGCTCTATAGCATTCACATTTCAAAGTTCAGCCATATGAAGCGATGACAGCAGCCCAATGTGCGTCGTCTTTCATCCAAAAAACAGTGCGGTGTACAATGTAAACCTCTTTTCTAGTCAGGACTTCAATCCAAACCGTGCTCACGTGGGTCCCCACTGCTCCGGCAGCACCACTAGAGGCGTCCACTATAGTGTGTTCAGGCGCTAACTGCATGACGGCAGCGGTGTCGGGAGCCGTCGGCAGTAGGAGTTTCCCCCTCCGGTGCTTTCCAGGCTTGGTCCAAAACAAAATTCTTGGAACCATACACTTAAGTGTGGTGCAGGTCGCCTTGCCCTGACGTCCGAGCAGTTCTGCATTTTAGACTTCTGTCAATGAGCCAGTTTCCAAGCAAACTTGGTTGGCGATCAAGATAAACAGATACTTCACATAATATACAAATCTCAGCCAGACAGAATATATCTTTCTGCCAACTTTGATTAGACCTCTGGTATATAATTACATAATAACAATGTAAATTTAGCCAATTTAGGGGGCAACCGGGAACCACCGCAGCTGGGACGCGAACCCCGGTCTTCCGCACCACGGGCGACTACATTAACCAGTCGACTAAAGGGTCCGACCCGTTAGCCAACCGGCTAGCAAGTCTAGTCATTCGATATCATTACATGAACATACTGTAACATCATAGATATAGTGTATGTTTCAAAGCTACTGCTGTGTCAGCCTCTGCCTGTTACAAACTAACAAACAAACAACAAACAAATAAAAGATGCTAACTACACTTACCATTTTGATATGTCTCATAGTCACTGATTTTAGTGGCTGAATCTCTCCGATGTTTGCTCTAACACTAGCCATCTTGATAAGTTCATTGGCAATTGACCTTGTCACACAATACTGCATACAGTTCATCTTATTCACCCTTCTATATTCCCCTCTCTTCTTCACTATCTAGTTTTAAACTCCCAACTGTTGCTGAAATATCTGGTCTTATTTGCAAATCAAAGTCATCTACTTGTCAGTTAGACCCCCTTCCTATTCATTTAGTAAAAGCCTATCTACCTTCCCTACTACTACTACTACTACTACTACTACTACTACTACTACTACTACTACTTTCAGCTGCTTCCGTTAGGGGTCGCCACAGCGGATCATCCGTTTCCATTTTTTCTTGTCTTCTGCATATTCCTCTGTCACACCGGCCACCTGCATGTCTTCCCTCACCACATCCATAAACCTCCTCTTTGGCCTTCCTCTTTTCCTCTTCAATGGCAGCTCCATATTCAGTATCCTTCCCCCAATATACCCAGCATCTCTCCTCCACACATGTCCAAGCCATCTCTAGCTTGTCTCTCTTGCTTTGTCTCCAAACCGTCCAACTTGAATGGTCCCTCTAATATAATCATTCCTAATCCTGTCCTTCTTTGTCACTCCTAATGAAAATCTTAGCATCTTCAACTTTGCCACCTCCAGCTCCACCTCCTGTCTTTTCGTCAATGCCACTGTCTCCAAACCATATAACATAGCTGGTCTCACAACCATCTTATAAACCTTCCCTTTAACTCTTGCTGGTACCCTTCTGTCGCAAATCACTCCTGACACTCTTCTCCACCCATTCCACCCTGCCTGCACTCTCTTCTTCACCTCTCTCCTGTGCTCCCTGTTACTTTGGACAGTTAACCCCAAATATTTAAACTCATATACCTTTATCACCTCTGCTCCTTGCATCCTCACCATTCCACTGTCCCCCCTCTCATTCACACATAAGTATTCCATCTTGCTCCTACTGACTTTCATTCCTCTTCTCTCCAGTGCATACCTCCACCTCTACAGGCTCTCCTCAATTTGCACCCTACTCTCGCTACAGATCACAATGTCATCCGCAAACATCATAGTCCACGGAGACTCCTGCCTGATCTCGTCCATCAACCTGTCCATCACCATTGCAAACAAGAAAGGGTTCAGAGCCGATCCTTGACGCTTGAGCCTGTCTACCTTCTCTATCCTCTTTAACAACCAACTAATATCATTCATTCCTCCCTTACCTCTGGTCTTTTTCCCCTCATCTCTCAAAACAGCTGCAATAACTCCATTACTCAAGAAACCTGATGCAGACCCCAACAATTTGAATAATTTTTGCCCAATCTCAAATTCATCATTTCTTTCTAAAACACTTGAAAGAACAGTCGCATCTCAGGTACACGCTCACTTGACTAACAACAATCTGTTTGAACAATTCAAGTCTGGTTTTCACTCCATGCTCAGTACGGAGACAGCCTTGGCAAAAATCACTAATAATCTGTTGATGGCAGCTGACTCTGGGCTCTTAATCATACTTGTCCTTCTTGATCTGAGTGAAGCCTTTGATACCATCTCGCACAACATCCTCCTAGAAAGATTGGCTTCCGTTGGAATAACTGACATCCCCTTGATCATATCTCTCTGGCCGCACTCAGTTTGTCCAACTTAAAAGGTTGAGATCACAGTCCTTGCCTGTTACTACCAGGTGTTCCCCAGGACTCTGTATTGGGACCCCTCCTATTTATTATTTACCTACTACCTCTTGGCCACATTTTCAGATAGATAGATAGATAGATAGATAGATAGATAGATAGATAGATAGATAGATAGATAGATAGATAGATAGATAGATAGATAATTTTATTAGCCACACAACCAAGGCCGGTGGAATTTGTTTTTGGTACACCTTACATTTTACACTCTGCAGCACAATACATACATGGGCAGCAACAGACACTCCACATATTATCACGAACAATACAGTTACACAATAAAAAAATAAACATATCAGGCATACAGGTGGTATTTATGCCAGTGGTATGTGAGGAGGGACTATAGGGAGGAATTCAGAGTCCTTATGGCTAGGGGAAAAAACTGTTTGCGAAGCATTTAGTCTTGGTTGACAGTGACCTGTAGCGCCTCCTTGAGGGAAGGAGCTGCAAGAGGTGATGAGCAGGATGTGAGAGGTCAGCGGTGATCTTCTTGGCTTGCTTTACAGTCCGGTTAGTATGTAGAGATTCAACTGAGGGGAGTGGGTTGCCTATGATTTTGGATGCCTTGTTGACAATCCGTTGCATTTTTTTCCATTTTTGACTGTCTGTACCACCGTACCATACTGTAATGGAAGATGCTATGATGGACTCAATAATGGCTGAGTAAAACAGAACGAGCAGTTGATGTTTGATCCGGTATTTTTTAAGCTGCCTAAGAAAGTAAAGTCGTTGTTTAGCTTTTGCAATGTGTTCAGTGTTAATTTTCCATTTCAGGTTATTGCTGATGTATGTTCCAAGGAATTTAAAAGAGTCGGTGGTTTAGGATTTGGCATGCATCGGCAGTCAATAATGAGTTCTTGGGTTTTGGCTGTATTAAGCAAAAGGTCGTTGTTTGCGCACCAAGTGACAGCTTGGTCTACTTCAGTGCGGTACTGGGTTTCATCATTGTTGGAGATGAGGCTTAGAATGGTTGTGTCATCTGCGTATTTTATTATTTTAACAGAACTGTCCGTAGATGTGAGGTGGGTGGTTTAAAGTGAGAAGAGCCAGGGGAAGAGAACACAGCTCTGAGGAGCACGTGTACTGAGGGTAAGACGGTGTGAGGTTAGGTTATTAACCCTCACCCTATGTGGCCTGTTCCACAGGAAGCTCCGTTTCCAGTGGCATATGGCTGGGTGAATGTTCATAATAAAGAGTATGGTAAAGAGTTTGAATGGGTTGATGGAGTTGAAGGTGGAACTAAAATCTATGAACAGGATGAGTGCGTAGGTGTTTGGTGATTCCAGGTGTTGCAGGGCATGGTGCAGGGCTATGCTAACTGCATCCTCAACAGAACGGTTGGCTTGATAGGCAAATTGATATGGGTCCATCATTGGGGAGGTGCAAGATTTCAAGTGTGACAAAATGATGCGCTCAAATGCTTTCATGGCCACAGATGTTACGGCAGCTGGTCTGAAGTCATTGAGACAGGTGATCTTTGAAGACTTTGGCACAGGAATGATGGTAGAGAGTTTGAAGTACTGTGGGACTGTACATTGACTTAGAGAGGTGTTAAATATGGTGGAAAATATTGGGGCCAATTGTGCTGAACAGTGGCTCAACAAAGCAGGACTGATGCCGTCTGGCCCTGCTGCTTTCCTACTGTTCAGCTTTTTGAATGTTGCTCTCACCTCATCCTCACAGATACAGAAGGTTGGCATTGCTTTAGGAGTAGGGAGGGGGTTGGCTGGTGGAATAGGTTTTTCAAACCTTGCGTAAACCTTATTTAATTTATTTGGGAGGTTATGGTCATTATCTGGAGGGGAGCAGGGGCGTTTTTTTGTAATCTGTCATTTCCTTAAGTGTTTTCCATATTGCTCTGGAAGATAATTGTCGTTCGAGTTTTGTTGCATAGCTGGAATTGCTTCCCTTATTTCAGCACACAACTTATACTTGACTGCTCTGTACTGATCCCTGTTTCCATTTTTGTATGCTCAGTTCTTTTCTTTGTGTAGGAGGTGTAATTCTTTGGAGAACCAGGGTTTTTTATTGCCGTAAAATGTCATGGTTTTGGTAGGGATGAACATTTCCTTGCAGAACTTGATAAATGACGTCCCTGTGGCAGGGAGTCGCAAGCTGCACTAAATATATTCCAATTAGTGCATTCAAAACACACTCGAAGCATTTCAATGGCATCAGTGGACGAGGACTTGTCAGATTTGGATGTTTTCTTCATAGATTTAAGCTTTTGTCTGTATTTTGGGATGAGGAGTAACACAGCATGGTCGGACTTCCCCAGTGGAGCCCTCAGGAATGCACAGTAAGCATTTGAAATTGAGATGTAGCAGTGATCCAATGTTTTGTTTTCTCTGCTATGGCAAGTGACTTGTTGCTCATAGTTAGGTAGTTCGAGGGAAAGATTTGTATGGTTGAAATCACCTAACACCATGACAGACGTGTCAGGGTTGGAGTTTTCAACATGGGAAATGTGTTGCAAGAGTTCGCTAATGGCTGTTAGCATTAGCTTGTGGTGGACTGTAAACACCAACTAATACAATTGAAGCGAATTCTCTGGGTAGGTAATATGGTCTGCATTTCAAACTGATGAATTCAATATCATCAGAGCAGTAGCGACGAAGGATTGTTGTGTTGTTACACCAGCGCTGATTGACCATGAGGCAAATACCTCCGCCTTTTGACTTGTGAGATAGTTTGACTGACCTGTTGGCTCTGAAGATAGTGACACCAGGGGGGTTACTGCTTGATCAGGGACTGATTGATCCTGCCATGTCTCGGTGAAGCAGAAGGCTGAGCAGTCTCTGTAGTCTCTGTCGGTTTGTGTTAATGACAAAAGTTCATCCATTTTATTTTTGAGGGATCGCACGTTAGATTGGATCAGTGCTGGTAGTGGGGGCCGATAGGGCCTACTCCTGAACCTGGAGAGCACCCCTGTTCTCTGTCTCCCTGTGCTAGGAGTATTTCCCCAGGGTGGTGATCCATGTACAACAACTCCTCACAGTTGTATTTCCATAGAGACGATACTTTTCTGACATAAAACATAGACAAAATTGCAAGACACAGCAGCAGAGCAGGAACCAGGGCCAGCCTCGCGGTGGCCATCTTGAAATAACAGGGAATTTGGCATTCAATTTCACTGCTACGCTGATGACACCCAGCTTTATCTATCCACCAAGCCTACCTCCACTCTTCTGCCCACTTCCCTTTCTGACTGCTTACTAGATATTAAATCCGGATTTTCATACCATTTCCTCAAACTTCATAGTGATAAAACTGAGGTCCTCCTAGTAGGCACTAAATCTACTTTGGCCTAAACTGATAGTTTTTCTCTGACTATTGACAATTCTATAGTTCCTCCATTGTCTCAGGTTAAGAGTCGGGGTGTCATCATTTTACAGCACATTGTCTTTTGGAGCTCACATCACCAATATTACTCGGCCTGCATACTTCCACTTACACAATATTAATCATCTTTGTCCATCACTTACACCTAACAGCACAGCCATACTCACTCACACCCTGGTTACAGCCCCTATTAACTGCTGTAATTCTATCCTCTTTGATCTTCCCCTCAAGTGTCTTGATAAACTTCAATTGGTCCAGAATTCAGCTGCCCGTATCATTACCAGAGCTTCTTCCATAGCCATAGATCATATCACTCCTGTTCTTCAGCAACTCAATTGGCTCCCTGTTAAATACCGTATTGACTTCAAGATCCTGCTCCTCACCTTTAAGGCCCTTAATAACCTAGGTCCTTCGTATCTTTCTGAACTCCTTCATATCCACACAACCTCCTGCATTCACAGATCCTCTTCTGCTCTCCAACTCACTTCACCATCGGCCTGCTTGACTACCATGGGGACGAGAGCCTTCAGTCACTCTGCCCCCCGCCTATGGAACTCTCTCCCACATGAACTTCCCAACATTGACTCTCTATCAATCTTCAAATCCCCTCTCAAAACGTACCTTTTCAAACTGGCATATTCAGTCTGAGCCACACTTCATTGAGTTTTGTGTAAATTATGACTTTATACATATCTGTTGTATCAACTTTTTATTGATTGCCTGCTTTGTTTTGGTTTTATGCTGTCTGATACGGTGCTGCTTGTTTTTTTTAAGTTTTTTTTTTACTGAGTTCTGTAAGGTGTCTTTGAGTGCTCCGAAAGGCGCCCACAAATAAAACGAATTATTATACAAATTTCCTTTGACTTCATGCCATAATACAACATAACCGGGCCCATTCCTTGGGCCTAGGGTTAGAATGAGGTAGAAGACTATTTGATGGATAGTGCCTTTCTTAGGATATGAGATGTTCGAAGTAGTGCGATCTTCTGTAGTTCTTGTATTCTGATGTTATTTGGGATCCATTGGGTGTATTTCTCCATGCCTTTTTTTTTACAAGTCCCAGGGCTCCTATCACTACTGGTATTGTTGTGGTTTTCATTCCCCACATTCATTCAATCTCGATTTCAAGGTCTTTATATTTCGACAGTTTTTCAGTTACTTTTACTGTGGTGCTCCCTTCAGTCGGGATGGACATGTTGATGAGTAGGCAGCTTTTTTCTTTTTTGTTCTTGATGATGATGTCTGGTCTGTTGGCCTTTATCTCACGATCTGTCTGTATTGGCATGTCCCATAAGATTGTGATGTCATCTTTTTCTGTTACTGTTTGGGGCTCGTGCTCGTACCATTTTTCTTTTGTGTTGATGTTGAATTCTTTGCAGATGTTCGAGTGCAGATATGTGGCGGCTTTGTTGTGTCTTTGTAGGTATTCAGTTTTGGCCAGCTCAGGGCACTCTGCCACGATATGGTCAATGGTTTCCTGGAATTGACCACATATCCTGCATGCTGGGTCTTTGAGGATTCTGCTCCGGTAGTAATTGGTCTTGATGGCCTGGTCTTGGGCAGCGATGATAAAGCCCTCTGTTACGGATTTCAGCCCAGCTGTTTTGAGCCATTGATTGGTCATATGTTGGTCTACATCTTTCTCACCTACTCTTCTTGGGTATTGCCTGTGCATTTGTTTCCCTCCCCATTTTTGTTTCATTTGTTCTTGGGTGTGACACTTTGCTTTATTATCATTATTATTATTAAGTGCCGCTCTTTCACCGGTCAACCTAGAGCAGTGGTTCTCAAAATTTTTCTGTCATGCCCCAATTGAAGGAAGAAACTTTTTCATGTCCCCTGCCCTGACAAAATGGTGACAAAATGGGCCAAGGTTAACTTTCTTAATAACATCAAGATCACAAACATTCCTTTCACTTTTCTTTCAGTAATTTCTGTTGTGCAAATAACAAATGCAAGTTCCACTTCATTGCAATCTAGTGACATTTGTCACTAGATTGCTCCATCAGTCTGTGCTTTTTCAAAAACAAATAAAAAAAGGAAATAAAATTTAAAAACCACTTTGCTAGAACAGTAACAATAAAGTTCAATCTGTACAAAAAAGAACAAATGCAGCCTGTTTTGCATTGCACATTTTTTCAAAATGCTCATGCTCAATATTGAGCTTAGATCTGTACTTTGTTTTAAGTGTGCCAACAGCAGAAAAGCCCATCTCACAGAGATAGAATATGGTGAAGGGAAGCAGAATGCCCACAGCCCTCTGTCCTATGAATGGTTACTCCCTCTCCACACTGAGCCAGAATTCACCAAGTGTCTGAGCTGTAAGCTCAGCCTCAGGGTGGAGTCAGATGTCATCTCAATGAACTGGTCCTCTTCAGCAGAGCTGAAATCAGCAGGTGCTGCTGCATTGAATGGATCTGTCACCCAAGTCATACTGAGCACTGTTGTTTGGGAAGTATTTTTGAAAGAATCCTCTCAGGGAACAGATGTGCTTCTTAAGACATGAAATCGCTGTGGTGGCTCCAGAATCACTGGTTTCAACAAATTCACTCAGATTATCAAATAAATCAGTATATCCTTGATCAAGTTGCCTGCCCCACATCTCAAACTTTCGAGTAAATGCACTGATCTTGTCTGCCAGGTGAGGAAGGTGCTTGTCTCTGCCTTGAAGCTGAAGATTTAATTCATTCAGCTTTTGAAATATATATATAGCATTAACAGATTATCGCTTTCTGAAGACAAAAAAGGTCTATATGAGCTCCCCCAGTATAACTCAGTTCATTCTACCAGAGATAAGAAAGCAGGAGGCGGGTTAGTAATTTACATCCAAAGGGACTGTGATTACATACAGTGAGCAGACTTGTCACTTCATTCAGAGGGTGAGGATATAGAATCCATCTTCATCAAAATATCTTTGTCCAGCAATGGCAAAAAAAATCATCGTTTGGCGTTATCTATCGACCACCAGATACTGACATTGACAACTTTAATGACAGTATAGCAAATATACTGGACCAAATAAGTAAAGAAGGCAAAATGTGTTTTATCCTCGGTGATTATAATATCAATCTCTTTAAAAGTGAAACACACTCATCAACTCAGGACTTCCTAAATAATTTAGATGCAAACTATCTTTATCATATTATCCATAAACCCATGAGAGTGACTGACAAATCGGCCACACTAATAGATAATATATTAACACATTCATTGAATAAAGTGCTGCAATCGGGTATACCGTATACTGACATCTCATGCCATTTCCCAATCTTCCAATTTACCTTGCTTGAAGATAAAAAAACAAACAAAAAACAATCTGATGGAAATGTAATTTATCGGAAGTTTAATGAAATACATATAACCAGTTTCAAAAATCTACTTGATGGTGTGTCCTGGGAGAATATGTATACACAGACTGATGCAAATTGTGCCTACCAAGCTTTTAATCAATCCTTTAATTATGTTTTCAATAAATGTTTTCCATTAGTCACAGCAAAAAAACTAAAATAAATGAATAAAATCTAAAACCCAGGACTCTTGTAAGCGATGGTTCACCCCTGGGTTGCAGAAGTCCTCAAGGGAAAAAAAAAAAAACAGACTATGTAACAAATTCCTATCAAATCCTACACCTACACCCTCGAACCAAATGAAGTACAAATTATATAAAAATACATTTAATCACCCCCTTAGAATAGCTCAAAAAACTAAATATTTCAGCGAAAAATTCAAGGAGTCTTCTAGTCATATCATAGAAACTTGGTCAACTGTAAACCAGCTACTAAATAAAAAGAAACCTTCGTTAAAAATTCCGTCTTACTTTTCTGATGGAGGGAAAACCGTTACTGATTAATGTGAGATTGCATACAAGTTTAATGATTTTTTTGTAAATGTGGCTGTCTCTCTTGGGAGAAAAATTACAAGCCAGGGTGGAAGTCCCCTTGATTATATTGATGGTTATTTTTGTTCATTTAATACATTTGATCATCCTGATTCCAATGAGGCACTAAGCATCACTGACAAGCTGAAACCATCAGCAGCAGGACATGATTAAATTAGAACTACCCTTGTGAGAGAGGTAAAATTCTCAATCACTGATCCATTGACGTTTATTTTTTCGATCTCTTTAGACACTGGGGTTGTCCCCAGTGACCTTAAGGTTGCAAAAGTCATCCCCATTTTCAAATCAGACGACTCAAGCTCTTTTACAAACTACCGCCCAATTTCAATATTACCCAGTTTTTCAAAAATTCTTGATAAACTAGTCTACAAAAGAATTCTCCAACATATAAATTCAAATAACATACTATACAACCATCAATATGGCTTCTGCAAAAATCACTCTGCATACATGGCTCTGTTAGAACTTACTGACAAAATCTCCACTGCATTAGACAAAAACGAGTATGTGATAGGAATCTTCCTAGACTTCTCAAAAGCTTTCGACACTGTGAACCATGCTATATTCCTATCAAAATTGTCTAGATATGGTTTTCAAGGAAATATCTTTAACTGGATAAAAAAAAATAATATGTGATTGACAGACAACAATTTGTCTCTGTTAAAAACCGTGAGTCTGACAGAGTACTGTCTTGTGGAGTGGCTCAAGGATAATTTATTGGTCCATTATTATTTTTGATTTATATCAATGATCTTGCTGCCATATCAAGTTCCATTTCTCCCCTTTTATTTGCAGATGACACAAATCTTGTACATTCCCACAAAAATTTTAAAACCCTCATTGATGAGGCTAACCTGGGTCTCCTCACCTTTTCCAAATGGTTCCAGCAGAACAAACTATCACTATATATATATAAAACTAATTTTATAATATTCTCAGGGGAAAAAAACTACCAGATGAAGCCAACCTCTTTACAGAGGACAACAAAATCAACATAGTTCCTTCCGCTCGCTTTTTGGGTGTAATAGTTGATGAAAAATTTTGTTGGAAAGAACAAATTGATTTTGTGACCAAAAAGGTATCAAAATCTGTGGGAATTATTCAGAAAATCAGTCAATTTCTCAATAGATCATGCCTGTTAACTTTATGCTATAGCCTAGTATATTCTTACCTTACTTACTGCAATGTTGTATGGGCCAGTACCTACCCCACATATCTACATAAACTCCATATAATTAAAAAACGATTCACTAGAATATCTAAAAGTTCAAAGCCCAGGGATCCGCTCTCACCTCTATTCTCTAAACTTAAAATACTAAATATATTTGATATTAACAGCCTGCTAACATGTATCTTCATTTACAAGATGAAATATCAAGGCCACATCCTACCAGACCCCTTCCAACAATATTTGTGCAAAAATTCAAATTTTCATTCTTATTCAATGAGACAAGCAAACCATTTGCATGTTCCATTTGCATGTCCCCGTTGTCACACCACCAGAGGGAAGTATTCTATGAAATACAGAGGTGTTTTACAGAGGTGTTTTATTGTGGAACGCCCTCCCTACCGATCTTTAAAAGGAAATTAAAAGAGAAGTCGTGTGCTCAGTTGGGTAATTAGATGCTAGGCATCTGCTTTGCAGCTATGCGTCTGCTTTTATCTTTCTTTTTTCTTTATCTTAATGTTTACTTTTATTTTGTTTGTTTTTCTTATTTTTCATTTCTTATTTATTTTTTTGTTTTGTCATGATTAAGATTTACTGATATGATGGGGCTTCATTATAAGCCTCCTTGGGCTTCTTACCTCACCAGCACATCCTTTTGTGCAAACCAATAAAATAAAATCAAAAATCAAGATCAAATCGCTGAGATAGGCCAGTTTCATCAGAAATTGTTCATCACTACACTTGCTTGCAACTTCATGTATACGCCTCCAGAAACACCCGGATTCCCTCTCTGAGCTCAAAGACTCCCGACAACACTTTACCTCGCGAAAGCCACCTAGCCTCGCTGTGAAACAACACAACTGAATGTTCAGCTCCCATCTCCTCATAATGTGCAGAGAACAGCTGCACTCTTAGGGGTCTTGTTTTGATGAAATGGACCACGCTAACAACATCGGTCAAAACCTCGTTTAGGTCATGGCTAATCTGTCTTGATGCTAGCGCTACTCTGTGTATGACAGTGCGTCCATTGCGCATTTGGCGAGACCCTCTTGATTAGTGCCTGCAATCCCTTCATTTTCCCTGCCAAGGTCTGTGCACCATCCGTGCAAATGCCTGCACAGTTCTCCCATTTCAGCCCATGTTCTGACAGGTAACAGTCAAGAAGCCTGAAGAGCTCATCAGCTATCACACTACTTGGGACGTACTTGCAAAACAGCAAATCTTTACACAGTGACCCTGACGTGACAAAGCGAACATAAGCAATAAACAAGCAGTCTTTATTGCTGTCAGTAGCCTCGTCCACTTGTAAGGCGAAACGTTTGTCTTTCAGTTTTTCATTCTTCAAGGTCATTTGAAATGTCGCATATATGTCTTGCAACTGTATCATTGGACAGAGCGACAGCCTTCGATGGGGCCGCGTCCATGAGCTATTTTCAGCCCTTCCCGAGCGGAAGCGGAAGCTTCACAGCAAACGGAAGTCAGACATCGGATGCACTAGACTACATCAGACAAAAGCAGTTTGCTGTAATTTGATTCGTTTTTTGCATAATTTTTTTTTTGCCGTTTTCACCTATGTCTTTCTAGTGTGCCATGGTGTACATAAAACATTGCTGCTATGCGGAATGCAATAGTGACTCCAGAGACGTGGATAGTGGGTGTATATGGTGGGTGTACGGTTCCTTCTTTTTCCGAAACCCAAGCAGCAGCTGGTGAAGTGTTTACATTGGATCCGAGCTTGCGGCCGTCCACACGAGCAATTTAATGTTAAGAAAGTCCATAAAATGACATTCATCTGTACCAAGCATTTTGTTGGAGGAGAAGGACCGACGGATGATCACCCTGATCCAATTCCAGCACGTTATTGTCAAGAGCAAGTCCATTGACACGTTATTGTCAAGAGCATTGTCTGTCTCAATGGATTCTATCAGCCAGTGGTAGATGTGACCATGACTGAATGACTCTGGCAGGTCCATGCCACTCGTCAGACTTTTCCAGCCTGTTATCAGTGGGATGTGAGGAGCCGGTTGGTGACCTTGGATTGCACGAAGTTGCATCTGGTACCACTTACCATCATCATTGGATGGATCGATTACGTTGTCCCTTCCATTTTCGATGCAGCGCTTGATCCTGAATTGAATAGCCAGTACACCACCAGCTCAGATCTCAACGTAAACAAAAGCTTCACTAAGAAACTCGGCCAGAAAATCTGTGTTCAAGACCTACATGCATCAAATCACATGTATTATGGAAGTCACACATAATCTAAAACAATATACAGTGTCTTCCTTAATGTCTGGTACAAAGGATAAGTTCTCTTCATTTGGCTACATACTACAAAAGTAAAGATTTTAAATCAAACAGTTTTATATGTGGTTAAAGTACAGATTTTCAGCTTTTATTAGAGGGTGTTTGTATACATATCGGATTCACATCCGTGGATGAATTACATGAAATCTATTTAATTTATTAATTTACTAATTATTTTACATATTTTCATTTTTATCTTAACATCATTCTCTATCTCTGTATCCATATGTCGGCCTGTGGGAGTCATGCTATGTGGGAGGTGTGATGTTCAGTATTAGGGGAATACACCTTTAAGGACACAGGGAGTTATGGGATAGTAAACAGAGCAGCCACAGGAGCGGGGAGGTAGACGAGAGTCAGTCGGATTATGTGCACGTTATGCATCGAGCGAAATAAACATGCCGAAGTTCCACGGCTAATTCAGAAACGGTGTTATCGTCTGTGAGAGTGAAAAGCAGGTCATTACAGGAGGGTGTAGTGGTGTGTGTGTACAGTGAATGATAATGTAAGATGTACGTATATCTTATTGTGGCACTGGGTGTGAGTTATGTTTGTCTCTCTTGTTATACTGTAAACATGGAAAATTAATAAACAGAATTTCCAAAAATAAACGAATAAATAAATAAATAAATGAATTATTGGATTCACCATTTAGAAACTAACACTTTAAAAAAAATATAGTCCCAGTATTTCAGACCACTTAAATTATTGGGACAAGTTAACATTATAAAATAAAACAAAATATTAAAAAGTTAATAAAAGCTAATAAAACAAGTCCACTAATTTAACTGTAATCAAGTGTTCATAAAACCGTGAGCGGGGGTGGGGTGCAATCGGTACTTTGTCCCGGTGCTCCCTGGCCAGTCGGCTACTGACAGGGTCAATAATAGAAGCTAAACGCTTAAAAGCTGTACTTTAACCTCATATGAAATTGTTGGATTTCAAATCTGAATGTGTGTAGTAGCCTACATAACCAAATGAAGAGAACATGGGAAACCTTGTGCTGTGTGACAGCTGATACACCCCCTCAACTAACCACTCAATCAACTCCTGTTTTTTTTCCTGTCCTCGGCAGTCCACGACACTGCAACCATCTGTAACGTGCATGGATTAGTAGACACGCTGGCCGCTAGCTGGCAAGTCTGACCCTTTAGTTTAGCGGTCAGCGATGTCTCCTGCGGTGCGGGCGATACGGGTTCGCTTCCCGGCCGCGGCAGCTCCTGTGGTTGCGTTGTCCCCCGAATTCGCTACACATCTTTTTAGTTGCAGGTTACTGTGCACCTCAATCTTTGCACCGGGAACACCATTCGGGGTTAATATTATCAGATTTATGGCAGCATATACGTGAGTTGGTGTAAACACAGCCATCCTTAACTGTCTAACGTGCTCCGCATGTCTGACTTCCTGTGACGCGTCCATAGCGACAGCGATGCTGTGACATCACTCGGACGCCGCCCCATTTTGCGGCGCTTGTGTCATCAAACATAGTTGACACCATATCTAAAGCCGCGGGAAGTATGAGCTCCTCTGCTATTGTGTGTGGTTTCTTGCACTGGGCAATTCTATATGTGACTTGTATGGCGCCAGTGTTGTTAACTGATGCAGCTTTTACAAAGCAATATCCCTGCTGACGGTATGCACCATGTTTTCTCTGAAAGAACTCGAGTGGCATATTGACGTGACTGGGGTGTAATGTCTCCAAGTGACTTCTTGATTTGTTTGGGCTCATACTATCAGCTGCAAGAGTTTTCAGACATAAAATACACACTGGTCTCTCCTCATCTCCCGCCACATTCACTGTGAACCCAAGAGCAAGATAGGCTTCGTCATGCTTTCTTAACTTGGTTTTTGGTTGATTACCGTCAGCTCAGCACTTTGTCTTGTTTGTCTCCGAAGCGTCGCCTGTCTTTCTTTTCGTCCCCCCCCCCTTTTTTCTCTTTTTTGGTAAGACGGACATTTTTGTTAGTGTGCAGGTCGTTGTAACTAAAAAAATTACATTCGTCAGGAAGAGAAAATCATTATTCGTATAAACAAAGAGATAATACATTCGTTTGGTGAGTTTTTACAGCAGTGTCAAATATATGTAAATCTAGTGCAGGATGAAGGGCTAAAAAGAATTAGAGTAGATTATTCACTTCACGGGACCTTTAAACAGTTTCACTTTGCGCAGAACGAACGACTCTTGACAAAAAAAAAAGGAAATTAGAAAATGTAAAAGTTATTTACAGGTTTGCCGTGACAGAATGTCAAAGAATCGGTTTATATCATTTAATCACACAATTTGTGGTCACATCTGCTTTTTCCCTTTCAAGTGAATGTAAAATGTGTGTGCAATATGAAATTTTACAAAAAATAAAAAATATCTATTTATATATCTATCTCTCTCTCTCTCTCTCTCTCTCTCTCTCTATATATATATATATATATCCATCTATAGAGATAGATATATATATATATACACACACACATCTATATCTATATCTATGTATATATATATACACAGTGCATCCGGAAAGTATTCACAGCCCTTCACTTTCCCCACATTTTGTTATGTTACAGCCTTATGCCAAAATTGATTAAATTCCTTTTTTTCTCATCAATCTACATACTGTGGTGAACGTAGAAGAAACGTCAAAGATAACTTTGCAGCCCCTTTATTGAACTCGCACAGAAACAAGAACTTATCGAAATGTGACACAATACATGGGGGTCATCAACTCGAACAACAAAGTTGTTCAGGGTTTCAGTTACAAGGTTACACAACACAACAGAATGACAACTGCAATTACACCACAACAAATAGTAATCACATAAACACATAAAACCACATAAAACACTTACAAAACATTTAATAACAACTGACAATCTGCACGCAGTGCCTGATGGGTAAAACAGGACAGTTGGCACAATTCTGACGTGGTAGCAACTTCGCTACATTACCCCCTCCAGCGTGTCGCCTGTCCTCAGCCGACAACAAAGTCCCTATAGCGAAGGGGAAGCCGTCTCCGCCGCCGCGGGGGCACTGGTCCCTGTTCCCCACTGTCTGTCCGGTTGGTAGGGCCTGTGGGTGTAGGAGGGACCGTCCCAGGTGGGCTAAACTGATCTACAGGTTCTTCAGCCAAGGGGCGGTAAGGTGCCAAACGGTCCCGGTGCAGAACTACCACCCGCCCCCGGACACACAGTTTCACCCGGTACACAACATCCGAAAGCTGCTCCAACACCTCACAGGGCTCCACCCACTGGCTGGCGAGCTTGGGGGAGACTCCTCTCTTCCGGGTTGGGTTGAAGACCCACACCTTTGCTCCTGGGGTGAAGGAGCGGCCCTGACAACGAGTGTCATATGCCCGCTTTTGTTTTGCACCTGCCTGTTCCTGATGCTGCCAAGCAAACTCATGTGCCTCGGCCAGACGTTGTTGGAGGTCCCGCAGGTACTTGAAAGCGGGTATCTTGGGAAGGTCATTACCCGGGGGCGTGCCAAAGGCTAAGTCCACAGGGGTCCGCAGTTCTCTCCCGAACATGAGCGCGGCCGGTGTACACCCAGTACTTTCTTGTACTGCCGACCGGTACGCCCACAGGACCAGGGGTAGATGACAGTCCCAGTCTCGCTGGTGCCGTGAGGTGACAATAGCGAGTTGTGTGATGAGCGTTCGATTGAACCTCTCCACCAGTCCGTCGCTCTGGGGGTGGAGGGGCGTTGTCCTGGTCTTCTTCACCCCCATGCGTTGACACACCTCAGCGAATACCTGTGCCTCGAAGTTCCGCCCCTGATCGCTGTGTATTTCTTCGGGCGCACCGAACCGACAGAACATCTCACACACCAGCCGCTCGGCTGTAGTGGCAGCGCTCTGGTCTGGGACCGCATACGCCTCAGGCCATTTGGTAAAGTAGTCCATGGCCACAAGGACGTACCGGTTTCCGTTGTCTGTGGTGGGAAATGGGCCAAGAACGTCCACACCAACCCGTTCCATGGGGGCCCCCACCTGATATTGTTGTAGAGGGGCATGGGAGCGTCTGGTTGGTCCTTTCTTGGCAGTGCAGGCATCACAACAGTGCACAAAAAGTTCAATGTCATGCCTGCATCCGGCCCAGTAGAACCGTTGGCGCAGTTTGTTCAGCGTCTTTGCCACCCCATAGTGACCTGCCACCACCGAGCTGTGGGCTGCCCGTAGCACTCGTTGGCGCCAGTCCTTGGGCACCAGTAACTGCCACACACTTCTTCCCTGGCCCGGCGCTTGCCAGACCCGGTACAACAGTCCATCATGCTGGGCCAAGGTGGCCCACTGGGAAAAGTAGGCCTTGGTCTCCGCCGACATGGCAGAGACAGCTTGCCAGTGGGGGCGTGCCTTGGCGTTGACCCACTGTCCCACCCTGGCTAGGGTGGGATCACTATCCTGCGCTGTTTGCCACTCCTGCTTGTCCATTGCCATCAGCCACGCATCCTCTGGCTCAACCTGCCGCGTGGTGGACACTTGGAGGATTGCTCTGTCTCGCTCCTCTTGGCGCTCACAATGTCTACAATCCTTGCAGGGACGACGGGAGAGGGCATCTGCATTGCTGTGCAGGCGCCCAGCTCGGTGCTGGGTCTCGAAGTCGTAGCTCTGCAGCTCCTCAATCCACCTAGCCACCTGGCCTTCGGGCTCCTTAAAGCTGAGCAGCCAGATCAGGGCCGCATGATCCGTCCGCAGGAGAAAGGTCTGACCATAGAGATAGGGGCGAAAATGATTGAACGCCACGACCACCGCCAGGAGCTCGCGTCGTGTAACGCAGTAATTGCGTTCAGGACGGCTAAAGATACGACTGTAGTAAGCCACAACTCTCTCTCCCCCAGCAACTTCCTGAGACAGGACGGCCCCCAGCCCCACATTGCTGGCGTCTGTGTCCACGATGAAGCGGCACTTAGGATCAGGAAGGGCCAGGATGGGTGCAGTGACCAAGGCAGTGCGGAGCCGGGCAAAGGCGGCTGCACAGTTGTCGTCCCAGTGGAACTCCCGTCCCTTCTCGGTGAGACGGTGTCGGGGACTGGCAATGGAGGCAAAGTTGCAGACAAAACGTCGGTAGTAGGAGACGAGCCCCGTGAAGCTGCGCACCTCGCTGACGTTTCGCGGAACTGGCCATTTCTCGACCGCCTCCACCTTAGTAGGATCAGGGGCCATGCCCTCTGCCCCCACCACATGGCCCAAAAACTTGGTCTCACGTCGAAGGAGGTCGCATTTCTTGGGGTGCAGGCGCAGGCCCGCCCCCCGAATGGCTTGGAAGATCTGACGGAGGTTCTCTAGGGCCAGCTCGAAGTCAGCGGCATGAACCAGAAGGTCATCAAGGTAAACCACGCACCGGTTGCGGGGAATGTGAGCCAGCACCCTCTCCATTAGTCTCTCGAACGTGGCGGGGGCATTGCAGAGACCAAAGGGCATCACACGAAACTGCCAGAGTCCCTGACCGATGGTGAAGGCCGTCTTGGGTCTGGCTTCTGGTGCCAGCTCCACCTGCCAGTAACCGCTCCGTAGGTCAAGTGAGCTGAACCACTGTGACCCTGCGATGTGGTCCAGAGCATCGTCAATGCGGGGCAAGGGGTAGGAGTCCTTGCGAGTTGCATTGTTCAGCTGACGAAAGTCCACACAGAACCTCCAGGTGTCATCTTTCTTTTTGACCAGGATGGCAGGGGCGGCCCAAGGGCTATTGGATGGCTCAATCACCCCGGCCGCAGCCATCTCTAGAATCATCCGCTCTGCAGCTTCATGCTTGGCAAGCGCTAACCGGTAGGGTCATAGTCTAATGGGTGGGGTTGTACCAGTGTCAATTGTGTGCTGCACCAGGTTGGTCTGGGTGCACTCCTCTTCACGTGCAGCGAAAATCTCAGCGAACTGTTGGAGCAGGTCTTTCAGCTGTTGACTCTGCTGAGGGTCCAGCCCTTCACTGCTCCGCTGATACAGATCCTGGATGGCGGCAACAGTGTTCGGCGAGGGTGTCTGAGGAATGGTAGCCTCAATGAGGGTCGTCGTCATTGTTGGTGGGCTGGGCAGTGTCGTCAGCCCCTCGGTTGGCAGTGGAGGTGGGGGCGGCGGCGGCGGCATGGTGACAGGTGGAGTTGGCTGGATGTGGATACGTCCCACCTTCCTCTCTGGACGGCGCCGGAGGGCCAGGGTCTCTGTGCCAAGGTGAATGGCATTACTCGACACATCAACCAGAGCCCCCCAGCAAGTCAGCAAATCTAGCCCGATGATGGAAGGGTCTTGTATTTCAGCCAACCAAAACTCGTGGGTGGCTGCAACTTTCCCCGCCCGCACCTGCAGTGCTCTCTTCCCCAGCATGCTGGTTAGTTCCCCAGTCACAGTTCTGATTTTACAGGTGGTGGGCCTCCACTCTGTCTCTGGCAGCACCCCTGGACGCACAATGGAGATGGTGGACCCTGTGTCCACAAGGGCCCAGCAGCGGTGTCTACCAATGGAGCAACAAAGATAGAGACCGTGTGCGTGGGCCACTCTGCCGATCTGGGAAGAGTTCTTAATGGGGGATATGGTCGGTTGGCTGGGTAGCAGTCTCCCCGCGGTGCCACCCCATTCTAGTTTTCCGACTGGGGAGTGCTACGGCGTCGTGGTGCAGGGGCAGGGCAGTCACGGGCCTTGTGCCCCGCTTCTCCACAGCGGTAGCATGGATCACGAGGCGACCAAGGTCTGAAGGGTGGTTGACGTCATCCTGGTTGCTTTCGGCGTGGTGACGGACAAGCCTGGCAGACAACCCCTCTTTCGACGTCTCCTTCATCTGCGTGGACCTCAGCCTGACGCACTCGGGGTCTTGGTTGGTTGTGTGGGGCCATCACAGCCTCCACCCTCTCTGCCTCTTCCAATGCAGTCTTGAAGGCTGTAGGTGCCGTGATGCGGAGGTGCTCCTTCAACCTCTCTCGGGTGAGCCCCTGGATGAAGGCACTCAGGGCTAACTCGTCACGAGCTGCTGGATCAAAGGTGGGGTAGCCACGATGTGCAAAGAAGTGCACATCTGCTGCACAGGTTCCCAGGGTCTCGCCCTCTTGGCGGCGTCGGCGGGCCAGTCGGTCTCGCATGCTGTCAGTAGAGACCCGTTGACCAAAGCGTCGGTCTAAAGCAGCGGCCAGTGTCTCGTAATCCTGCTGTTCTGACGGCATAAGGTCGAGCAATACCTGCAGCGCATTCCCTTCGAGCGCCAGGGCAACATGAGCAGCAGTGTCTTGGGTGCTCGACTGGTTGTGACTTGCTACCAGTTTCACTTGAGCTAGGTATGGCTCCAGGGCTGTGATGCCCGCATACCGTGGGAACTTGAAGATGCTTGGGGATGGCAGCATCACATTAGCAGGGGGTGCTGGGGTTGTAGTGACGTTGGTCAGCGAAGTGGTGACGGTGACAGGTGACGTAATGGCGGCGGCCGGCGGCGACATGGCGGCTGTTGATAGTGGATGGGCCGTGGCCGGCACCGGCGATGAGACGGCGGCGGAGACGGCGGCTGGCGATGACATGGTGGCGGCTGGCGGCGGCATGGCAGCTGTTGATAGTGGATGGGTGGCGGCCGGCGCCGGCAATGAGACGGCGGTGGAGACAACGGCGGCCGGCGATGACATGGCGTCGGCCGGCGGCGGCATGACGGCTGTTGAAATCAGAGTAGGCCGCGACTTCTTGGCGGCAGTTGCCGCCTCCGAATCGCTGAACCGGCCGGCCGTGTCGGGTCCTGAAGGTCTGGGGGCGCTGGCTCCGTCCGCCCTTCCTCAGCGGGACATCTTCTTCCGAGCGGCGATGCTGTCTCCCCGGGAAAGCTCTTTTGCCAGACACTCGATGAAGTCCTCCATCTGCCGGAGTTCTACATCGAAGCTTCTTCTTTACGTTGCCATCTTCGATTTGTGGGTATTGGCTGCAATGCCACTTCTGACACCAGTGTGGCGTACGTAGAGGAAACGTCAAAGGTAACTTTGCAGCCCCTTTATTGAACTCACACAGAAACAAAAACTTACCGAAATGAGATACGTTACATGGGTGTCATCAACTCGAACAACAAAGTTGTTCAGGGTTTCAGTTACAAGGTTATGCAACACAACAGAATGACAACTGCAATTACACCACAACAAATAGTAATCACATAAACACATAAAACCACATAAAACACTTACAAAACATTTAATAACAACTGACAATCTGCACGCAGTGCCTGATGGGTAAAACAGGACAATTGGCACAATTCTGACGTGGTAGCAACTTCGCTACAATACAATACCCCATAATGACCAAGCGAAAAAGGTTTTTTAGAAATTTTTGCAAATTTCTTAAAAATAAAAAACTGAAATATTGCATGTACATAAGTATTCACACCCTTTACTCAGTACTTGGTTGAGGCACCCTTGGCAGTGATTACAGCCTGAAGTCCTCTTGGGTATGAAGCTATAAGCTTGGCACACCTATATTTGGGGTATTTCTCCCATTCTTCTCTGTAGATCCTCTCGAGCTCTGTAAGGTTAGATGGGGAGCGTCGCTGCACAGCTATTTTCAGGTCTTTCCAGAGATGTTCAATGGGGTTCAAGTCTGGGCTCTGGCTGGGCCACTCAAGAACATTCACAGACTTGTCCTGAAGCCACTCCTTCGTTGTCTTGGCTGTGTGCTTAGGGTCGTTGTCGTGTTGAAAGGTAAACCTTCGCCCCAGGTCTGAGGTCCTGAGCGCTCTGGAGCAGGTTTTCATCAAGGATCACTCTGCACTTTGCTCCATTCATCTTTCCCTCGATCCTGACTAGTTTCCCAGTTCCTGCCGCTGAAAAACATCCCCACAGCATGATGCTGCCACCACCATGCTTCACTGCAGGGATGGTATTAGCAAGGGGATGAGAGGTGCCTGGTTTCCTCCAGATGTGACGTTTGGCATTCAGGCCAAAGAGTTCAATCTTGGTTTCATCAGACCAGAGAATCTTGTTTCTCATGGTCTGAGAGTCCTTTAGGTGCTTTCTGGCAAACTCCAAGCAGGCTGTCATGTGCTTTTTACTGAGCAGAGGCTTCCGTCTGGCCACTCTACCATAAAGGCCTGATTGGTGAAGTGCTGCAGAGATGGTTGTCCTTCTGGAAGGTTCTCCCATCTCCACAGAGGAGCGCTGGAGCTCTGTCAGAGTGACCATCGGGTTCTTGGTCACCTCCCTGACCAAGGCCCTTCTCCCCCGATTGCTCAGTTTGGCTGGGCGGTCAGCTCTAGGAAGAGTCCTGGTGAATCCAAACTTCTTCCATTTACGAATGATGGAGACCACTGTGCTCTTCGGGACCTTCAAAGCTTTAGAAATGTTTTTGTACCCTTCCTCAGATCTGTGCCTCGATACAATCCTGCCTCGGAGGTCCACAGACAATTCCTTTGACTTCATGGTTTGGTTTCTGCTCTGACATGCACTGTCAACAGTGGGACCTTATATAGACAGGTGTGTGCCTTTCAAAATCATGTCCAATCAACTGAATTTACTAGAGGTGGATTCCAATCAAGATGTAGAAACATCTCAAGGATGATCAGTGGAAATAGAATGAACCTGAGCTCAATTTTGAGTGTCATAGCAAAGGGTGTGAATACTTATGTACATGCAATATTTCAGTTTTTTATTTTTAATAAATTTGCAAAAATTTCTACAAACCCTTTTTCACTTTGTCATTATGGGGTATTGTGTGTAGATTGATGAGAAAAAAAATGAATTTAATCCATTTTGGAATAAGGCTGTAACATAACAAAATGTGGGGAAAGTGAAGGGGTGTGAATACTTTCCGGATGCACTGTATATATATAGCATTTTTTTTCGAAACTGTCAATGGTGTTATAAGTGCTCAACTAATGAGGAGTGGAATATCAACACACAGAAACAGGAAAAAAAAATACATTGCAGGGATATTTTGGTGTATGTTGAGGCAAATTCAATAGCTTTGTTTAGCAGCTCTTTAGTTATGGAGGGGTAAAACTCACAAATATCGAAGCATATGAACGTATGTCTGCTCTTGTCATCTATGTCCTTAAACCATTTCAATACTTGGTCGGTGTTCTTCTACTGGTTTAAGGAAACCCTCTTCAGAATAGTCTGATTTATATTTTCGATAATTTTTTTGCTTAGTTTACCTATTTCGGGTTTGGTGGGGTTGCTTCAATATTTGTGAGTTTTACCCCTCCATAACTAAAGAGCTACTAGACAAAGCTACTGAATTTGCCTCAACATACACCAAAATATCCCTGCAATGTATTAAAATTTTTTCCCTGTATCTGTGTTGATATATATGTATATATATATTCTTTACAATTTAAAATGATTGAAATTAACTACATAGGCACAGGGAAAGATAGCTAACGTTACCTGCCAGAAATAGAAATAAGCATTAAAACCTAAAACTGTTAACAGGCTTGTCTTCCTTGCTAGCAGCAAAAAACTGTCCCTGCATCCCCGCGACCCTGAGAGCATGATAAGCGGTTCAGATAATGGATGAAGAGCTGGACTGACCTTTTTTTATTATTTGTAATTGCACTCCAAGCAATTATAAATGGTTATTTTCTAAATCACAATAGCGCTTTACGTCCACTTTCCTATTTGTATTTAAAGATTTTATTTCCACTATTGTACTTGTGAATTGTATTGTTTATTATGTTATGTTTATATTAAAAAGGACTAAATGAGAATTTAATTCTGCTGGTTGTATTTTACAAATGACTTTAATCGATCTGTATTTATAGAAATAATCGAGGACAGATTTGGAAAATAGTCAAATCTGGCATTTAGAAAGATGGTTTAAGGGCAGTTGAGCTCATTCGGTAGTAAAATTACCTTATTACATTTGACATGAATAGATTTTTTGTAAATATTTCGATAACAATCCTTATTATCTGGTTTTAGAAATATAAATCATGATAACATTTTCAGCTATATTGCCCAGCACTACAGCAGGGTAAATTAATACCCACGTGTCTGCCATAATGTTTTGCGGTGATGAGATGTATGTAGGTTTGTTTCCATAGGTTTGCATGTTGATGAGTCTTCTGTCTACTTTGAAAGCATGTGTTACTATCCATCTGTAAAAATTTGTGACAAATGAATAGTTAACCAACACATAACTGGGACTTGGTCTGACGAGTCACTAAATCTAGTAACAATGTCACCAAGTTGGCAACACTTGAGAGATACTTTTAACAAAGCACAATGGAGAGATGAGCCAACTACAAGGTTTATGGAGAGAAATCACATTCCAGATTGGCGGACACTGCGTCAGAAGAACCAGGCATTTACCAGATGGAAGAGCCAACACTCCAGGGGTCACTGGTTCAGTCAAATGACCACGCTATAGCTGTCTATCAATAAAAGACAACAACATATTTAATGCCAAATAATGAGGACAAAAAAAACAAACTTTTAACCACAAGAAATTAGTTTGTTAATAATCCCAGTTTAGATGGGAAGGACTTGCAAGTCAAGAGCTAGGAAAGACTTGACTAGACTGGTTTGGATGGACCTTATACAATACAATTGTGATGTAAGGGTCAGAATGCAGTAGTGACTGGTAACTTAAACTGGTATGTTGTCATCAGGTTACATCCTATTATGGACTTTTTTTTCAATTATGTGACATGACACAGCTCGCAAAGGACAATAGATTTATTTTCCTTGGGCCTGATTTTAGTGTAGATGGTTGTACAAAAAGCAAGCTTTGAAATATTGATTAAGTTTCATGATATAAGGCTTATGGTTTGGTTGTCAAGTTACGGGTTAGGACTGAGATTTAGGACTTTAGGAGGTCTTACTTAGTGCCCTCCTCAGCTACCCCCTCAGCCTCCAGTTTTCCTTCTTCTTCCATTTTCTCCTCTGACATCAGTTCCTGTTTCCTGTGTCGACGAAGACATTTCACCACGACCATGGAAAGAATTAACAGAGACAACGCTCCGCCCACTGATGCACCAATTGCCACTGCGATGGTTGAGTCCCTGGGAGGGGGAACTAGAGAGAGGAGAGGAGAAATGAGAAGAGAAGGGGGGGGGAGTTAAGCATTTTGTAAGCGAAAGATGGAGACAAGTGCAATGCTGGCTAAAAGCTTACCAGAATGATTAAACAGCTACTGGAAAAAGAGTGCTGCTGAGTTAGCCTGTGGCGTATAGGCATGGCTTTGTGAGGGTACGTGTGTGCGTGTTTGTGTGCATGTGTGTGTGTATTTATGTGTGTGTCCATTTGAGAGAGAGACAGACAGACAGAGAGAGAGAGAGTGAGAGAGAGAGAGAGAGAGAGCATGCGAGAGAGCGAAAGCAGGAGAGATGCTGAAAGATGCTGAGGGAGTTCAACTTCTTGTTGGTTATTAATAAATAAAACAGCTGACTCATTGGTACCCCTTCCTTTTACAGTCCCCTAATTACTAAGTTTAACCAGTGAATATACGGTTGTTACTACGTATTTACCCGGTAACTGTATATGGTAAACATAGTATATTATTGAGTAATTAAATACAGAGAAACTACAGCTGAAATACTAAGAAAAACCTCCACTATTACCCATCAAGTCAACTAAGTACCGTGTAGTTGTGCCCGGTTTAGGTTGGTAATAACTCAGATATAACTGCATACTTCCTAGAAAGTATGCAATTATACTTTACTTACTTTTACTTAGTAATGTTGTGGAACGTATAATATGGTACAAGTTCCTGTTAACTGCATGGACAATGGAATAATCTATTACAAAGATATTGCAATGACATGGTAACAGCACGGAAACCAACAAGGCTTCCTTTTACAGCACAGTTTCAGCTTACTCACTGAGTAAATTGTAAAAACATCTGCAAGCATGTACCCACCCAGTATTTAAGAACATGTACCATGACACCAGAGGTGAAGTCCATTTTCAACTTAAATAAAAATGGTTCCATAGTTTTTAAGGTAAATTTAACAAACCCTCCATAAATGGGTCTAGCCATGAACAATAACCATGTAAGAAAAAATATTGGAAAGTATTCTCTTAATTTCTAGACAGTACATTATTAAACCTGAGCTGTTACCAACAAAACTTTGGACAACTACAAGTATAACTTTAATTGATGGGTAATAGAGGAGGTGTTTCTAAGTATTGGGTGCCTACTTTCCTAGGAAGTACGCAATTTTATCTGATTATATCAGTTATTACCATCCTAAACCGGTCACTTCTACATGGTAATTATGTTTTGTTGCATGCTCAGGAATCCAGGTAAGGAAATCCCAGAAAGTTGAATGAGTTCATCTTGACAGAACGTTTAGTGGGAGAAAGATTTTATCGCTCATAAGTGACTTCATCAGTCTCAACTGACTGCTGATATCCCCAACTTTATCAACAGCGCAGTTGCATAACGACCGAAACCAATGATCTGTTTCATATGCAAATTACCATGACCATTAACTACAGTTTCAATGTCCACGTGTACTATTCACAGATGATTAGGGAATATTTGCAATCACAGCATTGTAAGATGGCGACAGATGTACTCTTAGCCCCCCCGGGTAGTGGAACTGATCACAGCCACGGAATCGGTTATCCATAGTGACGTCTCTCTCTCTCTCACACACACACACACACACACACACACACACACACACACACACACACACACACACACACACACACACACACTTTTTCTCTCTCCCCTGAGCTGGGTATTTTGGCTGGTAATGTGAAACTTTTTCTTCACCTAACTATATTTACACTTGACTGTTCTCTGCCATTTACAACAATGGGTCAACTTTGGAGAAATAGGAAGTCACCGCAGCATTTGGAATTCCACTGGGAAAAGCCTGTTCTGGTTCTGCCCGTTTCACTAGTGCAGCCAAGCGTATGGAGTGTGTGTGTGTGTGTGTGTGTGTGTGTGTGTGGGGGGGGGGGGTTATTGGTTCCAGCCCCAGATTTATATGAAGAACCTCATCTCTTTGTACCCATGTTAGTGAAATTAATGAACGAAATGAAGCGGAAGAAAGTAGTAGTAGTAATTATCTGTCAACTCACAACTCTGGGCAGATGGTGACCCTTTCAAAGCAGTAGATATTAATTTCTGAAATAAATAATCTGCTTTAATCCATAGTCATGATTTTCTCATCTCGCTAAAAAGTCTATTTTCTCTCCTATTCTCTGTAGGTGAGCAATTGTGTTTATCTGTCTCATGAAGCTCAATGTGGCCATTAAGGACTGGATGGCAAACATTTTTTTTACAGCTAATCACTGATAAGACAGAAGTCCTTATTATCATCCCAAATAGTGTGATTTCTAAGGTCAGGCGTAGTTTGGATTCTCTTTGCTCTTCCGTCCACTCCAGTCTTAGAAACCCATTCCTGCTTTCATTGTTTGATAAACATTGCTAGATGTAGGCTTGTTGTATCACGTGCTGAGATGGAAATGATTATTTATGCATTCATCTCTAGATGCCTAGACTGTTGTAATTCACCTTTCCCTTGCCTTAGCAAATCCTCTCTGGATCAGCTACATGATTCAGAACACTGCGGCAAGAGTTCTGAGTATAACTAGCAATGCTGTTACACCACGCATTACCACAGCACAGTGGCCCAGTGGTTAGCACTGTTGCTTCACAGCAAGAAGGTCCTGGGTTCAAACCCCAGGCCATCCCAGGTGCTCTCTGTGTGGAGTTTGCATGTTCTCCCCATGTCTGCATGGATTTTCTCCAGGTGCTCTGGTTTCCTCCCACCATCAAAAAGACATGCATGTTAGAGTTAATACTCCTGTCTGTGCCCCTGACCAAGGGCAAGACAAAGGAAAGAAAAACTGGAGTTGGTCCCCAGATGCTGCATCTGCCCACTACTATACAATAGGATGGGTTAAATGCAGAGGATGCATTTTGTTGTATGCTTGCTTACAATGACAAAGTGTCTTTACTCCTATCCTGATGTCCTTACACTGGCTTCCAGCTTATCATAGGGTTAAATTTACCTATAGAGCCTTGCATGGTCAGGTGCGCTCCTACATCGCCAATCTAATTTGCCCCTACATAACATCCAGATCCCTCAGGTCCTCTGATAAATGTGTATTGTCTGTACCTCGTACCAGGCTCCAAAGCAAGTTGGGTCGAGCTTTCACAGTAGTTGCCACTACCTCTGGAATACTCTCTTGGGTTTGCAGTCTGCTGACTCTGTGGACAGTTTCACAACACAGCTAAAATGCGCCTGTTTAGTCTGGCTTTATGTTTATTCTTTATTTAATCTGTACATTGCGTAGTTATTTTTTTGGTGTATGTATTCTCTGTGTGTCTTTTATACATGTCTTTATGCATGCTTAATAATCCCAGTAAGAAAATCAAAGAAGTTGAATGCTGGGTCGTGTGTGGTGGAGAGAGGAGGTTGATGTCGGAGGAGTGAACACTGTATGGCAGTGGAGCACGTCAGTAAGGTAGGAGGGGGCCTGGTTATGGAGGGCTTTGTGAGTAAGGATAAGGACTTTGAATTGGATCTGTTATGGGGCAGGGAGCCAGTGGATGTTCTGGAGGACAGGGGTGATGTGGTCAAGGGAGCGAGAGTGGGTGTGGAGGGGAGCAGCAGAGTTCTAGATGTACTGGATTTTGTTTAGGACTTCGGGTGATGAGCCGTAGAGAATGCTGTTGCAGCAGTCAATTCTGGATGTGATGAAGGCATGGATCAAGGTTTCTGCAGCAGAGATGGTGAGTGATGAGTGGATATGACCTCTGTTTTTTTTAGGTAAAAAAAAGGCAGTCCTGGTGATTTGATTGATGTGGTGTTCAAAGGAGAGGTTGCTGTCAAAAATGATTGCAAGGTTGCGGATGTGTGGCGAGGGAGCCAGATTGGAGTTATTAATGGTAAGGCAGAAGTTGTGAGTGGTTTTGTTAAGGGATTTGGGACTGATAATGATCATGCCAGATTTATCACAATTTAGTTTGAGGAAGCTGGCTTGCATCCATGTTTTGATTTCAGAAAGGCAGTTTGTCAGACTGGAGTAAGTTGTAGTAGTGATGGATTTAGTGGAGATGTAGAGCTGGATGTCAAGGGCATATCAGTGGAAGTGGAGACCATGATGACGTATGATGTTACCGAGGGGGAGCATGTAAAGGATGAACAGGAGAGAGCCAAGCACCAAACCCTGGTGGACACCTTGGGACAGAGAAGCAGTGAAGGAGATGCAGTTGTTGATGCTAATTAACTGTTGTCTGTTTGTAAGATATGACTTTAGCCAGGAGAGGGCAGTATGGGTAAAGTTGAAGGAGGATTAAAGGCAGGAGAGAAGAATGCTGTGGTTGATTGTGTCAAAAGCTGCAGTGAGATCAAGAAGAATGAGAATACTGAGGTGGCCAGAGTCTGCGGACAGGAGGAGGTCGTTAGTGACTTTAAGAAGCGCTGTTTCTGGTGAGCTTTGAGTTGGGAGGTCACAACACGTTCCAGTGTTTTTGACAGAAAGGGGAGATTTGAGATAGGCCAGAAATTGCTCACGACATCCGTTTTTTTGTTTGTTTGGTTTTTTGAGGGTGGGGATGACAGCAGTCAGTTTAAATGTATCAGGGACTGATTCAGAGCTGAAGGAGGAGTTAATCATTTCTGTGATGAGTGAGGAGATAGCTGCAAGACAGTCCTTATCAAGATTGGATGGGATGGGATCCAGAAGACAAGTGGAGCATCTCATTCCTGCCATTAAGTTGGACAGCTCCATTGGGGACACACAGGTGAGAAGTTTGACAGGGGCTGAGTGGTAGGGGTGGGGGGAATGGACAGATGTAGATAGTAGATGTAGATGCTGCAAATGGTTTCAATTTTAGTTTGGAAAAATGAGAGGGGAAAAGTTGCACTTGCTAACTTTGAAGGAACTGGAGGACTTGTAACTGGGTTTGAGAAGTTTTACTGTGGAAAAGAGAGCCTTGGGGTTGGTGGAGCCAGGACCTTCTTGTTGTGAGGTGACCACGCTAACCACTGTGTCACCGTGCCGCTAGATGTACTGTGCTGCCACGTTGGCGGCACATTAACTTGTTCCAGGTTTAAAACCTCCCTGGTTGAATTGACTGGAACAACAGATGAATGTCACTAACTACCTGAGAGAATAGAAAATGAAAAAGCAGTACATTTGGTACCCAAGGACCTGATTGAGAACCATTGCCCTGGATCATGGGAGGAGGGATTTTCTTTCTTAAAGAGAAAAAATATATTAACATAAGAGTTTGGGGGCATATTTGCCTGCTTGATGTAAGGGAACGTTTTTTCTATAAGTGTTGTAGCACGGTAGTCGTCGAGTAAGTGAGAAGGTAAATGACTCATTGAAACAGCAGCACAAAAATCAAGAATACCATTTTATTCTAGGTGCTTACAATACACAAACAGAGTTTGGTTCCAAAATTCATTTGGCCAAGAATGAGAAAAAACATTTTCAGGTGGTGTTTTTAGATTTGGTAAAGCATTTATTTCTGTGCTGCAAAATATCTTTGTGGGAGGTCTCAAATTTATTCTAGTAATTAAAAATTGGGTTAGGAAATGTTTTCAGGTTATTCAGATGTGCATGAACACAGCAGAGTTGACTACAAGCACAGTAACATCTGGAGATAGGCATCATGAAAAGATGCACAATGTCCTTTTTATCTTTTAATATGATGAGGAAACTAATCCTTGGGGTGTCAGAATGGATGTGGGTGGGAACGGGAGGGCTGTGCCTCTACCCTTAATTGAATTCTGTCAGGGCCCAGAAAGATGCACATGGCAGTGTCTGACTGCAGCAATGTACTGTAGCAATGCAGTAGATGAAGAGGTGATGACATGTGGTAAAAAAAAAAGTGGCTAATTGTCAATTGACTAGAAAAGTGAGTTGGTGTTATTGATACTTATTGATTTATTATTGTTACTCTAACCTAAATAATTTAATGTAATAATTTTTAAAAGCCTCACCTACCTTAACTGTTAATTTTTCCGACTACCGGTCCATATAAATGATAAAAATGGCTGTGTTTTCATTGAATCGTCGCAATTTTAATCAAATTGGCTTTGGATCCAACAAATTATTTGACCATTTATCACTCTTTTTTTTTAAATTCACATGCACTTTTATTGCCTTTGCTTCAATTATAAACAGTTTTGCTGTCTCTGTTTTCATCTACTATCTATCATTAATTACACTCCTGATGTGGATGCATTACTTTTTTGCAAAACAGTATTTTTTGTTGGCTCAGTGAGCTGGCAAACATGCAGTGTGTGGCAGGGTTTGGTAGCCTACGAATTGAGGGAAACATATTTACATGTGTTTTTGTTGTTTAAATTTGGATGTCTTTTTGTATATACATGTTAGGGACATATTCCTGCCATTGTTGTTGACTAAGGTGCTGGCTATATAGCGATATAGATCTGGAGCTGGTCCCCGCAGAAATGGCCACCAATTGCTTCTTGTAGTTAGAATGGCTTAAATGCAGAAGACAAATACCAGATATGTGTACAAATGTACTTGGAAATACAACCTTGAGGAGTTGCTGTACATCAGGAGGACTACATTTGGCAATCTGGGACTATCTGTCAACATTCCAGAGGAGATACTGGTTGTAAACAACACTGGATCGCCGTCCTGGGGAACTACACCTAGCACAGGGAGACGGAGAACAATGGTGCTCTCCAGGTTCAGGAGACGGCCATATCGGCCCCCATTACCGGCACTGATCCTATCCAACGTGCGATCCCTCCAAAATAAAATGGATGAACTTTTGTCATTAACACATCCATCTATCTAATGAAGTGTTTCTACCTTCTACCTTGTGTAGGTGGGGGTGGGGTGAATAGGGTAGAGTTGGGCAAAGTATAACAGCAGGATATGGAGGAAGTATGACTAGATTATCTTACGTTCAGTGACCACTTTAAGCTGTATGATCCCATGACCCAGGATGCGGTCTGGGGGGTTCCTCACATAACAGTTATACACCCCCTCATCTTCCAGCTTAACATCTGATAGGGTAATAGTCAGGTCGTTCTTGTCGAGGGTGCCGGCAAAAACCACCCGATCCCCAAACCTGTCAGGGCGTAGAGGCACCATTCCCTTCTTACTGTAGTATGTCATAAACTACAGAGGGAGAGAGAGAGAGAGTTTGGTTTGGTGTTAAGGATGCTCATATTCAGGGTTGAAATGCAGGTTTGACTGATATATTGTACTCCAAAGCATTTCTAAGTTTGCAATCTCAACATCTTATAGTGAATATATATATACTTGGCACTATGATGGTCTGATCTAACAAATTTACTAAAATAAACTTAAAAGAAATTCACTTGCAACAAATAACAAAGACAAAATTATATCAGTTTAGTGATTCATTGCTAGGAGGTTGAATGGGAAAGGACTTTTACCATCTCCTCTGTATCATTTTGGGTTTCCTGGTAGGTCCAGTTCATAGCAAACTTGGCAGCATCTATCTTATAACAGGAAGTGAATGTACAGGATATTTTGACGGTGGTGCCGTTCAGCGCATTAATCTGACTGGCCACCAGGACATCCATGCTTGAACAACCTGTAAAAAAAATGACAATCAATACATAACAGCATACTAACACGTTCAAATATGTCTCTATTTGTTTCTAGGTGAGCTCTTTAACAATATTGACACTTGATTCAGCAAGGCTAATAGATTCAAGATAAATTGAAGCTTGACATTTCTGGATAAAAAAACCCCAAACTCAAATATCTCAAATTATTGATGAAATAAGAAAATAGGTTTTTTTTCATGAATCATTTTCTTATGATGTCATTTAAAATGCCATTCAAGGCAAAAATAAATTCAAATGATAAGTATCAACATTAACTGTAAATATCTTGTAACCATCACCTCTTGTAATTCTTTCATTTCATCAAAATTTCACAAGCAACCATTGGCTTTGCGTTTTAAATCATTGGTGAGACAAATTCATGTTGAAAACACAGAGACAGTGCACTTATTGTAGTGAATTAATGTCATTAGGGAAAGAGAGAGACAGCATTTAAACGGCATATGTCTGAGAATGGACTTTGTTCAACCAAGGTTGTGTATGTGGGTTAATTCCAGGGAAAAAGCAAAACTCCTCAGTAATAAACAAGGGACAGATTGCTTAACCATCTCTTACATTTATGAACAGAGATGTATGTTTTAGGTCAGCATGCTATATTACTAAACTGGATTCTGATTTGGTTTCTGTTGCTTTTACTGGCAGAAGCTCATCTGTGATATGTAAGACACATCATACAGTTCAGTACACTGAATTGTTGGAAACGTGAGCTTAGTGTTTTTAGAACCAATGACATGAACTAAAGCAAAGTAATATTAATACTGACTGTATGTAAATTCTACCGTTGCCTTTGTTGTAAATTAATCTCGATGAGAATATCAGTCAAGTCAAGTCAATTTTACTTGTATGGCCCAATATCACAAAGTACAAATTTGCCTCAAGGGACTTTACAGCAACATAACATCCTATCCTTAGACCTTCGCATCAGATAAGGAACAACTCCCTAAAAAAGAAAAAGAAAAAAGAAAACCTTTAACAGGGAGAAAAAATAGGAAGAAACCTCACGGAGAGCAACAGAGGAGGGATCTCTCTCCCAAGACGGACAACGTCCAATGCATGTTGTGTTCACACAATTTACAGAATACAACATTGAAAGAGGATAACCGAATTATAATGGAATTATAAAATTTATGAATAATATAATGCACAGGATGCCAAGCAGTGTCCCAGCGCCACCAGAACAGCCCAGGACCCAAGCAACATGACCAGCATCAACATGTATTAAAAAAAAAAGGATAACAAAACTTATAAGGATTTATAAGATATATAAAAAGAAAATTGATGAGGGGAATGCTAAGCAGCGTCCAGGTGGCAACCACCATCACCACAGAGACCTGGGAGGAGGACCGACTACACGTGCACACAAGGGAGACTCACATGACATCATTCACACAGAAAAAGAGAAAGGAGAAGAAATCGTTCACAGAGAGAGACAAGACTGGCAGAACAGAACAGTTTGCAATGGCCATTAGTCATAATCAAATAAGTAATCAATTTGTCATAATCTATATGCTATAATCTTGTTGGCAGAACAGTGGTTGGTAAATCCATTCAGACAGAAACCGACCCGCCATGCAGTACAGGTTGTGAAGCACTCAACTTAAAGGCAACTAACTGTAAGCTAAGGCAAAAAGATGAGTTTTAAGTTTGGATTTAAAGGACTCAACAGACTCTGATTGTCTGATGGTAGCAGGCAGGTTATTCCACAAGAACAGAGCCCGATAGGAAAAGGCCCTGCCACCAGCTGACTTCTTTTTAACTTTGGGTACACACAGGAGCCCTGTATTTTGAGAGCGAAGAATTCGAGATGGAATGGACGGTTTAAGGAGATCAGACAGTTAAGATGGGGCAAGCCCATTTAGGATTTTATAAGTCAGCAGAAGCACCTTGTATTCTGATCTAACATGGATAGGTAGCCAATAAACGAGGGCAAAAATTGGTGTAATATGGTCAAATTTCTTAGATTTAGCTAAAATTCTAGCAGCAGCATTGTGAACCATCTGAAGGCTTTTAGTACTAGAATGTTGGATGAAAACAGAACATTACAGTAATCAAGTCTGGATGAAACAAATGTATGTATTACAGTCTCTGTGTCAGCCATAGAGAGAAAAGACAGAATTTTAGCTATGTTATGTAAGCGAAAAAGGCAGTCTTGGTGATTTCTTTAATGTACTTATCAAAGGAAAGGCTGGGATCAAACGTAACACCAAGATTTTTGGCTGCCACACTTTGTTAAACCACAGAATTGTCAGTTATTGTTACTTGATCAAATTGGTGTCTGTGTCTAGCAGGGCCAATAACCAGCATCTCAGTTTTTCTAAATTTAAAATCAGAAAGTTAAGTTACATCCAATTTTTCAAAGTAGCCAAGCAGGCCTCTAGATTAGTCTTTTGGGTATGATCATCAGCCCTTACAGGCACATACAGCTGAGTATCATCAGCATAGCAATGAAAATGTATTCGATAACTGCGTATAGTTTGGCCAACAGGTCAAATATAAAGAGAGACAAGTAGGGGGCCAAGAACTTAGCCCTGAGGTACACCATATTTAACGTCAGAAAATGTTGATGTAATATTACTATAGCAGACACAATGTGTTCTTCCAGATAAGTAGGACTTAAGACAAGAGAGAGCTAAGCCAGAGACACCAAAATTACAATTTAATCTGTCTAATAGTATACAGTAATCAATGGAGTCAAAGGCTGCACAGAGGTCCAGTAGTAGAAGCACTGAAGTGGAATCAGAGTCCATAGCTAGCAAACGATTGTTCGCCACTCTGGTCAGAGCAGTTTCAGTGGCGTGAAAGGGCCTGAAAACCAATTGAAAAGGTTCATATAGATGATTGTCTTCTATATGTGTCGAAAGTTGTTGATACACAACTCTCTCTAGTACTTTAGAAAAGAATGGAAGATTACAGACTGGTCGATAGTTATTAAGAGACCCTGGATCGAAGTGTGTTTTTTTTTAAAGTAAAGGTTTAACCACAGCTGTATTAAAACTGCTTGGGACAATGCCAGTAGTAAGAGATAAATTAACAATGTCTAGCATTGAAGGTCCCAGAAAAGACCAGATGTCTTTAAAAAGTTTTGCTGGTACGGGGTCAAGTAGGCATGTAATTTGTGTAGAAGCTGACATGAACTTAGTCAAAGTATCAAGAGAGATAGTCTCAAAAGTTGTAATAACAGGGACTATCAGTGACTCATTGTCACATCAGTTAGATGCTTAAAATCTAACTGACGTCAGAGTAATTGATTTTTTTTCTCAAAATACATTTTGGCAGGGCATTCGGGTGGCATAGCGGTCTATTCCGTTGCCTACCAACATGGAGATCCCCTGATCGAATCTCTGTGTTACCTGCGGCTTGGTTGGGCATCCCTCCTGTCCCACAATTGGTCATGTCTGCGGGTGGGAAGCCGGATGTGGGTATGTGTTCTAGTCGCTGCACTAGCGCCTCCTCTAGTCGGTCGGGGCGCTTGTTCACGGGGGAGAGGGAACTGGGGGGAATAGCGTGATCCTCCCACGCGCTATGTCTCCCTTGCAAAACTCCTCACTGTCAGGTGAAAAGAAGTGGCTGGCGACTCCACATGTATGGGAGGGAGCATGTGGTAGTCTGCAGCCGTCCCTGGATCAGCAGAGGAGGTGGAGCAGCGACTGGGACAGTTCTGAAGAGTGGGGTAATTGGCCGGATACAATTGGGGAGAAAAGGGGGAAAAAGACTTTTTGGCGACATGTAGATTTTTTCTCATCTGCCAAACTAGTCCTAAAAGGGCAGTACACTATCACAGTCCCGATCAATGATATTTATTATACACAGATGCAAAACTACTATATGTATATGTGGTTAATACAACTGCACTGGGGTCCGCAACAGTTTAGAGCCCACACGCACGGACCCCTCTTTATCTCACCACCATCATATCGAAGATCTCGAGCACTGAGTCTATGGTATATGGTATGTTAAAAAATGTGCAAAGTGTGCCCACACATAATTATGGATATGTGTACTACTGTGTGTAGCAAAATCCACACAAAAGAGTTAGCTAGCTGGCGAAGTGTCAAGACTTTGCACAGTGAAAAGCTCGAAGAGTGCGCCTATGATGTAAGTAGAACTTATTCCTTATTCATTTGACTAATAATCAAGGTGCATACTTGTGTTTTGTGTTTAAAAGCCCTGTACACAGACATGGATAATGCTTTCAATGTACGGGTGTGCCTCACCATTTGTTTTCATATGTGTTGTTAAGTAGGCTAGTGTGGGAATTGCAGGAAAGTAGAGACAGACAATTTCTCTCGCTGACTACACATCATTTATTCTTCCGTACAATATCACAATGTGAGCAACATAGCGCTGCTCCCAAAATCCTCCTTCTAGCTCCACCCTTTCAACCCAGAAACCCTTTCTCAAAGGGCCCGTGTCTACCTAACCCAGAACGCCAACGGATTATGGTGAATTGTGCCCATATAGTCCGCTACACTAGTCTATCACCATCTTGACCTTGCTATTATCGCTCCTCTTCTATAGCATGGCCATCTGTTTTCCTAGTAATCATTTTATTTAGCTTCAACTGTGCAGTGCATTTTGCTGCTGCTGGTCGTTTTAAAACTGCATGCTTTCACTTCATTCATTCACTGACATTACGTTGTGTTACATCTAATTGTGACTGGCAGGCCGGGGCCTGCTTTGGGGCCAGGTGCTGACTCATTACGCCTGTGATCATACATAACTAGAACACGAGACAATGAATGACAAATATTTTGCTGATAGTATAATTCCACATTTAGATATTTTTAAAGTTTTCCTCTATAACACTATATTTCCCCCTTATGCAAATCACACTAAGCGATCTGTCAAACCACTACCAAGCAGCTCTCACACTCACACACACGCGCACACACACACACACACACACACACACACACACACACACACACACACACACACAATTGTATTTATGTGTTGTGAATGCTGGGTGAAAGCTAAGTGGATGCAGAGCTGTTGAGATGCTAGGGAGATGGGTGGATTTTAGGTGGATGTTAGTCATACAGGCCCGTTAGATAGACAGTCTGCCCGAGAGTGGATATACAATAGATGAGAGTGGTTCTGGGACATAAATACACTTTTGAGTCTGTGTTGTGGGCTTAATTCAGTAGAGGTCCATCAAAGGAGGGTAAAGTCAAGCCAAGTTAACTTTATTTTTGAAGCACTTTAAACACGAAGCAAGTTTGAAGTAAGGGCTTTGCAGAACTGGAGAAATAGAGAGAGAAAACACAAAGCACAAACATAACAATTGGTTTTTAAAAATAATCAAATATTAGAATCAAATCAAAAACATTAAGTCAGACAAAATGACAGGGCAGTGAATGAAAACATGTTTTAAGACGAGTTTTAACATTTTCATCAGGTTTTGTCTATCAGATGTGCAGGAGAAGGTTATTCCACAATCCCTCAGGGGCCAAAAGCCGTCACCTAGTTTTTTATCGGGGACCTCAGGACCACTTGGATCCCCTGACTGGCAGATCTGAATGACCTTGTGAGATTACAGTGCATCCGGAAAGTATTCACACCCCTTCACTTTCCCCACATTTTGTTATGTTACAGCCTTATTCCAAAATGGATCAATCCTGTCTCGGAGGTCCACAGACAATTCCTTTGACTTCATGGCTTGGTTTCTGCTCTGACATGCACTGTCAACAGTGGGACCTTATATAGACAGGTGTGTGCCTTTCAAAATCATGTCCAATCAACTGAATTTACTAGAGGTGGATTCCAATCAAGATGTAGAAACATCTCAAGGATGATCAGTGGAAACAGGATGAACCCGAGCTCAATTTTGAGTGTCATAGCAAAGGGTGTGAATACTTATGTACATGCAATATTTCAGTTTTTTATTTTTAATAAATTTGCAAAAATTTCTACAAAGCCTTTTTCGCTTTGTCTTTATGGGGTATTGTGTGTAGATTGATGAGAGAGAGAAAAGAATTTAATCCATTTTGGAATAAGGCTGTAACATAACAAAATGTGGGGAAAGTGTAGGAGTGGGAATACTTTCCGGATGCACTGTATATGTACACTACCGTTCAAAAGTTTGGGATCACCCAAACAATTTCGTGTTTTCCATGAAAAGTCACACTTATTCACCACCATATGTTGTGAAATGAATAGAAAATAGAGTCAAGACATTGACAAGGTTAGAAATAATGATTTGTATTTGAAATAAGATTTTTTTTACATCAAACTTTGCTTTCGTCAAAGAATCCTCCATTTGCAGCAATTACAGCATTGCAGACCTTTGGCATTCTAGCTGTTAATTTGTTGAGGTAATCTGGAGAAATTGCACCCCACGCTTCCAGAAGCAGCTCCCACAAGTTGGATTGGTTGGATGGGCACTTCTTTGAGCAGATTGAGTTTCTGGAGCATCACATTTGTGGGGTCAATTAAACGCTCAAAATGGCCAGAAAAAGAGAACTTTCATCTGAAACTCGACAGTCTATTCTTTTCTTAGAAATGAAGGCTATTCCATGCGAGAAATTGCTAAGAAATTGAAGATTTCCTACACCGGTGTGTACTACTCCCTTCAGAGGACAGCACAAACAGGCTCTAACAGGTACTATTTAATGAAGATGCCAGTTGGGGACCTGTGAGGCATCTGTTTCTCAAACTAGAGACTCTAATGTACTTATCTTCTTGCTCAGTTGTGCAAAGCGGCCTCCCACTTCTTTTTCTACTCTGGTTAGAGCCTGTTTGTGCTGTCCTCTGAAGGGAGTAGTACACACCGGTGTAGGAAATCTTCAATTTCTTAGCAATTTCTCGCATGGAATAGCCTTCATTTCTAAGAACAAGAATAGACTGTCGAGTTTCAGATGAAAGTTCTCTTTTTCTGGCCATTTTGAGCGTTTAATTGACCCCACAAATGTGATGCTCCAGAAACTCAATCTGCTCAAAGAAGTGCCCATCCAACCAATCCAACTTGTGGGAGCTGCTTCTGGAAGCGTGGGGTGCAATTTCTCCAGATTACCTCAACAAATTAACAGCTAGAATGCCAAAGGTCTGCAATGCTGTAATTGCTGCAAATGGAGGATTCTTTGACGAAAGCAAAGTTTGATGTAAAAAAAATCTTATTTCAAATACAAATCATTATTTCTAACCTTGTCAATGTCTTGACTCTATTTTCTATTCATTTCACAACATATGGTGGTGAATAAGTGTGACTTTTCATGGAAAACACAAAATTGTTTGGGTGATCCCAAACTTTTGAACGGTAGTGTATATGTTGGAGCAAGACTATGTCCTGCTTTAAAAGCAAAGGAGGAATTTCCATCCATTATCTTAACTGCTTATCCTGCTCTCAGGGTCGCGGGGATGCTGGAGCCTACTCCAGCAGTCATTGGGCGGCAGGTGGGGAGACACCCTGGACAGGCCGCCAGGCCATCACAGGGCCTACACACACACACATCCATACCTAGGGGCAATTTAGTACGGCCAATTCACCTGACTTACGTGTCTTTGGACTGTGGGAGAAAACCGGAGCCCCCGGAGGAAACCCACACAGACACGGGGAGAACATACAAACTCCACACATAGGACAACCTAGGATGACCCACCAAGGTTGGACTACCCCGGGGCTTGAACCCAGGACCTTCTTGCTGTGAGGCGTCCGCGCTAACCACTGTGCCACTGTGCAGCCCCAAAGGAGGATTTTAAAATCCATGTTCATAATGGACTGGGAGCCTGTGATAAGATGTCAATACAGGGGTAATATGATCCCTCCTATTGGTTCTACTAGTCTGACTGCAGCGATTTGCACAAGATGGAGATGAGAGATAGATGCCTGACAAATACCAAGTTCAGAGCTCTACGTATCTAGAGGAACAATCAATCTTTTATTTATTTCTTTTTCTAATTTTTTTTTATTTCCCCCCTTTTTCTCCCAATTGCACTTGGCCAATTACCCCACTCTTCCGAGCCGTCCCGGTCGCTGCTCCATCCCCTCTGCCGATCCGGGGAGGGTTGCAGACTACCACATGCCTCCTTCTTTTTACCTGACAGTAAAGAGTTTCGCCAGGGGGAGGTAGCGCATGGGAGGATCACGTTATTCTCCCCAGTTCCCCCTCCCTCCCTAACAGGCGCCTCGACCGACCAGAGGAGGCGCTAGTGTAGCGACCAGGATACATACCCACATCCGGCTTCCCACCTGCAGACAAGGCCAATTGTTTCTGTAGGGACGCCTGACTAAGCCGGAGGTAACATGGGGATTCAAATCGGAGATCCCTGGAGACCCATATATCTGCTGCAAAAGTTTATTTTTCACGATTTAATAATAATAATAATAATAATAATAATAATAAAATAAATAATAATAATAACTCTTATTTGAAAAGCACTTTTCAAAACAAGGTATAAAGTACTTTACAAGACAAAATAAGAAAGGTAGACAAAAAATAATACAGACAATTTCAAAACATTTTTAAAAGTTAAACAACACTGGGAAGGAAATATAAACGCAAGAGGAGCTGTATATGAGTAAATAAAACAAGTACGATAAAAAATGCAAAATAATTAAAATAATCAGTAATCAATAAAGATAGCAAAGTAAAAAAATATATAAACGAGATAAACAAATGATAAATTCAGACCACAAATCCTGAATAAGCACACTTATAAAAGTATGTTTTCAAGAGGGCTTTAAAAGTGGATAAGGAGCTCGCCAGTCTGAGCTTGTCAGGAAGGTTGTTCCAGAATGTAGGGACCCTAACCGAAAAAACTTGGTCACCCTTGGTCCTCAGCCTAGATTGTGGAATGGCTAGCAGAGCCTTGGTTGAGGACCTCAGGCTGTGACCAGGCACGTATGGTGTCAGAAGATCGAAATGCACTTGTGTGCGAGTCCAGAAGTTAACAATAATATCTTAAAATCAATTCTAAAATTTACCGGGAGCCAATGAAGAGATGTAGGTGAATGAAGATGAATAGGTGTAATGTGCTCTCTTTATTGGTTTTGGTGATGAGTCTGGCTGCTACATTTTTGACAAGCTGTAATTTATGGAGACTCTGTTAACCCAAACATATGTAGAGGGAGTTACAATAGTCCAAACGAGAGGAAATAAAAGCATGTTTGACAGTCTCTAAATATCTACTGGATAAAATTGAACTGATCTTGGAGAGTCTCCTGAGCTGCAAAAAAGACGACTGGACAACTGAGTTAACATGCTTGTTAAAGCTGAGGTGGTTATCAAAGATGACGCCAAGATTTTTTGCAGTTTTGGGCTATATTTTAAGATGTTTTGAAGTATTAGCATAAACTGTGTCAAGGCCAATAACAAGTGCCCCAGTCTTATCAGTATTTAGCTGCAGGAAGTTCTGGGCCAACCAGCATTTGAGGTCATGCATGCAGTCATGGAGTGTATTAATTTGATTAAAATCATTAGGGTTAAAAGAGAGGTACAATTGAGTGTCATTTGCATAGAAATGGAAGCTCACATTAAGCCTGCAAATGACATGCCCCAGGGGTAACATGTATAGAGAGTGAACAACAGTGGTCCAAGGACAGACCCCTGGGGAACCCCGCAGGTAATTTTTGCAGAGGATGACTGTGACTTGTCCATGGTTACCCTAAAAGATCTATCTTGCAAGTATGAATAAAACCACTTTAAAAATGAACCAAAGATGCCAAACCAGTGTATTTAAAAGAGCAAACATTGATATAGGCTGTCTTTACACCATAGGTCTTGATGTGTGTGTGTGTGTGTGTGGGGGGGGGGGCTGTGATGGCCTGGCAGCCTGTCCAGGGTGTCTCCCTGTCTACCACCCAATGACTGCTGGGATAGGCACCAGAATCCCGCCACCCTGAAGGCAGGATAAGCAGGTTGGATAAAGGATAATAATGGATGGATATCTGATTTTTTGACGGCTAGTTTACACCTACTTTTAAAGATGACCCATATCCAATTCCTTTGCTTCCACCATAACACTTTAGTTTTTATTCTTAAAAAACAACCATCATGCAAAGGTCTACATGACAGTGTGGGCACCAATGAGGAAGTAAACAGGTGTACAATACATCATTCAAAATGCGACCAGAGTTTGGGAATGTCACATTTTGAATGATGTGCCATTTACAATTACCTTTAAAATCTGATCTTTGTGGTTAAATGAGAATGACATTGAGAGATATCATATCATGTCGTATTTATTTATTTATGTTTTCATTCTGCACCTTTAACCTGGAATATGCTGCAGAATGACTGGAAACGTACAGAGTTAATCTAACTGAGCCATTTTAAATCCAAATTGAGAGTACTTGAAGCTGATTTCACAACATGTACTTGTTTTTTATAATCTGCTTGTAATTTACTTTTTTCTAAATTTTTTTGCCTTTTGTTTGTGTTTTCAAATGTCTAATTTTGCAACTGTGTGATTTTGTATCTGTGCTGTCTAATTGCTGCTGCCTATCTTGGCCAGGTCTCCCTTGAAAAGAGGTTTGTAATCTCAATGGGATCCTCCTGGTTAAATAAATGTTAAAATAAAAAAAAAAAATCCAAATATGAATGTGATCACATTCAGAATCAGATCTGAAAATATCCAATTCCATGTATTTTTTTCCCCTGGTTACACGGGCATAAATGCATATCCAGTCTGCCACATGAGAGCAAAAACAATAGGAAATGGGTCACCTATACAGGGCGGTCTAAATGTCGCCATAGAGTGATGTAAAACCAGATTAGTTTAAGGTCACTCCACATTTGAATTTTATTTCTCAAAGAAATATTGTGTTTTTCTGAAGAGGGACAACAATTTTGAGGAACAACCTTCTTGGAAAAACCTAGAATTCAAATAGTAATTTGAAAATGTGTCTCAAATATTTTTAAATTTCAGAGCTGGACAACTGTGTGTTTGATGGAGGATAGCCCAGTGAGCTGTTTGTAATGAATAGGATACTGGGGACAACTGTCTCAAATGCTTTTTATAATCCCTTCCAAGGGTAGGCAGAAAATATGAGACTTTTTTTTCATCACGGGAGCAATAGAGACAGGAATTGGTTGGCAGGATTTATTAAATCGAGATAGCAACTTGGTATTGAAAGGTATTGAAGAGTTTTCAGGAGTTTCGGCACTTGTTGCTTTAAAGCCAAAGACAATTTGGTGGCTATGATTGAGTTGAGGATATAGGGGCAAATAGTTGTAATGGAGACTGTGACATTAAGGTATTAAAAATTATCACATTATGATGCAGACAAAGACATTCATTGTTTTAAGATTACGCAGGGACAAACCAGAGGTCAGCAGCAGATCTAGAGTATGAGTTGTTGTGTGTGTGAGTTTGACAATTTGAAGATAGACCAGCATTAAAACAGTTTCAATAATTTGTGGTACTTCGAAGTAAAATGTACTATTTGGGCAAAACAAACAGGTGAGGGATGCGATTTGATCCTTTTGGATATGATTGAATCATGCCAACTATTTGATATTATTGGCTGAATGCTGCTCACCTGCCTGTTCGAACTTGGTGAGGCAATCAGAAAACTTGGCTGTTTTTAGAGCAAGTTAAGGTGATTAGATTCTGATGTTGAATAAGAATTGAAAAACAAAACAAAACAAACAAACAAAAAACCCAGTAGAATTTTTTTTTCTTTTTCTTTTTGACATAAATTGTTAACTTGTAAATAAGTACATAAATATGACTGGAACAATCAAACAAAGTAAAAAAAAATTAAGTTTCATTTCATTTAGTTCCACTAAGAGACCAAGATAGTTATTGCTTATAGTTTTACTTAAATAAATAGGAGAAATAAATGCAATTGTCACCATCTGAGGGAATAGATTGTCTCATTTGACACTAGGAACAGGGCACAGTGTGTATAAAGAACTGTCCTTAAGCATCCTAGCTCCAAAAATATTTGGATGGCTTGCGATTAAATCAAATCAATAAATAAATCAAAGTTATCATTAAACTCGAATTGGACTTGAAGACTCAGTTTGAACCATCTGTATATGATATGGCATAACTTGTATAGGAAATGGAAGGAGCAACTACAACCCTGACTAATGGAATTTCTCCATCGCAAAATCAAATGGTTCTGAACATAGCAAGCAACCATTCCGATGGTGTTTCCATCAGCACACGGTTTGACTGTGGAATGGTTTCAAACCATGCTCATGGCTGGATTTTAGGCACAATTTAATAACTGTGCTGGATGTGGCTAGCTCGCACCGGTGGGAGGACTTGATGACACTTGTATTCAATGACTGGTTTTTACATTTTACATTCATGTCAAATCCAATGATACCACATCTGATATAATGTTGATGTCCTAATGCATCATTATTACATCCTGCTCTGATTCTACAGCACATCCCGAAATCACAATGATCCGGCCTTTGTCTTTTTCGATTAGTGGACAAAATAAAATAAAAAAGTCTGAATCAATGCTATACTCACTGGAGGAGACGCTGGTGCCAGCATCACATATGCATTACATAGATAGATGTCATTACATGGCATCATTTGTTGTTGTCAGTGTAGTTTGTTTTGAGACTTTTCTAGTCCTGATTTCAGCTCCAATGTGAATGGAGACACAAACAATAACTGTGCAAACGACTCCTTGGCTTGCTGGCACAGTGTAGTATGTTGTGGTACACAGTGACCTCATTATGCCCTCAGCATGATGATGGAAAAAGGTCTTGGAAAAAGGTATCGGAATAAGGCCAGAAATCAGGACTCATTTTCCATTGTCTATTAGGAAGATGAGCAACCATTAGAAGTAAGCTCCAAAAAAAAAATCTTCATATTGGTGCAATACCTGTCGTTACAGCCAGTGTGAATAATGATGTTAGAACAGTCTGGGTGGTGCTCCAACATACGGGGCAGATTCAGAAACAAGTCTGGGATACCTGCAACTGGGATTCAGCATAGATGCAGGCTCTCTGAGGCTGAATGTTTCTGACAGTTAAGTCTCTAAGGATTGAAGAGTCACTAAACCCTTGACCGTTTTGGTGTGTTTGCTGACATCTACCGTTTAAAAACCATGTAATGGTTAAAAACATGGCAGACTGGTCTTGGTGCTCTGTGATGTTAGCATAGCAGGATAAGCACAGCTGCAACAAATAACATTAATGGGTCTGTTTGATTTAGGTATGTCAGCACACCTATCAGCATTGAAAGACAGAGCCAGTACTAAAAATTGCCAACCATACTGTCAATGCCGTTTCTTTGGCACACTGAAATACATTTTATTAATGTTATCACCCTGTGATGGGCTGGTGGCTTGTCCAGGGTGTCTCCCTGCCTGCCACCCAATGACTGCTGAGATAGGCACCAGCATCCCGCGACCCCAATTGGGATAAGCAGCTTGGATAATGGATGGATGGCTAGTGTTGTTATCTTCAGCTGTGTCTATCCTGCTATGCTAACATCACAGAGTGCCAAGACCAAACTGGCATGTTTTTAACCTTTATATGTTTTTTTTAACATGTAGATGTCAGCAAACTCACTACAGTTTTCTCGGGCTTAGTTACTCTTTAATCTTTGGGGAGGTAAAGCTGGAGTAAGTGGTCCATGAGGAGACTGACCTCTGGACCAAGGTTGTGGCAAATCCCAATTGAGGCGCATGTTTGTTTGAGAGACATGCCCTAATCTTCCGACTAGGCAGGAATGGACTCAACGGGATAGGTGGGCACCAACTGGTGTAATGATGGGCTCACAGGACTGTGCTGAGGCTGGAGGAGGAGAGGCAGGATGAGACAAT